>NC_069708.1:15941792-16569709 GCF_023699985.2 Odocoileus virginianus
GAAATAAATCTTACCATTCAAAAAGAGATAAAAATAAACTTTGTTTTCATCTGTGGCTTCCATCTAAATTCACACTACCTATGTGGCATGAAAAAAACCTTAGAATATATAAAGTACCAAGGATGCTGGCAGAAATAGACTCAATTCCTGTCCACCCAGGACAAATAACTTACACAGAAAAGGTTCTAAAGAAAACGAACGACTTATAGTCAAAAGTAACAGAGCCAAAGAAAAGTGACAGAACATACAAGGAAGCTAGGCACTAAAAGAAATGTCTAAAAGAGTAGGCCTGAGTGTATAAGTAGAAGAAAAAACTTCAAAAGAAACAAAAGAAAACCCTTAATCCCAAAGAAGGAAAGAAATCAGGCAGGAAACTATTAACAGTGGGACAAATGGAAAGCCATAATAAGTGAAATTAAGACGTTTTAAAAGAAATAAAATATAAATAGGTTAAACTCAGTTAAAGGGGGGAAATGTCAGAATAAAGAACACTTTAACTGAAAGATAGAAAAAGAGATAATATACAAATACTAATCTAGGCTGTTTTAACTAGATCAATACCAGACAAAATAAGGTTTAAACAAAAAAAATGTTTCATTGAATTAAGTATCAGTACAATAGTGATAAGAGACCTGGAAGACTAAACAGTTCTAAACTTGTATATCCTGAATAACGTAGCCTCAAAATATAAAGCAAAAATTGATAGTAATCAAACATAAATGCCAAATAGACTAGGGGATTTTTAACATACTTTTCTAAATTAATAATAAATGAAGCAAACAAAGGCTGAGCACAATTAATCTTTTTCTAATGGACATATATAAAACATACATATTACTTAACAGAAGACTATATGTTCTTTTCATTCTGAAATGAAAAATCTTTGAAGATCAACCGTGTACTAGGTCATAAAGTAAACCTCAAGGATTGATACCATATAATCCATTTTTTTTTACCACAATGCAGTTATGACAGAAAGATAACTAAAAAGAATTCCAGCTATAGAAATTAAAACAGCAAAACTTTTAGAAACATTGATTTAGACAGAAATTGTAATGGAAATTTGCAAACACTTAAAACTGCACAGTAATGGAAATACTAAAATAAAGTTGTGTAGTTAAAACCATATGAGAGGAAGATTCATAGCCTAAATTTTTCTATCAGAAAAGGATAGGAGGCTCAATATGAATAAGCTAAGCATTCAAGAAATAGAAAATTGAGTGTAAAAAATCCAAATAAAGGAAAAAGGAGCATAAGTCAATGATATATAAAATAAATACTCATAAAATGATCAGTAATAGAAAGGTTGATTTTTTTAAGTCTTATTAAAAACTGACATGTCTGCTGAATTTTTTAAGAAAAAGGAAAAGGAGAGATCTCTAAACAAATAAAAGGGATGAAAATGAACATATAATAACCACTGATGGAATAAACAGTAAATGAGAAGAGGAGGTCCTGAATTTTACAGCAATAGTTTTGACACATATGAAATGTATATATTATCAGAAAATATAATTTCTAAAAATTAACAGATTAAGAAATAGAAAATATGAGTAGTGCTTTAACCTCAAAATAAACTAAATCTGTAGTTTAAGTTTTTCCCACAAACACTAAACCTAGATAGCTCTACAGGTATGTCCTACCTGCTGTTCAAAGAAGAGATTATTCTGTTTATATATGAACCCTTCTAAAAAAATAATAAAATAAAGAACAGAAGAAAGTATGATCACTAACTCATGAGATTAACAATACTGTAATGCTGGAAAACAGACAAGGGCTGGAGAATAGAGGAGACTCCTGGGGCAATCTCAGTATCACTTATAAACACAGATATAAAAATTCTAAACAAAAGGTTAGCAAAGCATATCCAGCCATGGGAAGATAATATCAGATTATATTACCCCAGGGAGGCAAGGTTCTAGGCATTCAATTTTATGGAAATAGCAGATAAGGTAAATTGTCCCAACCCTCCCACTACATACAATGATACTAGACAAATTGTACATAGACCCCCCCCCCCCCACACACACACACCTTCAAAGCACCAGAGAGCTAACAAGGTAGTGAAGACTCACTAGACCAATATCCAGAAAACACTGACCTGCTTTTCCCCTGGGGGTGGGGAGGTGGGAGCTTGCTGACTACTAGAAAAGCAAGTGAGAGACTGAGCTCAGTTCACTTCAGTCGCTCAGTCGTGTCCAACTCTTTGCGACCCCATGAACCGCAGCACGCCAGGCCTCCCTGTCCATCACCAACTCCCGGATTCAACCCAAACCCATGTCCATTGAGTTGGTGATGCCATCCAACCATCTTATATTCTGTCGTCCCCTTCTCCTCCTGCCCTCAATCTTTTCCAGCATCAGGGTCTTTTCAAATGAGTCAGCTCTTCACATCAGGTGGCCAAAGAATTGGAGTTTCAGCTTCAACATCAGTCCTTCCAGTGAACACCCAGGCCTGATCTCGTTTAGGATGGCAGTAGTACTTTCAAAATCTTAACAAAGCTAGGGCAACTGAAGGTCAAGTCCAGGGCCCACCAAAGTGTGTGTTTATGGAAGGAGGTGTTTGTAAACTCTTGTGCTTTGGGTTGGACTGCATCCTAGCACTAAAGGAGAACAGTAAAATGATTAGGCCACATTGCATTTCAACCTGCTTTCAAATCATCTCAGGCACAGAAAATGCAATAGAATTATCTGGTAATGTTAGCATCCCCAAGTGCTGGGTGGAAGCAGACATAAATCCTCTCTTAGAAAGATATAATCCTTCCAGGATTCAGATTATTTCTGCATTTCTCATGTTCAGTGAATGGCACACAATAAAAAATAATCAGGCAGGGGACTTTCCTGGTGATCCAGTGGTTAAGAATCTGCCTTCCAATGCAGGAGACTCAGGTTCCATCCCTGGTCTGGGAACTAAGATCCCACATGGTGCAAGGCAACTAAGTCCATGGGCCACAACAAGAGAGCTCAGCCAAATAAATATTAAAAACAAAAACAACTGGGGAAAGCAAATTTCATGTTGCTTTAACCAAAAAATAAATAAATAAAATAGGATCAGGAGGCCACCAGTTTGGGCTGACTGAAGAGTTCATCTGCTGGAAATCAGAAAGTTAGGCCTCATAAATCTCTCGGTGGCCCTCCCAGCAACAACCCCAAAGAAAAGCACAGATGACGTAAATGCTTTGAAAAAGACCTAGGTGGGCAGGATGTACTATAGTGTTCTTTATTCGTTGTGCATGTTCTTGGCAAATTGTCCTCACCAATAACTAAACAAATGGGATTGCTTAGTGACGTCATATGGGATTGGGGGTCAGTTCTTGAGGTGAAAGGATTGCTATTTTCAGTGGCCCTTTGTAAGAGAGATGTAAGGCACATTTAAACTGTAAAATATAAACAGGTTCTTCTTGTTTTTATGAGACTTAGCAATATATATATATATATATTTGTACATATGTATATATACACATATGTATATATATATATATATATATATATATATATATATATATATATATATATTTTTAAGTTCTAACCAAAGTCTTCTGGCCACTTTTTCTCTTTCTACAGAATGAACATGTTGACTACGTAGATGTTGGCGGTGCTTATGTAGGCCCAACCCAGAATAGGATCTTACGGTTATCTAAGGAACTGGGTTTAGAAACTTACAAAGTGAATGTAAATGAGCGTCTTGTTCATTATGTCAAGGTAAGCCTGATGTTTTACTCAAGTGTTTACTCAGTGGGGAAGCATTTTATTTGGGAAAACATTGGGTTTTGTTTTCAGTTTTTTTTTTTTTTTGTCAAAGCAATCATGAAAGCAGGTTCTCAGCTTTAAAGTAGTTTTCTGCCTTGCTTTCCTTCTTTTTAAAAAAGTCCTTGTGGACTCCTGCAGTCTCTGAAAGTGGGCATTCTTCAGCTTGGTCCTCTTCCACCTCACTCACTGTGGCCCTAGAAGGCCACACCCCACCTCTAGTCCAGCTGGAATAGGGGTGAAAGGCTCTCAGCTTCCTTTCTTCCCATCCCTCTGGGGCTGAGGGAGGCACCTGAAATAGACACACACACACACACACACAGAGCCCAGGCAGCTCCTGAGGCACCTATGAGGCAATTCTAAGGCCCCAACGAACACAACTGTTTGAGGCCACTTAAGACTTGAAATTGGTTGTTCATCCTCATCCTTACCTGACATTTCTTTGCACACTTTGATCGTTTTCTCTACACCTAGCCATGACTCTTGGGAAGTCTAGCTCAGTTGTGTAATTTCCTACTGTTTAAACAAGAGATTGTTTAAACTCAAAGTGCTGCCATCCCCTCAAGGAACAGCAGCTGTTGCCCGTGTTATTCTTTCTTTCTGAAGCCAAACATGGAGCAGATGGAGTCTGAAAAAGGGCCTGGAGAAATCAAGTTTCTGGTCTGATACTGCAGCCCACTTCCTGGAACTAGTGTCACCAGAGCAGGGGTCATTTACTCCTTCTAATGCCAGGATTCCCACACCACTAACTGTATCACTTCTCAACAGACACATCACCCAACACCCAGCAATCATGTGGGTGTGCCATCTTCAGGGCCTTTCAGAGCAGGGATTTGAGGATCCTTGAATGTACGTATGGACACCAATGCCCAGTTGGTGAGGTCAGGAATCTTGGGAAACTCTGATTAGCTGCTTTGGGTTGGTTTGCGATGCTTGGGGGAGTTTGGCAGACACATGAGAAAAGAAACCAGCAGCCTTTAGAAAAACTGGGTTCAGAGGTCAAGGGAGAAATGGAAAAAGTATTAAAAAAAAAGTTAAGACAAAGTAAATTTATGAACACTGGCTTCAATAGGCCATGATCTGAAAGGAAAAACTCCTTTGCTTCCCCACTTTGTCTTCTCTGCACGGCATGATGTTTACCTGGACAATAACAAAGGTAAGAGTAATAGCAACTATTAAATAACGTGTGTTGAGCACTTTGACCTGTATTATCATATTTAATGTAGGGAGAGAAACCAAATCCTTTGTACTACTCAACTGCTAGTTAAACAGTCATCTCAATTTACTGTCTAGTCCAACTAGGACTGAAATGAGTCTGGCGATTATCTTGGAACCTGAGCAAATTTATACTCCGCTTTACAGAGGAAAACACTGAGGTTCGGTGAGGTCAAGTGACTTGACAAAAGTATAAAACTAGTGATGGTCTACCTACCCCCTGAACATACGTGCTCTTTATGAATTTTAGGATTTACTTATATTCTTAAGATGCTAAAGATTGTTCTTTTAATTTAAGACAATCTCATCTAATGGAAAGGTGGAGAATAGACATGCTGTTAGGAAATTCCCTGGCAGTCCAGTGGTTAGGACTCAGGACTTTCACTGCCATGGCCTGGGTTAGATCCCTGGTTGGGGAACAAAGATCCTACAAGCCACGTGGCACAGCCAATAAATAAATAAACACTTACCATTAAACCATCCTCTCACATACTTTAACCTGCCAAGGAGTACCTATTTTCACCCAAGGTAGACTACAAAATGAAGGTAAAAAAAAAAAAATAAAACTAGTGCACCAGTTAGAGGTTAATTTATTTTACCTGAATGAATGCCTTTCTGCTAGTGTTTCTGATAAATCACATCATTTCTGCAATGAGAAATACTCAGGGTAGTGGATGTTTTTAAAATGACCAGGAAACTAGAAAGTGAGGAGGCCAGATTAGGGAAAGCGCAGGAAGATATTTAACTATTCCTGGTAAGATTGATAATCAACTGTATGTGCTTAGTCGCTCAGTCATGTCCAACTCTTTGCATCCCCACAGACTGTAGCCCGCCAGGCTTCTCTGTCCATGAGGATTCTCCAGGCAAGAATACTGGAGTGGGTTGCCATGACCTCCTCCAGGAGACCCTCCCGACCCAGGGATCGAACCCAGGCCTCCCGCATTGCAGGCAGATTCTTTACCGTCTGAGCCACCAGGGAAGCCCAGTTAATTGTATAGCAAAAAATAATTCCACTTATTTAAGGATATCTCAACTCTCAGTGTTATGTTTGCTTCTAGGGAGAAGAAAGGATTTTTCCTGCCAGCATGATCGTGCATTGGGCTAATAATGCAAATTGTTTATGTGACACTATACATTAGCTCTCCTCACAAGCTCAGCTTCTGTAATCTAATACAGTATATTCTTTTCAGTAAATAACACTGAAATGAAGTGGGCAAATAACTGGATGATTGTGTCTATCTAGTTAAACCAAGCCATATTCTTTATGATCCAGATTGCTCTTAAATTTTTCTAATCTGCAGCCTTCAAGAATTCCTCCATTGTTTTTTCTGTCAGCAGACTGTAGTACATTCAGTTTCCACCTACTCTAGGATGATTTTCACTGTTCACCAGAGAGCTATTCTTGACCTTAGCCAGATTGTGTTTATGGGGCAAATTTTGATTGTGTGGTCCCAAGCCTGAGCCTCTGAAGCACTGGGGATAGGTGCTGGGTGGTGTTTTCCATCCTGTCCCTTCCCCAAGAGAACTAAGTTTATCTGCTTTAGTGGGATCTTAGTTCCCCAGTTCAGTTCAGTCGCTCAGTCATGTCTGACTCTTTGTGACCCCATGGACTGCAGTACGCCATCACCAACTTCTGGAGTTTACTCAAACTCATGTCCACTGAGTCAGTGATGCCACCCAACCAGCTCATCCTCTGTCATCCCCTTCTGCTCCAGCCTTCAGTCTTTCCCAGCATCAGGGTCTTTTCAAATGAGTCAGCTCTTTGCATCAAGTGGCCAAAGTATTGGCGTTTCAGCTTCTACATCAGTCCTTACAGTGAATATTCAGGACTGATCTCCTTTAGGATGGACTTGTTGGATCTCCTTGCAGTCCAAGGGACTCTCAAGAGTCTCCTCCAACACCACAGTTCAAAAGCATCAATTCTTCAGCACTCAGCTTTCTTTATAATCCAACTCTCACATCCATATATGACTACTGGAAAAACCATAGCTTTGACTAGATGGACCTTTGTTGGCAAAGTAATGTCTCTGCTTTCTAATATGCTCTCTAGGTTGGTCATAACTTTTCTTCCAAGGAGCAAGTGTCTTAATTTTATAGCTGCAGTCACCATCTGCAGTGATTTTGGAACCCAGAAAAATAGTCTGTCACTGTTTCAGTTGTTTCCCCATCTATTTGCCATGAAGTGATGGGACCAGGTGCCATGATCTTAGTTTTCTGAATGTTGAGCTTTAAGCCAACTTTTTCATTCTCCTCTTTCACTTTCATCAAGAAACTCTTTAGTTCTTCTTCATTTTCTGCCATAACGGTGGTGTCATCTACGTATCTGAGGTTATTAATATTTCTCCTGGCAATCTTGATTCCAGCTTGTGCTCCATTAAGTCCATCATAGAAATGATGTACTCTGCATATAAGTTAAATAAGCAGGGTGACAATATACAGCCTTGATGTACTCCTTTTCCAATTTGGAACCAGTCTGTTGTTCCATGTCCAGTTCTAACTCTTGCTTCCTGACCTGCATACAGGTTTCTCAAGAGGCAGGTCAGGTGGTCTGGTATTCCCATCTCTGTAAGAATTTTCCAGTTTGTTGTGATCCCAACTGGGGATCAAACTCAGGCCCCCTGCAGTGGAAGCATGGAGTCTTAACCATTAGACTGACAGGGAAGTCCCTATCTACTTCATTTTTAGAAGGTTCTTATGGTTATGCTAAATTCATTCATTGTTTCGGTAAGTAGTCACTGGACAATCAGCTGTGTACCAGATATTGTTCTAGGCTGGATATAGACTAATGTATACATGATTCAGGTTCCTGCTCACATAGAGCTTGCCATTTCAAGGGAGGAAAAAAGTAAATAACAAACAGTAAATAATTAATATTAAGTAACATTTCTGCCTGTATTCTTCATGGATCTTGTGAATAGAGTTGCTATTCTAACTCTGGTTTATTAAATCTGAGTCTCATATCGTAGTTTCCTGACTGATTCCTACAGTGAACAGGTTTTATATATGTTGTGAATTTGATACGGCTTTATTTGGGAGACTGTATCTGATTTGTGAAATTAACAGAAATTAATCATGTCTTTAACCTAAAAGGTGGGTTTGAGGTGGTGTCAGCTAGATACTTTAGTTTAAAATGCACTCTGTGGATCTTTTCTTTTGGAAGGTGTACAGGAAGCAGGTGGACTTGAATGTCTCTTGGACTGATTGATTGATTACTTGTATTAGTAAAGAAGATGCACCATCATTGCAGTTGTTTTATGAGTTACTTTCATTGAGTTATGGAGACTTTTAGGTTAAGTTTTGCATTGCCGCATCTTGGAAAAGGAGGAAGAAATACTTTGTTTTCTTTTCTTTTGCTTTCTGTGGGTTTCTCCAGACCATAATAATGCAGGTAGGGTATCACGAGGGTAAACACTGCCAGAGATGGAGCAAGGCTTTTTGCAGGGACTGCTTTAAAGGAGACATTGATATTTTTATGCATTCTCACTTTCTGCCTGCTTTTTGAATCCTCCCTAAATAAAAATACAGACTAAATAGACCACACATTTGTTTTTAGAGAACGCTGTGATAAAGATTTGTTTGAAACAGTCTAGGCTTTCCTGATAGTAACAGTTCAGCAAGCAATTTTTCTGAGTATTGGTTCTGTTCTTCCCACACATTTACTCCATGTTTCTATGCCAACGACCGAAATCAAAGGCTTTTCAGAACGTGTGTGTTCTGGAATGCTAAGTAATTTTCTTTGTTGTTGCTAAGAGGTGAATTTTGTTTTTGCCAGTAGGCTGTGTTGAAAGCAGAGGATGTGTTTTTTTTTTTTGTTAGTTCGTCTTAATGCTTGCCAGATATAACTGCGACTTTGACCCTTTGCTTCTAATAAGGTGTTTCTTTTGGATCGGGGACATATATTTTTAAGCTGCTTTTAACACCTTTCCATACCAACTCACAGAAGTCTTTTCTTTTGTCTTCAAAGAAAGTTATGCTTTCACTTTCCACACCTCTCAGTAGGAAACCCAAGGAGCCAAAAGTGTTAGGCTCTTGTAGGGATGTCGATTGTCCTGTCTTTGCCTCCTTTCTTTTAATCACCTGAATTCATCCCTCCTGATTCCACGCATTGGTGTTGCCTTCTATCTGTAATATACATATATCTGTGTTGCCTCATTTGAGCTTCCCAGTGATCCTTTGAGGCAGTAGCATTATTTACCCCATCTTACACATGAGAACACTGAGGCTCAGAGAGTTTAGGAGCCAAAGTGGGGCTTTCCAGGTATTGAACTCAGGTTCTGTGAGTTACATCACACCATTCCTTATTCTGTGGGCAGAGTTAACTTGTGAACCCCTTTAATAAACTGCTCCGAGATATGACAGAAATCATCTTACCCCAACAGGCTTTGTAGTCCTCAGATGCCACTTTGGCAGTAAGGGCTCCTATGGATTCCAGGGGTTGGTGTGGAGTGGGTATGCCTAGGAGTCATATGTGGCACCATTCACCAGGGTGGCCTAATCTCTTATACCCTTAGCCATAGATCCAGTCCCCCTCTGGCCTTCGGTGAGGACTTGACTCCTGAGAAAGCCCCAGGCTGCCCCAGTTAGGCTCAGAAGGCTGAAGAAGATAAATTTTGTTATTGTGTTAAAATACTAAAGCTAGAGGCCTGGGGCATGGCTTAGAATTGTTGGCTATATATTCTTTTTTATAAGTGACTTATGTAAACTTATTAGTCAAAGTATGATCAATAAGAGTATTTTATTTTATGCCATTGTACTCTGCCTAGTTTACAAAAGAAAAAAAGAGAATTTAAAGTAATTTGTATAAGTCAGAGTAGAAGATGAAAAAAGACAATTAGGTAAGGGCAGGCAAATGGTAATGGGCTTGTGTTCATGATAAGAAATTGTTTTGATCATAGAAATGAAGTAATACAAAAGGGATGTTTTTCTCTAAATTCAATTATACATAGGATTTTAAAAGCAGAGGGACTAAAATATTTACATATTTTCACTCTGCTCTATCAAGTATTCTGTATAAAGAAATATAGACATAGCTTATAAGAAATAGTTGCTAGTAATTTCCATTCTTTTTTTCTTCTCTATTTTAAAAGGCTTCATATACTTCTTGTGGATCATAGGAAAGCTTAATGACAAATTACCCTTAAAGCCTTGTGCTGTTTAGAAAGTTAGATCAGCGTTAACCATTTTCTCAATATACAGCAAAGTCAGATTAATTATTAGATTTTTCCCTTTCATTAATTAAAAAAAACTGTGATAAAATAGACATAACCTAAAAGTCACCATCTTAACCTACTTAGGTTTATAATTCAGTGACATTAAGTACATTCACTTTTTATGTTCCTTTCATTCATTCTCCCTGGTGGCTCAGACGGTAAAGCATCTGCCTGCAATGCTGGAGACCTGGGTTCGATCCCTGGGTCAGGAAGATCCCCTGGAGAAGGAAATGGCAACCCACTCCAATACTCTTGCCTGGAAAATCCCATGGACAGAGGAGCCTGGTAGGCTACCGTCCACAGGGTCACAAAGAGTCGGACACGACCGAGCGACTTTACTTAATTCACTACAGAAATCATTTTTCTAGCCATTCATTGAGAAATAGTCTAGAATCACCCACCCGCTTTGGACTGGCCTTCACTGGCAGCATAGAAAAGGCAATAGGTCACACACAAAGCTTTTCTCTCACCGAGGCTGTGGGACTTTTCAATTACCTCTTCAAGTGGGACTCTGGCATTTTGGTTAATGGCCAAAAGAACTTGTGAATAGAATGAAACATTACAAAAGCAGCTTCCTCAAGAGAGACTGTTCTAGTCTCCATGATTACCCAACTCCAGTTTCCAGCTAGAGATCTCCCCCTGCCTCCCCACTCCTTGCTTTCTACTGCCTCCCTCAGTAGCCCCTATTCCCACCTCAGAGCACACATCCAAGCATCCCAACCAAAAGGCTTAATCATTCAGTTCAGTTCAGTTGTTCAGTCATGTCCGACTCTTTGCAACCCCAAGGTGCTGAATTTTTTAACTTTTTTTTTAATCTTGTCCATTCTGAGCCTTCTGAAGAAGGGAAAGTTCTCTTGTCCCACTGGCCCAGCCAGAAAGTCTTTTCTGTCATTGCCCTTTCTTGCCACTTAACAGGATCAATAGCCGTCTGTCTCAGGTGTGGACTCCAAGCCTTTTCACTTGTATATCAAACTCAGTGAACAAATACCTTTCGAAAACCTAGTGGATCTCAGTAAGTGACAGTTATCCTCACTTTAGAGATAGGAGAAAGGTATAAGAACGTTAATGTCAGTTCGTGTGCCCCATGTACAATGAGGCCAAACAAACTGAAAGGTTGGAGTGTGGAGCAGACAAAGGTTTTATTGCAAAGACTTGCAATGAGCCAGGTGGGCTCCTGCCCTAAAAACCCCTGAGCTCCCTGAAGGGTTTTGGCAAAGCACTTTTAATTAAAAACCAGGTGAGGAAGGGGGAGTCACCGGGTCTGTGACCAGTTTGTGCACAGTTCTCTGGCTGATGGTGAAGTAGCAGGGTGGTGTCACAGGGGTTAACATTATTAGTCTTTAGGCTACAGAAGGCCTGGGGCTATACGCTTCTGGTGCTCAAGCAGTTAACATCTTCCATTGTTGGAGAGGGTGTGTCACTAAGTTGTGTCTGATTCTTTGCAACCCCATGGACTGTAGCCAGCCAGACTCCTCTGTCCATGGAATTTTCCAGGCAAAAATACTGTAGCGGGTTGCCATTTCCCACTCTAAGAAAGGGGAAAGTTTTTAGCATCTGTAAAACAACTCAGGAAATGTGCATCAAATACTGTTATCTAGGTACTTCAGAGAGGAGCTAAAGCAGAGGATATGGGGGAAGGCCTGTCTCAGGAAGGCCCCATAGCATCCTGTTCAGTTATAGGAATGCAAGTATTTGGTTCCAGGTCCTACAAGAAGTGAATGAGAGACAGACAGACAGATAGGCAGATGTGAAAGCCTAGTTGATAATTACTCTTAGTAAACACAGAAGTTGGAACTGAAAAACAACAAATAATGAAAATAATGTTGATACTTTATATTTGAATGGTCCAGTATTGTTTTCATAGCACTTGATTGTATTTTTTGCCTTGTGATTGGATTTGGTGCAACTGGAAGAAGAAAATTCTAGGTGGGATCACAGAAAATTTGAGTGTTAATTATTGTTAAGTGTAATGAATACTTTGCTCGCAAAAGCTGTTGAGCCGAGTCCTCTTCGTTTCAAAGACTTTGCTTATGTCAGATTTTTCAAACAAAGAGAACAATTACAAAACTATTAGCACATTTGCTTTCATTCCCATAGCTCTCATGTAATTTGTCAGACTCAGATGATACACAGTGAACCTCAGGCTGAGATTTAATTTTGTGTGTTTGCCAAAGTACCCAGTGGCCTAGTTTCCACAGCCATATCCAGCAGATTAACGGCTCTGAAAAAAAAAAACATCAGGCTTTAGAGACATGGTAGGAAATCACCATCAGCTCACACTTCCTGACCAGCAGCAGGTGATAAAGTAGACCCTGGGGCCTAGCCGTGGGTGCAGTCACTCACTAATCCACATAATTGTTTGGGCACCCACCCGAGAAGTCCTGAATATCTGTGATTTTCCCCCAATTAGTAGATTAAAAAAAATACTTTTCTGATGTCCAAATGTTGGAGAGATTGTCCTAGGAATCTGATGGTTTCTGGTCCACCCTCCCTCCCACTACAAGCCCTCATCACATCTCTACCAGCCTGAGTGCAGGAGCCATCACAGATGAAACTCCATCCAGTACAGGGACAGGGCTGCCTCTGCCCGGTCACTGGGATACACAAAGTGAAAGCTCTCAGTTAACAGCCTATCTGGCAAGAAGCTCTGCTTTGCCCTCTCAACCTGCCCTGCTGTACTTTCTGTCTGTACTGCCCTGTTCCCAGGGGAGCAGAGACCCAGACCTGAGACTCAACACAGAGCCCTTGCAGTTTTAGCTAGACGTACAAGTGATTTTGTTGCAGGAAGGAGGACCCCTTCCAGGGCTCAAGAGTGGGCTCCTGTCTCACACTTGGAAATGAATTGTCCAAGGACACACATGCTCACAAAGAGAGAGACTATTGGGAAGGGGTGCCCAGGCAGAGAATGGCAGGAAATCCGGGAGAACCTCTCTGCCACATGGCTCGAAATCTTGGGTTTTATGGTGATGGGATTAGTTTCTGGGTTGTCCCTGGCCAATCATCTGATTCAGGGTCCTTCCTGGTGGCACACGCATTGCTCAGCCAAGGTGGATTCCAGAGAGGAGGATTCTGGGAGGTTGGTAGGACATATGGACTGGAGTCTCTTCCTTGCTTTTGACCTTTCCCAATTCTTCCAGTTGTTGGTAGCTTCTTAGTTTCTCATTCCTTACCAGGACCTCCTATTGTAAGATGCCTCCTGAATGTGCTTACTGTCAGGCCTGGCCAGGGCAGGAGGTTTCAGTTAGTGGTTCCCCTACAACTTCATCTGACTTCTGTTTGACTCAGTGTTGTGGAACTATGTGCCTTTTGTCCAGCAGAGGTATGCAAAGAATTTATTCCCACTTGTAGCATTTGGGAAATAAATATTCTATTTATTTTGGGTTTTCTTTCTAGCCTGTGTTTTCCTGTGTTCTCTCAGGACCCTACCAGTGACAGCCAGCATATGAAGAAAGCATGCCTAAGGGAATATTTTCCAAGCAATTTTATTTCCAAAAATGATTTGCAAAAGAAGGAGTTTGTTGGTTGGATAAATTTTGGAAGTGCTCCATATTCTAAGCCTGTCTTTGAGAGCCAAGATGTCCATTAGCAAATTAGAAGTATTATGAGGTCTAGCAGTTTTTTTTTTTTAGGTTGTTTAACTATAAGTCAGCATTCTCCAGATTTATGGCCATTGAACTCATTTTCATATAGCATACAAAAAGATCAGAGTGAGAAATGCTAACGTGAATGTGTTTAGAGATTTAGGTTCCCTAAGAAAGTGAGTCTTTCATCTTTCTCCTCTCTTCAGCACCTTATACATATTGAATTCTAGTAACTTTGATGGTAATTTACTAGATTTGGTAATTACTGCCAATGGTAATATTGATTATGGTTATTTTAAAAAAGCTATGCATGTGAATTGATAAGGAAGAATCAGTGCCAAATTGGCGTTCATCTGAAGCTCTTGTCTGAGTTGGGAAAAGAGGGGGTCATTTGCATAAAAAGAGAGTGGATCCTTTCTGGGGACTAGGGGAACTAAATGTGATAGGAGATGGGATATAAAAAAGCAAGATTTCCAGTCTTCCTCTTATTCCTTCATTTAACAAGCATTTCTTAGAACCTTGGTATGTATAATACAAGACAATGTAGGAAATGAGGCATAATCCTTCTCAGGTGTGTTGAGACTAGTCCAGAAAGTAAGACATGTACTTAACTCAGTTTAATACATTGTAGGGAATGGCAAAGGGCTTTGAACAAATGGACAAAGTGCTCTAGTGCATTCAGAGGAAGCTAAAGTGGTTTCTGATCCAGGCAGCTAGGTGAGATCTTTGGGACCATGTCCCTCTCAGATCAGTATTCACTCATGCCTACAACCTCCAGGCGTGGAAGCACATCCTAATAGGTTCTCAGTGGAGGGTCCAGTTCAGTCACTTTGCAGGTCCAATCTTTCTGACATGGAGACTGAGACACAGAACTGGGGGCCAGGGGAGTCTGAACCAAAAGCATGGAGACATGAACTCTGATTCCGCCACTGCCACTACCAGCTGGGTTTAAACAAATTACACACACACACACACACACACACACACACACAGAGGCATATCTCAGAGATACTGTAGGTTCGGTTCCAGAACCACTGCAGTGAAGCAAAAATATCACAATAAAGTGAGCCACACAATTTTGTTTCTCATTACATATAAGAGTTATATTTACACTATACTATTAAGTGTGTAAGAGCATTATAGGACTTCCCTGGTGGCTCAGACAGTAAAGAATCCACCTGCAATGCAGGAGACCTGGGTTCGATCCCTGGGTCAGGAAGATCCCCTGGAGGACAGCATGGCAACCCACTCCAGTATTCGTGCCTGGAGAATCCCATGGACAGAGGAGTCTGGCGGGCTACAGTCCATAGGGTTGCAAAGGGTTGGTCACAGGTGAAGCAACTTAGCATGCATGCATGCATGGCTAAATGAATAAGAAGAATTTTACACAAACACTATAATGTGATAAGACCTAAGTTTAAGTGAATATTAGAATGACCTGTGGGATTTGTTCAAAATATAGATTGCCTGCCCACACACCCTTGATTAATAGGCCTGATGGCAGGATCCCTGTAATCTGTACCCTGAGTTATTCTGAGGCAACTTCTACTATAAATCCAGAAATCCTGCAGATGGAAAGGGTTGGATTCTGGAAAAGTTTATGATATTCATTCACATGTGTATTACTCTACAGCAGGGTTTCGCAACCAGGGCATTACTGACTTTTGGAACTGGATAACTCTTTGTTGTAATGGGGCTGTTCTGTGCATTGTAGGCTATCAAGCAGCAACCCCCAACCAATTATGACAACTAAAACTGTCTCCAGACATTGCCACACATAACCTATGTTACATGACTATAGTCAATTCTGGTTAAGAAGCACTCCTCAACAGGGACCAAAGCCCCAGGAGTCAGACTAGAGACAGTGATACTCATCTTTCTAGATCAAATCTGTTAACAGTGAAGAGCACCTTTCTCTAAAAACTTGAGGTCCCCAAAGAAAACATTCTCAAAAGGGTCTGTCTACCTGTCCTCTAATGTCTCAGCTATCCCACTCAAGTACTAGACACACCAAACACTAATAATGAACTTATGTAGACTTTGGTATAAGACACATTTCCCCTGTACACTTTCTACTGGAGTGTGTATCACTCAAAATATCCCAAAGATCTCAATATAGCACTTTACCAGCCTCCATAGATAGAACCTGAAGTGTAGGCTGAGTTATAGAAGGGAAGAAAATAAATGCCAATAAAGGGTTAATGAGTTGTTACAGCTGTGGGCAACTGAGGCTCAGTTCCCCTTAGTTCTACCTGAGAAATTGTGTGGACTATGCCAAAGAATTGCCCCCACCAAGAGCAGAGAAGCTAAAAAAAAAAAAAAAAGAACAGAGAAGCTGAGAAAATTTATCCATGTTCCTCATTGGCTGGGGTTGCCCTTATGTCCCATGGTGGATATTGACCATTGAACATCTGTTGCAGAGTAAGCTTCAATAATCAGGTAAAAGATGATCCATCGTTAGAATATCAGCCTCATCAGTCAAGTTTCAGTGAGATAAGCAAAATGACTAATGGATTTATTATAGGGACTTGGCCTTACCTAACTGGGGGGAAATAAGTCTTTGCATCTGATGCTGGAGTTCAATCCCTGAGTTGGGGAGATTCCCCTGGAAAAGGGAAAGGTGTTCCAGTATTCTGGCCTAGAAAATTCCACAGACTGTGTAGTCCATGGGGTTGTGAAGAGTCGGACACGACTGAGTGACTTTCATTTTCACTTTTCTTTCAACAATAAAGAATGATGTGGGAGCCATCAACTGTCCTCCTCTCTTATTTTTGAGCTTTATGTAAATGGACTCAAACTCTATGTATTCTTTGACTTTCTTCTTTGACCAGCATATTTTTTTGTTTTTGGCCATGCTTCATGACTTGTGGGATCTTAGTTCCCCAGCTAGGGATCGAACCAGGACCCTGGCACTGAGAGCTCCAAGTCCTAACCAATGGACCACCTGGGAATCCCCTCACTGATGTATTTTAAAGTTACATCCATGTTGATTGGTGTTGTTCATAGCTTATTCATTTTTACTGCTCCAGAATGGACATTCATTTGTGTCTTAGTCTGTCTATCTAAAGCTCAAAAATAGGCAATACCAAACAATGTATTATGCAGGTATGTATACAAGGGAGATGGAAGAAAAGGAATGTTAGACACAAAATTCACTACAGTGGCTCCCCCTTGTACAGAGGAGACTGGATGTGATTGGAGAGAAACATATGGTATACGTCTAAATTTCTGGTGCCGTCACGCTTCTCAGATTGGATGGGGTGCATGTGGTTGTTCATTTCTATTATTTTCTTTAACCTATCAATTTTTTAATCATACATAGCATATTTCATAGTAAAAATTTAATAGCATTAAATAGCTTGCTCAGTAACATTGATGTGTTAAGAACACCCTCCCCCTGCCTTAATTGGGCGAGCATCCAAAAACTTTAAAAAAAAAAAAAAGCTACAACAAACTCTCCTGGCAACAGTCTCCCTTTATTATGAACATTGGTAGAGTGAAGATGTGGTTTCTCAAGGATACTTAAGTATTTGGGGCACAATTCCAGGGACATTGCGTTCTACTTGACATAAACAACTCTGGCTGTGTCAAAGACACAGAGATTACAGGCCCCTTAGAAAGGGTAGAAAGGTTTCAGAGTATAGGCACAAAATTAACTTTACTTTTACCCAAGATTTTTAAAAAAATTTTTGCTTTAGCCATGCTCTTTGGAAAATGAGAGATCCTGTCTCACATTCTTAGGTTATAAAGGCATTTATTGCTGAGAAGTGGTTTAGGATTGAGAAACACCTGACACTTTGGGGAGAAAACTATAGAATCACCTGCCAATGCAGGAGACATAAGAGATGGGAATTCAATCCCTGGGTTGGGAAGATACCCTGAAGGAGGACATGGCATCCCACTCCAGTATTCTTGCCTGGCAAATCCCCATGGACAGAGAAGCCTGGCGGGCTATAGTCCATGGGCTCGCAAAGAGTCAGATATGACTGAAGTGACTTAGCACGCACACATGCATAGAATCACATTTAAAATAACATGAAGGTGCATACCCAAACATTTTTCACCCAGTAAAGAGCCATCTCCAGGCCCTCCCACTGCCCTGTTTTAGGGATTTACCCAGGCAGAAAGTAGTCTTGAATTGTCTAGTTTAGAAGCAGGCCATGGATGAAATAAGCCTTCAGGGACTGGTGAGAAAGGAAGAGGTACGTGACTGTTTCCACATACATGCATTTCTTTAGCACATTGAGATTTTCTGTGAAATAAGAACAAAGAAGCCAAACACTGCTAAGAGAGAAACTCATGAACACCTTTTATCAACTTAGTACCTCTGTCAACAGGATAAAAATCAACATCATGTCAGGCCTCTATGATCTCCTTTTAAAATATTCCATGACTTACAACCTTGGGTGAAATCCTATTCTGGTTGGTATCATACTTATCACATTTATTTATCATACTTAATGTCCCCTGATGATTAAGCATATTTAAGGATTTTCAGTGAAACTAGGCTATGCCATGTGGGGCCACCCAAGATGGATGGGTCATGGTGGAGAGGTCTGACAGAATGTGGTCCACGGGAGAAGGGAATGACAAGCCAATTCAGTATTCTTGCCTTGAGAACCCCATGAACAGTATGAAAAGGCAAAAAATAGAACACTGAAAGAGGAACTCCCCAGGTCAGTAGGTGCCCAGTATACTACTGGAGATCAGTGGAGAAATAACTCCAGAATGAATGAATGGATGGAGCCAAAGGAAAAACAATACCCAGCTGTGGATGTGACTGGTGATAGAAGCAAGGTCTGATGCTATAAAGAGCAATATTGCATAGGAACCTGGAATGTTAGGTCCATGAATCAAGGCAAATTGGAAGTGGCCAAACAGCAGATGGCAAGAGTGAACATCGACATTTTAGGAATCAGCGAACTAAAATGGACTGGAATGGGTGAATTTAACTCAGATGACCATTATATCTACTACTGTGGGCAGGAATCCCTTAGAAGAGATGGAGTAGCCATCATGGTCAACAAGAGTCCAAAATGCAGTACTTGGATGCAATCTCAAAAATGACAGAATGATCTCTGTTCATTTCCAAGGCAAACCATTCAATATCACGGTAATCCAAGCCTATGCCCCAACCAGTAACACTGAAGAAGCTGAAGTTGAACGGTTCTCTGAAGACCTACGAGACCTTCTAGAACTAATACCCCAAAAAGATGTCCTTTTCATTATAGGGGACTGGAATGCAAAAGTGGGAAGCCAAGAAACACCTGGAGTAACAGGCAAATTTGGCTTTGGAGTACAGAATGAAGCAGGGCAAAGGCTAACAGAGTTTTGCCAAGAGAATGCATGGTGATAGAAAACACCCTCTTCCAACAACACAAGAGAAGACTCTACACATGGACATCACCAGACGGCCAACACCGAAACCAGGTCGATTATATTTTTTGCAGCCAAAAATGAAGAAGCTCTGTACTGTCAGCAAAAACAAGACTGGGAGCTGACTGTGACTCAGATCATGAACTCTTTTTTGCCAAATTCAGGCTTAAATTGAAAAAAGTAGGGAAAACCACTAGACCATTCGGTTATGACCTAAATCAAATCCCTTATGACTATACAGTGGAAGTGAGAAAGTAGATTTAAGGGACTAGATCTGATAAACAGAGTGCCTGATGAACTATGGATGGACGTTTGTGACATTGTACAGAAGACAGGGATCAAGGCCATCCCCGTGGAAAGGAATGTAAAAAGGTAAAATGGTTATCTGAGGACGCCTTACAAATAACTGTGAAAAGAAGAGAAGCAAAAAGCAAAGGAGAAAAGGAAAGATATTCCCATTTGAATGCAGAGTTCCAAAGAATAGCCAGGAGAGATAAGAAAGTCTTCCTCAGCGATCAATGCAAAGAAATAGAGGAAAACAACAGAATGGGAAAAACTAGAGATCTCTTCAAGAAAATTAGAGGCTGATTCATGTCAATGTATGACAAAAACCATTACAATATTGTAAAGTAATTAGCCTCCAACTAATAAAAATAAATGAAAAAAAAGAAAGAAAATTAGAGATACCAAGGGAACATTTTATGCAAAGATGGGTTTGATAAAGGACAGAAATAGTATGGACCTAACAGAAGCAGAAGATATTAAGAAGAGGTGGCAAGAATACACAGAACTATACAAAAAAGATCTTCATGACCCAGATAATCATGATGGTGTGATGATCCACCTAGATGGCTCTAGGTGTGATGACCCACCTAGAGCCAGAGATCCTGGAATGTGAAGTCAAATGGGCCTTAGAAAGCAACAGTATGAACAAAGCTAGTGGAGGTGATAGAATTCCAGTTGAGCTACTTCAAATCCTAAAAGATGATGCTGTGAAAGTGCTGCACACAATATGCCAGCAAATTTGGAAAACAGCAGTGGCCACAGGACTGGAAAAGGTCAGTTTTCATTCCAATCCCAAAGAAAGGCAATGCCAAAGAATGCTCAAACTACCGCAAAATTGTACTCATCTCACACGCTAGTAAAGTAATGCTCAAAATTCTCTAAGCCAGGCTTCAGCAATACATGAACCATGAACTTCCAGATGTTCAAGCTGGTTTTAGAAAAGGCAGAGGAACCAGAGATCAAATTGCCAACATCTGCTGGATCATCGAAAAAGCAAGAGAGTTCCAGAAAAACATCTATTTCTGCTTTATTGACTATGCCAAAGCCTTTGACTGTGTGGATCACAACAAACTGTGGAAAATTCTGAAAGAGATGGGAATACCAGACCACCTGACCTGCCTCTCGAGAAACCTGTATGCAGGTCAGGTAGCAACAGTTAGAACCGAAAATGGAACAACAGACTGGTTCCAAATAGGAAAAGGAGTACTGTATATTGTCACCTTGCTTATTTAACTTCTATGCAGAGTACATCATGAGAAACGCTGGCCTGGAGGAAGCACAAGCTGGAATCAAGATTGCCAGGAGAAATATCAATTACCTCAGATATGCAAATGACACCACCCTTATGGCAGAAAGTGAAGAGGAACTAAGGAGCCTCTTGATGAAAGTGAAAGAGGAGAGTGAAAAAGTTGGCTTAAAGCTCAACATTCAGAAAACTAAGATCATGGCATCTGGTCCCATCACTTCATGGCAAATAGATGGGGAAACAGTGGAAACAGTGAGAGACTTTATTTTGGGGGTCTCCAAAATCCCTGCAGGTGGTGATTGCAGCCATGAAATTAAAAGATGCTTACTCATTGGGAGAAAAGTTATGACCAACCTAGATAGCATATTTAAAAGCAGAGACATTACTTTGCCGACAAAGGTCCGTCTCGTCAAGGCTATTGCTTTTCCAGTAGTCATGTATGGATGTGAGAGTTGCACTATAAAGAAAGCTAAGCGCCGAAGAATTGATGCTTTTGAACTGTGGTGTTGGAGAAGACTCTTGAGAGTCCCTTGGACTGCAAGGAGATCCAACCAGTCCATCCTAAAGGCAATCAGTCCTGGGTGTTCATTGGAAGGACTGATGCTGAAGCTGAAACTCCAATACTTTGGCCACCTGAAGCAAAGAGCTGACTCACTGGAAAAGACCCTGATTCTGGGGAAGACTGAAGGCAGGAGGAGAAGGGGATGACAGAGGATGAGATGGTTGGATGGCATCACCAACTCAATGGACATGAGTTTGGGTGGACTCCGGGAGTTGGTGTTGGACGGGGGGACCTGGTGTGCTGCAGCTCATGGGGTTGCAAAGAGTCGGACATGACTGAGCAACTGAACTGAACTGAACTGAACTGAAGGATTTTCTTAAACTGTTTTTTTTTTTTTCAAAGCAAAGGTAAGTTTGGTATAAGACTATTACTTGAGTATAAAATATAGATTTTTTTAAAAGTTTCAATTAAGGAAAGAATTGCAACAAGAGCCAACTGTTCTGAAGGCTGCTTGCAAACTATTATTTAATCCAGTCTCTCTCCGTTACATAGTTATTTTTGTGTCTGCCAGTTTCTCTCAGAACATTCTTGCACATTTTCCAAAGTTGACCCTGTTACCCTTGAGCTTCTTAGTCTCCTTGTTTATTCCTTAGAAACATAAAAGATGTGTGGAAGATTTATAAGTTTCACATTTCAGAGTTCTCTTTCTTTAGTCAGGAAGTTTAAGATGTCTCTTGGACAAAACTATCTCAACATTCCATCAATCGTATAAGAGGCCGGAAAGCTTATTGTTTATGAGCAAAAGCTGTGGGAGCAGGAAATTTCTGTCCTACTGTTTTCTAGCTAATATCACTAAGGTTTGGTTTCCTCATTTGTAAAATGGGAATATTAATAGTTCTTTCCTCCAGAGGGTTGGGGTGAGCATTACAGGAGACAATGCATAGAAAGAGCTTAGGCCAGTGCCAGGCATGGAAAAAGATCTTAATGACTATTAGTAATAATAGTGGTGATGGTGGTAGTGATGATGATAAAGGATTTGGAGTCTTTGTCTTGCAGCATTACAACACAGCATTTTCAGATAAGAAATCAGATCACATAATCTGCCAAGGTTATTTGAATTTGCTACTCTGGAAGGGAAAATTACTCCTTTGTCACTTAATGGCCGCCATGTAGTCTTTTTTTTTTTCCATTTATTTTTATTAGTTGGAGGCCAATTACTTTACATCATTACAGTAGTTTTTGTCATACATTGAAATGAATTAGCCATGGATTTACATGTATTCCCCATCCCGGTCCCCCCTCCCACCTCCCTCTCCAGTCTTACTCAGTTGGAAAGTGTGTGTGAGTGTGCACCCGTGAATGCTAATGATCTTCTGTCTTGTGTCCCTGCCTTGATGATCAGGAGTCTTACTTCAGCCCTTTTTAAAAATCTAGCTCTTAATATTGTTCAGTGCACACAGTACACACAGTAGGCTTTCTATAAATACTGAATATGTTTCTATTCAATAAAATGGAAATTGTGTGCAAAATGTATTAATAGACAATGTTTTGACCTTATGAAGATTTACAAGATGTTTTAAAGAAAAAGGAATTCAGTTAGGAAATAAAGGGAATTCCATGGCGCTTCCAATGCAAAGGGCATGGGTTCAGTCCCTGGCAGGGAACTAAGATCCCATAAGCTGTATGGCGTGACCAAAAAAAAAAAGAAAGAAAAGAAAGCCTTAGGAAGAATCTAGACCTGCTCTCTTTTCCTAAGGATTCACCCTCCCTTCATAGTAGCACAGTGCCTGTCACACAACTGAAATGAAGTAAATGGTGGCTAAGTGGTTAGGATTCTAGGTTTTCATTGACAGGGCCCAGGTTCAACCCCTGGTCTGGGAACTGAGATCCCACAAGCCAAACAGCCAAAAAAAAAAAAAAAAATCAGTCAAAACCAGCTAAAATGACACAAGGGAATTCTTGATAATCTAACTGTAATTTGAGTCTTATATAGGTGCTGTCCATCATTGCTTTTTGACACGGTAGAGGATCCTGTTTCTTTGAAAATGGCTCTGAGGTTGCCTGGTTGGGATTTTTAGAATGTCATCCTAATTTAACATATTATCCTTTTCTTTTAGGGAAAAACTTATCCATTTCGGGGTGCCTTCCCTCCAGTATGGAATCCCATTGCCTATCTGGATTACAACAACCTGTGGCGGACCATGGATAACATGGGAAAAGAGGTAAAGTGTGTGTTCAGCTTGCCCTTAACCTGTGACTGAAATCAATAGCAAATGTTTAATATCCTTCCACAGTGCAGGGAACATTGATGCATATCATTTCCAATGTGCCCAATAACTCTGCCACTTTGGTAGTATTTCTGCTTTAGTGAGAAGAAATTCAGTGCCAAGGGGTTACATAATTTCTCCAAGATCATACAACAAGGGAACCAGGATTCAAACCCACATGTCTCTGATACTAATGTGTGTACCTGTGTGTTTTCAACTCTATGCCGCTGAGTATTTATATGACATATTTTTACTGGGAATCCTACTTAGAGTGATCTTATCCATATATTATGCCACCTGAGATAATTAAGGGGAGAAAGATTTGTTTCCTCAAAGTGTTTTTTCACTGAGTATCAGTAACTCAATAACTATAATATCCATCTCTCAAACTTAATTTGGGAATTTAAAATGGCTGTTGTGGGCACGTGTGCATGCTAAGTCTCTTCAGTCATGTCTGACTCTTTGCAACCCTATGGACAGTAGCCCACCAGGTTCCTCTGTCCATGGGATTCTCCAGGCAAGAATACTTGAGTGGGTTACCATAGCCTCTTCCATTAGCTTTCAATAATAATTATGATGACCATCATAATTACATATTAATTTATATTAATGCATATATTTAGGTATTATTTTGGCAACAACATTAGGGCATAGAATCCAAAGAGCTATCCGTCCCAAACCCACCACTGGGTTCATAGTATACACATGTAGTGTATGTATACACCACTGTCTATAGGTAAATAGGATTCTATGCACATCACACATTCCAACATAAAGAAACCAGTTTTCAGAGTTTCTCCTGAGGGCTTTTTGGCAGTCCAGTGGGTAGTAACCATCAGACCTAAATGTCAGCCTTCCTTTCTTTGCAGATTCCAGCTGATGCACCATGGGAGGCCCCACATGCAGTGGAATGGGATAAGATGACTATGAAAGATCTCATCGAAAAAATCTGCTGGACAAAGTAATATTGACTATTTAAAATGTACTTTCTATCTTCCCTTCATATTGTCCCTATCCTATCTTGAACTTCAGAGTTTTTCTTCATAAGTTATAGGAAAAGTTAAGGGAAAACTTAATGACCTTTCCATCAATAGTGACTTTAAGGGCCCTTGAGACACTCAGAGCACATAAAGTGAATCTAAAACATAAGAAGAAAAATAGGTGAAGGAAGCTGAACTTTTTTTTTAATGAAAGAATTGTGCACTTTGCCATAAAAGAAGTAATTGTGTTTTCAGATAATATAGAGGTCAGCTGCAAAAGCAATTTGGAAAGGAGTTAAAGTAATTTCATATAAATACAGGATAACTAGAGGGAAGCTAGTCTATATTAATAAAAACTATAAATTATATGTTTTCAATGAGAATCTGTGTTATTAACTGAGTTACAGATCATTCTGTCAGCATTTTGGGGCTTCTGTGTGAAGGCACCATACGAAGCACTGCGGAATGGTGGTGAACTTATGATGCATGGCCCCTAACCTCATGGAGTTGATATATTTTTAGCAGGAGAGACTGTAATTACACACATGTTACATAATTCTAGGAGAGATTGAAATGGGGGAACCTAACCTCTCTTGAGGGTGAAGGAGAGATTCCTTGTTGAAACAAAGGAGTTACTACATCAACTAAGAATGAGCCACAGAGGGTGGTAAGGGACAAGGAAGGATGGATGGTGTGAGGGCAAGCTATCTTCCAGGAATGTGCCTAATGGATGAGGGAAAGAGGAAAGATAGATGGTGTGAGAGAATGGCATCTTCAATGAATGAGCCATAATAGATGGGGGAGACAGGAAGGGTGGATGCTGTGGGAATTAAGAATCTTCATTGAAGGTGCCATAGAGGGTGGGAGAAGATAGGAAGGGTGTTTAGTATGGGTAAATGGTATTTTGCAGGATGATTAACGGGATAGGGAAGTTAGGAAGAAGGGATGGTGTGAGGAGATGGCATATTCCAGGAATGAGCCAGTAGATGAGGGAGACCAGAAAATGGATGCTGTGAGGGGATGGTATCTTTCAGGAATGAACCACAGGGGATGGAAGGAGACATAAAAGATGTGTGTGCACATGGTGTGTTTTAAGAATGAGCCAGTTGATGAGAGAGAAAGGAAGGGTGGATGGTGTGTGGGGTTGCTGTGTCCAGGAATAAACCATATTGTGTGCAGGGGACAGGAAATAGTGGATGGTGTAGCAGACTGGTATCTTCTGGGTATGAGCCTCTGTTGACAGGGGAAACAGGAAAGATGGATGGTGTGGGAGGCAGGTATGTGCCAAGAATAAGCCATAGTGCATGGGTAGAGACAGGAAGGATGGATGATATGGTGGGATGGTGTCTTCCAGGATAAGCCACAGTGGATGGAGGAAGGTGGGGAGGTTGTGTCGTTGTGGGGATAGTATCTTTGAGAAATGCACCAATTGGTGGAGGATATAAAAGATATATTATGTGAGATGGTGGTATTTCTCAGGAATGAAGCACAGTGGGTAGGGGGAGAGAGGAAAGAGGGATGATATGTGTAGATGGTATCTTCCAATGACAAGTCAGTTGATGGAGGAGACAGGAAGAGTAGATGACGTGGGGAGATGGTATCTTCCAAGAATAAGTCAGTTGATGGATGACAGGAAGAGTATGGTATGAGGGGATGGTATCTTCCAGAAATGAGCCACAGTGGATGGGGGGAGATAGTAAGGATGGATGGTTTGGTGCAATGTATCTTCTAAGAGTGAGCCATAGTGATGGGAGGAAAAGAGGATGGTGTGAGGGGATGGTATCAACAAGGAATGAGCAGCAGTGGATGGTGGAGAAAGGAACGGTGGATGATATGAATGGTGACATCTTTCTGAAATGAGACACGGTGGATGGGGGTAGATGGAGAAAGGTGGATAATGTGGCAGGATGGAATCTTCCAATAATGACCTGCAATTAATGGTGGGAAGCTGTCAGGAAGGATGGGTGGTGAGGAGGATGTTTTTGTCCATGTATCTTAAAGAATGAGTCAGTTGATGGGGGGATATAGAACTGATGGATGGTGTTGGGGGATGATGTGTCTTCCATGAATGAGCCCAGTGGATGAATGGAGATCAGGGTATGGGGAGGATATATGTTTCAGGAATAAATCACAATGAATTGGAAACAGGACCAGTGGATGGTATGGGGTGTTGGTATCTCACAGGTGAGCCACAGTGATGGAGGAAGACAGGAAAGGTGGGTAATGCAATAAATGGTATCTCCCAGGAATGAGCCATAGTGGATGGAGGAGACAGGAGATACGGTTGGTGAGGAGGGGTGATGTTGCAGTAGCGAGCCATAGTAATGGGGAAAAATAGTAAAGGGGGAGGGATGGTTTCTTTCAGGAATAAGTCATAGTGGATAGGATGGATGGAAGGATGAATGGTTGAGGCATGGTATTTTCCAGTAATCGGCCACAAATAATGGTGGGAGATGTGAAGGTTGGATAGTGTGGGAAATGCCCACCCCCATGCCCAGTACAGAAGGGGCAGCTTATGAAGGCCCCCAAGATGGGTAGATTGACATGTTTTAACAATGAGTGAACAGTATGTATGCCTAGACCATAAAGATGCCATGAGGAAATGATGTATGGGAGTTTACAGAACTTGAGAGGCTGATGGTGCAAGACACATTATTGACCATATACAAGACTTTTTGCCCTTTGCTGTTAACATCATTGAAGGGTTAGAGAAGGAAATGACAACCCACTCCAGTATTCTTGCCTGGAGAATCTCATGAACAGAGGAGCCTGGCAGGCTACAGTCCATGGGGTCACAAGAGTCGGACATGACTTAGCAACTAAACCACCACCACCAAGCAGAGTGTTTATTTTTTGTTTATTTTGTTTGTTTCTTAGTTTTGGACTGTGGAAAGACTTAATTGGCTGTAATATAGAGAAGGATCGTGAAGGAATGTAGTCATATGACTAGGTAGGGATACCCAGGAGCAGCCATCACTGTTTTAACCCAGGTGAGGGACAGTGGTAGCCTGGACCAGGGTGGGGGCAGTGGAGGTGTTGAGGAGAGGAAGTTTGTTCAAATAAGTGAAAACAATATCCTCAATGAACCCTGACAAGCATATTAGCCTTTTAGACTGCACTGGATTAGCATGTTTGGAGCTAACCCATAATTTCCAACAAGTCAGGAAAAAATTATTTTCCCTGAGAGTTCAAATCTGCATTCTGTCAGAGACTGAGTCCATGAGTATTTTTTAAAGGCATAGAAATGGTTTCTAACCATACTAACTTATGTTTTTAAAAGATAATGTCATGTGAAGCATGTATGTATTTACTCCTGACTCTTGTTCTATGACCAGGACTGCTCGGCAGTTTGCATCTCTCTTTGTGAATATCAATGTGACCTCTGAACCCCATGAGGTGTCTGCCCTGTGGTTCTTGTGGTACGTGAAACAATGTGG
Source organism: Odocoileus virginianus (assembly GCF_023699985.2). Classification (NCBI taxonomy): domain Eukaryota; kingdom Metazoa; phylum Chordata; class Mammalia; order Artiodactyla; family Cervidae; genus Odocoileus; species Odocoileus virginianus. Next base: position 15,969,638 of record NC_069708.1, read on the forward strand.
AGGCACCACTCGGATATTCTCCATTACCAACGGAGGCCAGGTATGAAGTGTCCATTCTCACACTAAACTTCACGTCTGATTTTATCCTCAGCCAGTGCAGTATCTTAATAATTGCTTCTATATTTTGAAACATGAGTGAATTTGAAACAATTTCAAAAAAACTTTTCTGAAAACAAAATTTTCTCATTTCCAAAAATAGGTTCACGACTAAAGAATATTTCATTTTGAATTTTGTTTGAGGAATTCTGTTCCTTCCTTTTGGAAGCAGGTGAAATTAGACTATGTAGGAGGAGCTCAGTTATTAAAATCAACTAATTTTCAAAAAAATCTAGTGCTTGTAAAATTGTCATTAAAGTCATCTCTGTTCCAGGCATGAGACTTTTGGTCCCATTCTGTGTCTCAGAGTTATTAGTTTATGTTAACTGTTATAGAATGGAATTGACTATTCTTCTAATACAAGTGATTTCTGGTTACTCTTTCAATTAAATTCTACATTTTGGGGATAAATTTTGCTGCCTACTAGCATTTGCCCTGCTTCTATACCACATCCTAAATCAAATCCCTTATGATTATATAGTGGAAGTGACAAATAGATTCAAGGGACTAGATCTGATAGAGTGCCTGAAGAACTATGGATGGAAGTTCATGACATTATATAGGAGGCAGAGACCAAGCCCATCCCCAAGAAAAAGAAATGCAAAAAAACAGAATGGCTGTCTGAGGAGGCCTTACAAATAGCTATGAAAAGAAGAGAAGGAAAGATATACCCATTTGAATGCACAGTTCCAAAGAATAGCAAGGAGAGATGAGAAAGCCTTCCCCAGCGATCAATGCAAAGAAATAGAGGAAAACAATAGAATGGGAAAGACTAGAGATCTCTTCAAGAAAATTAGAGATACCAAGGGAACATTTCATGAAAAGATGGGCACAATAAAGAACAGAAATGGTATGGACCTAACAGAAGCAGAAGATATTAAGAAGAGGTGGCAAGAATACACAGAACTATACAAAAAAAGATCTTCATGACCCAGATAATCATGATGGTATGATCACTCACCTAGACCCAAATACCCTAGAGTGCGAAGTCCAGTGGGTCTTAGGAAGCATCACTACAAACAAAACTAGTGGAGATGATGGAATTCCAGTTGAGCTACTTCAAATCCTAAAAGATGATGCTGTGAAAGTGCTGCACTCAATATGCCAGCAAATTTGGAAAACTCAGTAGTGGCCACAGGACTGGAAAAGGTCAGTTTTCACTCCAATTCCAAAGCAAGTCAATGCCAAAGAATGCTCAAACTACCACACTATTGCACTCATCTCACACGCTAGTAAAGTAATGCTCAAATTTCTCCAAGCCAGGCTTCAATAGTACATGAACCGTGAACTTCCAGATGTTCAAGCTGGATTTAGAAAAGGCAGAGGAACCAGAGATCAAACTGCCAGCATCCATTCAATCACCAAAAAAGCAAGAGAGTTGCAGAAAAACATCTACTTCTGCTTTATTAACTATGCCAAAGCCTTTTTGACTGTGTGGATCACAACAAACTGTGGAAAATTCTTAAAGAGATGGGAATACCAGACCACCTGACCTGCCTCTTGAGAAATCTGTATGCATGTCAGGAAGCAACAGTTAGAACTGGACATGGAACAGCAGACTGGTTCCAAATCGGGAAAGAAGTATGTCAAGGCTGTATGTTGTCACTCTGCTTATCTAACTTATATGCAGAGTACATCATGAGAAGTGCTGGTCTGGCTGAAGCACAAGCTGGAATCAAGATTGCCAGGAGAAATATCAATAACCTCAGATATGCAGATGACACCACCCTTATGGCAGAAAGCAAAGAAGTAGAGCTCTTAATGAAAGTGAAAGAGGAGAGTGAAAAAGTTGGCTTAAAGCTCAACATTCAGAAAAGTAAGGTCATGGCATCCAGTCCCATTACTTCATGGCAAATAGATGGGGAAACAGTGGCAGGCTTTATCTTTTTGGGCTCCAAAATCACTGTGGATGGTGACTGCAGCCATAAAATTGAAAGACACTTGCTCCTTGAAAGGAAAGTTATGACCAACCTAGACAGCATATTAAAAAGCAGAGACATTACTTTGCCAACACAGGTCCGTTTAGTCAAGGCTATGGTTTTTCCAGTAGTGATGTATGGATGTGAGAGTTGGACTATAAAGAAAGCTGAGTGCCAAAGAATTGGTGCTTTTTTTAAAGTGGTTCTTTAAAAAAATATAAAATAAAAGTGGTTCTTTATTCATAAACTTGATGCAAGTTTACAAATTTTACTGTACATCACCAAATCTGCAATGAAAAATAAAGTCCAAAAATACCCCCAGAACCAAAAACCACAGCCTGTCAAATGTTCAGCTGTCAATCTGCCAGCCATCAGGATAGTAAAGAATTCAATAATATATTCAAGATTTAGCCTTAGGTTTAAGGAACTTTAATGCTTTCAAGAATTCTCCCTTGTCACTTGTTATCTGAGCAACTGACAATCAGAAGCTTATATAAATTAACCAAGTGAACAAGAATGCCTGAAAATCTTTTTATACTATCCTCTTAACAAAAATAGAAAAAAAAGAGAAAGAAATGAAACAGAATAATGCAGAAGTGCCAAGTCTTCAGATGTGGTTTACAAAGTTAAAAACTGAGTCTTAAGACCTAAGAAACACTTTTGAACTTTGTAACTGATTTGTGCAGGGAAAATATGCTTCTGGATTTCTTTTTTTAAGTGCTTAATAACTAGAGTTTACTTTTAAATCAAATTTGAGCATATTAAAAAAATCTATTACCAACTTAATAGGACTGATTCAGGTAAGGCAATAAAATGGAGAGTACACTGATTTGAGTCTAGATTTTATCAAAGAATTAATATATGTAGAATTCCTATTAGTCTTTCAATGTAAAAGTCATTATTATGACTATGGAAAAAACTTAAGCATTCAAATAAGATACTTTTTGTACTATACAGATTTTGTTCAAGGAGTCTGTGTGCAAATCACTATATAAGGTTATTAGTTTACAACTGATTGCAATATTCCATTAATAAAATGGAAACATAAAGTGACTTAGTATTTTAAATAATTAGACCTCTATACTTCAAGATCTTCTTCATAAGAAATACTGAGCCAACAAGAAGCAGATGCAACTCAGCAAGACTCTGATGCCCCAGTGAATTTATGCTTTTGAACTGTGGTGTTGGAGAAGACTCGGGAGTCCCAGGGAGTGCAAGGAGATCAAACCAGTCAATCCTAAAGGAAATCAGTCCTGAATATTCATTAGAAGGACTGATGCTGAAGCTGAAACTCCAATACTTTGGCCACCTGATGCGAAGAACTGACTCATTTGAAAAGACCCTTGTGCTGGGAAAGATTGAAGGCAGAGAAGAAGGGAACGATAGAGGATGAGATGGTTGGATGGCATCACCGACTCGATGGACATGAGTTTGAGTAAACTCCAGGAGTTGGTGATGGACAGGGAGGCCTGATGTGCTGCAGTCCATGGGGTTGCCAAGAGTCGAACACGACTCAGCGACTGAACTGAACTGAACTGAACTGATACCACAGCCGTTACTAATGAATGTAACTCATCTGGCTCCCTGATTGGATACACAACAAGCCAGTAGTAAAGCCAGAATTTCAATTCCCGGATTTTCCAAATTCCGTGATTCTTTATTTCAACACTCTCCCTTAGTGAAAGAAAATGGGTGTCTCTTTTCTAGGAATGTTATGCCTCGATGGGATAAGGTTTAATTGGGAGCAATTTAGTTCTAACTTATGCTCTGTTTCACAGTATGAGGTGTAGAGTCATTGTCAACTTAGTGAATTATTCCTCTCCTTGGGAGACCTCCAGAAGTCCCTAAGTTGTTCTTATGGTTGCCAGTTTGACCTTCAGCTTTAGCAAACATAAGGCAGTTGAATTTTTTAAGTGCCTTTACATCTAGAAATCCCATATTACTCCTTTTAACCTATATTTGTCTTTTGGAAACATCTTGACTCAATTTATATATATATATATATATATATATATATATTTAATTTATTTTTTAATTGAAAGATAATTTCTTTACAGTATTGTGTTATATTCCTCATTCAGAGGAGCCAAGATACTTCTAGGCAAACTCCACATGACCTTTTGGAGGGCATAGTTCAGATTATGAATGTAAAACCATTATCACAATACCTTTACAAAGAACTTAGATTTATCCTTTAATAGTTTAATAGTTATTTATCCTTTAATAGTTTAGTTCAACAAATACTAAATATGAAGATGGAGAAGAGTTCCTGGTCTTTTCACTATACTAACATTCAGAGTAACTCTTGGAAAACAGAGGTCAAATTATTAAATGGTTCCGGTTTTGTGAGGATGGACAGATCATGAAACCAAACTACTTTGGTAATGCTTTTATAAGGAGCTATAGTGGTATCATTAAAACAATAGCCAGTTATTCAAGTGTAAAAATTATTGTGTGGCTGCTGGCACAGGCTTTCTGGAGGAATGTGATTAAGATACCTAATTGAACAATGCTGGGCTGTGCTTCAGTCTGCCTACTTGTATTTCTAATCATTCAAAGATGGTCATCTCTAGCAGGCTAAAAATATTCCCCTGGTTCTTACAAAATACACTGTATTAAGGACTGACCTTAGATTAAGCTGGAAGCATTTCCATGGTGAGTGTAGCAGATGGCACTAGGGTGTAGCACTCATGGTCTTATAGAGCGGCTCAAGGGAGCTAGTCCACAATGTCTGGAGGAATAGGCAGATGCTTAGCCTTCACTTTTCTGTCCTCCCAGTGAAACTTCCAGGCATTTTGGCAAAACGTTCTCAACAGCTGAGATTTAGATTCTTAGAACATCTTTTGGTGATGACCAGGTGATCCTTGAGAGCACCATGAGCCTGTTGCGCCTAGATAGTCCTGGCCTGGGACTTTCAGAAACTGAGGGGAGTTAAGAAACTGCATCCCTATCTCAGTGAAACTAGAAAAAAATAATCAATTTTTTTTTAAAAAAGGAAACTGCCTCCCCCTGGGAGAATCGCAGCACGTTCCCTGTTGCCAGACACCCTCCATCCACTGCACTCTTGGGCATTTGAAGCTTGCTGATATTTGCATTCAGTCAAGGTGCCAGTGGTCTAGGGAAACCTTCCTTCTGATTCTGTGATTTGATTTTAAATTTTTATTGAGATATAGTTGATTTCCAATGTCATGTTAGTTTCAGGTATACAGCAAAGTGAATCAGTTATACATATGCATATATCCACTCTTTTTTTACTAGATTGTTTCCCCATATAGGCCTTTAACAGAGTATTGAGTAGAGTTCCCTGTACTACACAGTAGGTTCTTATTAGGTATCTATTTTATATATATAATGTCAATCCCAATCTCCCAGTTCATCCCTTCCCACTGATTCTGTGATTCCATAAACCAGTAACAGCTTTTTGTCACGTGAAGCTGCATAGAGCATGGTGACTGAGGTGTCTTGGTAGACTGTCCCTGTCCTAATGAGTTCTTCTAACAGTTAACAGTGCAGAGAGTGGAGGTATGGCCTGTGATTTTCCAGAGGTTTCTAATCAGTGGTAAATACGGCTTTCCTTCCTGGGGCGTTTGTCACACTTCCATCCCTGCCTGCCTTTTCCTGTAGGAACGGAAGTTTGTAGGTGGATCTGGTCAAGTAAGCGAACGGATAATGCAGCTCCTAGGGGACAAGGTGAAACTGAGGAGTCCTGTCACCTATGTTGACCAGTCAAGTGAAAACATCACCATAGAGACCCTGAATCGTGAACTTTATGAGGTAATTCAGTTTTGTCAAAAGAAATGTGTATTATGGGAATTCCCTGATGGTCCAGTGGTTAGGACTTGGGGGCACAAGTTCCATCCCCTAGTTAGAGAACTAAGATCCTGCCTGCCTCACGGTGTGGCCCATAAATAAATAAAATTTAAAGAGCTTATATTGAGTAGGTCTGTGGCAGCCTGGTGGCTCAGATGGTGAAGAATCTGCCTGCAATGCAAGAGACCTGGGTTCGATCCCTGGGTGGGGAAGGATCCCCTGGAGAAGGGAATGGCCACCTACTCCAGTATTCTTACCTGGAGAATTCCATGGACAGAGGAGCCTGGCGGGCTCGCAAAGAGTCAGTCACAACTGAGCGACTAACACGTTTCTGTCTTCTGCAGCTTCTAACCAAATATAATCCAAGCAGTGGCATGATTGATGCTGGCATATTTCTGACTCAGTCTTCCAAATTATTAGCCTTAGTTGATGTGACGACTGAGCAACTGAACTGAACTGAACTGATGTGCCTTGTTCTGTGTTGTTGCCTCGCAGTGGTCTCATACTGTACATTGTGACTGCTTAGTGTCCCTCAAAATGATAAATGTGATGTTTCATGTCCCCTGCAAAGACTGTGACTCACATTTGAGATGCTATTTTCTGTCTGTTTGTTTCAGTGCCGATATGTCATTAGCGCCATCCCACCAACTTTGACTGCCAAGATACACTTTAGACCAGAGCTTCCATCAGAGCGAAACCAGCTGATACAGCGTCTTCCAATGGGGGCTGTCATTAAGTGCATGATGTATTACAAGGAGGCCTTTTGGAAGAAAAAGGGTAGGCTGTGTTTATTCATGTTTAAATTGTATTAAGAGAAGACTGCACTCTTTTTTAGGAACATATCAGTTCATTTCAGTAGGAACATATACTACACATTGAATGGAAAAAAGATATGTTTCCAGTTGGCAGAGAAAGGATCAGAAATCTCAGTCTGTCCATTTCTTCATAGTCCCCAGCATCGCAAAATGGCCCCAAGAGCGCTTGCTGGCAGTGAGAGGCAAGGAAGCAGGCCCTCCAGTTGCAGGGCCGTATTGCCCAGGCCCCTGGCATATGTCTCACCACTTCCTCTTCATGAGCACAGTGAGACAAAGAACCACCGTGAAAGAGCGCTTCTTTGAAGTCACACATTCCTGGGCCCCACTTGCTTACTAGCTGTGTTGCCTCAGGTGACACTTCACCTCTCAGCCTCAGCCTCTGTATAAAATGGTAACAATGAGACTTCCTGTCGGGGTGTTGGCATGAGGCAGGGTCTGGGCGGATATGGTGTCGGTTGTTGCTAAGCCTTCATCTCATACTAAAAGGATTCCTTCTTGCCATTTCTTCCCTGGTTTCCCAGAGGCAATTCCTTCTAACACATCCTACTGTTTCTTGTGTATTCCACAACACCAAGGCCATCTTACAATTTTACTCATGCATTGATCATACCTGACCTTTATGTAAAAGTCATCGAGATGGGTCATTTTCTAATGTGTCTGGGTGACCAAACATCCTTGTTTAATCAGTGAGTGTATTTAATGGAAAAGAACTTCTGGGATCAGGGCAAAGACCAATAGTTTGAGTTTTGCCTTCCTCTTAGAAAAATAGTTTTATATATATATTTTAAAATGTCCTTCCTAAATCCTGGTGAAGTTTCTCAATCTCCTATTATTTTTCTTCTGGTTAAGATTACTGTGGCTGTATGATTATTGAAGATGAGGAAGCTCCAATTTCAATAACGCTGGATGATACCAAGCCAGATGGATCACTGCCTGCTATCATGGGGTAAGTGAGACGTGGATGTTCTGCATTTTGCAAACTATGTTGGTGTCTTGGTGTGGGAACTGGCAGAGCATGTTGTTTTTGACTCAAGCTCAAGCAGCACTAAGTTGCTTAACGCTAAGTCCATAACACTATAGACAACATATCATGTTTTCATGTATGGTACTATTAGAGTCATAGAGTATGTGGCATGAGAACACTGGGAAACTTTACTAAAGTGAACACAACTTTGAACTTGTGTCCATTGATTTCTTTCCCCCATGAAACTTACATGTGGAGGACAAGAGTGAAAAATACAGCTAGACAGATGGCATGGTAGACCACTTTGCCTACAGAATGTTTATAGCCATTCTGGAACGAGAACTATTTTGTCCTGTAAAATCTTCCAAAGTTATGTTTTCTGGGCTCCAGTCCTCTCTCCATTCTAGACAGCACTACATAGCAAATGTTAATATTTTAATTGTTGGAATTCCCTGGTGGTCCAGTGGTTAGGACTCCAAGCTCTCAATGCCAAGGGCCCAGATCCGATCTCTGGTCAGCAAACTAAGATCCCACAAGCCATGTGGCATGGTCAAAAGAAAAGAAAAGAAAAATTTGTTCACTGTTACCCTGGGAGATAAGATGAATGACCAATGAAGTGCGGTTTGAAGGCGAGCCAGCCAGGCCTTGAATGTAGGGCACTTTTTCCAGTAAGTCACTCCATGGCTCTCCTCCATGAGGAATAGTGCCAGGGCAAGGTTCTGCATCTGGAAGAAGAACTCTCTTTTCCTCTCCTGCTTCACACAGCTGCTCTGCCCTCAGGAGACTAGGGGTCCAGAGAGGGAATTGGAGCTCCCACAAAAAAATTTCCAAGGAGTGCCATAGCCTCCAAGTTGTCATACTTTTTAGTCCTCCTCAAAGCAATACCAACAAAAGGGCTATTTATTCTAGCACACTGCAATAAAAGAGCACAGCTTCTCTGGCAGTCAAGTGACTTTTGGAGACCATTGGTTTTCCCCTGTGCCACAGGAGTTAAGCTCATGTGCATTGTGTCATTGAAGGGAAATTGCAAAATCAAAAGGAGCACACCCGTAACCCTAGGGACTTAGAAAGCAGACTCTGTCTGCTACTGGACTGCCAGCAAAACATTTTGTAACTGCTTCTCTCACTGTAAGATGTAAGAAATAGCACCAGCCTCCCTGGCAAGGGAAGGTGCTCACAATCTAAAGATTATAGGAACATTGTACCCTATTCATCTCTGACCCCGCTAGACAAGAAAATACATAGATTGTTGGAGAGTTTGCTGTCCCTTTTTATGTGCCAAAGAAAAGCAAGAAGTTGAGGCAGAGGTTTCTGGAGACTACTGCTCAAGACCCATCTGACTGTAGATGAAAGAATATTGATGTTTTTCTTGCCCTGGGAATGAAATACTGTGGCATCCACTGTTCTGGGCTTTCTTTAGCTTTATTAACAAGGACATGGGCTTCCCTGGTGGCTCAGATGGTAAAAAGTCTCCACTTGCAATGCAGGAGACGGGTTCGATTCCTAGGTAGGGAAGATCCCCTGGAAGAGGGCATGGCAACCCACTCCAGTATTCTTGCCTGGAGAATCCCCAAAGACAGAGAAGCCTGGCAGGCTACAGTCCACGGGTTGCAAAGAATCGGACATGAGTGAGTGACTAAGCACAGCACAGCAACAAGGACACGGATTGCAGAAGCCTTCTAGATGGTAATGGGATTATTTATGCAGCTCCTGCAGTCCATGGGGTTGCAAAGAGTTGGGCACAACTGAGCACTAACACTTACACTTAGTGATATTCTAATCTGTTTTATCTGGATAATTGCTTCCACCCTGTTCTTGCCTTGAAGCTATATTGCCTCCACCCTGCTCTTTGCTCTAGGCAATGAAAGCCTTGAAGATAGGGATGCTGTAATTGCCTAGCACCGTCGTGTGTGTGATAACTACTTGCCTTTGGAAACTAGAAAGGACCTTGTACTTTAGAGCTGTGAAATGTTCCCACCCCAAAGCCAGGGTGTATAATTTCCCCAATAAAACACCAAAGAAAGTTGAACAATAATTGTCCATTCTTACAGTTAGATCAAAGAGGTTATTTCATTCAGGACTTGAGATTTGATAGACAGAGCCAACACTCGCTGCCCTTTAGAAAAGGCACTGTGAAAAAAAGCGCCCAGGATCTAAAAGGCTTTCAGATAGATCATTTAATCTTCTATCAGCTATTGGTGATATTCACTGAAGTACCACATATGATTGTTGCATAAACCTAAAATTTAACTAAAATCATTATTACTACGACTTCCCAGGTGGCACAGTGGTAAAGAACCTGCCTGCCAATGCAAGAGCTGTAAGAGATGTGGGTTTGATCCCTGGGTCAGGAAGATCCCTTGGAGGAGGGTATACAGCCCACTTATGTTTTTGCCAGAGGAGCCAGGCGGGCTATGGTCCACAGGGTCACAAAGAGTCAGGCATGACTGAAGTGACTTAGCACCTAGCACCTTACCAGCAAACCACAATATAAAGTGTTAGTTAAATCAAGCAAAATTATGACTATATCTCCCAGAGTTCAATGATTCAAATTTCTTAAACAGTCCACAGCTTCCTCTGAAATACTGTTCTCTGGGTGAACACAAATACATTTTGTATCTTTGCTTCCCAGCTTGCTCTCAAATAACAACTCTAAAGGAATGGTCGATCAAACTGAGGAACAGTTTAATTGGGGGAGAGGGATTTGAGGGAGAGGACAAAATTTCTGTCTTCATCCCTTGCATTTTCAGTCCTGATCTACTTGTCTTTGTCTAGAACAACAACAAAAAATACAATTTTAAAACTTTTCTCAAATGGAGAAATCGCTCCATTGTCCTTTAGCTCATTTGGATTTTTTGGCAAGCTTTCTAATCATAGTATAGCTAAGGATTTCTTGTTATAATTCCATTCTTTATTTTTTTTTTAATTTTTAACTTAATTTTATTTTTTTTTCCCATTTATTTTTATTAGTTGGAGGCTAATTACTTTACATCATTACAGTAGTTTTTGTTATACATTGAAATGAATTAGCCATGGATTTACATGTATTCCACATCCCAGTCCCCCCTCCCACCTCCCTCTCCACCCGATCCCTCTGGGTCTTCCCAGTGCACCAGGCCCGAGCACTTGTCTTATGTACCCAACTTGGGCTGGTTATCTGTTTCACCCTAGATAATATACATGTTTCAATGCTGTTCTCTTGAAACATCCCACCCTCGCCTTCTCCCAGAGCCCACAAGTCTGTTCTATACATCTGAGTCTCTTTTTCTGTTTTGCATATAGGGTTATCATTACCATCTTTCTAAAGTCCATATATATGTGTTAATATACTGTAATGGTCTTTATCTTTCTGGCTTACTTTGCTCTGTATAATGGGCTCCAGTTTCATCCATCTCATTAGAACTGATTCAAATGAATTCTTTTTAATGGCTGAGTAATATTCCATGGTGTATGTGTACCACAGCTTCCTCATCCATTAATATACATGCAATTAATAATAGCATAAGAAGTAGAATCTACTTGATTAAAGGGAAGCAGACAGATCATAACTGAGTTTTACTGAGTCACTGAATTTGAGGACTGTGCTAGACTGGTTTCCCAGGAAGTCAACTCAGAGGTGGAGATTTAGGTTCAGGAGGTTCATCAGGAATTGCTCTGTGGAGTGCTGCCTGGGCTTCCCAGGTGGCGCTAGTGGTAAAGAACCAGCCTGTCAATGCAGGAGATGCAGGAGATGCGGGTTCTATCCCTGGGTTGGGAAGATCCCCTGGAGGAGGCCATGGCAACCCACTCCAGTATTCTTGCCGGGAGAATTCCATGGACAGAGGAGCCCGACAGGCTACAGTTCGTAGCGTCCCATAGAGTCGGACACAACTGAAGCGACTGAGCACACAGATGCATGCTACCTGTTGGGGAGGGGAGGAATCAGGATTGGGCAGAGGGAACAGTTGGGCTCCAGTGTTGTCCCAACAGAGGCCTCAAAGTAAGGGTTGCCTTTCAGAGGTGTCCGTACTGGGTGTCTGCACCGTGCAATAGGCTTTGGTACCCATTCTACTCTGGCATTCATTCTGAGAAGGGATGGGACCTTGCACCAGGCAGTTCTCTGCTGCAGAGTGTAATTGCTAGGGAGGGATTTGGCTGTGAGCTGAGGGTAGTGAGTGGTCCTGAAGAGGAATCTGGGTGGCCCACCATGGCATCCACTTCAGGCACTTTATTTATTTATTTATTTATTTATTTATTTTTGGCCATGCCTTTGACATGTGGGATCTTAAATCCCTGACCAAGGATTGAACCCATGCCCCCTGCAGTGGAAGCTCGGAGTCCTAACTGCTGGACCACTGGGGAATTCCCAATAAGCATTTTTTGATACATTTTTCCAGCTTTTATCAAGTAACTTGACAGATGGCAACAGTCATTACCAAGCTCATCATTTAATGCAACATTAATTCATCTACATAGTCAATTTCCTACTGTATGCCAAGAACTGTACTGAACTTTGGCTATAAAATATTGAGTAGGTAGTGATCTATTGTTTAGGAGCCCACCCCTGGCAGGGCTTTTGGACCCAGAAGCAGATGAGGGCAGCTTGGCATTTGCTCTAGTAGATGGAAATAATGGGAGAGTGTGGGAGAGTGTATTAGTGCTGAGTACAGTAAGTCCCCTACTTACAGACCATCAAGTTGTGAACTTTCAAAGATACAAACGTGGGTGCCAGCCCCATATGCCACCTGTTATACTATACTCCTGTACTTTTCTAGGTACTGTACTGTAAGATTAAAAGTGTTTATTTTTGTGTTTGTTTTTTATGTATTATTTGTGTGAAAAATATTATAAGCCTGCTTCCCTTGTAGCTCAGTTGGTAAAGAATCTGCCTGCAGTGAGGGAGACCCAGGTTCAATCCCTGGGTTGGGAAGATCCCCTGGAGAAGGAAATGGCGACCCACTCCAGTGTCCTTGCCTGGAAAATCTCATGGACAGAGGAGCCTGGTGGGCTGCAATCCATGGGGTCGCAAAGAGTCAGGCATGACTGAGCGACTAACACTTACTTACTTATTAGAGTATAGCACTATATAACTGCTTGTGTTAGTTGGGTACCTAGGCTAACTATGTTGGACTTACGAACAAATTGGATTTACAGACGCATTCTTTTTTTTTTTTCAGTCAAACTTGTTTATCCTTTTTTTTTTTTTTTTATTAGTCTGAGGCTAATTACTTTACAATATTGTAGTGGTTTTTGTCATACATTGACATGAATCAGCCATGGATATACATGTATTCCTCATCCCAATCCTCCCTCCCACCTCCCTCTCCACCCGATCCCTCTGGGTCTTCCCAGTGCACCAGGCCCGAGCACTTGTCTCATGCATCCAACCTGGGCTGGTGATCTGTTTCACCCTAGATAATATACATGTTTCGATGCTGTTCTCTTGAAACATCCCACCCTCGCCTTCTCCCACAGAGTCCAAAAGTCTGTTCTATACATCTGTGTCTCTTTTTCTGTTTTGCATATAGGGTTACCGTTACCATCTTTCTAAATTCCATATATATGCATTAGTATACTGTATTGGTCTTTATCTTTCTGGCTTACTTCACTCTGTATAATGGGCTCCAGTTTCATCCATCTCATTAGAACTGATTCAAATGAATTCTTTTTAGTGGCTGAGTAATATTCCATGGTGTATATGTACCACAGCTTCCTTATCCATTCGTCTGCTGATGGGCATCTAGGTTGCTTCCATGTCCTGGCTATGATAAACAGTGCTGCGATGAACATTGGGGTGCACGTGTCTCTTTCAGATCTGGTTTCCTCGGTGTGTATGCCCAGAAGTGGGATTGCTGGGTCATATGGCAGTTCTATTTCCAGTTTTTTAAGAAATCTCCACACTGTTCTCCATAGTGGCTGTACTAGTTTGCATTCCCACCAACAGTGTAAGAGGGTTCCCTTTTCTCCACACCCTCTCCAGCATTTATTGCTTGTAGACTTTTGGATAGCAGCCATCCTGACTGGTGTATAATGGTACCTCGTTGTGGTTTTGATTTGCATTTCTCTGATAATGAGTGATGTTGAGCATCTTTTCATGTGTTTTTTAGCCATCTGTATGTCTTCCTTGGAGAAACGTACAGACGCATTCTTGGAATGAAACTTGTTTGTATTTAGGGTATTACTGTAGATACAGGCAAGAACACTTTAAAAAGAGGCAACTCTTAAGATAAACCACTGTCACCTAATCGTTCAAATGTAATTTCTCTCTCCAGCTTCATCCTTGCTCGAAAAGCTGACCGGCTCGCTAAAGTACATAAAGATATAAGGTAAGAATTTACATCTGAAACATGTAAAAGATTAGCTTTATATTGTGCTTGTTGTACTAACAACACTATAATAACATTATGAAAAATGCAATCATTTGTTAATCTCAAAATCCCAACAAATCAATTTTTTGTATTTTGTTAGCCCCCTTTTGACTCACTCCTGCCCATGTGCATATATTAATTTAGTTTTACATCTCTGTGTTTGTTTTACATTGGTTAAGAGATAGGGTTTCTCAGTAAGATGGATGGAGAAAAATAATAAAAAAATGTTAGCTCTGAATAAAGCTTAAGAGGCCAAGTCCTAGTGACCTTTATTCCATCTTGAAGGTTCTCCAACATGTGCTTTTTCTGAAAAGCAGATCCATACATAGGTGTTCATACCTATTGCATGTTTGTCAGCAAGGTGATGTCTCGGCTTTTTAATACACCATTTAGGTTTGTCATAACTTCCCTTCCAAGGTGCAAGCGTCTTTTAATTTCATGGCTCCAGTCACCATCCACAGTGATTTTGGAGTCCAAGAAAATAAAATCTGTCACTACTTCCACTTTTTCCCTTTCTATTTGTCATGAAGTGGTGGAACCAAATGCCATGGTCTCAGTTTTTTGAATGTTGAGTTTCAAGTCAGCTTTTCACTCTCCTCTTTCACCCTCACCAAGAGGCTCTTTAGTTCCTCTTCATTTTCTGCCATTAGAGTGGTATCATCTGCATATCTGAGGTTGTTGATGTTTCTCCTGGAAATTTTGGTTCCAGCTTGGGATTCATCCAGTCCAGCATTTCACATGATGTACTCTGCATATAAGTTAAATAAACAGGGTGACAGTACACAGCCTTGTCATACTCCTTTCCCAATTTGGAACCAGTCCATTGTTCCATGTCTGGTTCTAACTGTTGCTTCTTGACCTGCATACAGGTTTCTCAGGAGACAGGTAAGGTGGTTTGATATTCCCATCTCTTTAAGAATTTTCCACAGTTTGTTGTGATCCACACAGTCAAAGGCTCTAGTGGAGTCAATGAATCAGAAGTAGATGTTTTTCTGGAATTTCCTTGCTTTCTCTATGATCCAACATACGTTGGCAGTTTGATCTCTGGTTCCTCTGCCTTTTCTAAATCCAGCTTGTACATCTGGAAATTCTCAGTTCATGTACTGCTGAAGACTAGCTTGAAGGATTTTGAGCATAAACTTAGTATGTTCAGTTCACTCATGTGAAATGAGTACAACTGTATGTTAGTTTGAACATTCTTTGGCATTACCCTTCTTTGGGATTGGAATGAAAACTGACTTTTTCCAGGCCTGTGGTCACTGCTGTTTTCCAAATTTGCTGGCATATTAAGTGCAGCACTTTAACAGCATCAGCTTTTAGGATTTGAAATAGCTCAGCTGGAATTCTATCACCTCCACTAGCTTTGTTCATAGTAATGCTTCCTAAGGCCCATTTGACTTCACACTCCAGGATGTCTGGCTCTAGTTGAGTGACCACATCATCATGGTTATCTGGGCCATTAAGGCCTTTTTTGTATAATTCTTCTGTGTAGTCTTAACACCTATTCTTAATCTCTTCTGCTTCAGTTAGGTCCTTACCATTTCTGTCCTTTAT
The DNA here is from genome assembly GCF_023699985.2 of Odocoileus virginianus. NCBI lineage: Eukaryota > Metazoa > Chordata > Mammalia > Artiodactyla > Cervidae > Odocoileus > Odocoileus virginianus. The sequence continues at coordinate 15,985,143 of NC_069708.1, forward strand.
CGTGCCTATCCTTGCATGAAATGTCCCCTTGGTATCTCCAGTTTTCTTGAAGAGATACCTAGTCTTTCCCATTTTGTTGTTTTCCTCTATTTTTGCATTGTTCCTTTAAGAAGGCCTTATCTCTCCTTACTATTCTCTGGAACTCTGCATTCAGTTGGGTTTATCTTTCCCTCTCTCGCTTACCTTTCACTTTTCTTCTTTCTTCAGCTATTTGTAAAGCCTCCAGAGACAACCACTTTGCTTTCTTGCATTTCTTTTTCTTGGGGATGAATTTGGTTACTGCCTCCTGTACAGTGTTACAAACTTCTGTCCATAGTTATTCAGGCACTTTCTCTACCGTATCTAATCCCTTGAATCTATTAATCACCTCCATTGTATAATCATCAGGGATTTGATTTAGATCATACCTGAATGGCCTAGTGGTTTTTCCTACTTTCTTCAATTTAAGTCTGAATTTTGCAACAAGGAGCTCATGATCTGAGCCACAGTTAGATCCAGTCTTGTTTTTGCTGACTATATAGAGCTTCTCCATCTTTGGCTGCAAAGGATATAATCAATCTGATTACATCTGGTGATGTCATCTGGTGTAGAGTCATCTCTTGCATTGGTGGAAAAGGGTGTTTGCTATAACCAGTGTGTTCTCTTGACAAAACTCTGTTAGCCTTTGCCCTGCTTCATTTTGTACTCCAAAGGCCAACTTGCCTGTTACTCCAGGTAGCTCTTGACTTCCTACTTTTGCATTCCAACCCCCACGTGATGAAAAGGACATCTTTTTTTTGGTGTTAGTTCTAGAAGGTCTTGTAGGTCTTCATGAAACTATTCCTCTTTCAGCATTACTGCTTGGGTCATAAACTTACTGTGATTAGATTACTGTGATGTTGAATGGTTTGCCTTAGAAACGAACTAAGATCATTCTGTCGTTTTTGAGATTGCACCCAAGTACTGCATTTCGGACTCTTTTGTTGACTATGAGGGCTACTCCATTTATTTGAAGGGATTCCTGCCCACAGTAGTTGATATGATGGTCATCTGAATTAAATTCGCCCATCCCTGTCCATTTTAGTTCACTGATTTGTAGGATGTCAATGTTCACTCTTGCCATCTCCTGCTTGACCACATCCAATTTACCTTTATTCATGGACCTAACATTCCAGGTTCCTATGCAATATTGTTCTTTACAGCATTGGACTTTAGTTTCACCACGAGACACATCCACAACTGAGCATAATTTCTGCTTTGGCCCAGCTGCTTAATTCATTCTTTCTGCAGATATTAGTAATTGCCTTCTACTTTTCCCCAGTAGTATATTGGACACCTTCCAACCTGGGGGGGCTCATCTTCTGGTGTCATATCTTTTTGCCTTTTCATACTGTTCATGGGGTTCTCACAGTCAAAATACTGGAATGGTTTGCCATTCCCTCCTCCAGTGGACCACATTGTCTCAAAACTCTTCACTATGACCCTTCCATCTTGGGTGGCCCTGCACGGTATGGCTCATAGCTTCATTGAGTTATGCAACACTTTCATTACGACAGGGATAACCCTAAATCTTTTGTTAGCTTTTGAAGAGGGTGTGCATGCAAATGTATACTTCTCTCTGCATTTGATTTAAAAATTAAGCAGCAAATCAACTAGCAGATCTTGCTTTGAGAGTTACTTTGATGACTTTGCAAGTTAGGGAAAGACCGCAGACGTTCCCACATTTGCACACGGGTTTGTTTATTTGAGCAACCATGAGATTTGATGTCAGGAAAAGGGAACTATTTTAGTGTCTGCCTACTCACTCAATAGAGGAAGAATTTGGGGGTCTGGTAATGGGGAATGATTTGTTCAAGACTCCATAGCCAGCTTGTGACAAAGTCACGAATAGCATCTAATGTGTACTTTTTTTCATTATGTCATACTAAGCTTGACATTTTCTTTTGGATTTCCTGCCTTCCCTCCTTATTAATAGTAAAATAAATACCAGCCTGGATGTAGACATTTGGTTTTGATTCCACATAGTGGCTAAACTTCTCAAAAGTTTTTATAAGGCAAAACCACTTAGAATGCTGAATGTTATTGACTCAAGTAATAGTTCCCAGAACGAACTGCGTCAACATTTCCCAAAGGATGTTTGGAAAATATATTTTTTCTGAGGCTGATAGATTATGATTTGGTAGGTTAGGGGTGGGGCCTGAGTATTTGCATATTTTAACAAGCCTTTTGAGTAATTATGATGAGCAGCCAGGTTTAGAAACCAGTAGGTATATCCAACTTGCACAATGACTTCTTTTCTACATCATTTAAAGTATGCTCTGTTATTTTTAGAGCCCAGCTAAGCAACCAGTACATTGCTGTACCATCCTTATCTTATTTAATTTTCTAAAAAAATTTTTATATTAATGGGAGGAAGGGATGGAGAAGATAATTTCCTATGTGTTCATTAGAACTCATCATTGACTCATTTAATAATGTGAAATACAGCCAATAATGACAAATTTCTATGATAACTGGTTTACTGTTCTTGAATGAAGAGTTAACTATAGAGTAGTTTGATTACATTTTAGGGTTCACTCTGTTTTAACAAAGATGTTATTGCATATACCTAAAGTAACTAAAACATTGTTAAGTTTTCAAGATAATGGTTGTCAATACTTTTGTTTTCTTATTGACTCAAAATGTCAGAATTATTTCTTGCAACACTCATGTGAAGTAGGTAAGAATCAGTCATATCATAGAGTATAAAAGAGGGTACCACACTGGACTGAGGATGGATTTTGATTCAGTAAGTTTTTATTGAGCACTTACTACAGGTGGGATGCTCAAGAGAGTAGATCCTTGGCCCTGCAATTAGTGAGCTGGGTGATGTTGAGCTAGTCTCTTGAGCACACTGAGCCTCAGTCTCCTCATGTCTGAAATGAGTGGCTTGGATTACACAGAAAGAGACAGACAGGTACACCGTAGTCTTGAGACTTCTTCCAGTTCTACCTTTTGTTTATCATTATTGAGCTGTAGTATAAACAGCTCCTTGAAGGACAGTGAATCTTGCCTGTCTGTACTGGAATTTAAATAGCTATCTAATGATGTGTGACATCACCTCAGAAGTGGCATTTGTCTCTCCCTTAAAACCTTCCATGGTAAAGTGGTGTCGGTAAGCAACATTTATTCCACCTCCTTCTCTTGATTTACCACTATATAGCCACGAGATGGAAACTCTAGGAGTTGTATAAATCATGTAAGTGTGAGCATTCAGATAAATGTATAAAGTTACACTTTGTCCAACATTATTCAGAGAAATTGGGAAGACCTGTGAAATTGGGAACACTTGTTTTCTATTGTAACTGGCAACATGAAGTTGGCATCTTTTAAAATTTATTTCTAATAACTATAACCTTCCCTACCTCCTTCCTCCCCCCCAGTATTTTTTTTTCCATTTGTCTCTTTAGCTTTTAATGCTTATCTTACAGATTTGAATTAAACCCTTTACCACATTTTTAGCAATTTTTTCCAGTCATTTATTAGTATATAAGAAAGGATTTTGGAGCACTTTCAAAATTTAACCTATATAAAGACTAAAGAAGATAAATACCTAAAGTGCATAACTGGATCAGTGCTAACCCATTTAAACAATTTCTAAAACAGAACTATTCATTTCTAAAATTGATAATTTTAGTAAATTAGAGCTTTTAAACTGCACCAAAAGTGATTGTGAGTTTAAAATGTATCTGTTTCAAGAAGTGCTTAGATAGGGATTCTCTGGCAGTCCAGTGGTTAGGACTCAGCGCTTTAACTTCTGGCTCAATCCCTAGTTGGGGAACTAAGATTCTGCAGGCCAAATGGCATGGCCAAATAAAAATAAATAAATAAATAAAATGGTATTTTATTTTAAAAAAAAGAAGTGCTTAATTGAAAAAAGCTATTGATTTTTAAGATACAGTATGTACCATGTTCTGTGCTGGTCATTTGCATAATGAATTATGAGGGTGGTCAGAGACTGTTTTAAGGTAATATCACATAACACACTCCACTACTCTTGCCTGGGAAATCCCATGGACGGAGGAGCCTGGTAGGCTACAGTCCGTGGGGTCGTGAAGAGTCGGACACAACTGAGTAACTTCACTTTCACTTTTCACTTTCATGCACTGGAGGAGGAAGTGGCAACCCACTCCAGTGTTCTTGCCTGGAGAATCCCAGGGATGGGAGCGTGGTGGGCTGCCATCTATGGGGTCATACAGAGTTGGATACAACTGACCTGACTTAGCAGCAGCAGCATATAACACATCATGCCCGCTGCCCCTACAAGCCCTTAGGACCCAGTACTGTGTCCACAGACCATTCTGTCAAGTGGCAGATTACTACCCTGGAATGAGCATAGGCCTCTCCTAGTATAGCATGTGTTATGTTACATTTAAAAGATTAAATGAGCTTTATATGTTGGTAGATATTTAAAACATAAACATAGGATAGTTAAAAGACACCATCATACTTACTATAGACTTATAAAAGGGATTACTTTAGAATTTCACATATTTCCAAATAGTGACTTAGAATCAATTCCTAAAACTGAATTTAATTCAATCTCATTTTCTCCATTTTAATCTTGAATAGATATGGTAGTATGTAGTGGAAGAGGCAAAAATGTAAAAGAGAACAAAGAGTCGGTTGAATCTCCAAAGCACATAACTCTGTCGGGGAAAAGAGAGTTAATTTGAGGGCAGAGATTCAAGGAACTGTTCATTTAGTGTAGTTACTGAAGGCCATTGATTTTAATTTTTCACTTAATAAATCTGTTTCATTGTAAGAACCCTGGAACTCACTGTGTTTATTCCATACTCATCAGTCATTACTGCCTTCACATTCTTTGGTTCTTTTTTTTATAGAAAAAGGAAAATCTGTGAACTGTACGCCAAAGTGCTAGGATCTCAAGAAGCTTTACATGTAAGAAATCCCCATCTTTAATCCCTAGCAGGTTCTGCTCTGTTTGCTCTGAGTGGTAAAGCAAAGCAGATTCTGGTTTCCTGACAGTCTTATGAAGAGAGTATAAAGGGATATGCTTACTGGAGGATTAACTTCAGCAGTCACAAAGGGCCATTAAAACGCTGCTGTCGGTGCATGCAATTTCTGATGCAGCTTGGGCTGTTTAAATGTTCGCTGGATAACTGGCAGCCAGTAGTAATGAGAGGCAGAAGCTGCAGGTATTATTTCCAGGGTGACTGAGATCAGTCCCTGGAACAGAGGCCGTGCCCTCTTGTCAGTGTCAACTGATCGCTGCCAAATAAAATCCCAGCTATATCATTATTTGTTGATGAAGGCACAGTAGTATATACTTGATAAGACAGACTGAATCTGGACTCTCTGCCCAGGTCAAAGTCATACTAATTTGTTTTTCCATCTGCAGACTCAATTTACACTTCATTTAGGAATTTTGGTGCTCTCAATCTACCACTGAAAGCAATTAAGAGAATGAAATTCTTTTTAAAGACCCTAGCAGATAGTGGGGGGCTCTTCCAGGGGATTTTCTCTGAACTGTTGGAAGATTAAACTTGCAGAATGTGTTAGGGAAATCAGAGAAGGTCCTCTCACATCCCTTGGGAAACATCTTTCATCTTTAACTGTCCTCTTTTTAATAGGATTCCCATCATTCACATTTCCAGCTGAGAGAAGTGGTTCTGAAAAAAGCCTTTTTCAGACACTATGCTTTCCTTCTACCTTCTCCCTTCTACCCCTCACCCCTTTTTCAGCAGTAATGCCCTGGTAGATGGGGAAGTAAGGTCTATTATTTAAAGAATGCAGAGATTTGAGCAGACCCTTCCAGAACCTGATTGTTGATAGAGTCTTAAAGACTTCAGAATCCACATAGAGATACCCTCTCTTCCAGATAATGGAATACGTCCTGTCTCTCCTAGGCAAGAGGTTGAGAAAGTCAAAGTATATGCGTTTTGTCTGTTGGTGCCTCACAAAAGGCCATTACTTGGCACTGTCGTGTTTCCCCTTAAGTTAGAAAAACAGGGCTACTTAAAAAAAAAAAAAAAACCTTAAACTTTTTGTTACAGTAAAGCACATAAGAGCCTTTATTGTTGACTGGCAGCATTTCAGCTTTGTCTTCCCTTTGAAATTTTCTCCCCACTGAACTGCAGCCGGTGCACTATGAAGAGAAGAACTGGTGTGAGGAGCAGTACTCCGGAGGCTGCTACACTGCGTACTTCCCCCCAGGGATCATGACTCAATATGGAAGGTACTACCCAAACACTATGCCAATAGATACAAGACGTGTGCCAAGCTTAAAACTAGATAAGTCAAGCTCAGTGGGGATTTTAGAAACAGGAATCAGCATTCCTATATGTAATGTCCCAGATAGTTTGTATATTCTAGGTGTCCATAGGAAAAGAAGTATGTCCATACGTAGAACAGTACCTGGCAGCACATAGAACAATTTCAGAGCACTGGCAAGGAATTCAGGGGTCATTGGTACACGTGAGAATTCTGTAAGCTGCAGTGTCCTCCCAGGGACCTTCTTGAGCTCAACTAAACATTTAGTCTTGCACAACTACCCTAGGTTCCTGGGCTCCAATCTACATGGGCTAAAGATGTCTTGTCAGCAGAGCAGCATCAGACGTTCCTCTTCACGGGGAAGCATCTCACTGTGTACGGCTAAGGTGTGAACAGTTGATATGTGCACAGGGTGGGAGAATTCACCTTAACTTAGAAACCCCTTAGCTCACAGGAGCCTTTGTCTCTTCAAACAGCCTCATAGGCAGTGTCTAGGTTCCCCACAAAGGACATGCCCAATTACAAGAGGCAGCATACTCAAGAAATCCCAAACATTTCCCAGATATTTAGACTCTTTCCAGATATTTGCAATTTATGAGTTCTCCCAGCCTAGATACAAGTTACCAGTGAGGGGGTGGAGGAGAGCCATTTTTACCATAAGCAGCGGTTGCCTGGTAACATATATGGCCTTATGCCTTCATCAGGTTTCTAGAGGAACAGATCTAAAATGTTAACTCAAGGTCATGTGTGTCCATAGAGAAGGAAGAAGGGTTTGTTAATCCTTTCCTTATATGAGCTTTTTGTTTGTTTTTCTTAAGTGAATTATTAATTGTGCAGTGATTTTAGTTCAATAGACACATGTAGTATTTCAGTAAAAGTCATCAATATCTGATGAAAGATTAAATGATTCATGGGAAACCCTGTTTAGATCTTGGGTGCTTTTTAAAATTCCTTTTCCAGAGGGCAGTTAGTGTTGGCTATTTCTGTCAAATCTCAAGCCAAGAATGAATAGCCTTTGTTAGTGATAACAGTATTGATGAACTGGAGTGGTTCTGGAATCAAAGTGGAAGTCTCGGAGAGGGGACTAGGATCAGGGATAGATGAAGCCAAGGATTCCTGAGTTGGAAAAAGGCATGACAGCAGGTTGAGGTGAAGTCCTTTGGGGTGGAGGTACATGGTTTAGGAGATTTCATGCAAGTGTCTGTAGGAATCAAAGCCAACAAGGTAGGAGGGGACAGTGGCTCATTCAGCCCAGCCTTTCCACGGTTCTCTTCACCAAGACCTCTTTGTAAGAGAAAGCCCATTTCACTACCCTCAGCCAGTCTCTAGATACATCCATAGAAGCTAATTGTACAGAGGTTTTTTTTTTTTTTAATTGTAGTTGATTTACTGTGTTGTGTTAATTTCTGCCATACAGGAAAGTGACTCAGTTATGCATTTTACACATTCTTTTTGATATTCGTTTCCAGTATGGTTTATCCCAGGACATTGAGTATAGCTCCCTGAACTATACAATAGGGCCTTGTTGTCCATCCATTCTATATGTAACAGTTTGCATCTACTAACCCCAAACTCCCAGAGGTTGTTTTTGAAGAAGGTAGACATATAATCCTTTGAATTTCTCCTTTGCTAGAAATGAGTTCCTCTTCCTGTCTTCCCACTCACCACCATTGTTCCTCCCGGCAGTCAGATGAGATCTCATGAAGAACACACCCCTTACTGTAGGTAGCAGAATGGACTGCAAATAGGAAACATGAAGCAAATGAATCTTGAGTGTGGACCTAATGTATGTTCTTACATTTTAATTCTGACTAGCTAAAAAAAGGTCTCATTACCTTTAGCAATTTATGATCTCACATCCTGATTCTCTCTGGCTTGAAAGCTCAGATCCTTTGGTGCAGACCCAGGAAACAAGGAGGGGCCTTTCACCTTTGGCTGAGTTGCATGGGAGTTTTGGAAACAATTTGAGTTTCCTTGTCTTCTGTGGGGTTTTAAGTGAGGGCCACGATTGGCTCATTTACCCTCAGCGCGTTCCCAGGTAACTGCATGACCTCTCTGTTCCCTTGAAGGGTGATTCGCCAACCTGTAGGCAGAATTTACTTTGCTGGCACAGAGACTGCCACACAATGGAGTGGTTACATGGAAGGAGCAGTAGAGGCCGGTGAACGGGCCGCTAGAGAGGTAAGACAGGAAGCTAAATGGCTCTCCCTCCTGAGTCCACTGACATAGCTGTCATCTGGTCTTTCCAGATCGTGCCACTGACCATCTGTCTATTAATAGATATCCACTTCTCTGCCCTCACTCCACTCATGAGGTTCATCTGTGGCCAGCAGGGCCTTGAATCTGTTGAAAGTACAGAACCTCATAATACCATGGCCACTTTGTTTCAGGTCTTTTCTTTTTCTTTTTTTTTTTACTTTTTTCTTTTTTGTTTCTTTCAGGTCTTGAATGCTTTGGGGAAGCTGGCTGCCAAAGACATCTGGATCCAAGAACCTGAAGCTAAAGTAAGTTTGGCAGCTCCATCTCTACAGACCAAGAATCACATATAAAAATCTCAACTTCTAGCCTGTGATGTCCTTGTAGATGCCACTCTCCAGGGCAGATCCAGACACTGATTTTACAGATATATTTTGCCACTCCTTGTTCCCACAATAGTTTTTTGCTAATGATCTATGTTCATTCATCCAGGATGTTCCAGCTATAGAGATCACCCCCAGCTTCTGGGAGAGAAACCTGCCTTCTGTACCAGGCCTGCTGAAGATCGTTGGGTTTTCCACATCGATAACTGCCGTGTGGTTTATGATGTACAGATTCAGGCTGCTAAGCCGATCCTGAAGTTTTGGCTTCATGCTTTCTGCTTAGCCTTCCCCAGTATCATCAAAAGCAAATTGCCGACCCATAGAACAGCCGTGCAATCAGATCATCTTTAAGTGAACCAATTTAACCCCTCAGTTTAATCTCAGTGTATGACCTCCTTAATTTCCGGAAGATCAAGCTCCATCTTGTGATTTGTCTGTAGACCAGCTCGTGTTGATTGGTAGAAAATAACCTTGTGATCAATTTCTTAACATCAAGAAGTTAAAGTTGACATGCTCATGAGAAACAGTTTCTGTGTCCTATTTTTCTCCCCTTTAACATAAAATACCTGATGATTGCAGGAATGAAGAATTTAACTTTCTCTCTGTAGAGGTTGAGTAGATTAAGGCCCAGCCTGTGACTGTCCTTTGAAGTCCTTAGCAAAGGGTAGAGTGTAGGCCCAGACTTGAAACTTCCTGGGTAAGCAGCCCCCACTTTGGATGAGGGAAAGCAGTGGAGGTAGGGTTCAGACCCACAGACCAGAGTGGGGACAACATCTTGTGGGCTGCTGTCCCAGGGATCTCCTGACCACTTCTAATTCCTGTGAAGTTTCTAGACACTGGTAGCTCAGACGGCAAAGAATCTGCCTGCAATGTAGGAGACACAGGTTTGATCCCTGGGTCAAGAAGATCCCCTTAAGGAGAGCATGCAACCCACTCTAGTATCCTTGCCTGGAGAATTCCATGGACATAGAAGCCTATACAGTCCATGGAGTCGCAAAGAGTCAGACACGACTGAGTGACTAACACTAAAACTAAACTAAACTAGACATCTAGTCTTCATGCTAGCTTGTTTGCATTTTTCCTCTTTTTCTTAAAGAGGACAGTGTTTACCAAGGAATGTTTAAATTAATTTGCTGTGACTGGTATGTAACTCCCTAGATGAGCAAATAGTGGCAAGACTGTCCCCCAGGAGGGCTTCCTGTTTCGCTCCTCATGAGACCAACTGCAGTAGGCTTCTTCGCATCCTCCTGGAAGGTGGCTAGATATTACTTGGCTCATTGTCCTTGATAACATTCTGCCAATTCCAAGGAAGCAGTATTTTCCTTTCTTCAGGTAGACCCTTCTGAAGGCCCCTAGTGGCAGATATTTGTTTCTCTTTTTTCCTATAGCCATAATAAAATCAGGCAGATCTGTTAACTTAAGTATGTTTTTCACATGGTTTGTTATTGTCATTTACTGGCCCAGTCGTGTCTGACTCTTTGTGACCCCATGAACTGTAGCCCACTAGGCTCCTCTGTCCGTGGGATTTTCCAGGCAAGAATACTGGAGTGGGTTGCCATTTTCTTTTCCAGGGGATCTTTCTGACCCAGGGATCGAACCTGTGTCTCCTGCATTGCAGGCAGATTCTTTACCACTGTGCCACCAGGGAAGCACTTCCATGTGGTTACCTTTGAGTAATACCACCATGCCAGTTTCTCTCAAATAAGTACTGAAATGCACATGATAAATTTGATTGTTATTTCATGAGACTAATCAAGCACAGAAAGGAAATTAGGGCTCTTCTTATAACTTCACTTGCTTTCATTATTAAGATTTATAAAAGACATGAAATTGAATGATTTTATATATGAAAACTAAGTTTATCTTAGGAGAAATGTGAGTTCAGAACAGTGCTCACCTCCTATCTTTCCCATTTTAAAAACTGTTGGGGGAGTTCCCTGGCGGTCCAGAGGTTAAGACTCTGTGCTTTCACTGCCAGGTCCAGGGTTTGATCCCTGGTTGGGGAACTAAGATCCTGCAAGCTGCCCCATGTGGCAAAAAAAAAAAAAAAAACTGTCAGATTTTTTAAAAACCCAAAAGTTTCAGCCATAAAGTGTGTGTGTGTGTGTGTGTGTGTGTGTGTGTGTATGAAAATCAACACAGATGTGATCAAATAAAGCGGTTGAGAAGATTCAGAAGATTCTGTGGATTCAGCAACCCAGGTGGTAGATACCCAGTAATATCCTGCATCATTGATGAATGAGGCATTTCATTTTAAATGAAGTTTCTAGCTAGCTGAAGCTTGTTCTTTGTGTGCCAAAATTTTTAAATCAACTAAAATTTTGATGGAGTCACTTCCACACATTTAGTACATAACCTAGATTCAAATTCCTTTTTTAGAATTAACCCTGTCAATCGTTCTGTCTCTGGATTATTTTATACTTTTATAATAGAGTATGCCATTTTTAATAGAATGATACCATTTTTAATAGAGTGATACCACTGTCTTTGCCCCTGTACTAAATGCCGCAAAGTTGTTTCATAGCTGATGAGTCTACTGCTGCTTCTATCTTCTCCCATATTCAGTATTCATGTCACATCCTTATTTCTATTACCTCCCAGTAACTCTTAATCTAATCTGCTGTCTATTTTTTTATTGAATGGGAATTAAAGATTGCCAGAGGAACCAGCCCAAGTTTATTACATAATTAACCCTATTGTAAATCCAAAATTACATCCTGAAAGCAAAGAGCAGGATTTTCTGCCAGTCTATACCTTGCAATTGAAAAGCATTTTAGCTAAGTTGGGAGTTTTGGTATTATCTTGGATATGCCCTAATGTGTAAGAACTTGCTGCATTTTATACCAAAGTGCTTTGAGAAATCACATCCCTGATCTATTTCAGTTATTTCTGTTTGCTTACTGATTAACTTGGTTCTGACACACCTCTGGGGAAATGCTGACAAATTTAACCGGCAACAGTTTTAACAGTCATCAAGTTGTTAACATAGTTAACATGTCTCGAATGTCGAAGGACTCCCAGAATATGGGATTTACCCTCTTCTCAAACTTTTTAGCAAACCCATTAATTCATCCTAATTAGATCAACTCTGTTAAGCTACAGATTGAGTATTAAAAATGAATGCCAGCCCAGGTGGTTCCTATGGGTGGAATGGCAGCTGAGAACTTCCCCACATACATGAGGTGATCCAATCCTGAGATGCCACAGGTCTTCTCTTCCACCCACTCTCAAGTCAGTTTAAGCAGCTGATCAAGCCTGGCTCTGTTCAGTCACCTGCTTCACAATTCTGAAGGCTGTCAGCCTCACTCAACAGTAAGGTTAAGAATGAGATTTGAAAAGTTAACCTTCTTGTCACAACTTTTAAATAAGGACGTATATCAGCCTGAAGACACAGTATTGAAGGATTGTGAACCATGTTTAGTCTGTGAACTTGGTGCCTAATGTTCTGTCTGAAGTGTGCCCCAGTGTTATACGTGGGAGTACACATGTGTGTATGTATTGACACTGAAGTACAGGCTTGCCTGTCTGGTATTGTTTTGTTTGTTAATAAAGTGCACTATCACCTCTGATTCAGACCTGGCTCCTCTATTTAGGTGATGGCTTGAAGGTTAAATGGCTTCTTATAGCAGGAGGTTACAATGAGGTATTGTCCATGAAGGATGGGCTTAAAAAGCCACCTGGTATGGACTCCAAATTCTCAAAGTTCAGTTTGAGTTGGATTTTTTTCAAGGTTTTCTGGAAGCTGATTAAACGCTAGACTATTATCTGCCCGACTGGGTCACAAAAGATGTGAATTTGATCAGAGCTTTTTCACTTAATTAGCTTATGATTCCTTGAACAAATGTCTTGGTTCTCTGCCTTAGTCTCCCCATCTGGAAAAGGGTGGGTTGACCTTGATGATTCCCAAGGATTCTTTTCGTGGCAACATTATGTGATTTATGCATTTGTTGCCAGAATTCTGTGCTTGCCTATCTATATGGCAGGACGAGTCACTCAGCCTTTCTGTATCTCAGTTCACTCCTTGACTTAAGTTGGGCTTTCTAGAAACAGACTCTGAGATGCAGAATCAGGGCAGAAAGTTAATTGGGGATGACTCTCAGGAAATACACATAAGGGGGTGAGGAAGGCAGGATTGGGCAGAAGTCGACCTACAAAGCAGTTGCAGCCAGGGCCTCAGCGGATCTTAAGGGGGAGCTGAAAGGGCCCTTTAGAATCATCCCCCATTGAGGCAAGGGGGTCTGGCTTCTGTATCCCTTCATTAGCTTCCCTCTAGAGTCTTGCCAGGTGACTCAGTGGTAAAGAATCCACCTGCTAAGCAGGAGATGCAGGTTGGATTCCTGGGTCAGGAAGATCCCCTAGTGAAGGAAATGGCTACCTACTCCTGTATTCTTGCCTGAAGAATCCCACAGACAAACTATGGTCCATGGGGTCACAAAGAGTTGGACACCAATGAGCGACTGAAAAGCAGAACAGAGCTGGGAAGGGTTGTTATATTGGGTGAGGAACTGCTGCTGTGAACTGAGCTCAGCCTGAGTTCCCAGCAGCCAAGGGAATCCAGGCGGGGGTACCCACGGTATGGATACTCTACACCATCCAAAAATGGAGAGAGTTGCCGTTTGTCAGGTAAAAGATATTATGGACTTGAGCTTTGGTTTTACAGATAGAATGGAGCTGTCTCCATGAACCTATCCCTGTTAGGTAAGGGAATTGCCTTTAAAGATGGCATTCTGCACTGTTTATGTGGAAGAAAAATAAAATTGGAAGTTACCCTGGAAGTGATTCAAACTCTGTCTCAACAAAGGAACCCCCCTCTACAGGTTACTAATAGAAAGATTAAAGTGGAGGAGGGATGTGCCTTTACAAGCAAGAGTCCAAAATCCCATGTCTTCAGGAGTCAGGACGCTTAAAATGAGCAGCAGCTGGCATGAGACATTAGGCAGTAGTGTGGGCTGTAGCTGACCTGGGAGGTGTCTGCCCCTCAGAGGAACATTTATATCCAAATTCCTTACAAAGATTCCTAGCCAAGCAAAACATGAAGGCTTTGCTCAGAGGTCCAGGTTATTCTCAGTCTCAAATAAATGCTAGGTTTGGTTTTACATCACATGAATGCCAAACTCTTCTCAGATGCCTTTGATGTTCTGAGAACCAAGACCAGCAACCAATTGGTAAAACTATCAGGAATGGGTAAAAAAAGGCCTGGTTAAGGGCAAAAAGAGAGGGGTGGAAAAGACAGAAAAAAAGCTCTCCTAGATCAGAAATCCCCCTCATGAAATAACACTTCCAGCGGCCCATCCCAAGGCACTTCTTATCTTCTGCTGTGGCCATGTCATGATTGATAAGAGCAGTGCCAAGGTTTATTGGGAAAAATGCACCCTCTCTGTAAGATAGAAATCGTAGCTCTTCGGTCAGCATTTAATCTCTGCTGACTATAATTCTTTTGTTTTCTATGATACAGTTCTAGTAAGCAAGATATCAATATTGAATGGATTAACTTTTTTAAATCACACCATCCACTTTACACTGACATAGTGGTAAAACTGCAAGACACATCCCTTAGCCTGCAGAAACTGCCTGAGACATTGGAGGAACAGGATCCAAACAAAGGAAGGTGCTGGGTATCTAGTAAGAATCTCTTCTCCTGTCAGAGCTTAAGGCTCTGTTCCCTGGTATTCAGCAAATAAGACAGGTAGAGCCTACCTCATGGAGCCCATAGCGCTGCAGACACCAGCACATTCACGAGATACTAGGGGGAGTTTCTGGAAGGACATGAGATTTAAGGGGAGCTGTTGAGGATCTGTCCTCAAACCTCTATAAGCATCATCACTGTGGGACACATCAGTGAGAACCCTACGCAGGGCTGGGGCTTCCCTGATGGCTTGCCAATGCAGGAGACTTGGGTTCCATCCCTGATCCGGGAGGACCCCACATGCTGCAGAACAACTAAGCCCATGCATCACAACTACAGAACCTGTGCTCTAGACCCTGGGAGCCACAACTACTGAAGCATGTGTCTAGAGCCCGTGCTCTGCAAAAAGAAGCCACCGCAATGAGAAGCCCGAGCACCACAACTAGAGAGTAGCCCCTGTTCACCGCAACTAGAGAAAACCTATGCAGCAACAAAGACCCAACACAGCCAAAAAATTAAAATTTATGTAAATTTATATACACACATATATTCACACATAAAAGACAAAAAAAGAACCTTATACAGGGCAGAGAAAGGAAATAAAAAAAATTAATAAGGTCATTATCTTAGTCTGTTTGGGCTACTATAACAAAAACGTCATAAACTGGATGGCTTATAAACAGCAGTAGTTAATTCCTCCCAATTTTGGAGGCTGGGAAGTCCAAGATCAAGGCCCTGGCAGATTCGAGCTCTGGCAAGGGCCTGCTTTCTGGTTCATAGAGGTCTAGCTGTGTCCTCACGTGGCGGAAGTGGCAAAGGATCTCTGTGGAGACTCTTTGTAAGAACACTGACTCCATTCATGAAGATGCCACCCTCATGACCTGATCACCTTCCAAATGTCCCAGCCCCAAATATCATCAGCTTTGGGGTTAGAATTTCACTATGAATTTTGGGAAGATACAAACATTCAGGCCACCGCAGATAGCATGGCTAAATGGTAAAGAAAACCACAGGTGTCATCAGTAAGCGCTAAATGCTAAGTCCCTTTTGCTCCATTGACTATTTTTCATCCCTTCAGTCATTTTCTGTTCCTGTCTACCCGGCCCTTCTCTGCACTCCGAGATCTTTATCCACTAGGACTCAGTGTCTGCCAGCCCTCTATGCGAAGGGGCTGCCTAAATTTGTTTTCAAAGAGTGCCATCTCCTGGCCAAACACTGCTATTTCCTTCCAACAAGAATCCTAAAGTGTTCAAGATAGTTTCTTCTTTCAAGAAAATAAAAGGCATTCCCTGCATTCAGAATTTCCTCCAAACACACTTGCCTGTGTTTCTCTTAGTTTCCAGTTGCAACATGGGTCAAAAATATTAATGTCTAATATCCACAGCCTTTCCACTGTCCTAATTATCCAGTAAGATTTTTGGTTAGAACTGCTTGGTCCTTTGATCTCTGTTGTATTCATCTTGGCAATGGATGAGGAAGAACGTTGGTGGGAGCTGAGAGAGGTGGAATTACTTTCACCTTAAATTGGGCAGGAAACTAATTTGGGAAAAGCAGGCGAAGGGAAGAAGGAAGGAGAGGAGAAAATTTCAGAAAAAATCAACTTGGGTCTATGGAGTGCAGGTGGAGAGAAGGAGGGGTTTTCAAAAGCTGCCTTGACAGCCTAGGGAGACAGAATGTAAGGAGGGTTTTTAGGACGTTTAACTTGGAGTCATTTGGTGCAATAAACATCTACAACTACTCATTAAGCATTGGGAGTCAAAATTGTGACTACACAATTTTATTGTACTAGGACCACCTTGGAGGCCCCCCAAATAACCTATTATTCTGGGCTCTATGAATTTAGAAAACATATGGGTAATAGTGCCTGACATCTTAAATGATGCCAAAGAGTCTCATAGGTTCAGTTATGAGAGCTCAGTGGAACTAAACAGAAAAAACCTCAGCCACTCTGCCCTGAAAAGAGCAACATCTAAGCTGGTAAACCATGCACCCCAGACTGAATAGACACCAAATAGGTCTAGAAGTGAATTAGATTTTATTTTAGATACAAAAGGATTGGAATCTGTGGTCCTGAGATGCAAATGTGTTTGCCTGACACAAGCACAAAACAAACCAAAAAAATTTGTACCTTTAATAAACTAGAGACCAGAAATTTCTATTCTGCTATCCAAGTAAATTTCTATTTTCTAATCTAGCAGGCCCCAACCTTTTCAGCACTAGGAACTGCTTTAGTGGAAGACAATTTTTCAATGGATGTTGGGGTGGGGATGGTTTTAGGATGATTCAAGCACATTACATTTGTTGTGCACTTTATTTCTATTATTATAACATCATCTCCATTTCAGGTCATCAGGCATAAGACCCCGGAGGTTGGGGATTCCTGTTCTAATCTAAAACGTTTCAGACTCTACACACAACTGAGTAGTGTGCTCTTATAAGAAACTTCTTAGGCCTCCCCTTAGGCAACAGAGCTTCCTACCACTTAGCTGCTGACCTCCCAAAAGATTACCAGGAAATATGTCAAATCAAGCAAAGCTTAGTTTATTAGACTCACTGCTGTGAACGTGAACATCACATTAACAGAGTCATAGCCATGTCTCAAAGTGGAGAAATTAGGGCAGAGTTTATAGGTATACGGGTTTCTCTGGTGGCTCAGACAGTAAAGAATCCAACTGCAATGCAGGAGATTCAGGTTCGATCCCTGGGTCAGGAAGATCCCCTGGAGGAGGGCATGGCAACCCAGTCCAGTATTCTTGCCTGGAGAATCCCATGAACAGAGGCGCCTGGCGGGCTATAGTCCATGGGGTCGCACATGGCTGAGGGACCAGCACTTTCACTTATAGGTATATAGATTTTATGGTTTTGTAGGGTCTATAGGTTTCAATTTGGGCTGGGTGCTTTTTAAAGCCAGTCTTGAAAGGCAGAAAACTGGTTCAGATTGGCAGAGTCGATGATAGAATAGCTTACGATTGGCAGGCATAGTTAGGCTGGGGTCTTGAAGTGCATCTTGATGAGCAAGCTGTTAGTCTCAATAAATAATCTATTTTTGTTAGTTCAACGTTTTGTATTCCAGCAGCAAGTAATTCCTGGGACAAGTAGTCAACTTATTTTTGATTGGTTCCCATATACTGTTTAGCTCAGGGACAGGAAAGCATGGTAGTTTCAGTTTAAGATTTAACACATAACTGAGAATACTTGTTCCTACCTGTTCATTTTGATTTACGAGTGCTAAGAATTTTCTTTGGAAACTGATTCTTGGTTAAATTACCCCTCTTAGTAGGAGAGCTTAAATGTGAACAACTCAGGTTTCTGGAGTCAACTCAGCCTGGGTTTGAATCTTGATATTGAATGTAGATTTTCTCACCTGTTAAATGGAGCTTTTCAGTTGTTCTGAGCATTCAGTAGGATAAGGCAGGTAAGGCTGTTAGTAAAAATAAGTGTTATCCTTAAAAACAAAAATTCATGGGGGAGGGATAAATTAGGAGTTTTGGATTAACATATACATGCCACTATATATAAAATAAATAACTACTGTGGACCTACTGTATAGCACAGGGAACTCTACTCAATATTCTGTAATAACCTACATGGGAAAAGAATCTGAAAAAGAATGGATGTATGTATATGTACAAGAGATTCACTTTTTTTGTACACCTGAAACTATCACAAGATTGTAAACCAACTATAGTCCAATGTAGGGGCCTTTCCTGGTGGCTCAGCGGTAAAGAATCCACTTGCCAGTGCAGAAGATGCTGCTGGAGCCACACAATTCCTGGGTCGAGAAAATACCCTGGAGGAAGAAATGGCAACCCACTCCAGTATTCTTGCCTGGGAAATCCCATGGTTGCAAAAGAGTCGGACACGACTTAAGAAAAATTAAATTTAAAAAGTGAAAATGAAGATGCAAATAGCAGTCCGTGGTCTATTATGACTACTTCTAAAAATACAACTTCAAGTACTTCTCTCTGTACTATCCTCTTTCTCATTAGTTTTCTTCTATCAAAATGCCCTGGTTTCCTTTTGTTTACCACACCACCCAGTAGCCTGAGGGATCTTTTTAAAAAATGCAAATCTGAGCCTCAGTCAGAGACAACATCCCTTCAGTGGCTGCTGTTGTGCTGTGGATGCGACAGACAGACCGGGGCTCACAAAGCTTCACATGCTCTATCTCCTGCCTGCTTCCCTATCTTCACCCAGAGCCACTCTCCTCCCTCAGAAGCTTCCAGCCATCTAGTTCTGCTTATAAATCCTTAGACACAGCCAGTCCTTTTCAGTCTCAATTCCCTCATTCTGGAAGGTTCTTTACTCCATTCTTTACTTGATTAAATCCTTCAGGTCACCAATAACATATCACTTCCTCAGAGATGCCTTTCCTGACAATCCTTTCCCCACTGTGGATTCTCCATTAGAATGCCTTTTAATTGTTTTGGGGCTTCCCTGGTGGTTTAGATGGTAAAGAATCCACCTGCAATGCAGGAGACCTGGGTTCCATCCCTGGATTGGGAAGATCTCCTAGAGGAGGGCATGGCAACCCACTCCAGTATTCTTGCCTGGAGAATCCCATGGACGAAGGAGCCTGGCAGGCTACAGTTCATGGGGTCACAAAGAGTTGGACACGACAGAGCAACTAAGCACAGCACATCATTATATTTACTTTTCCTCCATAAAGATTTAAAATTACGTATTTGTTTAAATGATGTTTCATGTCTTCCCAGATGATAAAGCCGCCTCAAATGTGTGCAGAATCTGGAGGCCATTTAACCCTCTGGGTGGAGGTGTCGTGTGGCTGGAGCCCTCAAGTTTCTCACTTCCAGGCCTGGACTGACCTTGCATGCATGCGTACTCAGTCACTTCAGTCATGTCCGACTCTTTGCAACCCTATGGACTGTAGCCCTCCAGACTCCTCTGTCCATGGGATTCTCCAGGCAAGAATACTGGAGTAGGTTGCCATTCCCATTACCAGGGGATCTTCCCACTCAGGGATTGAACCCGGGTCTTCTGCATCTCCTACATTGCAGGCAGATTCTTTACCCACTGAGCCACCTGGAGTAAACTTATCCATTTACAAAATATGCCATATAAATACAATCATTTTTTTCTCTTTGTGATATGATGTGAACAAGTTTGGAATGCACTGCCTTAAAGATAGTATTTGGGGTACACATAGAGATATAAGCAAGTAAGGATCAAGGATCTTCATTAATATTCAGATTTTACTGTGAAACATCATCTGCAAGAGAAAAATTAAAAACCCTCTATCATTTTCCTGGCCCAAAATTTCATATGGTGCCCAGTATCATAATGGTAATGGCATAGCTTCAAATATATCCAGCCACAAATTCAAGTCTTCTGCTCTTTAATTATTTTGCTTCCATTGTAACATGTCCTCAAAGGAAGGAATTTAAATGAGCCAATTAGTAACCGGAGGTCAGTCTGGAAGAAATAATTGACAAGACCAGTCCTCAGATCTCACCAGGGCTCCTTGGATTTAAATTGGAATCCAAGAGAGAAGCATTTATTCATTATTTATTTCACTCGATCATTTATGACATGCCCAATCTTGAGGGGAAACCAGGTGTCTGGCTGAAATACAGAATTAACAAATTAAAATTAACAAGCACAGAAAGGAACAAATCCAGTCTTGCCTCGGCTCACTTCAAGGGCTGGGACTGACACAGAAGCATCTAGGAAGGGCACCCCTGGCTTCTCGAAGTTGGGCCAGTCTTTTCCTCCACCTTCTGCACCCCCACAGTCAAGCATGCTTGAATATGTCCAATGTAAACATTTCTAGTTAGGTAAAGACACAGGACAGTATTAGGACAATATGGGCATTGTTTGGGCTTCCCAGGTGGTGCTAGTGATAATGAACCTGCCTGCCAATGTAGGAGGTGCCAGAGACACTGGGTCAGGAAGATCCCTGGGTCAGGATGATCCCCAGGATGAGGCCATGGTGACCCACTCCAGTATTCTTGCCTGTAGAATTCCATGGAGCCTGGCAGGCTCCAGTCCATGGGGGTCACAGAGTTGGATATGACTGAAGCGACTTAGCATGCATGCACCGGGGTTGTTTAGCATCAGGTGGGTGCTTTCAAGCACTTGGCAGACAAAGTCCTTCATGGATCAATGTCCAGGAAAATTGGATCTGCATGGCCAGTCCCTCTGAGACAGAAAGAAGAAGCCTGTGCCTGGCACAATTCTGTCTCCTGGGGCAGAGGCATCATGGGGCAGAGGGGAGGGGGGCAGCTAGGGTGAGCCAAAGGGAAATGACAGTCTTGGTGGTCAAGGAGCATTCAGGGTAAAAGAAGAGCTTGTCATGCAAGGGTGCAGCCATTCTCAGTCTGGGTTTCTCTGGAAGTTGGCAGAGAATAACAACAGGAAATATTAATCTGGGGCAGGACACCTTTTCGAGTTCAGGCAGGAGGGCCTTCCCTCCCCCAGGCCAAGGAGCAGAGCCTGAGCCTCCCACAGAATTCCCAGGGGACTGCTGATGGCTACTGGACATGGAGCCTCTGTCATGTCCCCTCAGGCAGACCCTTTGTGAAAAGATGGGGTCTGGGGCCATCCTAAGTCAGGGGTCAGCACTGAGCACCTCACCCTGTTCTCACCACATCTCCCTATGAGACACAGATATCACTGGAACCCAGATGCTGCCAGTCGCCTACCGCCCCACCCTCACAACTGAAGTAGACCTTTCATACCCCTGTTGAGGTCTGGGCCCCTGAATTCACCTGCACTGGTCTCCATGGAACCACAACTGAATCACCTACCAACCTGGGATCTGGTGTTGTGCCCCAGTCACCTGGGCTTCCCTGGTGGCTCAGATAGTAAAGAAGCTGCCTATAATGTAGGACACCTGAGTTCGATCCTTGGGTCAGGAAGATTCCCTAGAGCTGGAAATGGCAACACATTCCAGTATTCTTGCCTGGAGAATCCCATGGGCAGAGGAGTCTGGTGAGCTACAGTCCATGGGGTCACAAAGAGTCGGACACGACTGACTGACTAACATCCTCCACTCACCTGTCCGGGTCACCCTACCAAGCCGGGTGTTCTGTGTGATTGGCACTACAAGGCTCGACGGGTTGGCTTAGGGGGAAGGGTATGGGCTGGCTCTGTTCCCCTTGCCTTCCTGAAGGAGGATATTCTGGAGTTGAGTGGCTGAAGACAAAATGTAGCCATTCTCCTGGCTGACAACAGGGAAGGACACCCAAGGCAGAGGAAATAGTACTGTCCACAGTTACAAGTCCCAGGAGAAGGTTCTCAGGCTGCGGTCATCTGAGTAGACAAAAGGCAAACCAAACTCACTGGAGCCTTCCCTGCTCCCTCCACCTATGTTTTGGTTCTCTCACCCATCCACTTTTTCATGGAACTCTTTCAAATAAGGAACCCATCTTCCTGAGGGCAAGACATGAAAAGTATCCTTGAGCATCCCCCTGTTGGTCCCTGGGAAACACTGGACATGCATGGCACCATCTTCTCTCCATCAGCAAGACCTTGGCACCATTTATGTCAAAGAGTATCCTTCCTATACTTTCCTCTGGGAGTTTTATAGTACCTAGTCTTACATTTAGGTCTTTAATCCATTTTGAGTTTATTTTTGTGTATGATGTTAGAGAGTGTTCTAATTTTACTCTTTCACATGGAGCTGTCTAGTTTTCCCAACACCCCTTATTGAAGAGACTCTTTTCCTCCATTGTATTATTTTTGCCTCCTTGAAAGTAAAAGCATTAGTCACTCAGTCATGTCCACCTCTTTGTGAGTCTGTGAACTGTAGCTGGTTAGGCTCTTCAGTCCAGGGAATTCTCCATGCAAGAATGCTAGAGTGGGTAGCCATGCCCTCCTCCCGGGGATCTTCCTGTCCCAAGGATCGAACCCAGGTCTCCCACATTGCAGGCAGATTCTTTATCATCTGAGCCACCAGGGAACATTCTCCTTGACTCCTTGGAATCCTTTGCCTCCTTGGTCATAGATTAATTGATCATTGGTGCATGGGTTTATCTCTGGGCATCAGCAGGATCTTGGAAAGGAGGAGGTCACCAACTGAAAGGGCTCCAGGCAGAGGTCAAGGAGAGACATGAGGAAAAGCTGATGTGGAGGAAGAGGGCAGAAAGAGGAGCCCAGAAAGCCATGGGGAAGGAGGAATCCTTGGGCCTCCCAACATTCTGCAGTCACCTCAAGCTGATGCTCCCCAGAAATTCATTTTCAGAGTAGATTTTATTCTAGGTTGACCACAGTTTGATGAAGCTTATTTATACTAGCTGGGAAAGACTGAGGGCAAGAGGAGAAGGGGGCGATGGAGGATGAGATGGTTGGATGGCATCACTGACTCAGTGGACAAGAGTTGGAGCAAACTCTGGGAGATAGAAGGACAGGGAGGCCTGGTGTGCTGCAGTCCATGGGGTTGCAAAGAGTCAGACACGACTGAGTGACTGAACAACAACAATAAAGACTGCCAGGAACTGACTTGGTGAGTTGAATGTCCATTTTAAGAAACCCTGATCCAAGAGGATTTCTAATGTAATATTTCACCAGCGTGACAAAACAAAATAGCAACATTTCAGGCCTGGGTCAATGTGTCCCTGCTAACTCAGATTCTGCACTTCGATAGCAGTTGGCCTTCCCTGTGGCCCGCTCTTCATCCATCTTCTCTTCACCCACTTACAGCTCACCCACCATCTCCCTTTTGGCACGAGTCTTGATATTCTGTTTTTGTTTTATTAAGTTTATATGTTCATGTACTGCTGGATGTTGTCTCAAATTCTTTGGGAGGTAGCAGACAATAAACAAACACCTAAATACAGCAGCAGATTGTTTAACTAGGTGTCTGAGCTTCAGAAATATATAACACAAATGTTGAAAGGACATTTTTTAAAAAAATAACTACTCACTTTTTAACATCAGGTTATAATATTCATTGAAAAGCTGTAATAGTGTGGCTTAGAAAGCATGTCCATGCTTAACTAATTATGAGACCTTAGGCTCATAACATCTCTGAGAGTCAGACTCCTCATCTGCAAAATGTAGATGGGGATGATTTCATGATAAAATGAGATGATGTACAGTGTCTTCTACATGCATGCCTGTATGTGCTAAGTCACTTCAGTTGTGTCCAACCCTTTGCGATCCCATGGTCTGTAGCCCACCAGGCTCCTCTGTCCATGAAATTCTCCAGGCAGGAATACTGGAATGGGTTGCCATGAAAAGATTTTTGACAGCAGGTTAGGGAAAAGAAACTGTAATGCAATGAAGATAGCCTAGAGGTAAGACAGTTAAATATGTCAAACTCAAGAGCAAAAAGCTCAGCGCCACTGAGCATTCTGCCTTGCATAGAAACGGATTTTTGAGGAGAATAAACTGAACCACGATGCTTGAGGAAGAAATGGCTGAGGATTAGAGATGTAAAGAAGGGTGAAAGAAGAGGTCAAAGTGATCATGGATGGAGGCCAGAGGCTAAAATGTCTTTCTGCCGGAGTGGTATATGTCTTGTCAGTGACTCACTGTGAGATCTCAGCAGAAACGCCAAGAACAATCACATCAGAAAGGAGCAGCCCAGGCTAAGTGCAGGGTCTGATTAGATCAGCTGTTTCTAATATAGGGGCTTGGCTTCCACTGTCCACAGGCTGAAATGTCATTAAGATCACTCTCCAGAAGAAGTTTCCACTCGGATGAACCTTGCTCAGCACTTAAAAAAGCAAACTGCTGCTGTTGCTAAGTCACTTCAGTCATGGCCGACTCTGTACAACCCCACAGACGTTAGCCCACCAGGCTCCCCCGTCCCTGGGATTCTCCAGGCAAGAATATTGGAGTGGGTTGCCATTTCCTCCTCCAATGCATGAAAGTGAAAGTGAAAGTGAAGTCGTGTCCAACTCATAGCGACTCCATGGACTGCAGCCCACTAGGCTCCTCCGTCCATGGGATTTTCCAGGCAAAAGTACTGGAGTGGGGTGCCATTGCCTTCTCCATAAAAAGCAAACTAACAGAAAACAAATGACAAACCCACCACCACATTCTACCAAGCTGTCTTTACATTCACTTAGAGTACAGAGCATTCTAGATTTTTCCCATCTCTTATGTCTCCTGCATTGGCAGGCAGAGTCTTTACCACTTGTACCACCTGGGAAGTCCTCTATTTGGTTACAAGATGTAATTTATTGTGAAAATGGGAACCCACTCTTCTTAGGTTGGAGCCAAGGCTAAGATGGAAGTTAATGGATCCTACCAGATTATCCAGGGGACAAGACCCTAAAAGGTATACAGTGACAGGGGTCATTGGGGACAAGCAGAAGTTGAAGTTCGAGAGGAAGCAGATAGGAGGGAGGTGAATGTTGGCAGGAAAACAGACATCTCTGTTAGATACATTGAGTTTCTATAGAAAAACTAGAGGAAGTAAAGAAGTCGGGGAGATTAGGCCACTAGGGTTCAGGACACTTCTAATGTCCTAGAGCATTGGCCATTGCTGCTGAGATGCGTCAATAGGCCGAGTGACACAGAAACCACTCTACTGTCACTCCCTTGGAACCAGCCAACATTTCTCCATTCCTATGCCTTAGTCTGCCCCTCCTTGTGTCCATTTTACCTTCACCACTGCCACAGAAAGACTTTGGGTCAGGCCAACTCATGGGCCACTGCCCACTCATAGAGTTCTATCTTTGACTCAGGAATCAACCCTAGTCCAATCTGTTGTGTCCAGAGTAGTAGGATCACAAAAGAAAGTGTCCTACCTGAAAGGATCCACTTCTGACCACTTAAAAATTTTTTTTAAATTTTCAGTTTTAGTTTTAGTGATGTGTATGTGCTGGCTTCCCAGGTAGCACTAGTGGTAAAGAACCCACTTGTCAATGCAGAAGATGTAAGAGACCTGGGTTTGATCCCTGGGTCAGGGAAGATCCCCTGGAGGAGGACATGGCAACCCGCTCCAGTATTCTTGCCAGGAGAATCCCATGGACAAAGGAGCCTGGTGGGCTACAGTCCATGGAGTTGCAAAGAGTCAGACATGACTGAAGTGACTTAGTATTCACGCAAAACCTTCACAAAGTTCTATGAAGATACTTGCCTTCTTCTCAATCTGCTAAATTAAACTTCTCATGTAAAGCATGAAGACATGTGGGTCTTTCCAAAGCACTCCACTAATTTTGGTGTGTACCCTCAGTTGAGAATCATTGCTTTAGACTCATCACCTACTCAAGAAGAAAATCAGATCCAACCACTTATTAGAGCTACCTCAACTAAAACATGATCAAGGCAGTTGATACTTTCAAAATGAATATGAGGAAATATGAAAATTAGCTCTCACTGATACATTCTCTTTAAAAAGAGTAGGTATGATAGGATCATCAAATCCAAAATTATAATGAAAATTACAGGAATCCATTTATTTTTGAGAAATTTTGATGGCTTATACACCATAGTGATAAGGAAGATGAAAAGATGAATACAAGACAGTCTCTGCTCTCATGAATAGATGACAATAACACCAGTGCATTGAATAGGATGCATAGAAATCACAAGTTTATCTTCTGTTGTTCATTTAAACCTGAACAGTGAGAGAAGTGTCTTCCCTTCTTGCTAAAAACCTGGGCAGGTCTATGATTTTACCAATCACTCTTAAATTAGAGGCAATCCTAAGGTTTCTTTAAATCACAAAGCACAACTTCAATTCAATAATTTGAATGTCTAATATTGAAAGTGTGAAAGTGTTAGTCCCTCAGTCGTGTCCTACTCTTTGTGACCCTAGGGACTGTAGCCAGCCAGGCTCCTCTGTTCATAGTATTATCCAGGCAAGAATACTGGAGTAGGTTGCCATTCCCTTCTCCAGAGGATCTTTCTAACCCAGGTATCGAACCAGCGTCTCCTGCATTGCAGGCAGACTTTTTTTTTTTTTTTTTTTTTTTACCATCAGAGCCACCAGGGAAGCCTATCTAATATTGTGGAAGAAGCAAACCTCTAAACTTGATTTAGGATCTTGCAGGAGCTGTGGTTAGCTTTTCCTCTCCTTGCTGATCTTGCCAACTGTGATTTCTGGGACTTCATGGGTTGAGTGTGGAAAGTGAGGAGGGAAAAGGGCTCCTGAACATTCCTACTTGACCCGTCCTCTTCTAAGATAGTTTTATATGCTCTGGGCCCGGCTGTTATGAGAACTGACTTTTTCTTGTGGGGACACTTACAGACTTTTTTTCAGGGAATTTTGCGCTGGCCTTTTCTGACTCTGACTACCATAACACAGGAAGACCTCTCCTTTGTCCCTCAATGTTGATCCCCACGCAGCTTCTGTTTTCTGGCAGTCTCGGAGACATACCCTCACTCTCTAGTCAGAAGTGTCTTGAACAAAAGCCAAGACTTTCAATTCTTCTGGGGTGTTTCAAGTGGTCAAAAGGGTATCCTTGAAGCCCTTCTCACAAGGCTTCAGATGAGAAGGTAAAACCCCGGCCTTCCCTTTTGGGGTGGGTTGGACTCAAGAATGGTAACTCTCTCTAAAGAGATCTCTTCACGAATCTACCCCTTCAAATCCCCTCCGTGTGCTAGACAGCAGGGCCTTCTTATTTATTTTATATTCTCATGCATGTATGCTAAGTCACTTCAGTTGTATCCAATCCTTTGCAACCCCATGGACTGTAGCCTGCCAGGCTCCTCTGTCCATGGGATTCTCCAGGCAAGAATACTGGACTGGGTTTCCACGCGCTCCTTCAGGGGATCTTATGATCCAAGGATTGAAACTGCATCTCTTAATTTTCCTGCATTGACAGGCAGATTCCTTATCACTAGTGCCACCTGGGAATCCCATTTTATATACAGTAGTGTGCATATTTTCATCTCAAACTCCTAATTTATCCCTCCCCCCTTTCCCCTTTAGTAACCATAAGTTTGTGTACTATGTGAGTCTATTTCTGTTTTGTAAAACAGTTCATTTGTATCATTTTTTAGATCCCACATATATTCATTTTCTTGAAAAAAACCTATAACAGAAGAGAACGAAAAGAATATATGTACATATATGTATGTATATATGTGTAACTGAATAACTTTGCTTTACACCTGAAGCTAAACAGAATATTGTAAACCAACTATATTTCAAGAAAAAAAATTTTTTTAATTCCCATTCTTTTCATACACTCAAAACTGGTGAGAGGTTTCATCAGACAAGAAATTGGTTTTTAGGTCTTTCATTTAAAGTTTCCCATTTTCATCTATCTCAGGATTTACCTTGGTAATTAATACCAAATGTAACTTGGCACCTCAAATCATGTAATTTAACAAGATGTCATAATTGCAGTATCACAGTTTAAGTGCTACTCTGGTGGCTCAGATGGTAAAGAACCTGCCTGTATATGCGAGAGACCCAGGTTTGATCCCTGGATCAGGTAGATGACCCAGAGAAGGGAATGGCAACCCACTCCAGAATCCTTGCCTGGAGAATTCCATGGACAGAGGAGCCTGGTGAGCAACAAACATTTTTCACTTAATGGATATGCTGGAGTTGAGTAGTATGACTACACTCAGGGTGGGTGGGGCTGTTTTAAAGGGCAACATGCTCAAGGAGACACTCCTAGGACAAATACATTATATTTCTAGACAGATCCAAAAACCAAAATTGTTGCAGAAGTCTTTTTATTTTGGCCGTGCCACACAGCATGTGGGAACCTCAGTACCCTGACTAGGGATCCAAACTGTACCTCTTGCAGTAGAAACTCGGAGTCCCAACCACCAGACTGCCAGAGACATCACTTCAGAAGTCTTAGTTGGTTTTTTCATCTCCTCATTTAGTCTCTAAAGTTCCTACAAATTCACAAGTGTAAATGTCACTGTAAAATCAGAAACTATATTACTATTGATTAATCCTGGGAGATTTCTTAAATGTCATTTATGCTAAGAATAATAACGTTCATTTTCTAAAGGAGCATGTGAGAATTGTCATTTATGGATTTAAAATATATCCTGATAAAAGCTGACCTTGGGAGTTGAGATGTATGAGTACTTTGAAATGAATATCTCATTTAAAAAGTAGTTCAAATAGGATTAATGGACTGTGGAACTGTGGTTTTAAATTAATGAGTGTACCTAGTAAAAAGCTTTGCACTAACAGGCATATGAAAGGCCAACTGAAATATTACAATTATCTTAATTGTTAAAGCATCTTGCTTATTAATATGTCAATTATTTTGACAGCCTTTTGGGGGGCAGAAACAAGGAACTCTGTCTTTTAGCATCCTTATCATATCATTATAAATCACTTGCCAAGTGCTCACATAGACACCACCCATGATGGATCACACAATCCAAATGCATGCATCATCTGAGCTTCAAGGAAATTTTGACTAAATGCTTTTAAGCCCCAATTATATGCCTAATACTGAATCTTGATTTGATCAATCAAAACCCTGAAAGTCATTACCCAAAAAGAAAAGACAACAGACATCTGGTCAATCAACTTTATTTGAATTACCCAAATGTGCACCAACCTTTGTATCCAGATTCAGTGGAGGATACAAAAGGAAGAAAAGACAAGAACTCTTACCATGAAAAAAAAGTAAAATGAGCTGAAGACACACTGCCCAAGACAGTAAGACTTAAGGATATATACTGAGCAGTAGCATCTGAGTAGCACAAAACAACTTAGTACAGAGTAAACCCACCCAAGGGGACACCATCAGTGACCTTGGCAGGGAATAGAGAAGGGTGATTGGGCAATCCATCCTGAGAGACGGGATAAAGCAATGGACCTGTGTCCTAGTCACCAAAACATCAGTGGCTTATTGTGGACATTAAGCCATTAAGTTCCTCCTCTCTCCATTTCAGTTTGCTCAACTCTAAAATAGAAAGTAAGGATTTGATGGTGTCTAAGTTCTTCCAGCTGTAACAATATGGGATTCTAAAGACAAATGCAGAGAGCCTGGAAGGTTGTGGACATTACAGGAAAGAGGAAGGACAAGCACAGAGCCATAGAGGTAAGAAAAAAGTAGTGTTTTATGTGTGTGTGTGTGTGTGTGTGTGCCTGGGCAATGTATAGTAGGATAGCAAGGACCTTTCACAAGCCAATTTAACTACTGTAAAGATTCTGGAGCCAGTGAACTTGGAAGTGGGTGAGAGAGAGTGCTAAGCTAGGTACTAGACAATACACAGGTGTCAAAATGGAGAAAGAGAGACTGTGTATCCTGTGGTCAGAAAGTCTGACTGATCGTCATGCTCCCCCCCTCACTCTACATTCTTTGCATCTTTGTGGAACTTTATTACAATGCCTTCCCCCAAACCCACACACCAGGATGTGGTTACAGATGCCCTTTCTTTAGATTCGCACCAGGAGCCCCCTCTTGTGGGCCAGGTAGCCGAGAGCAGTTGCTGAAAAGATGGTGGTCAATCCAAACAGCTTCAGCAGGCCAGGCACAGAGGGCAAATGCCTTTGCAAGAAGGTGGTGGTGATGGGCTTTGCAGGAACATCCTGGGGTCAGAGAATACTTGGTGTCAGTACAGGGCTTGTACACCTTGCTCCAGAAGGTCTGTATTTCCCCCAGTTCTCTGAATGTGGCTCACATTTGCCAACCTCCAGGCCACGAAACATCACATTCCCTTTGCTCAGAACATTCACCTCCATTCCCCACCAGTTGTTATTGTTCAGTTGCTTGGTCACGTCCAACTCTCTGCGACCCCATGGACTGCAGCATGCCAGGCCTCCCTGTCCCTCACCAACTCCCAGAGTTTGCCCAAGTTCACATCCATTGAGTCAGTGATGCTCTCCAACCACGGGGCCCTTGAATTAGTTAACTCTGACCACTAACTTCAAGCCTCAGTTTCCCCCTCACTTCCTCCAGGAGCCTTTCCAGTGTCCCCAAGCTAAGTTGACTCTCTCTGTTTACATTCTCAGCATGTCATCTTCATCCACATGGGGATTTTTGGTTGTCATCTCTTTTCTCCACCACGTGCTGAGCTCTGAAAATATGGTTGTACCATTATCCCAGTGGCTGATGACACAATAAGTATTGTGCCAGTGGTGGGTTGCACAATAAATATATGTTGAGTGAATGGATCTGTGGTCCACTCAGTCCTCAATCCCATCTCTGACAGAAGCACTAAGAGAAAGACTTTGGAGTGACCAGGCTATTGCCTTTGACCTTCTACCTGATAGACGAGTAACTCTGACCTTTCAGACACTTGTCCTCTACAATGCATTTCACTCTATCCCCCTATGTATCCTTCCTTCCATTCAGGAAAATCTCCTGGGGTCTTATTACAAAATGATAGGCATATTGAAAATGCATTTTTAATTTAAATCGGCCCTGTTTCATTCCACTTCTTTGCCCTCTGAACAGAGGATACTGACTTATCTTCCCTTCATTTCCTCCACCCTATCACCAGGTTAGACAGTTATTCAAGAGACCTTTATCGAGTTCTTAATAAGCCTAGAATTCTCTGAGTAATCTTACCCGACACAAAAATATTTTTTCCTAATAATCTGCAAGGCATGTGGCAGCTACAAATTTATCAAAGTTCTTCTAAATCCCTCACCTCTGCCCTAACCCATGACATCCCTTTAAACATCCATGAGTTGAATCACTATGGGGAGGGTCTGTGAATATATGCAAGTGTGTTCTATTTGCAAATAACTGTTCTCAAAGGAAAGAGATTTAAATTCATGAAATAAAATAGAACCTACCACAGACTCCGGTTCAGGCAGCCAGATTTCATCCTCTGGGATCTTGCCCATGGCATGCAGGATCTGAAAAGAAAGAGCATCTTGGTGAATAACAAAATCAACACTGTCTTCCTCCTAATCTACTAATCTTTCTCTTAATCTCCTAATCTGCTCTTTAAATAGAGATTAACAATGTCTTTTGGGATATCCATTAAACGCCCCAGCGTAAAAGCCAGTGTAGTCCACTGAACCTTCAAAAAAGATCCAAAAGATCTTTCATCTGTGACATCTTGGGCTTCCCTGGTGGCTCAGTGGTAAGGAATCTGCCTGCAAGCAGGAGACAGGTTAAATCTCTGGGTTGGGAAGATGCCCTGGAGGAGGGAATGGCAACCCACTCCAATATTCTTGTCTGGAGAATTCCAAAGACAGAGGAGCCTGGTGGGCTACAGTCCATAGGGTTGCACAGAGTCAGACATGACTGAGCGACTAAGCACAATCATTAGACTCACAATAAATTTTAGCAGCCGCAAACACGCCTTAATAGGGATGAGACCAGAGGAACTGTCAGGAAATATATAAATGAATTCTGCGTCCTAGGGTAAACATGTTTGGTTTCATAATATTAGACCGAAGTTCTCTCTCAAGTATAGCCATGGTGATATTTTGCCCCATGGAGTCTTTTTACCTTGGACTCATTACTTTGGGGTTAAGGTGTTCGTTTCACCCAAGACTACTGTTAAAAGGGTGTTCTGTGGTTTTTCAGATGGGGGTTAATGGGGAGTTGGCCTCCAGGATCTCAGACATCTTTAACCTGCTTGTCAGGACCCTGAGTTACTTCCTTCTCCACAGCATGTGACCTCAGGCCCTACCTCTCGGGCTGCTCTCTCGCCAGCCTCCACAGCCCCCTCCATGTAGCCACTCCAGTGTGTAGCAGTCTCTGTGCCGGCAAAGTAAATCCTGCCCACTGGCTGGCGTAGAACCCTTGAAATGAAAGCAAAGAGATAACAGTGGTCAGTCTCAGAGAGCCAGAGGAGAGCCTTCCTACAGAGACCAAGGCTGGTCACTTTCCTCAGATTCTAAATGTCAGGAGGTCCAATGGCAATTTTGGAATGAAGTTCATAGTTTCCTTCAGTTCTTGCATGATCTCTGTCACAGACAAAAGTGGAATAAAAGCCAAACTTCACTCCTGTACCAAGAAACTTACAGGTAAAGGGGCTGTCATCAACCGAGGTAAAAGAAGCATTTGCTTCCAGTACATGAAGTGAGGAACTATATGTGCCCGGTCATGGATAGCTCCTTTTATGATTCACCAGGTTTGAGCAAGGAGACCCATGCCCCCAGTTTCCCACCTGGTCATTCCACCAGTGAATTTGGCAAAGTGTTCTCTCACTGAGCTCCAGCTTCCTCATCCCTTAAGGGGCATAATCCAATGATTTTTAAAACCTTTCTTACCAGCAACATTCAACAAACCTGTGCATATCACTATGGCTCCACAATAGCCATTCATTGAGCAGTTTATCAGTGTGAAGAGTTTTATTGCATTAAATGATAACAGTTAACATTTTGGGGTCACCAAGCGCTCCTCTAAGTGCATTAATCTTTACCACAACCCTAAGAGGTCAATACTATCATTATCCTCATTTTGCAGATGAGAATATGGAGGTACAGGAACTATGGTGGACATTAGGTCCATCTAGACCTTCCTTCAAGAATGAAGGACTTACTCCTAGCTGCTGAAAGGTAGTCTTCTGATGTCAGCACTGTTTGGCTATTGCCTCCACTAAAGAAAATTGCCCCAGGCTTCCTGGTGGCTTAGTGGTAAAGAATTCCCCTGCAATGCAGGAAACGTAAGAGATGCAGGTTTGATCCCTGGGTCAGGAAGATCCCCCGTAGGAGGAAATGGCAACCCACTCCAGTATTCTTGTCTGGAGAATCCCCTTGGACAGAGGAGCCTGGTGGGCTATAGTGTGTGGGGTTGCAAAGAGTCGGATATGATTGAGTGACTAAACAACAGCAACAAGAAGAAGCCCATATGCTATATAATAGTACAGAAGGTCACAGCATTTGGTTTATAAGAGGGATAGTTTGCTGTTACCTTGACAAAAATACCATAAGGGAGGCACCATCGATATGGCATTATTCATCCTAGTCTGTTTCCATTATATTCCAGATAATGGATGTGGATGTCCAGAGCTAATACCCTGACTCTTAGCCACCACTGTACATCACTGAACTTTTCAGAGAAAACAAAATGAACTGGTTTGAACTGGTGGGTTTTCTTTCACCTACCCTTATTGCAGCCATCAAGAAAAAAAAAAGGAGAATAGAAGATATTATAAAAGACTAGAATGCTGATAACAATACACAGCATCATCTGGAATTACCCATAGCCAGCATGGGTTGCAGAGCCTAAGGGTCTTCAGGAAGGGTTCTCCAAGCAAGAATACTGGAGTGGGTTGCCAGGCCCTCCTCCAGGGGATCTTCCCAACCCAGGGATCGAACCCGAGTCTCCTGCATTGCAAGCAGACTCTTTACCACAGTGCCACCTGGGAAGCTCCAAAAGAGCTCACCTCCGCTTCGGGGAATGTAACCCCAGTCTCCCACCTGACAGGCGGGGATACTCATCACTGTACTAACAAGGAAACTATGCACTAGGAAACCAAAAAACAAAAATTGTGTGACTCACTTTATTGTAGTGGTCTGGAACTGAACCCCCAATATCTTCGAGGTCTGCCTATACTGAAGTTTGCAGCAGAATGCTTGGCAAATAGTTGGCACACAGGTAATAAGTGATGAATGAAATAATTATTACTGACATAGGCTACAATCAGCATATACAAAAATTAGCTTATTGACCCACTAACGAATCAGGTGGTGCCCTTTTACCCCTGAATGATCTCGTAGATGATATTTTGCCATCTTCAGGAAGATGCAGACAGTGCATCCATGTATCTTCTCACAAGCAGGTTTTAATCCTTCTTTGACTGGTTTTCACGAACATATTGATTAGCCATTTACATTTACTCACACCCTTTTTTTTCTGTTGCATACTCAGTCTTTTACTCATCACTCTACATTTCCTATTCTGTTTAGATTGAGCTCTTGGTACCAAACGATTCCTTGGTTTAGTATTGCTCTAAAGGTCATAATAATTACTGCTGTATTATTAATTCATACCTTGTTAACTACAATAAACTAAACACTAATGATTCATACTTGTCTGCACAACACTATAAAATGCTAAAGCCATTGAATTATGCATTTTGAATGGGTGGATTTTATGGTACGTGAATTCAGTTCAGTCGCTCAGTTGTGTCCAACTCTTTGGGACCTCATGGATTGCAGCACGCCAGGCTTCCTTGTCCATCACCAACTCCCAGGGCTTACTCAAACTCATGTCCATCGAGTCAGTGATGCCATCCAACCATCTCATCCTCTGTCATCGCCCTCTCCTCCTGCCTTCAATCTTTACCAGCATCAGGGTCTTTTCCAGTGAATCAGTTCTTCCCATCATGTGGCCAAAGTATTGGAGTTTCAGCTTCAGCATCAGTCCTTCCAATGAATATTCAGGACTGATTTTCTTTAGGATGGACTGGTCGGATCTCCTTGCAGTCCAAGGGACTCTCAAGAGTCTTCTCCAACACCACAGTTCAAAAATCTTCAGTGCTCAGCTTTCTTTATAGTCCAACTCTCACATCCATACATGACTACTGGAAAAACCATAGCTTTGACTAGACAGACTTTGTTGACAAAGTAATGGTATGTGAATTATATCCCAATAAAGATGTTTTAAAGAGTATGCTCTCATTAATATACTGATTCTTGTCTACTATATGCTACCTTGTGTTTTCTCATACACCTGATAAGGAAAATAAGGTTCAGAGAGAAATGGCCTGTCCAGGATGGAAAAGTTGGTTATTGGTAGAATCAGGAGTGGAACCCAAGTCCCTTTATCCCCAGTCTAGAACTCAATTTGTTTTTATAATGCTGTACCCATGTTGGCACTTATGTGGTGCCATTTGAGGAAGTTTCACTGAGCCCTACACTTGCTATAGAGACAGTTCTTCTGACAATATACATGAACCCCCTATCTAAATTCCTAATCTTAGGCTGCGATCTTCTTTGGTTCTATTGACTGGGATTGCTCCTTCAGAGGAAATCAGAGTCCAAAGCGCCACCATGATGTGGCATTGCAAAGACTTCAGTAGTGAGATTGACAAGATACAAAGGAACCCAGGGATTTGGGGATTTTTTCCAAGCATTTACAAGAAACAAGAGAGAAGAGCTACATGAACCTTCTTAGAGTTATGGATTCAGGTTCAGGGAATTTCTGTTAGAACTGAGCCCACTTTTACTCTACCTTCCATATTGAGTCATGATCCCAGGAGGAAAGTAAGAAGTGTAGCAACCTGCTGAGTACTGCTCCTCACACCAGTTCTTCTCTTCATAGTGCACCGGCTGCAAGGCAGAGTGATGAAAACTCAGAGAAGAATCAAAGGAAGTGATCTCAGCCAGAATAAATCAAACACATCATGGTAGGCTTCATACTGGAGAACCAACATATATCGAAAGTATCACTCAGTTGTGTCCAAACCTTTGCGACCCCATGGACTATACAGTCCATGGAATTCTCCAGGTCAGAATACTGGAGTGGGTAACCATTCCCTACTCCAGGGGATCTTCCTTACCCAGGGATCGAATCCAGGTTTCCTGTATTGCAGGCAGATTCTTTACCAGCTGAGCCACAATGGAAGCCCAAGAATACTGGAGTGGGTAGCCTATCCCTTCTCCAGTGGATCTTCCTGACCCAGGAATCGAACGGGGGTCTCCTGCATTGCAGGCAGATTCTTTACCAATTAAGCTATCAGGGAAGCCCTATGTCTAAAATAAAGCCTTATTGTTCTAATGTTTTTAGAGGTATGACTTTGAACATGTAAATGTCCTTGGTTATAAACTTCTAAGAAATTCTGACTTAGAAAGTTTTCACACTTGCTTCATTCATGTCCCAGGTACCATTCATAAATTGCAACTGTCTAGCTCCATGTTTAAAGTGGTCTTAGGTATTAAGAAGCTTTTAGTGCCTAATAGTTTCAGGACAAGTTTGAAAAAGGATTTATGCTTACTGGAGTAAGGAGGAGGAAAAAAAGTAGAAAGACTGACTGTTAAGTAAAAAGAATGACCAGATTCACGTTTTTGGTTCAAGTCAACTTTGTTAAGAGAAGCTAGGACAGACAAATTAATGTTTTCATGGGATGTAGGCAATTCTGTTGATGGCAATGTGCGGTGCTGTGCTGTGTTTGGTCGCTCAGACATGTCTGACTCTTTGAGACCCTATGGACTGTAGTCCGCCAGGCTCCTTTGCCCATGGGGATTCTCCAGGCAAGAATACTGGAATAGGTTGCCATGCCCTCTTGCAGGGGATCTTGCAGGGGATCTTCCCAACCCAGGGATCAAACCCAGGTCTCCTGCATTGCAGGCAGATTCTTTACCAGCTGAGCCATCAGGGAAGCCCAAGAATACTGAAGTGGGTGGCCTATCCCTTCTCCAGGGGAACTTCCTGACCCAGGAATCGAACTGGGGTCTCTTGCATTGCAGGCAGATTCTTTACCAGCTGAAGCCCATTGATGGCAATACATGCAGGCAATGATCAGCCTGAAAAATGTGTTTTTGCCATGAACAGGCAAAACATTAGCTGAGGTTTTGTGAAGTGCAAGTTTTATTTTAAAAAAAAAGTAAACCTAAGTGTTATCATTAAGCATTATTTTGAAAAGTTATTAATAAAATCAACCTGGCAAGTCTTAAGGGAAAAATGTTAGTTATAAAAAGAGATTTGGAAAAGTTGTTTCATTTAAAACAACTGCAGTCACACATGGGACTTTGAATAGCTATTTGTAACAATGAACAAAGCATAAGGCCCTTTATGCTAGGTATAAGTGGCTCCGATGCCTCTGGCCCAGCCCTCTTCCCTCTCTGCATCTGAGTGTGATAACCACCTCATAAGCATCTTCTCTGCCTATATCCAGTCAGCCAATCAGAAGAAAGTTTGGATTTCACGTTTCACCTTTCCCTACTCCCAGGACAAATGCCAAAGCAAGTGCCACTCTCTATGCCAAGAACAAACAACTCATTTTTATCATCAGAAATTAATTATCCATATTTTTCTAAGAAAAAGAGACTGTCCCCCTGTTAAAAATGATCAGCTTTTTGGGAATTTGAGAACTGCTTTCCCCTCCCACTGGGGTTCCCCAAACAACCATCTCACAGGTGGTTGGAGGATTCTCAGCTCTGCATTGCCTCAGCCTGAGGGTGTCTCAGAACGTAACTTCAAAAAAACTTGAGTATCTGCCAGGGAGAAATATCTTGAAATGTATTTTTTAAATAGAAAGACCAGCCAATTTCAGCAGCTGTGACAGGATTAATTTTTAATGTGCGTATAGTTTGGGTTTTGCTACTTCACTCATAGTATACTTGTGTCCAGAGGCTATGCTTATACTTAATCTTGTTAAATGGTGTATGACAATGAAAAATGAAACAAAACCCATTCTTCATTATTATGTTTCTCTCCAAACCAATCAATTTGTCATTCTTGTTCATTTGCTGAGGACGAATTCTTCGAAGCTTCAGGAGCATGTGTTTCACCTATAACAAGTAACTCTTGCTTTAAAAAGATGAACAAAAATGACAAATTCAAAAACCACAACAACTTGACTAGGAGGAAGTCAGGCATTGCAAAGTTGAGCAAAATAAATGTTCAAGGGATTAGATGAAGCCATGGAGCTGTTCAACTAGGTCATGATGTGTGGTGCAGAGATTTAGATTTAAGAGGCTTAACAAGTTAAACATTCTTAGCCCCTTCATTAGATTTTCCTTATGCTTTAACCGCTCATTCATACATTGTTTTCCATTGTCTTCAAATGCTTCATGGATAACTGGATTTAATAATAACTTCCAAAAGGTGATGTAATCTGTGTCAAAATATTAAAAACCCAGCAGTCTGGTGAATGGAAGGAAACATTGGCTTGTTTTAAATATTGATGGGGGTGGTGGTTATGGCTACTGGTTATGGACACATTGGGTCCTTTGACTATCACCAAATGCCCCTACCACCCTGCCTCCCATATCATCCCGCCTTTAGCCATGCAGAGGGGAGGAGAACTACCTGCAAAGATGTCTAGGAAGCTCAGCTGACAAGGCTCACCTTGAGCCAATCAGCATGTCTTCCCTGCTCCAGGAAGAGCTCTGAACTCAGGGACAAGGGTAGCATCACGTAAAACACATTAGTTTGCAGGGTCCCTAAGCTGCCACTTGGAGAAGGAAATGACAACTCACTCCAGTACTCTTGCCTGGAAAATCCCATGGATGGAGTGGCCTGGTAGGCTATAGTCCATGGGGCCACAAAGAGTCAGACGTGACTGAACGACTTCACTTTCACTTTTCAAGCTGCCACTAGCCAGGGCCCATGCCCTCCAGGACAACTCATAAGTTGACCAACCCTGTTGTGCACACCCCACCAAGAATAGATCAAGGAAAACATGAACTCTAGGACCTGACTTGCATAATCCCATCACTGCTAGGCCCAAGATAACAAAGAAAGATCTCTCGGGTTCCCTGGTGTTCCAGTGGTTAAGATTCCCAGCTTCCACAGAAGGGTGCACAGGTTCAATCCCTGGTCAGGGAACTAAGATCCCACATGCTGCACAGTGCTGCCAAAGTTGAAAAAAAAAAGAAAGAAAGAAAGAAAAAGAAAAGCAAGATCTCTCTCCCATAGGGAAGGGTTGGGAAGCCTTACGTGCAAAGCTTCTTGTGAGCCCAGAACCTTTGCATAGAGGTCACAGAGTTTCTTCAACCTATGGGAAGAGGGGAGGAAAAAAATAAATGAAAATGAAGAAGGAAGCAAAAGTGGAAGAGGTGTCTATGATTCTCATCATTCAAAAAGATTCTGAGCCTCTGAACTTTTGCTTCCACTTGACATTTGATTTTAACTTTTCAAAGCAAGGCACTTTATTTTAGTTCCAGTATCTGAAATCTATGAGGTCACAAAAAGTTATAATGAAAAGAAAGGGATGCATTGCCTGCATCACCAGGGGCACAGGGCAATTTATTCATTCATTGAAGGAAAACTTGTGTACCTGTTGTCAATTTCCTAAGCACTGGAGATTCTGGGAGGACCAAGATAGGATTCCTGCTACCTTCCTTCTCTCTTCATCCCACTAAGAGGAAATGGGCAAAGTGGAGCAAGAACAACTTTGAATTCTGCTTCTGTCTCTTCCATGCTGTGAAGTCTTAAGCAGGTTACTTAAGCTCTCTGACCTTTAGTTTTGTCCACAAACTCGTCTGATTTTGTCACTAATCACGGTAAAACAGTGTGGCCCCAGGACCAGTAGCAACTGAATCATTTGGGAGCTTGTCAGAAATGCAGACTCTCAGATCTCATCCCAGACCTGCCGACTCAGAAACAGCAGTGGCAGCATCTGTGTTTTCACAAACCTTCTAGGTGATTAAGTTTGAGAACCATGGGTAGAAAGCATATAAAGTTTCCAGTTGAATAACTGGTTATTGCCGTTCAGTTGCTCAGTCGTGTCCGACTCTTTTTGACCCCATGGACTTCATGCAGCACTCCAGGCTTCCCTGTCTCTCACCATCTCCACAACAACTGCTACATACATAATAATGCTTGATAAATGATAGCTCTTAAGAGATTTAGTCTTATGGGGGAATCGGATATAAGCCAAAAGTTATAATTAGTCAATTAAGGTATAAGATTAGACTTATTTCCATTCTGATTTTTATAGAATAATAGTGTTAAACGGGATCTTACAGGTGATATAGTTAGGCCAATGACTTTCGAAAGTATTATTAGTATTATCATTATTATTATTTTAAACACAGGAACTCTTTCTACAAATAAAAATATATGAAAATGCCTAGTATATGTATGTATAATTGAGTCACCTTGCTGTGCAGAAGAAATTAACATAACATTGTAA
Source organism: Odocoileus virginianus (assembly GCF_023699985.2). NCBI lineage: Eukaryota > Metazoa > Chordata > Mammalia > Artiodactyla > Cervidae > Odocoileus > Odocoileus virginianus. The sequence continues at coordinate 16,025,208 of NC_069708.1, forward strand.
ATTAACTATATTTCAATAAAATAAATTAAAAAAGAAAATTCCTAATTTCCCCTCCCTTCTTCCCTCTCTTCCATCCCTCCTTCCTCCCTTCTTTCTACCCTGCCATCTCTCTCTCTTTCATTTTTTCTCTCTAATTTCTTTTTACATAAATGGACTAATTTGGCAGAAGCAGAGGAATAGTCAGACAGAACGAAGAAAATTAAATAGAACCAAATATATAAGGGAATATAGAATCATAAAGGCGGGCATTTTAAACTCATGAAGAAAAGATAGATTATGACGCTGGGACAAATAGCTACCCATGAAAGAAGCAAAATTGGACTCCTATGTGACTTCTTACACCAAAATATATTTCAGAAGGATCAAAGATTTACACAGAATAGATGAAAACAGAAAAGCACTGAAAATGAGTAATTTAAAACGATCTTGAAATGGAAAAGTCTTTTCTATGCATGATAGACCATTCAGAAGCAATGGTTTTAAAAACAGATCAACCTAACTTCATAAAAAGCTAAATCTTTATTATAGTATAAAATGAATAACCCATAAATATGATCAAAAGACATATTGGGAAAAGATCTGTTCCAGGCACTGGAGATTCAGCAGTGAACCAACCAGACAAAACTTCCTACTTTCACGGATTTTTTTTTTTTTTTACTGTTTTGTAACATTTTATTTTACTTAATACTGTAATTATTAATATTTACAAATAATACTATTTTCTTATTGGTTTATAATATGTTTTATTATATGTAATTTTTGTACATTCTTTTTTTCATATTCTTTTCCATTATGGTTTATCACCAGGTATTGAAAATAGTTCCCTGTGCTATACAGCAGGACCTTGCTGTCTATCCATTCTATGTATAAGAGTTTGCATCTGCTAATTCCAAACTCCCAATCCATCCCTTTTTGGATCTTAATATTCTAGTGGGGACATTTTTTAGGTAAGTGGCCCAATCAGACCTCCATAGTCCTGGCCAAGCACAGTGGTGGCAATAGTCATAAAGCAGCAAGCTAAGGATGGAGGCAGGGGAGGATGGGCCATAATGCATTCATGGGCTCTTGTGTGTGCATGCTCATCATGTCTGACTCTTTGTGACCCCATGGACTGTAGCCCACCAGGCTCCTCTGTCCATAGTATTTCCCAGGAAAGAATACTGAGGTAGGTTGCCATTTCCTTCTCCAGGGGACCTTCCCAACCCAGGGATCAAACCCACGTCTCCTGCATCTCCTGCATTGGCAGGTGGGTTCTATACCACTAGTGCCACCTGGAAAGCCCTCCAGGGTCTCTTAGTTGGTAAATATGTTATCAAGGAGGCTCCCAAGGTGGTGCAGTGGTAAAGAATTTGCCTGACAATGCAGGAGACACAGGAGACATGGCTTTGATCCCTGGGTTGGGAATGTGCCCTGAAGAAGGAAATGGCAACCTGCTCCAGTATTCTTGCCTGGGAAACCCCATGGACAGAAGAGCCTGGCAGGCTATAGTCTTTGAACTTGCACAGTCCGACATGACTAAGCATGCACACCATGCCAGAAGCACACCATGGTATCAGGGGTGGTATGGGAATAAATAGTTGGTAGTGGTGAATACAAATTGCTGAAAGAAACTGCCACCTCCAGGGAACCTAGTCCATCTGTAACTATACTTTTTCATTGTTATGCATCCTTCATGCAGGATGTATGGCAGAGTGCCCTGCAAGGGGTCATTGGTTTACCTGGTTATCTCCTCCCCCAGTAAGTTTTCAACTCCTGGGCTACATCCATTTTTGTATTCTCCATAGCTCCTTGCATGGTATCTTATGCATGATAAACTCAACAAATTTGAATTTTGAACACTTGGTTCTTCAGTTATCAGCATTGTGACTCTCTACAAGACCCTCATGATGAAACATAACAGATATGTCATGTTAGGAACACACATTAAGCAGTCTTTAAGTTAAAAAGTTAAGTGAAGTTGAAAGTAGGTAGAAAGAAGAAACAGAGGGGGAAAAGGAGAGGAGTATGGGGCAGCGCAGGAAGGGAGAGAGGGGGAAAGGAAGGAAGGGAGGGAGGCAAAGAGGGAGGGAAGAAAGAACAGATACTTTTTTCCTTACCTTTCCTCCTTGGTAAGACGGGCCAGTTTTCTGGCTTTGTGAGCAAGGATAAATCTAAAACATACAAATAAGAAAATGGGGGAAAATCAATGGATGCTATCATCTTGGCCTTATTTCTATAGCTACACATGTGTCTAGTGTACAAGTTAAGAGTAAACCAGAAGAAACAAACAACACACTGTCTTATTTTATGTTCCATATTTTACTATTTAGGTGTTACATTCCTGACATTAAAAGATACCTTCTAGTTTTAGGAATTCAAGGGACTAAAAACAGATCACTGGCCATAATTTTTGCCTAGGGGTTTACCATGACTAAGCCATCTCCCCATATATGACTGGCGGTCAATAGGAATACACTCTGGGTCTCAAATGCCTATCTAAGATGTGCCTGAGAAGTTACAGTTCCATCCAGTCCTTGTTCTTTGGTTCTGTCTTCAATATGCTTCTCCCTAGTGACAAGCCTTCTAGAATCTGCCTTCATTTCCAGCCCTATGATTGCCTCCAAATGGTTTTGATCTTCCTCTTTTGACCTTTGGCTCTCTCTGAAATAAACTCATACATATCCTAAGACCCATCTCAGTTTTGGCTACTCCAGGTAATCACCACCTCTCCATCCCCATGACATCCGCATCCGTGTTGCTCTTCCCTACTAAACTGAGGACTGGGCTGGTCTTGGCTTCTCTCTTATGGGAAATCTCAGCATCCCACATAAGTACCATCGATGCTCATGTAACCTCCACAAGAAGCCTTCTTAGTGGAACACCCTAAGTCAAATCTTCATATCATACTTTCACAAAAGATAGCTTACCATAATATATCAACTCCCAGTGCTAAACATGAAGAAGAAAACTAGTATAACACATTTTAAAATGTTATTGATATTCTAATTCCTTTATAAATTTTTATTCCTTGAAAGACATTATTTTTAATTTTTGTGGCCTTGCCATGTGGCTTGCAGGACCTGAGCAGAGACCAAACCTGTGTCCCCTATAATGAAAGCGTGGAGTCCTAACCAGTGGACTACCAGAGAATTCCCAGACGACATTATTTGTAAAAAATCAATAAGATCTTTCTTACTGCTGGATTTGGAGAAAAGTGACATTGGGTAAAAAATTATTGAACAAAGTTTGGGACACAATTATTGATAGTATAGGAATACATTATCAATACGGAAGACCATCACACCACCACAAGCATGCCTTACCCTATTATGGCAGGATAGCTGCCATCAGGTTTAGTGTCATCCAATGCATAGGCAACTGGAGCTTCCTCTCCTTCAATAATCATGCTTCCACAGTAATCTTGGAGAAGAACAAAATGGAAAAAGACATTCATCACCCTATCAAACTACCTGTAGCAGTTACAATGAAGCATACAGTTTTCAATTTGAGAAGCCCAAAGGATGAAAATAAGACCTTATACTCTAAATATATGAAGGCAAATCAAACTAATGTTTGAAAAGCGAAGGAGCCAACATTTGGTGAAAAACTCAAATGCTAAGTTCCTCTCTGCAAAGAAGCAATGTGATATCATGAATTAATCCAGACCACCATTAAACACAATCTTGTTTCCCTTATCGTTACCACGTGTCCCCATTTCTTTTTTCACAAGAAATCACATAAAACCAAAGATGTGTCAAAGACATGCTATTCTATTCCTGTAAAATAGGAACATTTTGTATGAACATTCACATTTTATGAGGGGCCACTTGGATGGCGCTAGAAGTAAAGAACCCATCTGTCAATGTAGGAGACATAAGAGATGAGGGTTCGATCCCTGGGTCAGGAAGATCCCCTGGAGGAGGGTATGGCAACCCACTCCAATATTCCTGCCTGGAGGATCCCATGGACAGAGGAGCCTGGGAGGTTATAGTCCAAAGGGCCGCAAAGAGTCAGATATGACTGAAGTGACATAGCACACATGTACTTATGCTAACTAATTCTTGATTATCTGTAGACAGGGCAGAAAGCATTTCACACAGCACCTCCAGAACAACTTGGGAAACAATTTCAGCTCATTCTGGACAAAGTGCTTATCTGATTCCCATCCTGAACAAAAAAGATATGTAATTTTAACAAAAGAATACAACAGGGCAATGGTGAAAATGTCAGGGCAGAATTTTAAATGTTAGAACAAGATCCCACTACAGGGTACCACTCTTCCTGCTCCATCATTTACTAGGAAATTGAGATTGTTTGAACAAAATTATGGTGGGACACTTTGGAACAAAGGTTGCATAGAAAATCCAATGAGAGGGCTTCAAAATGAGGAATAAAAACTAGAGAAAGAACTTGGAGGATATGCAATGCCCCCAACTTGTGTGTGAGCAGGCACACCTGTAGACCTTTTAACCTGCATTTGCTTCTCTGTCTCCCTTCCTGACCCTCCCCACTTGGCATCTGTGAGAATCAGTGTCCTAGTCGGTCACTGGATTGAGGGGCATTTGCATGTCCCTAAGGTGTTTTGGCAGAGAAGGCAATGGCACCCCATTCCAGTACTCTTGCCTGGAAAATCCCATGGATGGAGGAGCCTGGTAGGCTGCAGTCCATGGGGTCGCGAAGAGTCAGACACGACTGAGCATCTTCACTTTCACTTTTCACTTTCATGCATTGGAGAAGGAAATGGCAACCCACTCCAGTGTTCTTGCCTGGAGAATCCCAGGGACGGGGGAGCCTGGTGGGCTGCCGTCTATGTGGTCGCACAGAGTCGGACACGACTGAAGTGACTTAGCAGCAGCAGCAGGTGTTTTGGGGCTAGGAAAAACATTGAGAAAAACTGAACTACAGGGAGAAGAAATGTTTAAAGTATGTCCGAGAATTTAAGAAGATTTAAGACTACAAGAGAAATAGGTAAGGAATCACCATGTTATAAGAAGACAAGGAAGAAGAGAGGATGTGATAAGAGGAAAGAGCAAGGGCACACTGGTCACATAGTCAGCTGAACTGGCTGGGGTGGAGGCCCTGCTTCCTGGGCAGAGACGCTGCTTGGCCTCGGCACCACCCAGGTGTGCTGGGAGGAAGCAAAGGACCAAGGGGCAGAGAGAAGAGTCCTGTTCATGCCAGGACAAATCAGGTGACAACAGTAGTATTTCTGTCATTTGTAGGTAGAAAGCTGAGGAGCTCTGCCCATGCATGGGGACTTCTGATTAACTTGCTCCAGCCTTACTCTTAAAAAGGGGCATTCAAAGACATCTAGACATTTAACAAAGTCCTTTAACAAAAGAAGCAGACAAAAGCAGAAACAAACTAACAAACAAGAAGGAATCCTCAGGAAAAAAAGACAGTAAAGTGGCAAGTAACATCCTCAGGCCTCAGGGAAAAAAGAAGATATCGTACCTATGGTCGTTGACAAACAGGACTATTCCCAGGTGGTGCTAGTGGTTTATTAAAAAAAAAACAACAACAACAAACCTGCCTGCCAACACAGAAGACATAAGAGATGTGGGTTCGAACACTGGGTCAGGAAAATGACCTGGAGGAGGGCATGGCAACCACTCCAGTATTGTTGCCTGGAGAATCCCATGGACAGAGGAGTCTGGCGGGCTACAGTCTATAGGGTCGCACAGATTCAGACACGACTGAAATGACTTAGTACACGCATGCAAAGAGGACTATTCAGAATAAAATAACACGTGAGCAGCTTTTTTTTAATGTGGGAGTGTGGAAGGACTGCTGAGCAGATGATCACATTCATCTGGAAGAATAACTGATATTTACCAAGGACAAAATTATAGGAAAAATAATGAAGAGAGAATGTGTGTGTGTGTACTAAGCTGCTTCAGTGGTGTGTGACTCTTTACCACTAGCACCACCTGGGAAGCCAAAGAGAGACTCTGGTACCAGATATCAAACATATATATTATAAAGTCACAGGGATTACAATAGTACAAGTGCTGCCAAAGGACTAGATAATGGAAATCTATGTTCTCTAAAGTGGAATGTGCACACCTAGATCACACATCTGGTAGGGGAGAAAATTCTTATTTTCAATTTTAACTGTTTTGACTACTTTTGTATATCTTATAATAAAGATATCTTTTTTCTGACATAATTTAGAAATAATATATTCAGTGGTTTTCTGTTTAGCTGCTAAGCTATGCCCGATTCTTTTGCGACCCCCATGCATCGTAAACCACCAGGCTCCTCTGTCCACGGGATTTCCCAGGCACCAATACTGGAGTGGGTCTCCATGCCCTCCTCCAGAGGATCTTCCTGACCCAGGGATCCAATCTGCATTTCCTGCACTGCAGGCGGATTCTTTACTGCTGAGCCACTGGGGAAGCCCTTTTTATATAGCGTGCTACAAAAAAACATTTGGAACCCAGTGACAAAGATCAGAGAAGAAGAATGGTTGGTCCAGAAAAGCCCCATGTAGATATATTTTGTAGTAGGATGAAACCATCATAAACACGTTTTTAAAAATGATACACTGGAAGAAAATATTTGCAACAGATGCAGAAAAAAATTAATGAGCACAGGATAAAAAGATAATTGACAAAATGATTTTACATAGTTCTGAACTCTTATTAATGATAAAACTTACAAATTTTATCAAAAAGAAATGCTCCTATTCAAATCTTCAGAGCGATACAGAAGAAGCTGTTTATTGCAGCATCGTATATAATAGCAAAAACTTGGAAACAATGGAAATGCCTATTATCAGCATAAATACTGGACACATTTTTATAGAGCCATAAAAGGAATTATTATTTATTCACTTGTTGAAATAAAGTAGATTTAAATGCCAAGATGTGGAGAAATGTCTGTGGTCATGGAGGGAAGCAGCTTAGCACCAGCAAGCTTTCCATGGTGGGTCACGTCCGGTTCTTTGGAAAACATAGATTACTTGCTCAAGTGATGCACCAACCCAGTAACAGTCCTAAATATAATGTCCTGCAAAGGTGGAGGATTAGGAGGCTGCAATATGGTGGAAAGGGGTAGATACAATAAGAACTGTCCTAAGAGAAAAATGTGGAACTTTCCCCCTTCGCCTGCAGCACAACCTTCCTCTCATCTTCTGTAATCTAGGTCCTCATTTCAGTCCACCCTTCCCTTTGTCCTCAGTCTCAGGTACTGACTGTTCTTACCCGGCCTCCTCTTGGAAGAAAAGGAGCTGTGATGAGGGTAAATGTGAGAAGACTCTAGCATTGTGCTGTTCAATACAGTACGCATGTATGGCTTTTTTACATTTGAATTTTTTTTCTTTTTTTAAGCTTTTAAATTTCATATTGGAGTAAAGTTGATTAAGAGTGTTGTGATATTTTTAAGGGTATAACAAAGTGACTCAGTTAATACATTAATATATATACACATATCTACTCTTTTTCAGATTCTTTTCCCATTTAGGTTATTATAGAATATTGAGCCAAGTTCTCTGTGCTATACATTTAAGACCTTGTTGGTTATCCATTTTAAATAGAGCAGTATGTACATGTCAATCCCAAACTCCCTAACTATCCCTCCCCATAACCTTTCCCCACAGGGTAACCATAAATTCATTCTCTAAGCCTGTGAGTCTGTTTCTATTTTGTAAATAAGTTCATTTGTATTTTTTTTCTTTTTAGATTCTACATATAAGTGATATCATATGGCATTTGTCTTTGTCTGGCTTACTTCACTCAGTGTGATAATCTCTAGGTCCATCCACGCTGCTACAAATGGCATTATTTCTTTTTAATGGCTGCATAATATTTTTTAAATTTAAAGCAATTAAAATGAAGTAGCCATGTGTGGTTTCTTATATTTGACTTCGAAGCAATTAAAATGAAACAAAATTGAAAAATTCAGGTCCTCAGTCTCATTAGCTACATTTCAAGTATTCAGTTCTCAACACAAGTGACCAGTATACTGGAGAGAACCACTCTGGAACATTTCCATCATTGTAGAATCTAGTATTTTAATGGGCATCTCTGTAATGTTCTATCCAGCAGAGCAACACACTTATTGAATATCTATTTTACACAGTAGAATCCTGACACAAGCGAGAAATTGCCTGGAAATTTTCAGAATCCCCATCTTTGTGAATGGCTCTATAAACTCGTACGTTAAAAAAAACTGTATCAGAAAGTGTAAATAATCTATTTTCACAAAATTATGTGAAAGGATTAAGTAAACATTATATTGAATTGTGATGTGCTGTGCTAAGTTGCCTCAGTCGTGTATGACTCTTTGAGACCCCATGGACTGTAGCCCACCAGGCCCCTCTGTCCATGTGGATTCTCCAGGCAAGAATACTGGAGTGGGTTGCCATTTCCTCCTCCAGGGGACCTTCCCAACCCAGGGATCGAACCAGAGTCTCTTACATTGGCAAGCAGGTTCTTTACCACTAGAACCACCTGGGAAGCCCATATTGAATCATAAAAAGAGTTAATCATATTCTAAGGAAAGTTAATACCATGAGTTTGTGCCAATGTACTTTACTTGATGGAACTGACCTTAGAACCTGGATGAATGTTTTATGCCAGCATGCTAAGAAAAACAGTTATACACAAATGTGTAACTTCGCATCAAGTTTTTTGGACCTTCTACCAAAGAAAAGTACTCACCCATATTCCTCCAGAAGGGCTCTTTATAATAAACTATACTCTTGATGACTGAACCCAAAGGCACACGAGTGATCAGCTGATTTCTCATCATTGGCAGAGGGGGATTGAAGTGAATCTTCATGCCCAGAACAGGAGGAACAGCGCTAATCACATACTTAGCCTGGAAAAAAAAAATGGTGTGATTAAACATTGTTGGTGGGTTGTTTTTACTCTTTTTTTAATGTTTCTGCCTCATTTTACCTTTGTCCCCCAGTCAAGCTCTTCTTAAGAGAGAAACTAGAAGGGCCCTGTTAAAATCAAAATGAGCTCTGACTGTTCCTTAGTTCAAAACCTCCAATGACTTCGCATCACACTTGGAGTCAAAGCCAAGTTCCTCACAGTCACTTTCAAAGCCATACATGAGAGGAGCCCCTGTCACATCTCTGATCTCATCTTCTGTTACTCTTCCCCACAATCCTCTTGATATCACCATTTTTACTACCTTACTGTTACTTCATTATGCCAGGCTTGCTCCTACCTCAGAGCTTTTGCACTGATGTTCAGTCTATCTGAAAAATTATTCTCCAGAGAGCCACCTGGCTCAATCTGTCATCTCTTTGGGTTCTGCCCTCAAACATCACCTTCTGAGTGAGACCATCCTTGATGACCTTGTTTCAAATTGCGTAACCAGTGACCCACCCCGCCTCTGGCACCACCCCCCCACCCCCCGTCCCTTCCCTGTTTGGTTTTTCCCACAGTACTCATCACTATCTGGCATTGTCTATGTTTTAACTATATATTTGATTACAGCTTTTCTCCTTACTAGAACATAAGTCACATGAAAGCAAGCAATTTTACCTGTTTTGTTCACTGCTATGTTTCCAACTCCAAGAAGAATGCCAGGCACATAGGAAGCACTTAATATGTATCAAATCATTGCTTTCTTTGGCTTTCTAATTCTGCAGGAGCCCAATACAGAGGATTGATAGTATATATTTTATAAATCTTCCGACTTAGCCCCAAATATTGTGGTTCCCTTTTCCTTTCTTTCAGATAGAGGTAGCTTTTTCACTTTGGGCAAAGACATTGTCTGTGAAGTCTGGAATGTTCTTAGCTTTATTTACGCTCTGGTTACCTATGGGACTCTGGTCTCCTCCACCTGGTTTAAGGCTCTTGGTTACCTCGTACAATTCATGGTTTAGGGTCTCCACAAGGACATTTTCTCCTGTCTGGTCAATGTGGATCACAGGCCTCTCCAGCTTCACTCGATCCCCCAGGAGGTCCATTATCCGCTCACTCACTTGACCAGATCCACCCACAATTTTCCTCTCCTGGAAAGGAAAAAAAAAAGTGAGTAGGAAATATAAGAATAGAGACAAATTGCTAGTTTTCCTCACACATCTTTACTGTGTGAGGTTTTATTTTATTTAGCTTCCTGTTGCTCTCGTGGCTGCTTTTTTCACCATTGTTGTCTAACTAATGATGGATGCATCTGTCCTCAGTCACCTCAGTCGTGTCCTACTCTTTGAGACCCCATGGCCTGTAGCCCACCAGGCTCCTCTGTCCATGGGATTCTCCAGGCAAGAATACTGAAGTGGGAAGCCATTCCCTCCTCCAGGGGATCTTCCCAACCCAAGGATCCAACTTGGGTCTCCTGCATTGCAGGTGGATTCTTTACCACTAGCGCCACCTGGGAGCTGCTTTCAACAAAATCACAGGTTTTCTAACAGTCACATTTCATACTATGTTCTGATGGGCTCCTAGGCTCCAAACTCAGGTGGACATCCTCAGCCTGACTCCCAAGTCCCACCTGCCTGGCCGCTGCCCCCACTCTGTGTCCTACCTGCATCCTTTGATTGGGTGGCTGGGCCAACCACTTGCCTGAGCCTGCGTAGGCCTGTTTCCCCTCTCCTTGTCACTCAGTCTTAGAACCTTGCCAGCTTACTCCCTGTTACATACAGTCTGTCTGTGTCACCCTGGGTCAGGTACCTGCTGTTTTTGTGGTCACTGAGGTCATTTCACCTCCCTGCACCCCCTTGTCCTGAGCCCAGGAAAACACTTCAAAATGTTCCGTGTGATTGTACACACAGTTGAACTGACCACCTCCTCCTACATGTTCAGTTCAGCTGAATTTTAAAAAGACTATTTCAAATAGTTCTCGGAAGAAGAAGGTGAAAGAGAAAGAGAACAGAGGGGGAGAAGGAGAAGGGAGATGAGAGGAAGGAAGGGGGAGGAAGAGTAAGGAGAGAAAAGGAAAGTGGCTGTCAATCAGATTATCTAAGAACTCTAATCCATTTCCTACAGTGCCCAGCACAGCCCCTTATACAAGGCTGGGGTTCAGGAAATAAGCATGAGTAAATGAATAAGAATGAGTAAATGAATGAATTCCACTTGGTGCATGTGTTTTTAATTGAAAATGTATTTCTGATTTTCTCCGTTGAGCTTTCTAAGAAGTACCCAGTTCATCAGCCGGTCTCTTACAAACTTATTAAACTATCATTGGATGTATATCCAAATGGAAGATTGCAAAAGTACATTAAAAAGCCTAATTTTTAAATGCTATTGGCCACTGGGTTGTCACATTTGATACCTAACAACAGACTCCCCCTTTCAAAAGTCACTTTGACCTGCTATACTTAAATTCCAAAAGCCACAAGTGTGCCTCCAGCTCCACCTGTTCATGACTGAAGGATGGATGATGGGAATCTTTCAATTAGGCAGTGGTCGTTTTCTGTTGGAATGGTCCAGGTATGAATGGGTACCTGCCCTCCATTGGATGTTGAGAAGATCCTGGTCGTGCCCCCACACTGCTTCACATACCACAGGAACCAGAGAGCGGAGACCTCATGGATCTCTGCAGCAACGCAAAGGTTCACAAAGAGAATTGCAAGCTGCTTCGAAGATCTGCTCAGGAAGAAATAAGGGCAATATTGGCAAATGCAGGGGAGCATCTTCTTCATTGTCTGGAAATTATTCAAACAGCAAATTTACTTGGCTAAGTGGAATGCAATTTGGCAAGTTGCAGAAATTCATCACTAGAATCAAATATTATAAAACATGACATCAGAGATTTGGGGAATAAGAGAGATATTTTCCCCTTCATCAAAAGACCTAACTCAGAATCAGGCTTCTCTGGTGGCTCAGGTAGTAAAGAATCTGCCTGCAATGCAGAAGACCCAGGTTCGATCCCTGGGTCAGGAAGATTCCCCTGGAGAAGGAAATGGCTACCCACTCCAGTATTCTTGCCTGGAGAATCCCATGGACAGAGGAGCCCAGTGGGCTATAGTCCATGGGGTCACAAAGAGTCGGATACGACTGAGCAACTAATACACACATGATTTCTCTCTACACACTTGCTACTCTTCCAGTCATCCCCATCTCAGTAAAAGGCATCACCATTCATCCACTTGCTAAGGCCAACACTAGAGAAATCAACTTTAATTTCTCTTTCCATCATCCCCCCCCATCCAATCCATTGGGAAGTCCTATTGTTTCTCACCACATCACTCCATCTTCATCACTACCAATTTGGCAACCTCTCTTGCCAAGATTATCACAATTATTTCCTCCAGACTGGTTCCTGGACAAGGTTCCACTTGTCCTCACCTAGTATCTATTTACCATGCTTGAACCAAAATCTTTTTATTGCCTTTGCCTCTGTGATGCTCTTTTTAAAGTGTAAAGTCATGTCATCCCCCTGCTTAAAACTCTCCAGTGGCATCCTTTCAAAACCAGAATAAGATTCAGATCTTTTACCACAGCCTTCAAAGCCCTAAGTGGTCTAACCCATTTCTGTGTTTTCTACTTCATCCAATACCTTCTCTACTTATTCTAATATCTCCTCAGAAAGATGAGCTTTTTAAACTAAATTTAAAATTTTTTGTTTAGTTAATTATATAGTTACTTTCGGCTGTGCTAGGTCTCCATTGCCATGTGGGTTTTTCTCTAGTTGCAGTGGGTAAAGACTACTCTCTAGTTTCGGTGTGCAGGTTTCTCACTGTGGTGGGTTCTCTTGTTGTGGAGCACGGGCTCTAGGGCTGTGTAGGCTCAGTAGCTGTGGCACATGGGCCTAGTTGTTCTGTGGCATGTGGGATATGGGTTCGATCCCTGGTCGAGGAGGATCCCACATGCCACAAAGCAACCAGGCCCATGGACCACCAGGGAAGCCCCAAATGAACTCTTACAAGTTCATGAAAGTGAGCACCAGCTTCTATATTCCCAGCACACTGGCATTCTCTTTCATTTTACCACAGTATCATTTAAATTCTTTTCACTGTCTTATCTTAATTATTGGTTTATTATTTTTTATTGCTGTCTCCCACACTAGAATATCATCAGTGAGACGGGAATCTTAACTTTTTTGCTCACCATAGTGTCCTCTTTAATAAAATAGTGTCTGGCTCATAGTAAGCACTTAATAGACTACTTGTTATATGACTGAATGAACACACATTGATGAGAAATATCAATTCAACATTACTTTCATTTTATTTATTTATTTATTTTTTTTTTTTTTTTTGGCCATGCCACACAACTTGCAGAACTTCACTCATGTCTCAGGAGTAAAGAATCCACCTGCCAGTGCAGGAGATGCAGGAGACCCAGGTTCGAACCCTGGGTGGGGAAGATCCCATGGGGAAGGAAATGGCAACTCACTCCAGTATTCTTGCCTAGGAAATCTGGGTAGAGGAGCCTGGCGGGATACAGTCCATGGGGTAGCAAAGAGTTGGACACAACTGAGCAATTAAACAACAAAACAACTTGTGGGATCTCAGTTTCCCAACCAGGGATTGAAGCTGTGCCACAGCCTGGAATCCTTAACTACTAGGCCACTAGGGGGAACTCCCTAAAAATTATTTTTAAATGATTTATAAGCAAGGAGATCAAACCAGTCAACCCTAAAGGAAATCAGTCCTGAATATTCATTGGAAGGACTGATGTTGAAGCTGAAACTCCAATACTTTGGCCACTTGATGCAAAGAACTGACTCATTGGAAAAGACCCTGCCGCTGGGAAAGACTGAAGGCAGTAGGAGAAGGGGACAAAAGAGGATGAGATGGTTGGATGACATCACTGACTTGATGGACATGAGTTTGAGCAAGCTCCAGGAGTTGGTGATGGACAGGGAAGAGTGGCATGCTGCAGTCCATGGGGTCTCAAAGAGTCAGACACGACTGAGTGACTGAACTGAACTGATAATGCTCAAAGGATAAGCTAGGTGATGTACCAAGTACAGAATTAGTCACAGTTACCTATTCAGTTATTTTACCAGCTAATGGAAGACTAGCCCAAAGAATGGAGGAGGCAAAAAATAGATGAATTTTTGCTTGAGGATGGCAGGTAAATGATGAGAGGTTATGTCCTACCTATAGCCACACCAGAAGGTGAAAGATCTCATGCAATTCCAACAACTCAGTTACATCTAACAGATCCTAAAATTCACCAGGAGTAATGTGTACTCTGGGATATCTTTAATTAGGACCAACCCCGCTTTTGACTTTGACATAAAGTTTGCATGTTGTTTTACATCTGAGGCAGAATTTGCTACCTGGTAATGCTGACAATGCATGGAATAAATAATACCGTCTTCTACTTATTGAACTCTTTCATACTCCATGGTTTTTTTTTTAAACCCACTGTCTTACTGATTTGCTATAAAAATTACAGTTATTATTTTTTCCCCAATTCATAAGCCCCAAAACTGTGTCTCAGGGAGCTCACTAAATGGTACCACTGTAAACCACATCATACATGATTCAAACCTCATGCTTTTAATACCTCAAAATGCTTTTTATAATTAATCAGCTGACCTCGAAGGGACGAATACTTACCAAGGGACACCTCTCTACTTTAGCTCTGGAAGTTTGTAGAATCACATAACACACACCAGTTACTTGTGACAATGTTTGCAACCATAACCACCTGGTAGCACTTTTGTGTGGAGAAGGAAATGGCAGCCCACTCCAGTATTCTTGCCTGGAGAATCCCAGGGACGGCGGGGCCTGGTGGGCTGCCGTCTATGCGGTCGCACAGAGTCGGACACGACTGAAGCGACCTAGCAGCAGCAGCACTTTTGTGATAGTCCCCATCATTAAGCCTGAAAATAGTGTAATATATATTTTGAAGTGACTTAAAGTTAGTTTTGCAAGATTCCTCATGATAATTGAAGGGACGGAAATTGCTGACTCATGCTTTCTTTGCAGAGGCAATTTTTGTCATCTATCTAAAGCAAAGAATGGTTTAAAATATTACTTCAAAGTAAAAATATCCTTTGCTGTTTCCTGACATCTTTTTTCCTTCATTCTTTAATTTATAGGTGAATTCGGACAATATAAAGTAAAGGGAGTCATAAATAACTAAAATCTAATATTGCCCTAGCTAGATAACCAATATCAAACATAAAAATGGTGCTGTGATTGTTGCTGTTGCCACTTTGGTGAGAAAGAAATAACTGGTTTGAAATCAAGGGAGATGTATAAGTCATTCTCTCTGAAGGGTCAGGCCATATCTAATGCTTTATTTGATTTACTCTGGGAGCTTCAGTGGGAAAAGAAATGAGAAGAAAAATATCTGAGGGATGGAAGGTCAAGGAAGCGAGTGCAATAATATTTTTGTGTTCCTTGCCCTGTTGACTTTTAAAAAGGTAAACGTTACTATATTTTCTACATGGAAAAAATATATATATATTATATAAAATTTTGAAAATTCATAAAAATAAAAAGATGAGAGAATGAGTATCTTCCACATTTCTGCCTCCTCCAAAGATAATCCCTAGACTCATTTTGGTGCATTTTTTCTAGTTATAGATTTTAAAAAGTATATTTACATAGTTGTGACTATATCATAAATTTGATGTGTTTCTTAAAGCATATTATAAAATGATAATAACAGACAGAATGATCAACATTAATCTTTGAATGTATGATTGTACTTTAGTTTGAATCACAGTAGGTTGGATATGGTGAGGATTTAGTTCAGTTCTGTTCAGTTCAGTCACTCAGTCATGTCTGACTCTTTGTGACCCCATGGACTGCAGCAAGCCAGGCCTCCCTGTCCATCACCAACTCCCAGAGTTTACCCAAACTCATCTCCATTGAGCCGGTGATGCCATCCAAACATCTCACCCTCTGTTGTCCCCTTCCCTTTATTTTATTTATTTTTAAAATATTTGGCTACACCGGGTCTTAGTTGCAGCATGCGGGATCTAGTTCCCTGACCAGGTATCAAACCTGGGCCCCCTGCATTGGGAAAGCAGAGTCGTAGCCACTGGACCACCAGAGAAGTCCCAAGGGTTACTTCCTTTGAAACTAGGAAATGATATCATAGTTATCTTGCTTAGGAAAAATTTAAAAATTAGCTTGTGTTCATATAGTCCTAACATCTCAGAATGCAGTATTTTGTCAGCCAACAACCTGAAATATTCACTAACGGGAGGACAAGGCCAAGGACTATGACAGAAAAACTCAGATCTCTATGAGACCAAAGAAATATAATTAGTCTTATCTTCAATGAGCTTTAAGGCTCTCTGGAGAGTTCATGAATTTATTAAAAGCTTTCTATAACAGGAGTTATAAAATAAATGCAGGTAATAAATACTCATTATATTTTGAAAATCTCATGTATAAAATTTCAAACTTAATACTGCACTTTTATTACCAAAAAAAAATACTTTGCATCACAAGCTACATTCTCAAAAAATGTGGTAAATCACATGTGTTAAAATGATGTAATTAATAATAGGCATGATTTCATGACAATAAAAGGGTTTTACTCTTTCAAAATTGGTTGCTTTCAAAGGCTGAAGACATAAGAGTAGTACCTTTTCATCACAAACTATTATATAATAATAATGGCAATGACTAAAAACTGGAAGTAACTAAAATGTCTAATGATAATAGATAAACACATTATGATATTCACTTTTCATGGAATAGCCTGCAACCATGAAATATGGTATTTGATGAAGAATTTTAATTACTTGGACAAATGTTTGCATTGTAATATATGTTAAAAAAAATTCTGATGGGTGTCCATTGCTTGCAATGCATATACTGTTTTCTTTTTAGAAATGAGATCACACTGTACATACTTGGTTATAGCCTGCTTTTCTATTTGTTTAATAATACAATTTTTTCAAGCCATTAAATAGTCTTCTACAACAAAATTTTTAAAGATTTTAAGGTATTCCAATTTTCAGACAAAGCATAATTGATTTAACCAATCTTCAATTATAGGACCTTTAGATTTTCCTTTTAAAAATAATGCTTTGAGGAAATTCCCTGGTGATCCAGTGGTGAGGACTCTGTGCTTCTACTGTCAAGGGCCTGGGTTTGATTACTGTTCAGGGAACTAAGATCCTGCAAGCCATGTGACCAAAAGAATAATAATAATGCTTTGAATCTCCCTTTCTCTCTCCTTCTTTAAGCTAAATTTTTAAAGTTGAATTTACATATGACAAAGTATGTACATTTTATGTCTTTTGATTATTTCCATATCTCAGATTCAGATATCCCTAAAATCTTTTTTTTCACTTTTAGTTGCCAGAGCTCCAACTTCCCTCCCCAATGCCTAGACGATGAAGCTATCAATCGCAGAGTCATATTCCCAACCAATTTTGTTTAGCATGGGCAAATACTCTCATTGCAATTCCATTTTCTTACTTTGCTTACCACAAATTCACCACATGCTTGAGATTTAATCCTTTCCCTTTTCCCTGATGTCCAAGATCAATGAGGCCTCTCCATCTTGTCTGTCTATACAGCTTCCACAACTCTGCCAACTGCAATTTAATACTTGACTCATGCGCACTTTCTTTCAATGCTACTTATATCTCCTTAATGGGGAGTAGTCAGTCCAATCATCCATGTTTCCTGGATACTTGTGAATGATCCAGAGAACTTCTCTAGAAGTTCCTCTTCAAAACCTTAAATAGTTGCATCCCGATCCATAGGTATTTGAAATGTATATCCTGATACGCTATCTCCATACCTGACCTTTAGCAAGGAGTACAAAACTATCTTTACTTCAACAGCTTGATAAATGAGATCTTTAAACTGTTCCTTTTTTTAAAAACACATAACATATTTATTATTTATTTATTTATTTATTTTGGCCATGCCTTGCAGGACCTTAGTTTCCCCCACCAGGGGTTAAAACCGTGCTCCATGCACTGGAAGCACAGAGTCCTAACTACCGGACCGCCAAGGAAGTCTCCCTTTAAGCTGTTCTAAATAAAAAAGATGGTGCATTCTAGACTGTCCTGAGGACTTTATGGGGCAATATCACCTTTGTGATGCAAAACTATTTCAAAGAAGTAGGTTTGATGTATAGACACCTTTAGGACATGATCCCAATATTTTTCTGCCCTCCACTTGACCAACTGTGGTTTTAGACACAAAACAGCTCTTTATCTCAGAGCTACTGAATGGAATTGCTAAATACATCTGAAAGTGGGTCACAGTCAATGCTTGTGCCTGATGGCAAGTCTTACTCTGTCCAGCAGATCTTGTCTAGCAGCTCCTTCATTGTCATCAGGTCCCACTGTTCTGCAAGGGGTGCCTTCCACGGGGCATCACTGGGAATCTACATTCAGGTGATGATTCAGAGGGGAAAAAACAAATGCAATTTTCCATTTTAAATAACTATTTCAATAGTATTAAAAACTCTAACTTAAACAAGATTCCAAATTCCTTCAATAGTGGTTTTTATTGCACAATTCATTTCCTATTCCTATTCACTCAATCCATATTTAATTTATGCTAACCTTTCCTCTACTATAAATGGAGGCAATGCTGTAATCAGGCGGTTTCCAAATAACTACTAAGTTACTAATTTAGAGAGAACAATATAGAAATTCAATGCCTTAACGAAGATCAGTCAGTTGCACCAAATCATGTTTAAACTGGACCTTCAGGTGTGTTTACTCTGTCTGTGCTTACTTAGGAGATGCAGGTTTGGGCATGGTGAAGACTCAAAGATCCAGAAATCCTATTTGCTATTTCTGAAGATATTCTAAATTAGAAACATTATCACAGGAAGGCTGGATGATATAAAATCTGCCCCCAACCATTGGTAGTATGCAAATAGGAGCCTGTTGGACATCTCATTCTTTCAAGGGTTAGAAACAAGTTCATTCATTCATCTCACAAATCTTTACTGTGAGTCACTGTGCTACACAATGTGCTAGGCATTGGTAACATGTTTCACCTTCTTTCAAGGACTAAACTTATCATGAAGAATACAAATGTCATCAAACAAGTTTGTGGACGTTTTACCTCTCGTCCCATGTCATCCATCGTCCTCCAGAGGTTGTTATGATCTAGGTAGGCGATAGGATTCCACACAGATGGGAATGAGCCCCTGAAGGGGTAGGATCTACCCTGTGAGATACAAGATATTTTTCAAAGGAAACATTTACTTCGATGGAAGAGTAGTTGGATATGTTAAGCTGTTAAATAGCTGTAAACAAAATCATGTTATCAGTATGTGCATGCTAAGTCGCTTCAATAATGTCGGACTCTTTGCAACCCTATGTACTGTAGCCCTCCAGGTTCCTCTGTCCATGGGATTCTCCAGGCAAGAATACTGGAGTGGGTTGCCATTTCCTCCTCCAGGGGATCTTCCCCACCCAGGGATCGAACCCAGTTCTCCTAAATCTCCTGCATTAGCAGGCGAGTTCTTAAACACTAGCACCACCTGGGAAGCCCTCTATCAGTTTGTGAGAGACACTCAAATGTTTTAGTTCCTTGTGTTCTGAGAACTTCACTTTTCAGCATAAAGATTTCCAGCAGAATTTTATGTTACTAAATAAATTTGGTGCCACACCCAACACAACAGAGAAGCTTCTTTCTGAAACTGGAACTCTTACCATGCAAAATATAAATGCCAGTACAGAAGTGAGGTTACCTAATCTCATTTGCCAATGGTACTTACAAATATCTCAGAGCCAGGACATCCCTGCAGGGTGGAGGGTCAGAAAATGGAAACTATAAGTGTTACACAATTTAGAAGGGGAAGGAAAACCAATCACAGGAATGCAAATATCTCTAGGGTGAGTCACAAAAGAGGGCCCAGCAAGTTTTTCCCAGGAACAGATACACTAGGTCAACACAGGAGTTCCCAAAGATCAAGGTCAAAGCAAAAAGAAGAGACAAGTTAGGGAGTTCCCTGGTGGTCCAGTTAGGACTCCTAACTTTCACTGTCATGGCCCCAGGTTCAATCCCTGGTTGGGGAACTAAGATCCTGCAAGCAGAGTACAGTCACACACACAATAAGAGATGACTTTAAGGCTCTCTTTGTGACATGCTTACACTACCTGGTGCTTCCAAGAGAGCAGGGATACCTCAACACAGAGATAAAAGGCATATATTAATATTTCTGCAAGGATCACTAATATGGCAGCATGTAAGACATCTCTGGGAAACTTAACTTGTTAATGCTGGAAGAAAACAATCATTAATCACTTTTGGTTGATTTGAAAACCTGAGTCAGAAGTTAGGTTGTGTATTCTGACATCATCTTGCAACCAAATTGGAGTAACTGAAGGTCCACAATCAACCCAAATCTCACAATAATCTCAGTCATTCAGCAAAGTTGCATCTCATACTGATTTTGTGCTCACAGAAATAATTTTAATTACAAACTCTATGGTCATATTGCTCTTTCTCCAACAAGGTCCTAAGGTTCTCAGGGAAGAGTTATCATATAGGTTTACATTTCTTCTTCTATTAGTCAAGATTCTCCAGACAAACAAAGCCAATTGAATGTGTGTGTGTGTGTGTGTGTGTGTGTGTGTGTGTACATGGGAGTGATGAGAGAGATTAATTTAATTTAAGGAATTGGCTCAGGCAATTGTAGAGGCTTGGCAACTCCATAATCTACAGGGCAGGCTGGCTGGCTGGAAACTCAGGGAAGAGTTGCAGTTCAAGTCCAAAGACCATCTGCTAGCAGAATTCCCTCTTCCTTGGGGAACCTCAGTGTTTTTCTTTTAAGGCCTTTAACTGACTGGATGAGGTCCACTCACATTATGGAGGGGAATCAGCTTTATTCAAAGTCTAATTTAAATGATAATTTCATCTAGAAAAATACCTGCACAGAAGCATCTAGAAGAGTGTTTGATCAAATATCTGGGTATTGTGGCCTAGCCAAGTTGACACATAAAATTAACTACTACACATTTCAGCCGGCAAAGAATCTTTCTGCAGTGCATGAGACCCTGGTTCGATCCCAGGATCGGGAAGATCCCCTGGCAAAGGGAATGGCTACCCACTTCAGTATTCTTGCCTGGAGAATTGCATGGACAGAGGATACAGTCCAGGGGGTCACAAAGAGTGGGACACGACTGAGTAACTAACACTTTCACAAGGTATAATTCACATACAATGAAGCTATTTTAAATGAACCATTTGGGAAGTTTTTGATACACTGTATGTACCTGTGTAACCATTTTCACAATCAAGATATAAAACATTCCCATCACCCCAGAAAGTTCTCTCCTACCCATTCCCAGGCAATTCCTATTCCCTTTCTGCCCCCAGACAACCACTGATCAGTTTTTTTGTAACTATAGATTGGCTTTGCCTGTTCTAGAATTTTTTTTTTTTTACAAATGGAATCATGCAGTATGTATGATTCCACCTTTATCTGCCTTTTGCTCAACATGGTGTTCTTCAGGCTCATCCATGCCGCAATGGTCCCTTTTGATTGCTGAGTGTTTCACTGTATGGATGCACCATGGTTTGTTAATCCATTCCTCTGCTGATGATTGTTTCCAGTTTTGATTCATTATGAATAAAGCTATTATGAACATCTTTTTACAGGTCTTTTTGTCACACACACATTATGTATTTTTTTTCTCTTGAATAAATGCCTAGGAGCGGAATGGCTGAGCTGCATGGTAGCTGAACATTGAACTTTTCAAGTTTAACTGTTTCCCAAAGTGATTCTACCACTTTACATTCTCACCAGAAACGTACAAGAGTTGTACTTGCTCCAAAGCCTGATCAACACTTGGTTGACTTTTATGCTTTAAGTACCCTTTTGATTTTAGAATATTAGACTTATGGAGAAATTGCAGAGACAGTATAGAAAGTGTCCTTATATACCTTTCAACTAGTTTTCCCTAATGCTAATATTGTACATTACCACTGTACATTTCTGAAAACTTGGATCCACAGGATCATTCGTTGCAAAGGACATGTGGGTCCCACCCCAGCACTGCCTCTCCAAAGTTGATTGACATGGAACAAGTAAGTTGCTTGATCTCATTAGGCCCCATATATCAATCTTTCCAACTCGACAACTCTTGGCCCCATCATCTTCCTCCAGGAAGTATGTCCAGATTACCATAAACAACTGAGTTGGGGGCCTTCTCCATGTCCCAGAGCTCTCCTGACACTAACTACACTGTACCAGTGCCATGCATTTACCACTCTGTGTTACCCACTGGACTCTAAGCTACAAGATCACACACTCTGGAGCCAATCTTATGATCAAGTCATATCTCTGCCACTCACTAGCTGTGTTCAGCTGCTTAAGCTCTCTGTCCTCAGTTTATCCATGTGTAAAATGGGATGACAGTCACTACCTCATAGATGTACTGGAAAGATGAAGTGAGATGACTCAACGTGAGTTACTCTGACAACTGGCATTATGTCAGCTCTCAACAAACAATGTTGCTGTTATTCCTGCAGCAGTTACCACTGCTGTAATTATTATTTTTGCATGTCTAGGACCTGTGGGCATAGATTGCTGGCACACAGTAAGTTCAGAATAAATGTTGGATATCATCTCAGGTGTGTGACCTTGAACTTACTTTTTTGACACACAATTCTAAGAAATTCTAAGAAATTCCTAAATTCTAAGAAAGATCTTTGGTCTTAGTCTCTTTGGGCTGCTCTAACAAAAACACCCCCCCCCAAAAAATACACTGGGTTTTTATGAATAACAGAAACTTATTTCTCAAAGTTCTGGAGGTTGGGAAGTTCAAGGTCAAGACACTGGCAGTGTGGTGTCTAGTGAGGACCAAATTCCTGGTTCACAGATGACCATCTTCCTGCTGTATCATCACATAGTAGAAGAGACAAGGGTGTTCTCTAGGTCTCTTTATAAGGGCACTAATCTCATTCATGAGGACTTTGCCCTTATGACCTAATCACCTCTCAAAGGCTCTGTCTTCTAATACTATCTCATTGCAGGTTAGGATTTCAATATATGAATTGGAGGGAGGGCACAAACATTTGGTTTACAACAGGTTTCCTATGCTATTATTAACTTCTTTGCTTTTAAGTTCCCTCCCCGGGCCCCTGCAGCTCCCCACCATCAATCCTTGTCCCCCTTCCCACCACACCCCAGAGATGCACTTATAAAAGGAGGTGAGAGATAGAACTCCCGCAATAAAGAAACAGGTCAGGCTACCTTGCAAAGACAGAGTACACCCAAGGCTGGCACTCGAAGACCTCTCCCTGGACTCTTTGGGCCTTCTGCCCACAGGTAAAGGAGATCAGAAAGAGATAAAACCACAAGCAGGTTGAAAAATCACCCCTTAAATGGGAAGAACAGCCCATTTTTGCTGCAAAAACCTTTAGGACCAAGAATCAGTTCAATTAGTTCAGTCGCTCACTCTTTGCAACCCCATGGACTGCAGCACGCCAGGCCTCCCTGTCCATCACCAACTCCCGGAGTTTACTCAAACTCATGTCCATTGAGTCGGTGATGACATCCAACCATCTTATCCTCTGTCATCCCCTTCTCCTCCTGCCCTCAACCTTTCCTAGCATCAGGGTCTTTTCAAATGAGTCAGTTCTTCACATCAAGTGGCCAAAGTACTGGAGTTTCAGCTTCAAGATCAGTCCTTCCAATGAACATTCAGGACTGATTTCCTTTAGGATGGACTGGTTAAGAGTTTTCTCCAACACCACAGTTCAAAAGCATCAATTCTTCGGTGCTCAGAGTCCAACTTTCACATCCATATATGACTACTGGAAAAACCATAGCTTTGACTAGATGGACCTTTGTTGGCAAAGTAATGTCTCTGCTTTTTAACACGCTATCTAGGTTGGTCATAACTTTTCTTCCAAGAAGCAAGCATCTTTTCATTTCATGGTTGCAGTCACCATCTGCAGTGATTTTGGAGCCCAAGAAAATAAAGTCTGCCACTGTTTCCACTGTTTCTCCATCTATTTGCCATGAAGTGATGGGACCGGATGCCATGATCTTTGTTTTCTGAATGTTGAGCTTTAAGCCAACTTTTTCACTCTCCTCTTTCACTTTCATCAGAGGCTCTTTAGTTCTTCTTCACTTTTTACCATAAGAGTTATGTCATTTGTATATCTGTTATTGATATATCTCCCAGCAATCTTGATTCCAGCTTGTGCTTCATCCAGGCCAGCGTTTCTCATGATGTACTCTGCATATAAGTTAAATAAGCAGGGTGACAATATACAGCCTTGATGTACTCCTCTTCCTATTTGGAACCAGTCTGTTGTTCCATGCTCCAGGACCAAGAATGGAGGGGAAGAAATTAGTAATCAGACAGACAATTAGCTTATTCAGTGCTTTGAGTGTGCTTGTTTTCACAAACACTCTGGTTTTGCCAGAAATCACCAGCAGATCACTTGAAGAAGCATGTGAACCCAGCAGATTTGATTAACTGGTGTCTGCTCTGTCACTGCCAAGGTCTGCACCAACAGCCACAGCAGCTCCTGGGAACATAAGAGCAATGGCTTCAGAAACTGGGAACTTCCAACCGGTGCATGTGGTTTGGCCCAGGAAAAGGTGAAGAACACCTTTTGGGTGAGGGCAGAGTTACCATGACCTGCACAGAGAGCTCCATTCAACAACAGTGACCTATTTCTCCTTTCTGGTTAAACTTCAACCCATTGTGAGATGGGTACCTCTCCACCATCCCTCCCTCCTTTCTCAAGGATAACACGTTTGTACAGCACATATCATATGGAAAGGATATGACGGAGGTGGGGGGGTGGCTTCCAAGACTGCACTTGATAGATGCCAACTTAGCAGCCCAGTTGAGACGTCACCCCCACTGAAGGCCAGGCATTCAACTGGGTCCTAAACACAGTGGGGGCTGCACCAACAGCAATCATTCCAGCAGCGTGATGGGGTCAGAGATCAGCTGCCAAAGCCCTCCTAAATCAGAAATGCTCTTAGATAGGAGGTGTGTTCAGAACTCTAAAGCCAAAATCAAAGTGAGAAGTGACCACCACAAAGAGCTCTGTGTGAGTAAATGGAAACCAAACAACGTACAAAGATCACCATGATGAAGAAGAACACAACACTTTACCCTTTTTATGTGCTCATTTCCTGACAGTCCTTGGTGTCTTACATCCAAGCAAGTAGCACCTTAGCTAAGTTTATAAAAGCGATTACATATTTTAGTGTCTTCGGGGTACTGTTTCCAAGACCCACAGCAGACACCCAAATCCATGAATTCTCAAGTCCCAGGGCTGACCCTCTGTATCCATGAGTTCTATATCCATGGATTCAACCAACCATGATCATAAATATAATACACGATCTGTGGTTGGTTGAATCTGCAAACATGGAGAGCCAACTGTATTGTTGTATAAAATTACAGAAATCTTATGATAAACCCAGGAAATAATTATTATTAGAGCCGTAAAAACTCAAGTCTTCAAGCTTCAGGGAATAAGTAGGGGAAGTAGGAAAATGTCTAAATTTATTTGACATGACCAAAGATACTGCGAGTCTTTTGTGCCTCAGATTTGGCTTTTGTAGAACCATTCCAGTGATTATTACTATTTAGAATATTGTCCAGGGAGGCCTGTCTCATCTGAGGAAATCATGGGAAGATATCAGAGTAAGTCCCCAGCTCAGGGACAAAGCAACATATCACAACAGATTGAATGCCAAATGCAGATAGGAGAATCCAGCTATTTCCTCTTCAGCAAGATGGGAAAGATACACAAAAATGAAAATCAATGCCACTCACTCATGTGTTTGCTTTAGAAAACATCTTTTTTTTCCATAAAACTATGTTAACTTGTCATAGGGGTATTATTGTTACTTTAGGTGAATTGGGCTTCCCTGGTGGCTCAGCTGGTAAACAATCCACCTGTATTGCGGGAGACCTGGGTTCAGTCCCTGGGTTGGGAAGATCCCCTGGAGAAGGGAAAGGTTACCCACTCTAGTATTCTGGCCTGGAGAATCCCATGGACTATATAGTCTAGTGGACTATATATGGTCTAGTCAAATGGACTATATATAGTCTAGTCAAAGCTATGGTCTTTCCAGTAGTCATGTATGGATGTGAGAGTTGGACTATAAAGAAAGTTGAGCACCAAAGAATTGATGCTTCTGAACTGTGGTGTTGGAGAAGATTCTTGAGAGTCCCTTAAACTGCAAGGAGATCCAATAAGTCCCTCCTAAAGAAAATCAGTCCTGAATATTCATTGGAAGGACTGATGCTAAAGCTGAAACTCCAATACTTAGGCCACCTGATGCAAAGAACTGACACATTAGAAAAGACCCTGATGCTGGGAAAGATTGAAGGCAGGAGAAGAAGGGGATGACAGAGGATGAGATGGTTGGATGGCATCACCAACTCCATAGACATGAGTTTAAGCAAGCTCTGGGAGTTGGTGATGGACAGGGAAGCCTGGTGTGCTGCAGTCCATGGGGTCGCAAATAGTTGGACACGACTGAGCAACTTTCACTTTCACTTTAGGTAAATTAATAGATATTGTTTAAAACTCTCGTTTTGATTCCTAATATGGAAAATACAAACAGATGAAGTCATTTGAGCCAAAGTTACTTGAAGTTCTCAGTAATTTTCAAGAATGTAAGTCTGAGAAGGCCTGAAACAGAAGCACAGGAAGAGGGATGAAGGGTGGCTTTAAAGACCAAAGAATGGATTCAAAACAGTCTCTGAAACTTGATAGCTGTGTGACTACAGGCAAGTTGCTCAACATTTGTGTACTCCTATCCTTAGATTTGGAATAATGGTACCATCTCACAGGGGTATTGTAAGAATTAACCCAAATGATACATAGCAAATAGGATGCACTCACTAAATGGATGGTGCTGACGGTTTTAGGATCGTGAGGCATGCCCTGTAATTTATACAACCACTTCTTACCCATAAATCCAAGTTTATCAATTAATCTCCTTTGGGTAAATTCCTAGAATCAGAAAACCTGGCTCGGAGATTAATGTGTGACATTTTAAAGGAAACTTGCAGACAACCAGCAACCAACTTGATTATCACATGGCCTTATTTTGTAGCCTTTGAACCATGCAAGCCAGTGAAAACACCTGAAATCTGCCTTCTCAGCCCGTAATGAGATGGGCTGGCTTGGCAGGCACACACATCACTAACGACAGCGACAATCCTGATGTTCCAGGTGTTCTCGCCCTTCTCCTTCTCTGGAGGCAAAGACTGCCCACCCTGAATTCAGTCCCATCTGGGACGCCCTTTTGCCATTTTATTTCCCACAATGATGCAAAGAACTGACTCATTGGAAAAGACCCTGATGCTGGAAAAGATTGAAGACAGGAGGAGAAGGGGACGACAGAGGATGAGATGGTTGAATGGCATCACCGACTCGATGGACATGAGTTTGAGCAAGCTCCAGGAGTTGGTGTTGGACAGGGAGGCCTGGCGTGCTGCAGTCCATGGGGTCACAAAGAGTCGGACACAACTAAGCGAATCAACTGAACTTCCCATGCTGACCCCAGTCTCTGCAGTAAGAACAGGTGAGCCCAAGCTACTTCCAGTTCTCAGTAATCTTCAAGAATGAAAAAAGTCTGAGAAGGGCTGAAATACAACCACAGGAGAAGGGGTACAGGATGTCTTTTAAAAGACCAAACAACAGATTCAAAACAGATTCCTTCTCAGTGTCTCCTCTGCTGTTCATGGAAATCTTGCCTTCCTCACTGCTGGGAGCCAGAGCCAGCCACCCAGCCCCTCTAGAACTCAATCATTTTTACAGCTCTTGGCAAGGACTCCAATCAAGTCACAGATAAAATAGGAGGAGGACCGAGCTTAACTTTTGATCTATATTTCCAGTTTGGAAGAAAAGAAATTTAATCTACCCCATGGGGGAGGAGGGCAGGAAGCTCTACTTAGGCAAATGGTTTTCTTCCTCTGTTAATGCGTTCTCATTTCTAAGTGCTTGGAGCCTGGTGTCAACACTGTTCTGATTGCATCATCACATGGGTGAAGCTGGAGGGAGGCACAGACAACAATGACACTTAGTACAGGAAAGGCCTGGAGAGGTTAGGTAACTGTTGACTGAAGCCACTTGCCTTGGCCAGGCCAGCCTGACTTTCTCACAACAGGGGGTCTTGATAAGGAATAGAATGCTACTTCCAAAAAATAACCAGGAGAATCTGGGAGGTGCCAAAAGAGGGAGGGTCAAGGCTATGGTTTTTCCAGCAGTCATGTATGGATGTGAGAATTGGACTATAAAGAAAGCTGAGCGCAGAAGAATTGACGCTTTTGAACTGTGGTGTTGGAGAAGATTCTTGAGAGTCCCTTGGACTGCAAGGAGATCCAACCAGTCCATCCTAAAGGAGATCAGTCCTGGGTGTTCATTGGAAGGACTGATATTGAAGCTGAAACTCCAATACTTGGGCCACCTCATGCAAAGAGCTGACTCATTGGAAAAGACCCTGATGCTGGGAAAGATTGGGGGCAGGAGGAGAAGGGGATGACAGAGGATGAGATGGTTGGATGGCATCACTGACTCAATGGGCATGGGATTGGGTGGACTCTGGGAGTTGGTGATGGACAGGGAGGCCTGGTGTGCTGTGGTTCCTGGGGTTGCAAAGAGTTGGACACGACTGAGTGACTGAACTGAACTGAAAGAAGGAGGAGATGAGCAACCTCCCAGACATCCTCATGTTGGATTCCATCTTGGCTGAGAGATGTACACCACCAGAAAGGACCTTGAGTCAGACCAAGCAAGGTGACTGGTTAGAGACAATCCAGAAAGCTAACATCGTCACCATAAAACCAGAGACTGCGATCTACATGACAGAGCAGTTCTCCTGGGTTCCCTTACCCTCCTGCTCTCCTCCTGGGCATGCCTTCCCAATAAAGCTCTCACTTTGTCAGCACATGTATCTCCTCGGGCAATCCATTTCCAAGTGATAGACAGGAGCTCACTCTTGGACCCTTGAAGGGTCCCCCTTCCTGCAACAGAACTGTCCATGTAGGGAGAAATAGGGAAGGTGATTGTGGTAGTGGCTGAGACATTAGGCAAAGTTCTGCAGGAATTATAATAACAAACATTAACAGCAACAACTGAGAGTGAATGTTTACCCCATTCGGGCCTTGTTCTGTATACTTTGCATGTATTAATTCATTAACCTTCACAGCCATCCTTTCAGATGGAGAAGCTGAGACACAGAGAGGTAAAATAATTATCAAAGCCTCACAACTACTAAGTGGCAACAGGATTGAAATTCAGACATTCAAAAGCCAATGCTCTTGATCATGAAACTTTCCAGCCTTTAATTATAATTATTGAATACCATTTGCTAGACACTAGGTTAATGGTTTTACTTAAATTAATTCTCACAACAACCCAGTGAGTAAATTGCTAATTGTATGTTTCACTTTACAGATGCGTTCTGAAGCACACAGAGGTTGAGTGATATGTTCAAAGGTTACACAGCTTGCACGCAAGTAGAACAGAATTTAACCTCAGGTTTGTGCATTTAGAGCTCAAGCACTTACTTAGATCTCTGCTCTGTGAACCGCTGCTCAAGAAGGTCTCTGGAAGATATTTAGATTCAGGAACCACTTGAGATTCTTACAAACCAGGTGTAAGCTAATGATGGGTTCAGTAACCTGCCAGATCTTCTCTGTGACTCTCCAGGCAAAGACCAGTCCACCCCCCTCCTCAGATGACTTCCATGCCAGTTCATTAGCTCACAGATACTTCTTTTTCTTTCTTTCTTTTTTTTGGGTGTGAAACAAGACACAGGCATAAAGAACAGAATTTTAGACTTTTGAACTCAGAGAAAGAGAGGGTGGGATGATTTGAGAGAATGGCATTGAAACATATATATTACCACATGTAAAATAGATAACCAGTTGCAAGTTTGATGCATGAAGCAGGGCACCCAAGGCTGGTTGTCTGTGACAACCTAGAGGGATGGAGTGGGAGGGAGCTGGGAGGGGGTTTCAGGATGGAGGGGACACATGTATACCTATGGTCGATTCATGTAGATGTATTGCAAAAACCATCACATTTTTGTAAATAATTATCCTCCAATCAAAATACATAGATAAATTTTTTTGAAAAAGAAATTTTAAAATTACATAGGTCAACAAATATTTCTTGACCACCTCCTAAGCCCCTATTCCAGGCTCTGGGGGCACAGTACTGAGTGACAACAGATAAAAGTCTCTGCTCTCCTGGGAGCTTGCACTGTAATAGACTGAAACAAAATAAACAAGGCAGAGGCTAAAAACATAAAGAAGAAAATCATGTGGCATATTAAAAGATGATAAGTGCTATGAAGGAAGTGCTGCTGGGTGCTCCGTGGTGACCTAGAGGAGTGCAATGGGGGATGCGGGTGGGAGGGAGGTCCAAGATGGAGGAGATATTTGTATACATATAACTAATTCACTTCATCGTATAGCAGGAACTAATGCAACATGGTAAAGCAATTACACTCTAATTAAAAAGCAGAAAGAAAAAGAGAGTAGGAAAGGCAAAGAGGGAGTGTTAGTGGTTTGGGGTTGATTGTAATTTTAAATAAGGTGGTCAGGGAAGGCCTCACTGAGAAGGTACTGTTTGAAGGAAAAGACAAGAAGAGAAGAGGGAACCATGTGACTCTCAGTGTGGTGGGGCAGGAGAGGAAAAAGTGCTTTAGTTAGAGGCCCCGGCAAGCATCCTGAGATGAAACAGATGCACAAAGAACAGAAAGGAGGCCTGTTTAATCCTCTTTCTTCTGCTCACTGGAATAATCCAGGCTGGAATGAGGTGGTTGACGAGGAGAGGCCTCCATGCTCTGATCTTTGCAGGACAACCTCACCCCTGCATCATGGCTCCATGTGCCCTCAAATGTTCCTTTGCCTTCTGAGTTCTGGCCGTGCAAAGTTTAAACTACTTTCTACACCCAGCTCAAGACTCACTTTCTTCAGGAAGCCTTCCAAAAATTCACCTCACCCCCCATTACTGTTCAAAACATAAAGTTCACTCCATTTTGAATTCTTACCATAGCAACTTATATTAATATTTGCCCATGTCAGCTCGACATTATTCTCTAGGTGTTCCATGTGATTTTGTCTTCTTTACCCAGCTACTCAAGGAAAAGAATCAATCATTTACCTCCTCCCATGATGCTTTTGAACTGTGGTGTTGGAGAAGACTCTTGAGAGTCCCTTGGACTGCAAGGAGATCCAACCAGTCCATCCTAAAGGAAATCAATCCCGAATATTCATTGGAAGGACTAATGCTGAAGCTGAAACTGCAGTACTTTGGCCACCTGATATGAAGAACTGACTCACTGGAAAAGACCCTGATGCTGGGAAAGATTGAAGGCAGAAGGAGAAGAGGACAACAGAAGATGAGATGGTTGGATGGCATCACCGATTTGATGGATGTTAGTTTATTTTTTTTTTAACATTTATTTTTCATTTATTTTTATTAGTTGGAGGCTAATTACTTTACAATATTGTAGTGGTTTTTGCCATACATTGACAAGAATCAGCCATGGATTTACATGTGTTCCCCATCCTGATCCCCCCTCCCACCTCCCTCCCCATCCCATCCCTCTGGGTCTTCCCAGTGCACCAGCCCTGAGCACTTGTCTCATGCATCCAACCTGGGCTGGTGATCTGTTTCACCCTTGATAGTATACTTGTTTCAATGCTATTCTCTCAGAACATCCCACCCTCGCCTTCTCCCACAGAGTCCAAAAGTCTGTTCTGTACATCTGTGTCTCTTTTCGTGTTTTGCATATAGGGTTATCATTACCATCTTTTTAAATTCCATATATATGCATTAGTATACTGTATTGGTCTTTATCTTTCTGGCTTACTTCACTCTGTATAATGGGCTCCAGTTTCATCCATCTCATTAGAACTGATTCAAATGAATTCTTTTTAATGGCTGAGTAATATTCCATGGTGTATATGTACCACAGCTTCCTTATCCATTCGTCTGCTGATGGGCATCTAGGTTGCTTCCATGTCCTGGCTATTATAAACAGTGCTGTGATGAACATTGGGGTGCACGTGTCTCTTCCAGATCTGGTTTCCTCTGTGTATGCCCAGAAGTGGGATTGCTGGGTCATATGGCAGTTCTATTTCCAGTTTCTTAAGAAATCTCCACACTGTTCTCCATAGTGGCTGTACTAGTTTGCATTCCCACCAACAGTGTAAGAGGGTTCCCTTTTCTCCACACCCTCTCCAGCATTTATTGCTTGTAGACTTTTGGATAGCAGCCATCCTGACTGGCATGTAATGGTACCTCGTTGTGGTTTTGATTTGCATTTCTCTGATAATGAGTGATGTTGAGCATCTTTTCATGTGTTTTTTAGTCATCTGTATGTCTTCTTTGGAGAAATGTCTGTTTAGTTCTTTGGCCCATTTTTTGATTGGGTCATTTATTTTTCTGGGATTGAGCTGCAGGAGCTGCTTGTATATTTTTGAGATGAATCCTTTGTCTGTTGCTTCATTTGCTATTATTTTCTCCCAATCTGGGAGCTGTCTTTTCATCTTGCTTATAGTTTCCTTTGTTGTGCAAAAGCTTTTAAGTTTCATTAGGTCCCATTTGTTTATGTTTGCTTTTATTTCCAATATTCTGGGAGGTGGGTCATAGAGGATCCTACTGTGATTTCTGTCGGAGAGTGTTTTGCCTATGTTCTCCTCTAGGAGTTTTATAGTTTCTGGTCTTACATTTAGATCTTTAATCCATTTTGAGTTTATTTTTGTATATGGTGTTAGAAAGTGTTCTAGTTTCATACTTTTACAGGTGGTTGACCAGTTTTCCCAGCACCACTTGTTAAAGAGGTTGTCTTTTTTCTATTGTATATCCTTGCCTCCTTTGTGATGGACGTTAGTTTAAACAAACTCCAGGAGATGGTAAAGGACAGGGAAGCCTGGTGTGCTGCAGTCCATAGGGTCTCAAAGAGTCAGACACGACTGAGTGACTAAATTGACTGACTGATAATGCTTAAGGGTGATGTATATTTGACTGGTGTTTGACAATTGTTGGATAATGGGATGATTGGATGGATGGATAGATGATTGATTGGATGAATAGTGCTACAGACTGAATATTTGTTTCCCCCTCAAATTTGTATGTTGAAGCCTAACCACCCCCCACCCCGCCCCGTGATGGTATGTGAAGGTGGGGGTCTTTGGGAGATGGTTATGAGGGCTTCATTCTCATGAATGAGATCAGCGCCCTTATAAAAGAACGTCTGGAAGCTTCTGCCAAGCAAGGACACAGCGAGCAGACAGCATCACCAGATCTGCCAGTGACCTTGATATTGGACTTGCTGGCCTCCAGAACTGTAAGAAACAAATTTCTGTTGTTTATAAGCCATCCGGTCTGTGGTATTTTGTTATAGCAACCCAAATGGACGAAGGTAAATAGTTTTAAAATAAGAAGAGGAATTCTTCACCGTCTGAAACAGAAGAGCAACTGAATGCTTTCTAAACTCCATGAAACTTAATATCTTCTGAAAAAAAACTTAAAGTGTTTCAACTGGGAAACTGAAAATTGTAATCTTCCCCCCCACCAAAACTTTATCAGTATCTTTGTTCTCTTTACTTTCCTTATCTTTTCTAAATACACCTGCTGATGGAGATGGAGACCTCCACAGGAAATAGTTCCCAAGATAAGCCCATACATTTACCTCAAAGAATAAGAGTGTATTGAGAAAGATGCAGGATTTTGTGCCCCTAATCCTCTGCTACTTGTATTAGCCATTTCCAGCTGTATCACATTGCAAACCATCAGGACACATCACTGATGTCAAGAGGTTGTTTCCAAAGCAGAGTAACGCCCACAGCTAAAATCTATCTTCCTGAGCCATTTTTTTCACTCCTTCAATTAGTAGACATGTGTTTATTTGATCAAATTAGCACAGACACCTAAAATATCCCAATAAATATCATCTCCTTTTTTACGGCAAGAAATTTTGAACATTGCCAACACACTGCCCGACATCAGCCAGCCCTAGCAAAATGCCAGAGTACTTTGGCCTTCCATAATGTGCTTTTCAAAAATAGAGACAGCTACCCAGCAGTTTTAGTTTTCCCAAGAGGAATCTTGGCTCGAATAAACATTACGTGTACCATTACAGTGTTAAGGATTATAAGAAAGCCAACAACTTGAAGCTGTGGTCCCTGCCCTTCTCTGGGACAAGGGCCCCCCTGAAGCTCTGTAGAAAACCACGTAATCTCTCCAGTAAAGCACACACATACAAACAATTCTGTATATAAAACCAGAGTATAACTGAAACTTAAGCCCTTTCTCAAGAGTCACGAATTTGAGGTTGAGAAAGCTTGATGACAACACCGAGTGTTGGTGAAATTAAGAAGCAACCAGAACTGCCATGTCCTGATAATGATGGTGCAACATAGTATAACCACTTTGGAAAACTCTTTGGCAGTATCTACTAAAGATGCTTATGCACACAGTTTTTGACTCACTTCCAGGTAAACACACAAGAAAATGGCCCCCAAACACCTACACAAGAATGTGAAATGTCCATGAACATTTGTGTATTGACCCATTTTACAGAGGAGGAGAGTGAGTCTTAGGATAAACAACTTCCCCAGGATCACCCAGCTAATGAGAGGGGTTCAAGTTTAGCCATGTTTAAAATCAAGCGGGTTTCCCCACTTCATGCCACCTCTCATGATGCAGCAGTGTTGCAAGGAGAAAGCCAATTCTGACTCCAAGTTGGAAACTGTTTCTTTGACTTGTTTTTCGTTGCTCTTGTTATTATAATCATACTTAATGGCTTCCCTGGAGAACCCTAACCCTCTGCTTGACTGTAAACTAAAGGGTCTTTGTTCAGCTCCTGGAGAGATAGCTTGTCCCTGCCCACCTGTGAATAGAAGAGATTAACACACCCCTTCCAAAGGCTGACCACTGCTTTGGAGATGTTTTGCAAGGCTGAAGACCCTTTCACTTTACTTCCCCACTGCCTTTCCCTCTCTATTCTGCCTTTTTACTTTAGTTACTTATTGCTTCTTTCTCTCTGATCTATAAAAGAAGCTGGCACCCGGACCCCAATAAGATGGTGATTTTGAGGCACTAGCCTGCCATCTTCTCAGTCTGCTGACTCCCCAATTAAAGTCTCTTTTTGCCTCAACACCTTTCATCTCTTGGATTCATTGGCCTGTCACGTGGCAAGCAAAGTGAGCTTGGACTCGGTAACAGCAGGAGATCCAAGATCTGGATGGTCACAAGGGCATAAACAACAGCAGGCACCAATGTGGCCCACCTCATTGTCATTCCACTCTGTCTGCTTAAATGTGTTTGTGACTTTTAAAGTCCCAAGCAAAGGATAACTACCAAATTAGAACTGAGACTATATTTAGCTAAATGATGAAGAGAATTAAGATCATTTTACTGATAGGCTTGGATGTTGCTGTGCTTAGTCACTCAGTCGTGTCCAACTCTTTGAGACCCCATGGACTGTAGCCCACCAGGCTCCTCTGCCCATGGGGATTCTCTAGGCAAGAACACTGAGAGGGTTGCCATGCTCTCCTCCAGGGGATCTTCCCAACCCAGTGATCGAACCCAGGTCTCCCGCATTGCAGGTGGATTCTTTACCATCTGAGCCACCAGGGAAGCCTAATAATAGGCTTGGATAGGCCCAGAAAAAAAATCTCTAGGCATCATATTTTTAAGTGCTAAGAACATTAGGACAATTTATTTCAATCACTAACAGCATACTGACCACAGATATGAGACAAGCACCATGTGACCCTCTGA
Organism: Odocoileus virginianus; assembly: GCF_023699985.2. Classification (NCBI taxonomy): domain Eukaryota; kingdom Metazoa; phylum Chordata; class Mammalia; order Artiodactyla; family Cervidae; genus Odocoileus; species Odocoileus virginianus. The sequence continues at coordinate 16,060,780 of NC_069708.1, forward strand.
AGACACAGAAATGAAATAAGACACAATCCCAGGCTCAAAGAGCTTCAAAGTCTAGTTGGAGAGCAGGTCCATGGAAACAGTTACAGCACCATAATTACAACATGGCACATGGTTGACTTCATGGTGTCACCTGGCTACATGGCTATAAAGGGAGCTTTGCAGAGTGCAGTCAGCAGGATTCATGAGGTCATCTGCCTGCATGCATGCTCAGTTGCTTCAGTCATGTCAACTCTTTGCCACTCCATGGACTGAAGCCCTCCAGGCTCCTCTGCCCATGGGGATTCTCCAGGCAAGAACACTGGAGTGGGTTGCCATGCCCTCCTCCAGGGGATCTTCCTGACCCAGAGATCGAACCTGTGTCTCCTGCCTCTCCTGTACTGCACGCAGATTATTTACCCCTGAGCCACAAAGGAAGCCCCATGACTGCACCTATCTTATCCCAAACACCCCTATGCATATCCATCCAGAGCCATTCTGTTAGCCAGGGGGCTAAGTCTACAAAATTTCCAATAAGTAAAACTTGGTCTAGAACTACGTAAGAGCAGAGTGGTCTACCCACACGGTCAATATGGTGGATGCTGTGATGAGCTTGCCCATCTCCCCACCCAGAAGTAAGGGTTTTATTTCTTTACCTGCTAAGAGTGTTCCTGGCAGGCAGCCCTTGACTCTTAGCCTCCTTCAGAGATGACCCTAGCTGCAGAAAAAACCACTTTACCCAAGGTCATGCTCCCTTCTCTGAGCAACGCACTTCCAGTGTCTGACTGATGTGAGGGTAGAGAGGTCTTGTCCTCCTGCCCCAGTCAGGACAGCTCTGAAGTGTCATCCCATCTTCAGAATTCCTTGCAGGGTGGGCTGAGGATTCCACTGAAAATATATCACAGTTTGACTTCTCCCTCTGCTAGGTCCTGCCTCTTTCCCCTTCCATCCACAGCTGTTGATGCCCAGAGCACGCCCCAATAACCCTCCAGCATGCTATAAACATTACTTTGCCAACAAAGGTCCGTCTAGTCAAGGCTATGGTTTTTCCAGTGTCATGTATGGATGCGAGAGTTGGACTATAAAGAAAGCTGAGCGCCAAAGAATTGATTCTTTTGAACTGTGGTGCTGGAGAAGACTCTTGAGAGTCCCTTGGACTGCAAGGAGATCCAACAAGTCCATCCTAAAGGAAATTCGTCCTGAATGTTCATTGGAAGGACAGATGTTGAAGCTGAAACTCCAGTACTTTGGCCACCTGATGTGAAGAGCTGACTCATTTGAAAAGCCCCTGACGCTGGGAAAGATTGAGGGCGGGAAGAGAAGGGGACAAGAGAGGATGCGATGGCTGGATGGCATCACTGATTCAATGGACCTGAGTTTGAGTAAACTCTGGGAGTTGGTGATTGACAGGGATGCCTGGCTGTGCTACAGTCCATGGGGTCACAAAGAGTTGGACACGACTTAGCGACTGAAGTGAAGTGAAGCGATGCTCCTCTCCATCTCAGAGATCTGCTTCCTGGGAAACTCCCTCATAACAGCCATTCAATGGAATGGACACAACAGACACAATTTAGACACAATGTCTAAAGACTCTCAATCTCCAGGCTCTGGGGGTGGGGGAGGGGGTAAATCTCAGGAAAATATATAGAACCAGGTGCAGTGGGACCCCCTTTGAGAATACGGGTTTTCTTTGGGGAGGATTAGTGAGGCGGTCCCAATCTTCTTCTCCGTGATCCTGACCAGAGACTTGCTAAAGGAAATAAGAAATACAGCCATAGCTGTTACAAACATATTCAGATATGTTAATAGACTGACAGGGGGAATTGAGAGGAGAAAGACTGTAAATCAAATCTAAGTGAGACTGAGCAGGAACCTGCAGGACTTCCAGGTACAAATCCTTTCGGAGTCCCACCCCCAGTCCCTGTTTCTTGTTTGTGGGGCCCCCCAGGTGGCTCAGTGGTAGAGTCTGCCTGCCAATGCAGAAGCCACAGGATACACGGGTTTGATCCCTGGGTATGGAAGATCCTCTGGAGGAGGAATTGGTAGCCCACCCCAGTATTTTGCCTGGAGAATCCCATGGATGGAGGAGCCTGGTGGGGTACAGTGCATGGGGTCTCAAGGAGTCGGACACGACTAAGCATGCGTGCATGTTTCATGTTCACAGGAAATAGGCTTCATTCAGCCTCCCTGACCTTTTCAGAGTTCCAAAAGGCAGATTCAAACAGGTGCTGATCAAGGAAGGGAAGAAATGCAGAAACAAAGGAAGAGCAATCAAGAAACAATTTGTTGTTGTTGTTCAGTGGTTAAGTAGTAACCAACTCTTTTCAGCTGAATAAGAAACAATAGCATGGCCATTAAAGCAGGGTCCTGGTTCCTGCTCAAGGAATATACATAATATCTTTGAGGTCTTCTGCAGGAATTAAGGCCCCTGTGACCCTCCAGACTTCAGTCAACTAAAACTTGGCCTCTGTCGACCTTTGTCCCAATCCTATGCTGAATTCTCCTTTGCTCAAACCCTTTCATGAATATGCATGTACCTTTAACTTAAAACTTCCTCAGTTTTGTTGGGGGCTTCCCTGGTAGCTCAGCTGGTAAAGAATTCGCCTGTAATGCAGGAGATCCCACTTCGATTTCTGGGTCAGGAAGTTTCCCTGGAGAAGGGATAGTCTACCTGCTCCAGTATTCTGGGGCTTCCCTGGTGGCTCAGATGGTAAAGAATGCACCCCAATGCGGGAGACCTGGGTTTGAACCCTGGATTGGGAAGATAACCTGGAGGAGGGCATGGCAATCCACTCCAGTATTTCTGCCTAGAGAATCCTCATGGACAGGAGCCTGGCCGGATATATACATTCCATGGGGTCACAAAGAGTCGAACACAACTGAGTGACTAAGCCAGCACAATTTTGCTGTGGGGAGACACTGATTTGTTCTTCTTTGCTGCAAGTAATAATAAATTCTCCTTCACTCTGACTTGGGTGTGTCTATTGGCTTGACACCCATGAGTAAACCAAGTTTTCAGGTGACTGAAGGCCTACAAAGCAAAACTCACTTTTATATCATATGTCATAATTTTAAAATCTCATTGAGGCCACATAGAGGTTTGCACCAGGAGCAAGAGTGAATTTGCTATCATAAAAGTATCTCCAAGGACTTAAAAAAAATAATTCCTATTGAATGTTTTGAGTTATTTAGGCAAGAACCTGGTAGTTAAAATCCACACGGTCTCCAAATTCCAATAAATTTTAAACAAATCTAAATATTTAAATCTTCCCTTCCATGCAGTTTTAACATGCTCTGTTAGCTGCATTAACTTATACACAATCTTAAATTAGAGAAAAGATCATTGTAGTCTCACTAAAAGACTTTATAAAATCCTCCATAAATAATTTACATGAAATATAGTTTTCTCAGCTCTAATATTAGAGTTTAATTAATAAATCCAATGTGGCTTTTCACAGGGAAAAATAGATCAAGTGCTTATTAAAATAGCCATTACTAAAGAGCTGTAAGAGCTTATATAGATATTTGGAAAATGCTACTTTAATAGAGTGATATTGTGATAATATACATTTGGTCTTTATCTCAAGTTCCTGGCACAAGAGCTTCTAAAACCTTTAGGAATTCTTGAGCAACAGGGGTGAGAAGAGTGTCTTTTGTTATTCCTAACAAGCCCCCTTCAACCAAACCAGAGTTTATGCTAATGACGATGACTCTTAACGGGCCTTTAGATAGCTTCCGGATGGCAGCTGGTTGCCAAGGGAACCCACCACGTGATGAGAGGGTTGGAACTTCCAGCCCTGCCCCAGAACCTCCAGGGAGTAAGGGGGTTGCTGATTATTGATGTAATCAAATGCCCAGTGATTTAATCAATCATGCCTACATAATGAAAACTCTATAAAACTCCCAAAGAAGGGAGTTCAGAGAACTCAGGTCAGTGAACTAGAATGCAACCATACGCCTAGAGGGTGGTATAGGCCAATTCCTTGGGGACAGAAGCTACTGCACTCAGGACCCTTCCAGACCTCATCCTGTGTACCTTCTCATCTGGTTATTCATCCGTATCCTTTATAATAAAACCAGTAGTAGTAAACTGTTTTCTCTGAATTCTGAGAAAATTCAGAGAATTTTCTAGAATTTGCTAGTGGCTGTTCTAGCAAATTTTCAAACCTGAAGAGTGTGTCCTGGGAACCTTTGATTTCTATTGGTCAGTCGGAAGTAGGTGAGGCCTGGAAATTTCAACTGGCATTGGAAGAGGGAGCAGTTTTGTGAGACTGAGCCCTTAACTTGTGGGGTTTATGCGAACTTCAAGTAGTTAGTGTCAGAACTGAATTGAACTGTAGGTTACCCAGTCAATGTGTAAAGAGTTAAAGAATTGGTTGGTGTGGGAAAAAAACCACACATTTTGTGTCAGAGGGGTTGTGAGTAAAAAATAGATCATAGGTGACTGAATTGTATGACATTAAAGAAATTAAACACAATTAGTCCTGGCAAAAAAGGGACACTGGCTTAGTAGTAAGTGTGGCCAACTCTTATTTTAGAATATTCAGACATCAGAAGTCACTTTGTGCCCAATTACACGCGATTAGAGATGAGAACACAGCTTGTGATGTCCAGCACTAGGCAACCATATGAACTCGGGCAAGCAACTTCCACTGTCTAATCTCTGTATAATATGGCTTTAAATAGAACCAATGTCATGGTGTCGTTGCTGGGAAGCAGTACATCTCTTAACAGAGTGCCTTGTCTATAGCAAATGGGTAAATACTGACTAACATCATCACCACTGTCCCTATACTTTTCTTTCCACAAAAAGTATCACCAATTAACCTTTTTTTTTCATTAAAGTATAGTTGATTTACAATGTTGGGTTAATTTCTGCTACACAGCAAAGTGACTCAGTTATACATACATATACATGTTTTAAAATATATTCTTTTCCATTTTGGTTTACCATAGGATACTGACTATAGTTCTCTGTGCTATACAGTAGGAAGTCGTTGTTTATCCATTCTGTGTATAATAGCTCAAAGCTCTTAACCCCAACCTTTCACCCCATCTCTCCCCAAACTCCCTCCCCTTTGGCAACCACCAGTCAGTTCTCTACTTCCCTGATTCTGTTTCTGTTTTGTAGATAGGTTCACTTGTGTCATGTTTTAGATTCCACAGATAAGTGATATATGGTATTTGTCTTTCTCTTTCTGACTTCACTTAGTATGATCATCTCTAGTTGTACTCATGTTGCTGCAAATGGCATTATTTCATTCTTTTTTATTTACCAGCTGTCATTTAGAGGCCAAGAGACTGCAAGAAACAGATTGCACAGAAAGAGGCTGATTCTCTGACCGACCATAGGTAAGTTACTCTACACCGCTAACATTTACATCATTTATAAAATGCGTGTAATAATACCTACCTCCAGGGCTGAAGAGAGGATTACATGAGATACTATATGTAAAGTTTAAGAAGGATACTAGTATTATTATTTTAGTAAATACAATATCTCTTTACAAACACATACTGACTCGATGGACATGAGTTTGAGCAAGCTCCTGGAGTTGGTGATGGACAGGGAAGTCTGGCGTGCTGCAGTCCATGGGGTTGCAAAGAATCGGACACGACTGAGCAACTGAACTGAACTTTACAAACACAGTGCCCTGGGGTCCTCTAGGGGAATTCCACGGTGTGAGTCCCTGGAGGACTTTGCAGCAGAAGGCGCAAAGCTTCCTGCCCTTACGGCGTCACTCAGCATGCTGGGGTTTACCAGCAGAAAACAATCAATCCCCACTGCTCACCCCAAAACACCCTTGTCAGGGAAGGTGTTCATCCAGCCACCTTCTCTGTCAAGGACTCTCTCAACCTCCTGACCTGGACCCTGAACTCCAGCCTCAGAGAGCAGCTCAACTAATCCCAAACAACTGCACCCCTTTCCTAGTCCAACTGTAGCCTCACTGGGCTCACAGGTGCCAGACGACAGGTGCGTCCCTAGTCTTTCAAAGGTATTATCCAAATGCTTTTGATGTCCCTAAACTATATAGAGTAATGAGAAGATGAAAAAGCTCTTTGTAACTTGGGCACACACAACATCAAAGGGGAGAAAGAGAGAGATTAAGTCTCCTAAAAGAAATAATTTTTCTCACAATGGGTTTTTCCTCAGATGTCAATTATTACCCTCTTTAGGTTACCACACTATCATTTTGAAATCTGAGGATATATGATGATCTATGTCTGGAAAAATTGTGTCCAAAAAGTAAATTATAAAAAAAAACCCACCTGAAAGGTTTTTCTGCCTCATAAGATTTTATAAAATAGTAAAAGTACCTGATATTTATAACATCATTTTATATCTTATCATATTTAATTTTCATGACAACACTGGGAGTGGAAACTAGTAGTCCCTCTTTACAGACTAGAAATTGAGGGTTCTAAGAAACAGTAAGTGATATATCTGGAGTCCATAGTGAATTTATTGAAAGCGCAGGACTTAACGAAGGGCCATGACTCCAGAGTTAGTTTGCCTTCGTCTATGGAGAGGTCCTCTCCCGAGATGGAAATTCATATTCTTAAATGTATCCAACACAACATGTACTCTACTTTCCACTGAATAACTCATCCAGTTCCAAAATCAGCCACTGATTAACGCCAGTAAAGATTTCAACTTTTCACTCCATAAATAGTTTGGGGCCAATTGTTTACTTTCTCTAACGGTACAGACTAAAACAATGATTCACTTTAGATGAGTCAGAAGATTTGAAGATTTCAAATGCACTGCTTTGAAATAAGAACTCCACATTTGAATAAATCAAAAGAGATTTTATGCATAAATAGAAAGGTTTCCTTGGCCCCAAAATGAACATTGCTGCTATGGACATTAATCCCTGTGGTGGAATCTGGTAGAGAAGAGTCATGGCAGGAAAAACCTGGAGTGAGATTCAGATGAAGAACGAGGCAAATCTGGCAAAGAGGCCACTCATGAATTTTACATACACTCTGTAGACACTTTAAGGGAATTCAAACTTTACCAACCAGCCTGAGATGAAAGGAATATCCCAGAAGTATCTGTTCATTTGAAAAAAAATTCTTATCAGGAACAAAGAGTTTTCAAAGAAATTCACTTAAGAGATACTTCTGATGGATGTCCATATGCTTAAAAAAAACAACAACCCACCACTGCAGAAAAGAAGTCATGAGCAAGAAGAAGGTGGGTAAGAGAAGTAAGGATTGTGATAGGCAAGCATCATAATTACCATCATCACCATGGATAACACTTTCTGGACCAGGAATTCTGGACCAGGCATTTTTCCAAGGATTTTACAAGTTTCATTCATTTTTCTCTCAACAACCCTACAAGGAAGGTGTTACCATTATCTTCATTTTAGATTAAGAAATAGAGTTGCAGAAAGATTAAGAAACTTGCCTCAAATTGCATAGCCAATAAGTAGTGACTCAAATTCAAATTCAGATCCTCTGGCTTCTAAGCCTATGATCCTAATCTTTAATATTTATTGTAGTTTCTTTACAATGTTGTGTTTCTGCTGTATAGCAAAGTGGATCAGTTATACATGTATCACCTCTTTTTTAGATTTCCTTCCCATTTAGGTCACCACAGATCATTGAGTAGAGTTCCCTGTGCTGTACAGTAGGTTCTCATTAGTTATTTATTTTATACAGAGTAGTGTGTGTATGTCCCAACCTCCCAGTTCATCCCACATCCTTTCCCCTCTTGGTAGCCATAAGCTTGGTTTCTACGTGTGTGATGCTATTTTTATACCTTGCAAATAAGTTCATCTGTACCATTTTTTCTAGATTCCACATATAAGTGAGGTTATATGATATTTGTCTTTTTCTTTCTGACTTACTTCACTCTGTACGACAATCTCTAGGTCCATCAATGTCGCTGCAAGTGGCACTATTTCGTTCCCAATCTTTATATTATTACAGATGGGAGACTTGTTTTTATCTTTTGATTTTTGTCCCCAAAATGTATTTTCAAGGCTATGGAGAACCTTAATATGATACTGCCAACATATCTTCAAGCTGGTGGAAGATCATAGCAAAAGACCATTGAGACAAAGGCTGTTTCATTCATAGTTAAGAGAGATACTCTTTAAGATGTCTTATATCTAAGATTTATTGTAATTAAGACATATTCATGGCCTCTGTTAAATTTATAAGCATTTACCTCTTTCTTCTTCTGGACATTATTTTCAACCATCTCACTTTTTCTGTCTCCAAGTCTATGTATTTACACTCAGGAAGTCTGTCACCATACAAGTATTTTTTCTTTCTTTGATCTGTATCATTTAGACTCACTTGAAATTAAGCTATTAACTGAGACGGTTCCTAAAATACCTCTAACACCATTCATATGCATAGCTTCAATTGTAAAATTCCATTCAGGGATACTGTCTCATATGGTTGTTTTAAATTCCAAAACAGTCCACAAGGTGCTAGCTAACTTACTCTGACTGAAACTAGATTTAAAGGATGATCATAGCAATGAGAAATGCAGACTGTCAAAGTATAGTTTCAAAACGCTCCCCTTCAAAGTTATTGAATGTCTGCTGACAACCCTTATGTTTCCTAAATGTACATAAAATAGAATGCTATGAGCTTCCAAGCTGGAGGACAGAGCAGGATCCTAAGAATATTTTTAATGAAATGAATATAACTAATCGTGATGACAGCTTAAGGCTTCACCATGTATGCTGAATTTTGCTTTTATGAGAAGCTCTAGGGTTGAATAAGCCACATATTCTTAAAAGCTATGATAATATATGGCATTTTTTATTTCAGCAGGCTCTTGGTTAAATGCCTCAATGAAGCAAAAGGATCAGCCATTCACAGGAAAGGATGTGTGTTCTTCTCTTGTATCTGCCCCAAAGAAAAAGCAAAGTGGTGGCTGGGGGGAATTGACATCTATGAAGAAGAAATACAAACATAACCATGTGGTCATGTGCATATATGTATATGTGCCTACACACACACAGACTATATATTTTCTCATGAGCAAACTCCTGTAGAATATAACTTTTAAAACAAAATTAAGATCATGTTACCTCTCTACTTAAAATCTTCCAATGTGGATTTCCTTGGCAGTCCAGTGGTTAAGACTCTGTGCTTCCAATGCAAGGGCCTTGGGTTTGATCCCTGGTCAGGGAACTACATGCCACGGGATGGCCACAAAAAAAAAAAAAAAAATCTTCCTATGGGCTCTCATAACACCCAGAATAAAAACCAGTATTCTTATAACTGCCTATAAGAACTGACCTTCCAGTGGGGTTGCTGGGGCTTGTGCATACTGAGTCAGGAAAACCCACCATGCTCGTCTCTTCCCAAGTCTATATTAGTTAACAGTATGTTGGTGGGTTGACCTGAGCCACAGTGAAGTATTTACATCATGCAAACTCTACTGATTAGAGTTAGGTTTTTGTTGGAATGTCACCCCCTGGATGAGGCTCTACTTTATTTGATATTTGATCCCACTCTCTTACACTCCCATACCTCCAATTATTTGTAGCACTTGGGACTTTCTGAAAAAAAAATATATATATATATATTTATCCAAATATGGTTGAGCAGATGTTTTATTACACATTGCTTTAATGTATACAGGGGATTTAGCAGATCTGGTTAAAAAGTTTAAACCCTTCATAAAAATTTAATTAAATCTTGACATGGGGAAAGTAACAGGTTTTAAAAGCCAAAGCTTTCTGCATAATTCCACAAGTTGGTGGTTAACTGATTTTTAACTCTAAAATATATTTGAAAATTAACTCATATACCTATTAGAGTTGATAGTGTTAAATTATAAATGAACTTTTAAAAAAAGTTTCAGACAAAGAAATATATGAATTTTTGGTACATCTGAATTAACTTCACTTTTAATAAAATCCATATTTTATACCCTTTTTTATTTTGCACTTTTTCATATTTCTTGATTGTGCCTGAAAAGTAATATAAAACCAAACATGGTTAATCCTAATTCTATTTTAGGTATACAAATTGGGTTTTCTATATATTTTGTTTACTACAAGCCCTACCCAGTTAACACATAAACTCCATGAACACAAGGATTTTTGTACGTTTTGTTTGCCTCTGTATTTGTAAGTTTCTTTGTAACTTAATGGTGAACAAGTCTTTAGTTGTGAAATTCTGGTGGGAACTGGTGGTGGATGTATTGAGATGGGGGTAGGGTCTCCTGGTTTCTTGACATCAGATGAGGTAGGCATTTGTTATCTTATAAGACTAGATTTCTTGTGATTAAAATATTTCACTTTGCTCCTAAGAGCAATACCAAATCAAAGTCCGCCCAATTGTGATCCTAAAAGATAGGTTCACATGGGGTCGAAGATCCATTCTTTCAGTCATTCATGCCAAAAACATTTACCTAAAGCCTAACATGCACCAGGTCCTTATCCAAGTGTTGGAGGTATCTCAGTGGACACAATAGAAACAAAATTCTTCCCTCGTGGAACTTATATTCTACTAGGAGAAAGCATATGGAAACTGAATACATGGGGATTTCCCTGTTGGTCCAGTGGTTAAGAATTCACCTTCCAGTGCAGGGGATGTGGGTTTGATCCCTGGTCACAGAACTAAGATTCCACATGCTGTGGGGCCACTAAGCCTGTGTGCCACAACTAGAGAGCCCGAGTGCCACAAACTACAGAGCCCACACCACAACTAGAGAGAAGCCTGCAGGCCACAATGAAAGATCCACATGCCCGCAGCCAAGATCTAAGGCAACCAAAAATAAATAAATATTAAAAAAAAAACACGAATACATACATAAATGATGCTAAGCATGTATAAATGCATTGGAAAAACAATAAAGCAGGGAAGGGATAAATTAGGAATAGAGACTATTAGGTGGGGGTGGGAGAGGCTACTCCTTAAGGTGAGGTTATCAGAGAAGGTTTCTCAGGAGGGGATCTTTGAGCTGAGACCTGAGACAGAACATTTCAAATGGAAAAAACAGCAAATATGTGTTGGTTATCTATTGATGCATAAAGAAATAGTCCATGTCAGAAAGCATTAGCCTGTTCCTATCTGTTATAGTTCTATGGATTGACTGGGCTCAGCTGGGCAGTTGTCGCCTGAGGTTACTAGTGTGTCTTACGTCAGAGAATGGCTGGGACTGGAGTCATTTGAAAGCTTGACCGTGTTGGACGTCTAAGACAGCTTCACTGCCAAGTTTAGTGCCTTGAAAGGCAAGGCTGGAAGGTAGCATTCAGCTGGGACAAGAGACTATACATTCAGCTGGGACAGGAAACTATGCATATGTGGTTTCTTCCAGCACAGCGGTCTCAGGGTATTTGGACTTCACATATGATGTAACTCAAAGGCTCCAAGAGTGACTGTTTCAAGAGAGAAGTGTTTTGCCAGTTTTTTAAGTCCTGGGCCCCCAAACTAGAACCGCATCACTTCCATCATACTCTACTTGTCAAATCAGCAACAGAGCCCTCTCAGTAGTGGTGGGGGCGGGGCGGGGGGGAGGTCATAGAATCCCCCTCCCCCTCCCCATGGGAGGGGTGTCAAAGAATATCTAGTCACCTTTTTTTAATGTTTTAAAAATTGAAATATAGTTAATTTACATTATATTAGTTCCAAGTATATAGCAAAGTGATTCATATACATGCATATATCTACATATATATTATTTTCAGATTCTTTTCCATTATAGCTATTACAAGATATTCATACAGTTCTCTGTGTTATACATTAAATTCTTTTTGTTTATCTATTTTATATATAGTGATGTTTATCTGTTAATTACAACCTCCTAATTTATCACTCACTCCCACCTTTCCCCTTTGGTAACCGTGTTTGTTTTTGAAGCCTGTGAGTCTGTTTCTCTTTTGTAAATAAATTCATTTGTATCATTGTTTCATATTTAATTTACTTCAAAGTGAAAAAGCCCTGGGATAGGAGTAAACTTGACATACTAGAAGCCAGAGTGCCTGGAGACTAGAGTGACCTGGGTCAGGACAATGGAAGGGGCATAGCATGTAGGTAGTTGTAAGCCATAACAAAAACTTAGTTTCATTCATTCTAATTTATTTTTTACTGCTGTTTTTCTTCCAGGGTTCTACAGTCAAGAAATAAGCCTGTATTCATAGACAAAATGTCAAGAATGATCTGGGAAAAATGCCTGGAAGTAATAATGGAGAAATATGAGGTCCCTAAAATAGCAGCGTTACAACCACCCTGGCCTTAGAAAAGAGAGGTAGGAGCTTAAAACAACCTGTTGTTTTTTAGAAGGACTCTCATCTTTTCTAATCCAAAGGATCAATGTCATTAGGTATCATAATGACCCCATTCAACTGCCAGAACACCTACCCTACATAGGTCACCCTTAAATATAGTTTTACCTTTTCTTTTCTGCCTTAGCATCAAGTTAGACATAGAGCAATGCTTCTTCTTCTAATTATATTATGTTTACAATTTGCAGTGGGAAAATGAAATAAATGTGAGATACATGTATGGTTGTCTACTCTCAGACTGATCTGGTATAACAGAGTTCCAGCAGTCTTACCAGAATGAGCAACTTTAATACTTTCTTAAACTCCTGGATATGAGTGAAATGAGATGGTTCAATATCTCTCTGAGATAGAGATACTGAGAGCCTCTGATTAAACCAAAAGGAAAGTTCGTGTCAGTGGCCTCCACGGGCTCCTAATGCCACCAGGAGATCACCTCCTGAGACGTCAGGAGGTGAAATGGAGGTTTAAAAAATCAGCAATGAGGAATAAAACAGAAAAAAGGTAGCCTTAAGGAGCAAGACTCTGAGCAGAAAGAAGAGGAGGGTTGAGTCCGCAGTTCAGTTCTGAGCACCTTTACCCTTTTCTTTGTTTTTCTTGAGACTTCCGCTCCTCTTACATGAGGATTTCTGGGATTAGCACTGCAGCTATGGAGCCAACTACACAAACTCTGGAGTGAGGGGAAATCATCACTTACCAATTGAGAGATCTTGAGCGAATCACCCAGACATCTTGTGCTGAAATGCCCTCATTTGTAAATAAGAGATAGTAATAGCTATATGGCTTTACTGAGGATTAAGATAATGCATATCAAATGCTTAGAATAGTGCTTTGCACATATTTGAATCTCAAAAGGTGTTGGCTATTATTACATTCAATTTTGAACTGAGTTTCCAGGAACCACAAGGCACATATGTGTTTGATTCCACGTGAGAACCTAAACTATAGGTGATTGTGAATTGTAATTTTTTTTTCTTGGTTTGTATGTGACTAGACACTGTCTGCACCAGCTGCCCTTAACATTTGCCAACTTAAAAAAGAGGGAACAGTAAATGTCAGCAGTAAAAGGCTCCAGGTCACTCTGCAGCCCTTTTGCTCAAAGCTTTGCATGGAGCAAAAGATGAAATGAATAAACATCTTTCACTTAACTATAGCCTTATCTTCTCTACAGCTCATTACTTGTAGGAATTTTCCTTAACTCTATTTTAAAACAATAATAATTTATAACACTTTGGGCCAGTTCCATGGTTTCTCCAGAGTCAGTCACAGTCAGGGGCAGTTTAACAACTTCATTAAAATAATATTAAAGTAATGCCACCATAGGAAAAGTATTTATGCTCTCCACAAAGTTAGTCCCTTAAATTTATTTAACAGTGTCTTTCAAGGTTTTGAGAAGTGTCCAAAGCGCTCTCTACGGAAGCATCTCTGACTACCTCAATCCTGTTTAATTCTAACTTGCTCACTGTCTTATACATGAAAACCTCAGGGACATGGCCTCTTTCTGGGTACCTAGGAGAGTTTTTAAAAAGGGATTCTAAGCTGGTTCGCTCTTAGGAAGCAACAGGCACATAAGGAATTTCACTCTTTGTTTATTTCCAAGTTCTTTGTGATGCCATACATTTTGGAGTTGCCAGAATAAGCAAAATTAATCTATGCCACAATGCAGGGTTTTTGTTGTAATATTTAGACATGTTTTAGACAGACTTCTTTAAAAATTGAAGCTGGATTGGAAACATTTGGAAAAATACACAGAATCTGCTAACTTTCTAGGCCTCTGCTGTTCCCATACAGTAGCCACTAGAGCACTTAGTATGGGTATAGTCCAAATGGGCTTCCTTGGTGGCTCAGATGGTAAAGAATCTGCCTGCAATGCAGGAGACCCGGGTTTGATCCCTGGGTTGGGAAGATCCCCTGGAGAAGAGAATGGCAACCCACTCCAGTATTCTTGCCTGGAGAATTCCATGGGCAGAGGAGCCTGGAAGGCTACCGTCCATGGGGTTGCAGAGTCAGACACAATTGAACAGCCAACACATTGTTGGTCCAGTGGCTAACATGTGCACTCCTAATGCAGGGGGGTCTGGGTGTGATCCCTGGTCAGGGAAATAGATCCCGTGTGCCACAAGTACGACCCAGTATAGCCAAATAAATACAATTTTTTTTAATATGAGGAATAAATAAAGAAGACTGGATTTTACAGTAAGAGAAGTTATATTTCACTGTATAAGGCACCTGTGAAAATATTTTCAGGGTGAGTTTACTGACCTGGTTTTCATTTGAAAAGAATTTGTATAGCTTTATCCTATCTGGTGTTTCACCATTTAAATTTTTACTTGGTAGTAAGAACCCTCAGAGCCTATTAGAAAAGTTTGTTTTCAAAAGGAAAGGAAACAGGCTCTATCAAAACATTCTTGGTATCTTCAGTGTACCACAGTAGTCTTATTGGTGAAAATAATGTTAATCAGTGTCTTCTGTTCTCTTTTTTCTTTAAAATCTCAAAACACTAAATAGGACAGGTACAAATATCCACCTTTTGCAAATGGAAATCAAAGTACAAAGCAGAAATAAAATGGCCAAGGTCGCGAAAAAAGTCAATGATGAAGCGTGTGTGTGTGTGTGTGTGTGTGTGTGTGTGTAGAATACACTGGGAAAATTCTGCAGCCCATTAATACCAGGATCAGAATCTTTGAGGGAGGGTCTGCATTCAAACAGCTGCTTTGGGATCTAGACTGTCTAATCTCAAAGGGTCAAAGCTCAGTAGCTAAGCCTGGCTGGAAGCAGTTTGGTTCTTGTTAATAGTTATGTCACCCAAGAGACTGCTGCCTGGGCATGTGAGAATAACAGAGATCTGCTAGAAACACTAGGCCTAATCTCTTCTCATAGACCATGAACTCTCAAAGTAGCATCTTTACGTAGAAAACAAATTATGGTTACTGAAGGGGAAAGGTATGGGGAGGCATAAATTAGGAGTTTGGATTTAGCAGATATATACTACTATATACAAAATAAATAACCAACAAATTCCTACTGTATAGCACAGGGAATTATAGTCAGTATCTTGTCATAAAGTATAATGGAAAAGAATATGAAAAAGTAGAGTATTTGTCTAATTACATTTTAAAAATAAAAATGAAAGGAGCTCGTCATAAATAGTTTGAGCAGTTCTCAAAAATACAATGAAGAAGGCCACAAATTACTTCAAATCGTATTACTCCATCCAGGTTAAAAAAAAATAGCTTATAAACATGACATTCCAGACCTCTGTGTATGCATCTACAACATCAAAAGAAGGATGGATGGATGGTTGGTATGGATGGACAAGTGAACCAATGGATGACTGAGAGAAAGAGGAAGGAAACAGAAAAGTAAGAAATGAAGAGAAGAAGGAGCAAAGAAAGAAATACAAATATATGAGAATCAAATCAGATAGTATTTGCTATTTTAATGACATGCATGCGTGCTTAGTCGCTTCAGTCAGAAGAAACACAAACTGAAGGGAACTGAAGAAAGGGTTAAACTTCAAATGCATGTTGCCTAAAACAAGAAAAAGAGCCCTGTAGCATAAAGTCAAAAGATCATAAAGATCATTAAGAGATTTGACACTTTTTTTTTATTAGCTACAAGTATAATTTTGGTATATACTGATTCCATGCTATGATGGAAAATTTCAAGTAACACTCATCTTTTCTATACTTCCTTTCTCACCTTCCTCACATTCTGATTTTATAGATTCCATAATGTTTTACCATATAAAGGTTTTTTTTTAAAAAAACAAACTATAGTACATTTTGTATTACAATCATAATTCTTCTAATTCTTTATGTTTAAATCTTTATTTAAATGTATTTAATGTTCAGTGCCAATTTCATCCAAGCTGGTCCATTCCAGAGTTCTTTATTTGAAGTCACCATGTGATGACAACTCGAAGTGGAGCATTGCTAGGACAAAATTTTAAATTGTGTACCATTAGCTTAGTGGACCTGTTGCAAGTGCCCAGAAAAGAAATGGCACAGGATTGAAAGGTAGAGAAAGCAGTAGCTTAGTCGCATCCAACTCTTCATGACCGCATAGACTGGGGCCCACCAGGCTCCTCTGTCCATGGCATGTGTGGATTCTCCAGGCAAGAGTACTGAAGTTGGTAGCCATTCCCTTCTGCAGGTGATATTCCTGACCCAGGGATCAAACTTGGATCTCCTGCATTAATAGGTAGGTCCTTTACCATCTAAGCCACCAGAGAAAGTGGTAAGGCATTGGCAAAACTGTCACCTGGATGATTGGGAAAGCAGACCAAGTAACTTAAGGACCTTGAAGCCCCAAGAGAAACTGGGAGTCCTTAGTGATTTTTTTACTTTGTAACACGTTTGCTTTCAGCAAAAGAGTAGTTCAGGGATTGAAGAGTCAGGAATGATTTTTTTTTGCCATCAGCCACCAATTTTCTTGCCATCAATTCTCAAATTTTATGATCTATGGCTGCAGTCTTTTCCTGGTTTAATTGCACCATGGAAATATTTTTCCCCTGCTTTATTTTATTTAATCACTGTGCTTTTTTTTGTTTCTTTTCATATTAAAAAAAATTTTGATTCCACAAATCCCACAACAACTTTACCTCAAATTGTCACAAACTCAATTATTTAGTCCTGTGCCTTGCATAGTAGTAACCTATATTAGATCTGTATTACATGTTAGACCATTTGAATAGAGTGGAGAAGCTTAATTAATGCAACCAATTGGCAAAATAGCCACTATATTGCAGAATGTTCTTGGGACAGAATATTGTATACCTATTTTAAATGGTATCTACAAAGAACTTTTAAGGACATTAGGAAATATCTGTGAATATTTGTAAGTGAAAAAAGCAAACCTAAAAATTTTATGTGAAAATACAAAAATAAGAATCCAAGAATGTCAAATGAAACAAAATACGTTCTCTGTGTGTGGAGGAGGTAGGGGGCAGGGTGCTTAATCTTAAAGTACAAATAACAACTTCTTTCTACTTCCAATGGCTTCCCTCACAGCTCAGTTGGTAAAGAATCTGCCTGCAATGTGGGAGACCTGGGTTCGATCCCCGGATTTGGAAGATCCCCTGGGGAAGGGAAAGGCTACCCACTCCAGTATTCTGGCCTGGAGAATTCCATGGACTGTATAGCCCATGGGGTCGCAAAGAGTCGGACATAACTGAGTGACTTTCACTTTCTACTTCCAAACCACTTTTCACAAAATGTAATCAAGAAAGTGAGGAGGATACAGGACTTGGGAAGAAGTCAGTGGAATAACTGGAGTCAATTGCAGATAATTTTAAAGAAGGGAGGATCTTCAACAGGGTTTTTCCTAGATGCTAGAGTGTAAGTTTGGCAGGAAAGAAGGAGGACAAAGACAGGTGCTGGGGTTCAGATGGAAATGACAGAAAGTCTCCCATACAGAGGACAGCAAGCTCTTTAATGTGTATTCTTGGCATCTCAGTTCATGCTCTGACTGCATCGCTTCCTGCCATATGCAATTAATCTCTTTAGCCTTTACATGCTCATCTGTTAAATGGGAACAAAACTTCTAGCTATTTGAGACTCACATTTGTGAGGTCCAAATAAGATATCATAAGGACTTCCTTGGTGGTCCAGTGGTGAGGACTCCACTATAGGGGTGTGGGTTCCATCCCTGGTCAGGGAATTAAGATCCCACATACCAAGCAGTCAAAAATAATAATAATTAAAAAAGAGGTCATGAGTGAAAGCACTTGGAAGGTTCTAGATGTCCATACCATAGCAACGTTCCCATTGTTATTATTTACTAGTTGAAGCAGAGGCCAATAGAAAGGCATGGGCTCTGTGAGGGTGTGGCAAGGTAGGCTAACATATTTTAGGCCATCTTCTACTTCTTGCCAATCCCTACAGGCTGCTGAAGCTTTAACTTATTACATGATCACCCTTGTTAGTCACCATCCTTTGATGAGTTGGGCCTCTGCCAATGCATCTCCTTTGGACTACTTGGCTTCCCAGGTGGCACAGTGGTAAAGAATCCACCTGCCAATGCCCTAGACACAAGAGACTAGGGTTTGATTCCTGGGTCAGAAAGATCCCCTGGCAACCCACTCCAGTATTCATGCCTGGAGAATTCCAAGGACAGAGGAGCCTGACGGGCTACAGTGCATGGGGTAGCAAAAAGTCAGACACGACTGAGCACGCACGTAGTCAAGTAGTTGGACTACTTGGCCATACTCCATGATGATATGGTACAGCTGCTGTAAACGTTTCCCACAAGATTTTAAGCCACAGGCTTGTTTCCTTTCATGAACTTCACCACCATAACTGAATTCTATACATTCTCTATCCTCTATCTCCACTATAATTTAAAACTCTGTGTTACCCACAACTCTAACCATTGTTAAATTTATCCAGATGTGTGTGCATGTGTGTTTTTACATAGAAACTATGTTTACAGATTTTGGAGAAGGAAATGGCAACCCATTCCAGTATTCTTGCCTGGAAAATACCATGAACTGAAGATCCTGGAAGGCTACAGTTTATGGGGTCGCAAAGAGTAGGACACAACTGAGCGACTTCACTTTCTTTACTGATTTTAACATATTTTAAATTCTAAAAAGGAATCTTGAAGGCTTAGAATAAATTCCTCTTGTATACCCAAATATTCCCCCACATTCAGCCACTGAAAGCATCATCCTCATAAATTACATGTCAAAAATCTGCCTGTCTTTTATAAACACAAATTAGCACTTTGATTTCCAGAAGAACTTAACATAAGCTTCAGAATGATCACTAGACAAACAGGTTTTGCCTGCTAAAGAGGAAATTACTATTCTACATATTTAGAGGAGGGATATTCCAGTGATGATAAGACATATCTGTTTCCAACAAATAAGAAATGAAGTGGAGTGGGGGTGGGTATGGAAGAGAAGGTTCAGGAAGCCCATCTCAGAACCAGTGAGCTCTGGGTGACATGTGTGAAGTTCATGGGAAAATGGCAGCTGTTCCTGGGTGAAATACAAAATTTTGTCCAACCTGTTCCTGGATCCTTCTGTCATTGTGAGAAAAGCAAGTACACCCTCGACTTTGATCCAGGCTTCTCTGGATTAATAATGTTGGAGGGAGAGGCATGCTGAAGGGGATACTAAGAGTCTGAGGAAGACTGGACGCTCCTGGTCTGTTGATTTCTGCAAGATACTGAGGTCCTACATCTTACGATGGTTTTCATTCTCCAAATGCAATTCAAATTTGAATATTTTCTTTTTCAATGTCTCCTCTAATTCTATTGTTGTTCCCCAACACAGAGAGACAGTGATCTCTTCCAAGAAGTTCACCCAACTGGTCTGATCGCTAGAGATCTAGTTTCTACTCTATGCCTTCATGTGCTCTGGGGGTACCGTATTTTCTATCGGCTTTCAGCGTTCTTAACAAATGGAAAAGTTCTGCCAAATGGTGCCTCCTCCACTAAGTTGTTTAAGCAATAGCAGTTGTAGCAGCAACACGTAGGCAAAGTGTTTTAGAAATGGCTCCTCACCCCTTCAAGCATTGATATTGACCACATACAACACAAAAGCGACTTTGACAGTGATCTTGGCTTCTGCTCATTGGGAAGTAGACTAAGACCAGAGCATATTTTTTTTTTCTTTCTCAGTTTATCGCAAGAGCTGAAGGTTGGAAACACACAACTATCAGTGTGAAGTTGGACTCTTAAGTTTAAGTCATGCTACATCTTTACATTCACCAGACTCCTAACAGTTCAGCCTTTGGGCCTAAAGCAGTTGCATGCATACTTTCACTTGACACTACTTCTAAATTTCAGACTTATAAAACTCCTGAGACAGAGAAACACTAAATGTCAATAGCCTACATTGTACAAAACCCCTTCAAAGTATGAACCTGAAAGAACAAAACACAAACAACACAATAACCACACATGTGAGCATGCAAACACACACACACATACACACACACTAGATAAAAGAGGAAGAAACGCAAGGCAAAATGCAGCAACATTCCTTAAGAGGTTTATATTTCTTGTATTTTTCTCTTTCATTATGAGTTAGTCCCTAAAAGGGGACATTTTTCACAAGTCACTTCCAAGGAATGTAAACAACTACCTTCTAAATCATCCTAGCAGAAATTAGCATGACTATCTGTGAAATAGATTATAAACTTGAGTAGATGTTTCACAATAATTGTTAAGCATGAAGGACTGTATCACTGATTTGAGAAGTATGGAAAACACCTTCTAAATTATATAATTTTGAGCTGAAGTGATCATTTTCCCACTGATAATTAAATCCCCATATAGCTTGGTACCACATCTTCAATTCACAAACAAGGGTTTGGAAAGCCACTTTTTAGCAACGTAAGACAGATCTACTGTAGCACTAAAAATGAGTACCACTCAGTAGACAGAAACATTTCGGAGATTAGAGGCAGAGAGCAAAACGCCCTGTATATCACAACACACCAGGAGTTGATGTATGCTTGTTATGGGACTAGCATGGGCACAGCCCAACTGTCAACAGACCACTTCTAGTACTATCAGAGAACTGGTGATACT
Organism: Odocoileus virginianus; assembly: GCF_023699985.2. Classification (NCBI taxonomy): domain Eukaryota; kingdom Metazoa; phylum Chordata; class Mammalia; order Artiodactyla; family Cervidae; genus Odocoileus; species Odocoileus virginianus. Next base: position 16,081,557 of record NC_069708.1, read on the forward strand.
GGGGGTCCTCGTTTCTTGGAAAAAACATCCTTCCTTTGGATAGCTAGCCTATCACGGGCTGCTATAGCCCCTCACCCCTCTATGTGAGTAGCTCCATCCATTTCACCAGTTTCAATTCCAACCACCATCTTCAAACTCTTTAGCTTAACGTTATTAAGGCTGCATGTAAAACTCTGACTTACATTAACAATCATGTAAGAAATTGAAAAAAACAGAGGCCTTGAGCAGGCTGATTTGAATAGCAGGATCTGACAATATGAGAAGTAACACACTTGATACTCTTGACATTCTTAGGCTTTGCGTTGAGAAATACAATGCAGGTCCACTGAAGAAACGAGGCACAAATATACTAGATATTTGCATGAATCATTGCATTTGGGAACAGTAGTTGTTGAAATAGGTAATAGGTAATATCCAAATGGTTAAAGTACTTCCTACCATTATAGAGGAAACAAATTTCTGAACTACATTCTTTGTCGGAGATCAGATGTCAGAGCTCTGGTCAATAATTCCAGAAATGGATGGAAGCATCTGAGATGCTTTTTACAGATTCAAAAGAAGAATAACGACATATGAGCAAAGACATGGAGGTGATGATGGTGGAGAACAAATTTAGTTTAGGGAGGACTTCTTGGCTCTAAAATCTTTATTATTATTTATTATCACGTAACACTTCACTGGATACAACCAGTTTTCAGTGGACTAAAAACTGAAATCTTTGTTTCATAAATTCATTAGTGCTTTAATTGTCTCAGGATGAGAATTAAAGAGTAAGTATATCAAACATATACACATATGCATATGAATACAATATTTTTAAGTGTACTGATATTTCTGATTTCCTCCAGCAGAGGTCAGAAAATAGCAACACAGGAACACGAAAATCTATGTACCAAACGAATATTTTAGAGTGATTTTCTCTAGATGAGATTATTGAAGGGATTTTTTAATTGTTTTTCTCTACCCAAGTTTTCTTCTTATATTTTTACAATAAACCTGCTTTCCTTTTGTAATAATTAGAAAGCAATAACATTCATTTGAATTTCATGAAGACCAGTGTTGGCATATATATTTATTCTCTATCAAATCAGACATAGTGTTTAATTATTTTCTTAGCTGCATGTGGATTATATGAAATAGCTAAAGAAAGAAGCATATTTGGTCATCATTCTGAAAAATTCAAGTATAACATCCTTGCCACAATTGATGGCTGTGAGCAATCTCTTTCAAACAAGGAACATAGTGTTGGCGGAAAGATTTCCAGAAAAACGAAGTGTCCTGAACATAGCTCCTGACTGCCAAGAAACCCTGCCCACACAAAGACAGAAAAATGAATTTAATTTCTAGTCATCATCTCCTTTGTCCAGAGAAATCTAAAAGAGATCCTAATGTTCTGGGAATTCAGTCTCTGCAGGTCTTAAATGTTAGGACATGAAGACAGAAGAAATCAGTCAAGATGATCTACATATAAAAGCCAGGAACACAATGAATGATGTTTACAAGGAGTTGCTGATGAATGTTCAATAAATCATGCTATCACCATGCTTCATTTTCATTTCTAATTCATGTGTCTCTTTTCCTACTAGACACATGGAAGCAAGGTGAAAAGGCTCATAAAACAAAATCTGAAGATCAAACAAAACATTTATTATAAATGTTACCCACATTATACCAAATCAGATAGATTTTTATTTTCTGTTTCATTAAACAATTCACAACATATAGTCTATTGTTTGTCCTTCTTAATATTATCATCCACTAATAATATACACGTTGACACTATTATGTGATTCAAAACTAACCGTTGCTAGTTTCTTCTGTCTCCTAAGGGTGTAATTTTTTCCAGTGAGGAACTTGTCTCTATATTGCTCAATTCCATTTTAGGAGGTAAGTAAGGAAGAGAGAGGAAAGATTGAAATTAAAAATCTCTGCCAGTCCTTCTGTGGGACTTCAGAGTAGGGTCCAGCACAGTTGACTGTTTGTCAGAGAACATCAGTAATATTTTGGACCAAGACAGAGATGCTGGGAAAACAAGGATCAGGGAATTGTGTGAAGAGTCTAAAGGGAGAAACATGGTGGGAGACTGGAATCCACAGAAAAATGTGGCCAGTGAGAAATCACCAAGGGCACCCTGTTTGAAGAGCTTCCTAGAATTACAGTGTCCGATATTCAGTTCTAAGTCGTTTCTGTGATTGAACCCCTCACTCCCACTGTTCAAAATTTCAGTCCAGTCTACTGAACTGGGGTGGTCCAAAGAAGTCAAGACAAAGAGGTGAATTCGAACCCCGGTTGACATAGAGCAAAGGAAAGAAGAGAGTCATAGGCCATGAATGTGAATGAGCATATGTGTCATGGAAGCAAGAACCATGGACCACAAATGATCATGAGAATGTGAGACCCAGTAAACTCACAGAAATTTGAGGGAGATCAACGGAGCTTTCCCACAGAAGATGAAATTTTGGACTTGACCTATTTTTATGTAAATCTCCAAAAGAGAGTGAGTTTAGCCTATATATAGAACATAATAACCAAATTTCAAAATAATTACATTACACATATTGCAAATACTCTATCACGTGATGTTTAAGATAGCATTTGTAAAACTGTACGCAAGTTTTTACATACATGAAAGAGCCCTAATTATTTTAATAGAGGTATTTAATAAATCATATATGTTTTTTTCTCTATTGGTTTTGTTCAACTTGTTACCAAATGGTTAATACCACTTCATCAATAACCTTCCCAAATAGGTTTAGAATTAGTCTTTGAAAACAGTAAAAAAAATTCTTAGAATGGTTGACATATACTTATAAAATACATATGCGTCATTCAAGGACGAAGGAGATTGTCTGAGGGGAGGATCTGGAATTTGTACTAATATATGGAAATACCGATAGAAAAATCTCCAAATCCTTCAAAGGTTGTTCCAGGCTTACCTTTGTATGGTGAATCAGACGCTCTACTTCATTCACTTTGTAGGTCTCCAATCCTAGCTCCTTGGATAATCTTAAGATATGATTCTGAGTTGGCCCAACATAAGATCCTCCAAGGTCCACATATTTAACTTTTTGGTTCTGTTTTCCCATGGGAAGAAATAAAAATAAATATTTGTGAAACTGTTATTCTTAAGATAAAAAAGACAGCCCTAAAAAAAGCAGATTGGCATTTCACAGGTTCTTAGACACACCTTGAGGAATATCTATAGAAAATTGGACTCTGTTCTCAACTCTACCTCATTCATGCAACTAAATGGTTATTGAATCATTCTTAATTTTAAACTAAAATTGATTGGACTTGAAATAAGCAAGAGATTTCTGAACCCCATCATTCTCACTACGTACCACAACGTGCTCTGGGTTTTACTGACTTAGATTTGTAAACTATGAATTATTGATGAATTTCTCTTTACTTAGCATTTCTGGCTAATTTTGAGGCACCTAATGCTAGAGGAAAAGCAAGAAAGGAAAAGACCACTTTTTTATTGAAGTATAGTTGATTTACAATGTTTCAGGTGTGTAGCAAAAAGATTCAGTTTTATGTGTGTGTGTATATATATATGTGTGTATATATATATATATATATATATTATTTTTCAGATTCTTTTCCACTATAGGTTACTAGAAATTTTTTATATACTTCCCTGTGCTATACAGTAGTTCCTTGTTGTTTATTTTATATATAGTAGTGTGTATCTGTTAATCCCAAACTCCTAATTTTAATCCCAAACTCCCTTCCCCTCTATTCACTTTGGTAACCATGTTTGTTTTCTATGTGAGTCAGTTTCTGTTTTGTAAGTTCATCTGTATCATTTTTAAAGCATTTACATATAAATGATATCATATGATAATTGCCTTTCTTTGTGTGACTTTCTTCATCTAGTATGATAAACTCTAAATCCATCCAGGAAATGACAATTTCTTTTGTGGTTTGTTAAACCAGACACTTGAAAGATAGCATTAGAGTCCTAATTTAAACCTTTGAAATTGCTCTTATGTTCAGTAGAAAGGTTTTCATATGGTTTTGAATTAGCTTCCTTTGCAAAGACTAAGGACCAACCTTTGAAAAAGAGTGACTAGAAAAACTCCCTATGTTTGAACACATCCCAACATAACTGGATTCCTAATAGTCAGGGGCACCAGAGCAGGTCCTTCTTTTCTGTTTTTGTTGGTTTATTGTATGATGGTATGGTTTAGTTGCTAAGTTGCATCCAACTCCTGAGATCCCATGGACTGTAGCCCTCCAGGCTCCTCTGTCCATGGGATTCTCCAGGCAAGAATACTGGTGTGGGTTGCCACTTCCTTCTCCAGGGGATCTTCCTGACCCAGGGATGGAACTTGGGTCTCTTGAATTGGCAGGTGGATTCTTTATCACCTGAGTCACTATACCTCCCCCACTTAAAAAAAGGGGGAATATATGTTTCATAAGGGCAGGGAGTCTTTGTTTTACTCACTAATGTATTTCAAACATCTAATTATTGATGCAATTGTATATGGGGAAAGTGCCAAATGTTATGAGGCAAGAAGAGAAAATGGACAGAAGAAAGACATGGAAAGAAAGCAAATTGAGAGGCTTTGGAGTGTTTTGAAGTAATTTTCACTCTCTTGAAAAGAGTCAAGTGAAGTTCAAGACTTTCAGAAAGAAAAAAGGAAACTCAGTTTCAGGGTCACATTTTTCCAGCCCATTCTTATTGTCTTACCCTAAGGGTGTAAGTCCTGCCTCCCACGCGGTCCCGGGCTTCCAGAACAATCACATTCAGGCCAGAGTCATGCAGAAGTTTGGCTGCTGCCATACCTGGTAGAAAATACAAGAAGAAATCAGAACCAAACACTCAACTCCAGATAAGCTCCCCGTGCTAACAGCCAATGAGAAAAGTCTATGTTGGCTCATAACAGGTGTCTAGGGTTTCTCAATAGAGACCCAGATTCCAAGTCTGCAAAACCAACTGCTATTTCTTGAAAGAATAAAAAAGGGTTTCATGTTTAGTAAAAGTCTCAAACCTTAAAAAACTTCTTTGGTCACTATATCAAAATGTTTATCTTTAAAGACTAAATTACATGATTATGTGTCTGACAACATGAAAGAAAACACAAAGCCCCACAAAAAAGAAATGTATAAGCCCCAGCAAACCCAAGACCAAATGGGGCAACTGACTTCATTCTCAAGGCAAATCTGAAAATCCAATAAATTTAGGTGAAGGAGTGAAGGGGTGAGTCAATCTTCAAAGCATGTGAAAGGACCTAAAATTCACTATTAAAACTGAACTTTGGGAAGTTGATGTAAACTTACAAAACCAAAGACATAAAATGCAACTCATTTAATTGTGCTCATTCCCTGTAGGATCCGTCACTGAAGAATAAAATGACTCCATCCATTTATTCATCTACTAATGTAGTCAAAAATACTGTATGCCTACTACAATTCCAACATCATGAATTCAACATAACAAAACAGTTTACTGAGATACATTTATATACAATAAACTTTAACCAATGAGTTCAGTGAGTTTTGATAAAGTATAAAGCTTAGTGTAGAGTTCAAATATGTAATTTTTGGTATAAGAACATCCTGAATGTAGTTTTTGAACTCACAAATCTTCAAATTCTGCATCTTTGACTTATAGATTTTAGTAAGAGTTTTTTCAGACAAGATAACTCTAGTGTCCTTACCACAATGAATTGAATTTACTCAGTTCCAAATACCTTACTCATTTGCTTTATGAAATCAAACAAAATCAAGGAAATGCCAAAATGCTGTGCCTTACAGAGAAATGAAACAGTTTCTACCTTGTCTTTTAAAAATAATAGCTCTGGAACTTTTAGATCCCACTAGTGGTAAAGAATCCATCTGCCAATGCAGGAGACACAGGAGATGTAGTTTCAATCCCTGGGTTGGGAAGATCCCCTGGAAGAGGAAATGGTGACCCATCCCAGTATCCTTGACCGGAAAATCCCGTGGACAGAGGAGCCTGGCGGGCTACAGTCCATGGGGTCGCAAAGAGTCAGACACGATTGAGCAAAAATCCCTACGAAAATAGCTCACATTCCTATAGTGCATACAACATTTCAGATGCTATTCTGAGTGTTTTAATGTATCAATTCAATGAATTTTCATAGCAATCCAATTTTAAAAAAAGGTACTATTGATATTCCCATTTTATGGCTGAGGAAACTGAAGCACAAAGAGGTGTCCAAGATCACATAATGAGCCAGCAACAAAGCCAGGCAGTTTCACGCCAGTGTCTGCTTCTATAACCACTATGAGCATTGGTTTCCATGGGGCCTCAGAGCCATCCTTTTCATAAATCGCATCTCTCAATTTCTGCTTCAGGAGAAATTACATTTCAAAAGTGTTTTTCACTTTGTTTGGGTCAACCATGTTTTGAAAGCACATTTGTATCTTGTGGTTTGATAAGAATCCATGGAACATAAGATATGAGTCTACCGTGGAAGCCATAATGAAAAGACGAGGCTCCATTCACCCTCTGTGAGCTGTCCTAAAAGAGGAAACCCATTTTTTTTAAAGAGGCTTATGTGACATTTCATTATTTGAGTTAATCCACCTTCTGATAACTGTCCCTGGAGACAAGGCCAGAACATCCAGCAGGTGGTGGGGTGATGGTGCCAAAGTCCACCCCCCTACACACACACAGTGTGCACAAGCATTGCACAACCCTAATTTAGAAATACAAGGCTTGGATTTTTAACTACAGTTTCCTAATTTTACCTCCATAAAGAAAAAAAAAAGAAAACCTTTCTATTGAGTCAAAATTGCCCACGATTCAATGCCATCTCTCTTATCAAGCATCAGTTCAACAAATGAAATATGAAATAACATGCAGCCATAGTAACAGCAGTTATCATAGAATTCAGATAGACTTGCTAAGCATGTTGAGGCTTAAAAAGGGGCTCAGAATGAAACACAACATCACTCAAATACACTAGTATTTTATAGTCCACAAAAGACATTACTAAGTAAGTACCTAATGCCATACAGAAACATTTACTAGAACAAGCCATCAAATCATTATCAAATCATTGACTAGAGTTCTCTAGGTTCATGTGCCTTAGAAAAGCATAAATAGAAATTACAAAAGTATCTTTAAATAGAGCAATGCAAAAATATGTTGTGGGAAATACCTCACAATTTGTCTCACTCATGCTCATGCGGGGTGGTATTCAAAATGTTTGTTGGACATTAACCGACAAAGACTGATTTGAAAAATAATTGACCCAAATAACAATGGCTTAAGAAAGTCCTTGCAGTTTGTTTCTGTTTAGTCGCTAAGTTGTGTCTGACTCTTTGCAACCCCATGGACTGCAGCACGCCAGGCTTCCCTGTCCTTCACTATCCCCTGGAGTTTGCTCAAACTCATGTCCATTGAGTCGGTGATGCCATCCAACCATCTCATCCTCTGCATTTTAGGAAGAAGGAATTTTAGGGTACCAAAGAAACTGAGGAGTTGGAGTCTGGTCTGGAGGTTATTAAGATTGTCAAGATGTATAAACAACATGGTCTTACTGTATAGCACAGAGAACTATATCAAATATCTTCTGATAAATCACAATGGAAAAAACACTTAAAAAAGAAGGTATGTATGTATAGATAGATAGATAGATATAACAGAATCACTGTGCTATACAGCAGAAATTAATCCAAACATTGTAAACCAGTTACATACTTCAATAAAAATTTTTTTCCATTTATTTTTATTAGTTGGAGGCTAATTACTTTACATCATTGCAGTGGTTTTTGTCATACATTGAAATGAATTAGCCATGGCAATAAAATTTTTTTAATAAAGAAAATTTAAAAAGATTGTTTACATGTAGCTCTCAAAGGAGGGGCTTCCCCAGTGACTCAGTGGTAAAGAATTCGCCTGCTAATATAGGAGACAAGGAGATGAGGGTTGATCCCTGGCTTGGGAAGATCCCCTGGAGGAGGAAATGGCAACCCACTCCAATATTCTTGCCTGGGAAATCCCATGGACAGAGGAGACTGGTGGGCTACAGTCCATAGTCCATGGTGTTGTTCAGTGTTACACAACTGAGCTCTCAAGGGATTCCTCACTGATGACTGGCAAAAGGATTAATGGTTTGATTAATCAAAAGTTAAGCAAACAACTAAGGACCCAGAGCCCCCAGGGCTAACAACAAGGTTGTTTCCCAAGAGTTCATGTTTATGTCAGTAATTTGGAACTTTTAACACATTTTGCCATAAAACAAAAATAGGAGAGATGGTGTGTTCTCTTGGAAATCTGAGAATTTTAAAATGTAATACTATTGTGAAAAATAATATAAAGTAGAAACACTAAACAAAGTAATCAGTGCTGTTGAAACCCTTAGGCAATCATTTCCTGACACAATGCAGTAACAGCTAAAAAAAAAAGGAGAAAGAAAATATCCACGATAATAACAAACACCATCATAAAGCATTGAGCATTGCTTTGCTCTGTGGGAAGTAGTGTTTCACATAGAAAACCCATTTGATTTTCACCACAGTACTGACAGGTATTATTATCCTCATTTTATTTTTTATTATTTTTTTATTATCCTCATTTTAAAAAGAAAAAAAAAATGGAGGCTAAGAAACATTCACTGACTTGCCATAGACTATACAATTTAGTAAATGGTGAGGGTTCAGCCCCAAACCGGAATTCTTAGCCACCACCCTTGGACCAAAAAGCAAAAGTTAAAAATGCAGTAACTCTATACACAGATTGGTGCAGTGTCTTAAAAACATTCTGCTTTCCATCTAAACAGAAGAATCTTAAAATATTGGTTTTTCTTTTAAACAGATATTTAATTTTTGCAAACAGTTTGAAAGTGAAAGTGGAAATAAAGTCTCTCAGTTGTATCTGACTCTTTGTGACCCCATGGACTGCATGCAGCCTGCCAGGCTCCTCCGTCCATGGCATTTTCCAGGCAAGCATACTGGAGTGGGTTGCCATTTCCTTCTCCAGGGATTAAACCCAGATCTCCCACATTATGGCAGACTGTTTAGGCAACCAGTTTAGAAACAAGTATATAATCGTTGCCTACTTTTAAAAAGCTAATAAAAACTTGAATTTAATATGCAGGATCAATGAAAATTTCACAAACAAATGATTATTTGGCATGTTCAGAAGTAGCCCCTATGTGTCCTAGACAGATCCCTGATAAGATCATCTCACTTGTTAGTTCTAAATGGTGCAGGATCTATGGTATTTTGGCTCAGGGAGTCTCCTTTGGATGAATAAGCATAGTATGGCATAGCTGACTAAATGGTAGACAAAAGCCTAATGCCATGAAACAATCAAAATATTGCATCTCCCTTTCCACGTAGTTCACTTGGAAAATTTCCTCAAAGTGATGACTATCTCAATTATTTGGATATTTCAATCTGTATTAGACACCCAAATTATTTTAAGTACCTAGAAATCAGTAGATTGCAGCATTATTAACATTCTATGCTTCCTGTTTTGTGCCATGGAAAAGGGCTTAAGAATTAGAGACTGTAGGAGGCTGAAAAGTACACAGTGCAAGTAACAAAAAGGCTTCTACGAGTCTTAAGAACAGTGAAGGAGTTGGGATTTGGAAGGAAGATAAAAATCAAAAGCACCATCTGCCTCACTCTTAGCTTTGTCAGTCTGTCTCATGTCCTTCCTATCAAAAGCTGATATTTAACAGAATTTTTCGGCATTTTGAAATGCAAGGCTAATTGTTCTGAAAACATTATCAAATATCAGTACTTCCATGTTACAAAGGACTTTTTCTCAGTTTAAAATTATCAAAAAAGTATCGTGTTGACCAAAACTGAGAGAAAAAAATTCACGGTACCGCAAAGCATCTCTAAACTTATAACCCTAGTGAACATTATAAGCACGCTCTTAGGAAAGAAAAAAGCCAAAAACATGCAAATAGCCCTCATCACCTCTGTCACTTCTGACAAAGCAACAGTTTTATGAGAAAATTCTAGAAACAACCAAGTGACCTTCTAATCAAAGAACTGGAATTCTTTGATGTCTCTACAAAGAATGCCTTTTCAGTTATTTAACACATATGCACACAAAAGAGGCTGGGGTAAGAAGAAAAAATATCACCAATGTGAGACTAAATTCATTAAAGGAAAGTGGCATTTATAGGTACAATTCAGACGTTAATTGCTGAACTCTTCAACACAGAGTAGAGAGGCAGGTGGACACGGGTTCAATCCTTGGTCAGGGAACTAAGATCCCACATGCCCTGCAGTGGTGCCAAAAAAAAAAAAAGAAGAAGAAGAAGAAAGAAAGTTGTGATCAGTGTGTTCTCAGGAAAGAGGAATCAGTCTGCACTTAAGGAAAAGTAACTGTTTGGTCAAAGCATTTCTTAATGAATAGTTTGGTGGTTTAGTTCCCAAAAGATGGGAATATTTTGAGCACTGACTACAGGCCAGTTTCAATTCCAAATGTTTTACATATAAGAATTTATTTATTCTCCTAACAGCTCTATGACATTGGCAGATGTAAAAAGCAAAGCACAGAGAAGTCAAGTAACATACCCAAGGTCACACAGCTGGTGACCAGCAGGGCCAGTATTCAAATCTAGGCAGTGTAACTCCAGAAAACAAACATGGAAAGCAGTCTTCCTCACACTAAATGATGAAACACTGAAAGCCTTCTGTAGAACATCACGAACCATATAAATACCAGAGCCACTGCTAGCACATTCCATGCCTTTATGTAAATTACAGGAAGAAAGAAGAAATTACACTCGTGGCAGGTAAGTTTCAAAAAAGCATCCCTTCTTCAGGTGAATACAGCTCACATTGATGCTTGGCTAGCAGTGTGTGGGCTGGATTGCATTCCCCCTCTTTCTCTGCATCAGCCCAAATAGCTCATGCTGTGGCCTCAAAACTCAGAGAACTTATTTCCTGAATGATAAGAATTTAATTACCTAGTCTTTGTGTCCTCAATGTGAGTACACAGTTGGCACTTACCTGGATTCATTTAATAGCCTTCAGTAAAGTTGATATTTAATTACTTAGTCAAGAAATAAACAACTGGCTGCAGAGTGGTGTCTATATAACCATATTTAATATAGTATAAGAAAACTAAAATTTTTATGCACATTGAAACTGATTTCTTGTCACACCAGAAATGGTAAAGGGACTTTACCAAAGAAAAAGAGCTGGAAAGAAAGCCAGCCAATCAATTATAATAATCACCTTACATTGGTACAGCACTATAGTTTCCAATTCTCACACACATTCAGTTCTTAACAATAAGCCTTTGAGACTCGCATTGTTTATCCTATTTTTCAGATTAGAAAATGGAGGCTCATAGAGATTCTCAAGGGCTTGCTCAGTGTGACACAATTAGCGATGACAGAGCTCGGTCTAAAGTTTAGTTCTGTTTCTGTGTCCTGGGTGTTTTTCATTAGTCACGTGACTTCCTATAACATACAAAGGCCAAAGTTGTTTAAAAAAATTGCTCAAAGTGTTCGGATGGAGGATCGGGATGGGGAATACATGTAAATCCATGGCTGATTCATGTCAATGTGACAAAAACCACTACAATAAAAAAGAAAAGAAAAAAAATAAATCTCAAAAAAGAAAAATAGAATATTTCTTTATTGACTTTCTTGGAAAGGATATATTGATAAAAAACCACCTTAAGCATATCAGTGTGCAAAACCCCAGGACCATGTCATTTACAGGCAGATGTGAAGACAGTAGGACACCTCCACTAAACTACTGATTAGGAGATGCTTTGGCCAAAGAGTTCCTCCTTCTTAAGTCCAGACTGACTCCTCTTTCCTGAGAACACACTGATCACAACTTTCTTTCTTTTTTTGAGCAGTGCCACATGGCACGTGGGGTCTTAGATACCTGACTGGGGATTGAACCCATGCCCCTGCATTGGGAATGCCGAGTCTTCACCACTGGACCACCAAGGAAGTCCCACAACTTTCTTGAAAACTGAAATAACACATGATATGAACCAAACGTACCAATGTGCACCGTCCTTTTGATCACGGAGAAGCAAAGTCTAGAATAAGATTATTCACATCTTGCTCCCAAATACGAAAAATGTAAGACTCCAAGTCTTCTTGGAAGCCCTTTGCTCTGTTTTCTCTTAGACAGTCAAAATATACAACCCCCAAAACAAATGGCAATAGCTGCTAAAATACAGGAGACCTTTACTGAAGCCTTAGGCCGTAGGATGATTTATGCTCTTGAAAAGGAGAGAAAAAAAAATCAAACTTTCATGAGTTGCCATAGAAACCTTTCTCCAGATGTGCTGCTTCTGAAATACTATAATGAGACTGCCTTCCAAGGCCTTTCAGAATATGTCTAAAACCATACATATCATTTTATCATACTTTATATGTAAATTATTGCATTTTCCTAAAATGTCAGCCATCATCATGAGTCTTGTTTCATAGCCAAGCTCTTGTCTTTGTTATATGAAAGGAGTGGGGTTATCTTTTGTGTTCTACAATTGTGGTGGACAAAATTTGTTCTTGTCTTACCTCAATATGATCTCCTAAGAAAAAAGGAGGTAAACCCAGAAATTCCAGCTTGGTCTTTCCCAAATATGTGTGGTATAGTCTTCATTTTTAAAATTGGCACATAAAACTATAATCATTTAATTCACCTGCCTTGAAATCTTTTGGAAATTCAATGGAATATATATAAATAAATAAACATACTCCTTTAGCAATACTGTTTTTGAAGTATCAAAAACAATCATATGATTCCACCATAATTTCCCTGACTATGATTTAAAGGTGAAATATCTCATTGCCATGATAGCAGCCCTCCTATGGACTACCAGCATGATTAAAAAAATTTTTTTTTACCAACATGGTTTTTAGAATCACAAGGTGGAATATAAAATCGCAGAGATATCATTCCCACTTCGGCTCACCCACTCTCTACACCCTAGTCTCTGAAAGAGCTGGGTGTTACAAATGCCCAGAAAAGGGTCAGAAGTCTGCTGTAGAATACTTTAAACACTTCTCATTTAAACAGCTCCATTCACCAAAACTGAGATGATCAACTTGGAATTCCAGAACAGAATAAAATGTGGGCATTGTTATGGAAAAGAAATCTGGATGAGATTAACAAGTAACTGGAAGAAATGAAGTTACAAGGCAGTCACTTGGGAGTCTAGTTTGGAGCCTGGCCCAGGAGTTTTACTTCGCCCCAGAAATACTCTTGTGACCTAGAGACCAAGGCAGTCAGTGGTGTGCAAGGACTAGAGTGAAGGGAAAACAGAGCCTTGTTCAAGGACAAGGCATTCTATAGAAAAGCTCCATGTCTAACAGGCCTAATAAACTGTATGACCTTGGACATGAGTCCTCGCCTGTCTGGCCCTCACTTTCCCCATCTATAGAATAAAATGATTAGATTAACCCCCTTTCCATCCTGTGATTAGACTACATGAGACAAGACAACAATTTTAAATAATCCAAGATTTCATGATATAGGTGGTGTCTTCACAACCCCAAAGCATTATCCCAAAGCCTGCCCTGTGGAGAATGAAAATTGAGTGACCTCCAGAGGTGTTAATAAAAAACATGAGATTTTTGTGCTATGCTGGAACAAGGAAATGCATATTCAAACAAAGCTGGTTGAGGATAGGCATGCTAAGGTAATTAGAGGTAAAAGGTCCTGATGCTGTGATTTCCTCCGAAATGCATCACAAAATAAGAAGGATTGATGGATAAAGAGCAGGATGGATAGATAGACAATACGAAATAAGGCAAATATAGCAAAAATGTTAACCACAGAATTTAGTTGGTAGGTATATGAGTGTTGACTGTATAATTCCTTGAAAATTTTCACAATAAGAAAATTCTGGGGGAAAAAACCATTAAATCAAGTAGTCAAAAGGTACAAACTTCCAGTTAGAAACTAAGTCATTGTGATGTGATGTATCATATGGTGACTATAATTAATAATACTACACTTACATATGAAAATTGCTAAGAAAGTAGATCTTCAGAGTCCTCATCACAAGAAAAAAATTTGTACCTGTGTGGTGAAAGTGAAGTCGCTCAGTCATGTCTGATTCTTTGCAACCCCATGAACTGTAGCCCACCAAGCTCCTCCATCCATGGGATTTTCCAGGCAAGAATACTGGAGTGGGTTCCCATTTCCTTCTCCATACACATCCACACACATCACCTGTGTGGTGATGGATGTTAGCTAGACATATTGTGGTGATCATTTCATAGTATATACAAATATTGAAACTTTATGTGGTGTACCTGAAACTGATATGATGAATGGTACCTGTCAATTATATCTCTATTTGCTAAAACTGGCTATAAAGTCAAAATTATGAGGATGATTATTTAAAGTGTGAAATAGGTGGATTTTCATAGAATATATATATATATATATATACACATATATACACACACACATATATATGTATATCTTTAATTGCAAAATACTTAAGGTTCGCCCAACTTAAAGATGAGTGAAGCGCTGTTTAAGTACAAACATTCAAATATTTGCTGACATTTTCTGTATCAACAATGACTGTTAGTAATATGTTACCAAGCTGCTGTAAAATAAACACACACGCACACACACACATCAAGTTAAACTGGTTTCCATCCAGATGGACTTTCAGAGTCTTTAATTAATGTACTGCATATCTCCATCAGGGTTTCCCTGGTGGCTCAGACAGTAAAGAATCTGCCTGCAATTCAGGAGACTCAGGTTCCATCCCTGGATCAGGAAGATCCCCTGGAGAAGGGAATGGCTATCCATTCCCTTCTTCTTGCCTGGAGAATTCCAGGGACAGAGGAGCTTGCCAGGCTACAGCTCATGAGGTCGTAAAGAGTTGGACATGACTCAGTGACTAACATGCATACCTGTATCAGCAGATACTATATATGCGTGCTTGTGTGCATGCTCAGTTGTTCCAGTCATGTCTAACTGTTTGCGACCTTATGGACTGTAGCCCGCCAGGCTCCTCTGTCCATGGAATTCTCTAGGCAAGAATACTGGAGTGGGTTACCATGCCCTTCTTCAAGGGATCTTCCCTACCCAGGGATCAAACCCATGTCTCCTGCATCTCCTGCATTGCAGGCAAATTCTTTATCTACTGAGCTACCTGGGAAGCCCCAGGTGCTGTATGTACTATTTACATCATTTCTTAGTCTCTATAACCTATTGGGTGACTGGGGATGAAAGTGACTTTCTCAAAGGCAGAAATGTCTTCTTATATATTTTGGGGAATACTATCCTAAAGTAACTGGTCCATTTGGTCGATGTGGCTACAACTGGTGGTAGATTGATGTCAGGGAATGTTTGACGGGAGGATTCCTATGTGCTGTCTCTCATGAGTCCTTTGTCCCTCTTCAAGCGGAAAAGCACGCTGCTCCCAGGGACTGAGGTCATTGTGTGAGGCAGGCTTGGTTCTCCTTTAGTAAACATTCTCTTTAGGACAAAACTGCTTAGTCTCGTTCCCCTTTCTTGAGATATGGATTGCCTCCTGACCTTGTGACTAACATTACCCCTTGTTCCCTTGGTAACGGTTGCTGTACGTTTGGTTTTCTGATCTCTATCATTCCCGAGAGAAGTTTCTTGTACCACAGCCTATATATACTCATAGGAAAATCATTAAAGCACCTTTGCTCCATCAGAGCTTAGGTCCCTGGGTCTTTTTTTGTCTCTCTCTCTCTTTTACTTTCTTATCGTCGACTCCGTACCACCAGGTTCCGGTCCATTAAAGGACCCCAACAGATTGGTCACAGAAATCCCTCTCAGAAAGAGTCCTCCTTTCTTCCCCACTGCATGTAAAACATTCTCAACCACACCATTGTCCTTAAGCTACACATAGTCAAGGAGTTGATTCTCAAGCATGATTTGCCTCTAGATGAGAACAACGCCCAACAAGAGAGGCACCAGAGCAGTGGGAAGAAGATGACTGTAATGTATTTGGAAAAGGAGCTTCCTGGAGGGGCTGAAAGTATATTTAGTTCCACCAAGTGGAAAATAGTGAAACGAGAAGGAAAAAGTCTTCTACCAAGAATGAAACTAGAAGTTTCCCTCTTTCTTTCTCTTTCAAGACATGTACTACAGTAGGAAGGCCCATGGGCTACCAGTTTAGAACCTCTACTCTAAACTACTATCTGGGCCTCAACTCATTAACAGTGACATGGCTTCAGCAAAGGACACCATTTTCTTGGGTTTTACTGATGCATTAGCTTCTCACATGGCTTCAAAGATGGCAGTCCCTCCAACTACAAAGCAGGGCTGTTCATCAAATCAGTAAGGAAATCCCTAGTTTTCAGCATATTTACAATGTAGGGATGACTGACAAACCTGAAACTGGTGAATGATCAACTCCTATCCATTTTCCCAGATTTTTTTTTCTGACTCATAATGTGGGCCCAGTCATTTGCCCAAGAGCCCATGGAATGAAACCTGGAATTCATCTTTTAATTTTCCTGGTCCGTTCTCCCATCTTACCCTTAATGCCCTAAAGATCCAGCATGACTTCGTCCCTGCCAACTTTTCTATCCTTATCTTTCAGCTCCCTACCTGGCACCTTATACTCCAGCAATATTGAAATCCTACCCCACCCACCCCCCTCCCCATGATTCTTTCCATATCCCACACTATTTAGTGTTTCCAGGCCTTTGTTACACTGGGAAGATTTCACTTAGTTTCATCTCCTCCCCCCAAAAAAATCTGGCTCAGACTCTAGACAATTTGCCCTAACCAGCCTCCCACCCCAAGATGGGTTAGGAGCCCAGAGTCGAGGTTTTCATAACAATGAATATGTTACCCCCTTTTAGATCACTTACAATAAGAATGAGGAGGCCATTTGGGGCTGAGGCATAATTTGCATCTAAATCCCCAAGACTATTTTGAGGGTCCTATAATTCTAAACTTCTCAATCAAGTTATTTTTGGAAAGAGGATTTTCCTGTTATTTCATATCAACAGTTCAGAGATAGGTTGAAAGCGCTCCATGTCTGTTCAAAACTCAGCCTGTGGTTTGATAAAAGGCTTTCAGAAAGCCAAAATGAGCTGGCAATGTCTGTGAAGACAAGGCCTCAAATGGAACTCAGATGAAATTACTTACATGTTTGTTAGGTTCAATTCTTCCTAAGGAAGATTATACCTCAAAAAAAAAAAGTAAAAAAAAAAATCTCTAAATCTCAGTGAGAGGCCCTGGACTCAGTTGTCAGGTTAATATCAAAAGAGGGCCTGCCATACAAAAATGAATATTAGTGCCAAAATGTACAGGTAAAAACAGTAGCTACTGCTGTCTGGGCAAATTATTTCAGGGGTATCTGTAGCTGGGATCTAGTTTCTTCATTCACCTTAGGACATCTACTCAGTTATCCCAAATCAGAAACAAATTTGGGTGCTTTTAGCCAGAATATCTAGTATTCTAGATACACTGTATTCAAATACAATGGTCTTAATTGTAACCATTCAGTTCAGTTCAGTTCAGTTCAGTCCCTCAGTCCTGTCCAACTCCTTGCGACCCCATGAATCGCAGCACGCCAGGCCTCCCTGTCCATCACAAACTCCCGGAGTTTACTCAAACACATGTCCATTGAGTCAGTGATGCCATCCAGCCATCTCATCCTCTGTCGTCCCCTTTTCCTCCTGCCCCTAGTCCCTCCCAGCATCAGGGTCTTTTCCAATGAGTCAACTCTTTGCATGAGGTGGCCAAAGTATTGGAGTTTCAGCTTCAGCATCAGTCCTTCCAATGAACACCCAGGACTGATCTGCCTTAGGATGGACTGGTTGGATCTCCTTGCAGTCCAAGGGACTCTCAAGAGTCTTCTCCAACACCACAGTTCAAAAGCATCAATTCTTCGGCACTCAGCTTTCTTCACAGTCCAACTCTCACATCTATACATGACCACTGGAAAAACCATAGCCTTGACTAGACAGACCTTTGTTGGCAAAGTAATGTCTCTGCTTTTTAATATGCTCTCTAGGTTGGTCATAACTTTCCTTCCAAGGAGTAAGCGTCTTTTAATTTCATGGCTGCAATCACCATCTGCAGTGATTTTGGAGCCCCAAAAAATAAAGTCTGACACTGTTTCCACTGTTTCCCCATCTATTTCCTATGAAGTGATGGGACCAGATGCCATGATCTTAGTTTTCTGAATGTTGAGCTTTAACCCAATTTTTTCACTCGCCTCTTTCACATTCATCAAGAGGCTTTTTAGTTCCTCTTCAATTTCTGCCATAAGGGTGGTGTCATCTGCATATCTGAGATTATTGATATTTCTCCCAGCAATCTTGATTCCACCTTGTGCTTCATCTAGCCCAGCTTTTCTCATGATGTACTCTGCATATAAGTTAAATAAGCAGGGTGACAATATACAGCCTTGACGTACTCCTTTTCCTATTTGGAACCAGTCTGTTGGTCCATGTCCAGTTCTAACTGTTGCTTCCTGACCTGCATATAGGTTTCTCAAGAGGCAGGTCAGATGGTTTGGTATGCCCATCTCTTTCAGAATTTTCCACAGTTTATTGTGATCACACAGTCAAAGGCTTTGGCATAGTCAATAAAGCAGAAATAGGTGTTTTTCTGGAACTCTCTTGTTTTTTTGATGATCCATCGAATGTTGGCAATTTGATCTCTGGTTCCTCTGCCTTTTCTAAAACCAACTTGAACATCTGGAAGTTCACGGTTCACGTATTGCCGAAGCCTGGCTTGGAGAATTTTGAGCATTACTTTACTAGTGTGTGAGATGAGTGCAATTGTGCAGTAGTTTGAGCATTCTTTGGGATTGCCTTTCTTTGGGATTGGAATGAAAAAGGACCTTTTCCAGTCCTGTGGCCACTGCCGAGTTTTCCAAATTTGCTGGCATATTGTGTGCAGCACTTTCACAGCATCATCCTTTAGGATTTGAAATAGCTCAACTGGAATTCCAACACCTCCACTAGCTTTGTTCGTAGTGATGCTTTCCAAGGCCCACTTGACTTCACATTCCAGGATGTCTGGCTCTAGGTGAGTGATCACGCCATTGTGATTATCTGGATCGTGAAGATCTTTTTTGTATAGTTCTTCTGTGTATTCTTGCCCCCTCTTCTTAATATCTTCTGCTTCTTTTAGGTCCATACCATTTCTGTCCTTTATTGAACCCATCTTTGCATGAAATGTTCCCTTGGTATCTCTAATTTTCTTGAAGAGATCTCTAGTCTTTCCCACTCTGTTGCTTTCCTCTATTTCTTTGCATTGATCACTGAGGAAGGCTTTCTTATCTCTCCTTGCTATTCTTTGGAACTCTGCATTAAGCAGTGGTTAATGAGCAGTGGGCCCCAACTTTTACCAGTCTAATTCTCTTCATTAATTCCTTGTGTGAAATTGCCTTTGTATCACTTCAAAAAGGAAATGTTCTTCCTAAAAAATTCAGCCTCTCTCATATTCACAGTCTACCAGGGTTAGATGTTTAAATAAATGTATCCTCCTTATTTAAACGTCAAGTCCCTGATCTGTAAAGGAGTGGAAGTATTTGTTGTTGTTTAGTCGCTCAGTTGTATCTGACTTTTTGTGACCCCATGGACTGCAGCACACCAGGTCCTTCTCTCCCAGATCTTGCTCAAACTCATGTTCAATTGAGTCAGTGATACCATCCAACCATCTCATCGTCTGTCACCCCATTATTTACTCCCTACCTCGTCAAGTAGTTGTAAAAAGAAATTGAGGCCAAATATATAAGGCTGTCAGCACATTGCCTGTTGCATGGTGTATACTCAGTAAATAACTGACGGATGAACGAATCCAGCATCTTAGGAAGTATTTGGCCTTGAAATTGGAAGAATAAGGTTCCGATCCCACTCTGCCCCTTAGGCCCTGTGAAATCTTGGGCAAGTAACTTTCGAACTCCTTGTAATTCCAGTCTGTAAAACAGGGATGTCCCTTGCAGGCAGAGTTGATAGAACAAAAAATATGACTGGATCTTAAGCCACATTATTTTTAACCTATATAAAACAAATGGATAAACTGTATCATAGACTGTATGAATGCCCACTGACCATAGCAGAGAAGAGGTAAAGCAATTTTTTTCTCTGTTGGTAACATTTTTATCATGGACTTGGGGCAATCTAAGCAATATCTTTTGATTAGTCATTCTTGGAATGAATATTGCAATCTCTTTTCTAAAATTAAGACCATCGTATTTGACAGATTGTTGTTTCATCGCTCAGTCATGTCTGACTCTTTGTGACCCCATGGACTGTAGCCCACCAGGCTCCTCTGTCCATGGGATTCTCCAGGCAAGAACACTGGAATGGGTTGCCATTTCCTTCTCCAGGGATCTTCCTGACCCAAGGATCAAACCGGCTTCCTCTGCACCTCCTGCATTAGCAGGCGGATTCTTTACTGTTGAGCCACTGGGGAAGCCTATTTGACAGATCTCTTCACACATCCCACTGTCCAAAATGGCTATTTCATACCTTTTCTTCTTAAACTTCCATGACACTAACCCCCTGACGCCAGCCCTCTTCAACTAATGACTGTGCTTCATTTTTTATTGAGAAAATAACTCTTTCATCTTTTCATAATAAGTCCAGCTATATACCTTCACCTGTGCCTATATGTGCTGCTTTACCTCCTACAACTCATTTGAAGTGGCTTCTTTAAGGAAGTCAACCTTTGCAACTCTCTTTGGATCCTATTCCCCCCAGGGCTTTGATCCTCTAATCATATACTTTCTCTCCTGAACATCAATTTCTCCCTCTCTCTTGGATCACTGTCATCAGCACACAAACCTGCTCTGGTATCTCCCATCTTCAAAAGACCTAACTGTGGCCCAATATCTCCTTTAGCTAAAATCCCTTCCCTCTGCATCTCTTCATAATACTACAAAGAGTTATCTTCAGCCATTGCCTCTGCTTCCCCACTTCACTGCAATCAGACTTTCTTCCTTACTGTTCCACCTAGACTACTCTTGTCAAGGATGCCAGTGATTTTCATAGTGCAAATCCCACAGTCCAGTCTTGGTCCTTAAATTATTTGTCCTCTTAGCAGCTTCTGGTCTTGTCCTCCTTTTTTATTCTCCCTCTCTCTTTAAATATCTGTAGGATCTGCATTTATTTCTTTATTTTTTAGTCTGCACCATGCAGCTTTCAGGATCTTACTTCCCTGACTGGGGATCAAACCCAGACCATGGCAGTGAAAGGCTGGAATCCTAACCACTAGGCCACCTGGAACTCTCTTATCTTCTTTCTTGACCCACTGTCTTCACTGGTTTTTGGGCTACACACTTCCTTGAGAGTCTTCCTCTCTAACTCTGATCCTTCTCAGACTCCTTTGCTGGATTTTCTCCCCTTTCCAGCTTCTAAATGTTGGAGAATCCCGGGACTAGGTTTCTTGGACCTCTTTTTAAAAAATCATTTCTGGGTGATCCTTAATTATGCCTTCAGCTATTTAAAAAGTCACCTCAAACTGAACATATTCCAAACAGAGGTCTTGAGTGAGTCCCCTCCCCCAAATCAGTTCTTGTGCATGCTTTTCCATCTCAGTAATGGTACCATTTTTCACCCAGTTGTTCAGGCCAAAATCCAGAATTTGTCTTTGATTCTTTTTTCCCTGGCCACTCCACCCTCCAATCAATACATCAGTAAGTCAACTTGACCTGAATACAACCATTTCTTAGCACACATACTACTACTACCACCTTGATCTAAGAGGACAGAATCTCTCCTTTGGACTATTGCAATAGCCTTGCAACTGCTTCCACTCTAACGTATCTAAAGTTTCTATTTGCATAGCATAGAATATCTTTTAAAGCAAAATCAAATTTATGACATTTCCCTGTTTCAAATCTTCCAAAGACTTCTGGTGCAAAGAGACAACCCCACCTCATTATTTAACTTACTGGGCCACATATGAACTCTTGTCTATGTATCCTGCCTTCCTACCCACTTTATTCCACTCTAGCTTTGTTGATTTTCCTTCTCTTCCTTGAACACTTCAAGGTTTTCCCACCATAGGGGCTTTGGATCAATTGTTCCCACCTCCTGTGATACTTTTCCCCCCTGACATTTACATGTTAAGCATCTCTGATCTCAACTTATACTTCAAGTCTAAGGAAGACATATTCCCTGACTCTGCTCCATCACACCATCTATTTTATTTTTCATGGATTACTTGCCACTGGTAGTACTTTGTATATATGTATGTAGGCGGCTCAGCAGTAAAGAATCTGCCTGCAATTCGATCCCTGGGTAGGGAAGATCCTCTAGAGAAGGAAAGAGCAACTCACTCCAGTATTCTTGCCTGGAAAAATCCCACGGACAGAGGAGCCTGGCAGGCTACAGTCCATGGGGTCGCAAAAGAGTTGGACACGACTGAGTGACTAAACAACAACAACAGATGTATGTAGGCAGATAGGAATTTATCTGGTTGATTCATTGGTTATCTATTGTATGATTTCCTTACTAGATCATAAGCTCTGTGAAGGCATGGATCTTACTTGTTTTGTTTCCTATTTTATTCCCAGCACCATGGAGAGTATCTGACATGCAGACATTCTCAATATTTGTTGCTGGCTTGAAACAAGTCAGACAAGTTAGTTAGCCCCGCTGTGAAAGATGAAGAGGGGCTCATATTGCAAAGAACTTACTCTAGTGGGTTCATCAGAATGCGTTTCTACTCAAAATCTGATGTATCATGAAACTTATTTTAATGTAAATGTGACCATTTGATCGCAACTGCCCTTTAAAATATTCAACCCCAAATTTCCTGTTCCAAATATCTTTTTAATCACAAACTTAAAATTTTTCAAGGGAAAAAGTATCAATATAGAAATGGAGCCTTCCATCTGGTTAAGGATTCAAATAGGCCCCCAAATATTAACAGTACAATGTCAGCTCCATAGCCTGCCTGCCTTCCTCACATCTAAAGTCTTTAGAGTTCCTTTTAGTCAATAACACAATATGGGCACTGGTCAGAAAACTAAGCTCAATCAAGATCACTGGAGCTACTGATATTTTAAAGGCTTTGTTAATTACTAAATCCTCTGGGGCATTTAAATCCTAAGCCTGTACCATGAGATTATGGGACAGAAAGGTACCTGGCCTATGTTGAACTACCTACTTACAGAAATTTCTTATACATTAAATGTGTTTTAATATATTCTAGCTGAAATTGTGTGTGTGTGTTTAAGTACCTTAAACAAACTCTCTGTACTCCCAAGCTGTGGGCACAGCCCCAAATTGTAATATCAATCTGCATTCCAAATTGAAAGGAGAAACCACTTCTAATGGGAAAGGCCACTTCATCTTGTTAAAAAGAGGTAGAATCCAGAACTGGGGATCCTGTGATCTTTGACAAAATCCTTCTAGATGAAGGGGCAAATGGAACTGAAAATACCAGCATTGCCACTCATAACCCACAGTTGCAAAAATTATATTTAACAGCCTTCAGTAACAAAATTCTAAATCTGGAAAGTTACACTGTGATATTCTGTTTTTCTGTGCTCCTCTGTCCTCCTGAGTTTCTATAGATCTAGTGAGTCCATTTCTGGGGCTCCTCTAAGTGTGTGAGGCTCCATATATTTGATACATTCTTAGCTCTGTCTTACTATGTCAATCTATATCCCATACTTCCCCAGTTCCTTCTGTCTCTGATAACTGACCCAACTACAAAGCCAATAGTTACTTATTTGTTTTCCCATTTGTTGACTTTGGCTGAAAATACATAGCGATTTGGGACCCTTCTTAGCACAGGTGAAGTTTGAAATCACTCCTTTCCCCTAGGAGTGCTTTGTGAAAGCAGGAGAATCACAGCACAAATTTTGCATAGAATAATACCTCAAGGAAAACATGTTCAAGGATGTTTACTTATTGGATTAAACCACTTTAATTGTAGTATCAGAACCATCTTATGGCTAATGGCCATACACATCGGTGTGAAATCTGTACCCTGAAAGGGGCTGAGAAGCTCACAGAAGACTGCATGCATGCATGCATAATGGCTCTCAAAGAGCATTTAAATATCCTGGTTAAAAAGTTTCTAGTATTAGTTACTTACCAGTTCAAAAACATATACATAAATACTGGTTTATTAAAAAAGAATAGATTCCACCCCATATTCTAATCACAAATTAAGAAAAATAATGAAATTATAGTAGCCCTTCCAGAAAATGTAGTTGACTAATAGATACAAGAAAAATGTTCAACTTTTTAGTAAGTAAAAATTACAAACAACCAGTTCACCTCTCAATTTGAGAAACAGGGAAATACCATTTTCACTCACAATTTAAGAAATTTTGGGGAAAAAAGGATGGTATTAAAGGCTGCCAACAATGTGATGAAACAAAGCTGGTTGGAATAGTAATTGGTAAAACATTTGAGAAAAGCAATCTGGCAGTATCTATCAAAACCTTTAAACTGTCCATATCTTTAAATCAGACATTGTTACTTTATGATTTAATTCCACGAAATAATATCAAATGCGGAAAAATATTATTCCTAAAGATCTTTAGGTTGATGTCATTTATAATAACAACACTCATGCAAAATAATAATGTCCAATAATCTGGTATTAGTTAAGTAAGCTATGGTAAGCTTATTTGATATTAAATTGTGTTCATAAAGACTGTAAAAATGTAGAAAATGTTCATGTTTTAATATCAGGTGAAAAGATATAAGATTATGACTATAAATATCAATGTGTCACACACACACACAGAAAAAACAAACAAATGCATGAAAAAAGACTGAAAGAAAACACACCCAAGTGTTAAGAGTGGTTGTCTTTGGATGGTAAGACTCAAAAATGAACTTATGAAAATAATTCATCCAGGAATAGTAAGAAAAAAATTATTGTGATGCCAAATGAGTGGTTTAGTTTATAGGGCTATTTCCAGGATTCACTGTGTAAATGATTGACTTTTTGTTATAAATTTATACTTTTTAGAGACTTAAAATTAAGCACTTAGAGTCCCATAGTTGTGAAACTTCTCTGTAAATCATAGTCTGCCTTTATATTGACACCAACCCTCCCTATTTCAGAAGAAAATTGCATGCAAGTAAATTCATAGACGTGCTTACCCAAAGCTGTCAAATCTAATAAACTCAACTCCTTGATATTTTATGAAATTTACTCCAATTACAACCTAATGATGGGATTGGGGGGAAAAAGCAAAGGATGTACATTATTTTTTCAAGGCTCAGGAGCTGCTTCCCTTAATTGTTTTTTGAACACCACCAATATATCTTTATTAGATTACCCTCTAAAATTTGGAACTTAGTAATATTGTTTATATTGTGCTTTCTAAACTGATGAATACAATGTAATTATCATTCACTCATTAAAGGACTGAATTTGGCATCATGATCTGTATTCCAGGCTCACAGGCCAGCTAAAATTCCCCAATGCTCATAGAAAAATTGTAACTAAGAAAAATACTTCTTATATGTTAAATACAATATCTAAATACACACATAAATATACTCCTGTAAATATACACATTCTCTATATAAGCATATACTTAAATATATGGGTAAGTATTTTCTTTGGTTAGGGTTTTCATGTGAATATTGGAACATTTTTCCCCAAGGATCTCTTTCAGTCCCAATCATCTGGGGAAAGCATTTAGGAGAAGCAGGCAGCTTGGCTGGTAAAGTTCCCTCTGTCTCATTCCAATTTCCTGGATTAATACAGTCAACTTCTACTCCCAGAAGGCAACAAAACATACCAACTTTCTATGTGCATCCACACAATGTGGTATCCAGAAAACCACTGAAGGTGACATTTAAAAACCTTAGGTATAGAAAACAGATTTGTGGTTCCCAGGAGGGGGGCGGGGGATAGGCAAGGGAAGGAACGGGAGTTTGGTATTAGCAGAGGCAAGCTATTATATACAGGACAGATAAACAGTAAGGTCCTACCATATAGCACAGGGAACTATATTCAACATTCTGTGACAAACCATAAAGGAAAAGTACACACACACACACACACACACCTATGTGGGGCTTCCCAGGTGGCTAGGTGGTAAGGAATCCGCCTGCAATGCAGGAGATGTGGGTTCTATCCCTGTGTTGGGAAGATCCCCTGGAGAAGAGAATGGCAACTCACTCCAGTGTTCTTGCCTGGAGATTCTATGGACAGAGGGGCCTTGTGGGCCCCAGTTCATGGGGTTGCAAACAGTCGGACGTGACTGAGCAACTAAACAACCACAATATAACACATATATGTATATAAACTGAGTCACTTTGCTGTACAGAGGAAATTAACACAACATTGTAAATCAACTATTCTTCAATAAAATTTTTAAAAATCTTAGGAAGATGATCCTCATAAGGTTACACATAGATTTACCATACAACAGAGCAATTCCACGTCTAGACATCTAACCACCATCCCAAAAAATGAAAGCATAAGGCCACACATGCATGAATGTTCATAGCAGCACTATCACTATCCACGACCACTCCAAAGTGGAAACAAACAAAATGCCCATCAACTAATGAACAGATAAAAAAAATGTGGTGTATCCATACAATGAAATATTAGTCAGTCATAAAAAGGAATCAAGTACTCATACATGCTACAAAGTAGATGAACCTTGAAAACCTTATGCTGAAAAAAAGCCAGACACAAAAGCCATTTATGGTATGATTGCATCTGTATGCAATGTCCAGAACAAGCAAATATCTAGAGACAGAAAGTAGATTACTGGGAAGGCAGGAAAGGTATAAAACAAGGTGCTATAGGAAGGAAGAAGCAGGGGGTGCAGGGTAGTGTGCAGAAAGTTATCAGATAAGGAGACTCCCAAAAAAGTAAGTTTCAAAATAAACTCTGAAAGACAATCAAGTTGCCAAAATGATAGGTAGGAAGGAGAAGAGATAGGAAGAGATCCACATGAAGAGCAAGTGCAATGGCCAGAGACTGTGGTAGACTGAGAACTTGAAAGTGGACTAATGTGGCTAGAGAGTGAACCATAGAGGTCATGGGAGATCAGGCTTCCACTGTAGGCAGGGCTCAGGTTTGCAGCATGTCTGGGCCAGAGTCATCATTTTGGACTTGATCTTGGGTGTAATGGAAGGCCACTGAAGGGTTTGAAGCACATGGGTAACCTCATGAAATTTATATTTTAGAAAGATTATCCTTCCAGGGGAAAAGTCTGGAAAGATACATGCCAGACTGTCAAGACAAGTCACTTCTGATGGGGTAAAGTCTAACGGGTAGTAGCTTTGTCTGTGAACAACTTTGTTTACATCACTTCTGACAATAAATATTTTTTTTTGTCACTTAGAAACATCAAATTGTGCTTTCCCACTAAAAACAAATTATTCTTCTTCCTTCAGTGTAAGAATGGACTGGATGGCGGAATCTTGAGGGTATTATGCTAAGTGAAATAAACCAGGCACAAAAGGACAAATGTTGCATGACTTCAGTTACATGAAGTCCCAGAGTAGTCGACTGCATAGAGGCAGGAAGTAATATGGAGGTTACCAGGGGCTGAAAGGAGTGAGGAATGGGGAGTTAGTGTTAAACGGGGACAGAGTTTCAATTTAGGGTGGTGACAAAATTCTGGAGATGGATGGTGATGATGGTTGTACAATGCGAATGTACATAACACTACTGAATTGTACACTTAAAACGGTTAAAATGGTATTTTTTACATTATATATATATATTTTTTATCACTGTAAAGAAAGAAAAAGAATGGCCTGGAGAAGGGCTGGACCAAATGACAGACATAAACGAGCAGACTCAGAACTAGAGCGGTCCACGTGCAGAACCCCAGATTCACAGGGACACAGAGGCAGTGAAATGGACAGATACAAGTTATATTTTGAAACTGCAACTAACAGGGCTTTAGGAAGGAGAAAAGAAGAAAATGTCTAATATCCCAAAGCAGACCGTGAAACAAGGAGTTGGATGCCACTAGTTAATTTGTAAGGAGACCTCAGGAAACCCAGGTAGGGCTCAGGGGAGGTGAGGCAAAGAAAGGAAGGGAGGTAGTAAAGGTGTAGTATCCAGCAGACTGTCGCTGTGGGCAACTGATGACTGATCATGCTTGGGACCTCTGAAGACTGTGTGGAACATGCCTCCGTGATTCCAACTAAGTGGTGAGCCATCGTGTCAGTCTTAGGGGGATGGCTACTCCTGGGGGCATTAACCCCACCCCACTGCTGGCCTGTCCTGAATGGAAGCCCCTTATGGTTTCCAGTGGTCAGAGGAAGCCCTCAGGCAAAGACTTGCAGCACTCAGAAGCCATAGGTCCCCATATAGGGGAGTGCAGGGGGGACAGTGGGACCCCTCCAATGTCTGCTACCAAAGTCAAGGGTCTTGGCTGGAAAACTGGTCTGAAGGTGATTCTGTTTCCCAAAACAGGGGACACTGGAGGTAAAGGGTGTCAATGCTGCCACAGGAGATGGAAGGAGCGGCTGGAGAAGGAGGAGGGAAGCAGGAAACAGTGGGATTGTGGGAGTGATGAGAAGAAGTGCTGTTTTAAAATGCTTGGTTAATACAAAGCATAAGAAGCTGAAAAATCTTTTTTCAGACAGTGGGAACTCTTTTGGAAAACAGTTATTAGTTTAATAAAAGGTTATAGTTAAATAAACTACACAGTATTAGTTAAATACATAAAATAAACACCCTTATCCTGTGCTGTACCACAAGACTCAGATGTCAAACATGGAGGAAACACTATTCAACCAGACAACCCACAGTGAGTGAAATAAAAGCTTCCAATGCAGTTCCACACTCCACCTCTTTCTGACCTTCCACTATATGTAAAATCATACAAATCAATATATTGCACATACCACCTTATAGGAAGGATGTATTTGGGGAGGAAAAAAAATCCTAAACTTGCTTTTATCTATATGTTCTTATATGTACAGAAGGTCCTTATATTAGTATGTAATCAAGGTCCTTTAGCAATGTCAGGCAGATATTTTTGTTACTATATTTTGCACATGTGCTTTGTTCTTCACATCTCGTTCCAACGGTTTCACAAGATGGAATAAGCTTTCACTTTACCAATTACTTGTAATTTGAAAAATGCAGACATCATTTTTCATTGTCATTGAGGTCTTCATCCACTGTATCTAAAAAACACTGAAAAATAATGCTAAGAGTTTATATATAGGATGCATGATTTGAATATTGATTTAAATTCTAGTTGCTAATACTGTTTAAAATCCTTATTTTTCTAAGAAAAAAATTAAAATCCCTAACACACAAACATTGATTGGAAATTATAATTCACTAATGCTTAGAATTTTAAAGATTGGTTTTAAACTTGCTCTTGCATAATCTTAAAACCTGTAAATTTACCTAATGGAAAGGAAGCCAGATTTAAAAGATACCTGTTCTTAAAAAAAATAAAATAAAAAAATAAAAGATACCTGTTTACTGAAATATACCTTTTAAAAGAATGCAGTAGGAGAAGAAAATGCCTTCTCATTTCCATCGCTTCTAGTCTACGGCCATACCACCCTGAACGCGCCCGATCTCGTCTCATTTCCATCGCTTCTCATGCTATTCTGTTCACAAACTAAAACCCAGAAATAAAGCAAGCATAAACCCAAAAGATTTTTCTTTTGCAAATAAAATATTTTTGCCTCCCTTATCTAACAGTCAGCTCAACCTTTTTGTACTTTTCCCCATTTCTCAGACCTGTCCACTGGAAGTGCAATATTGTGGGCCAGCAGACTGATTTATCTACAGAAAACTCATTTCCCTTTGGACATATTCTTCATGAAATCAGAGAGAAAGGACCAAGGGGAGAAAAGCAGACAACAGACAGTGTATTTTGGATGTTCTGCCTTTTATCAACTACGGTGGACCATGTGATTTCCTTTCAAATTGTGACTGTTCCTGCATGCAACCCAATTTCTGATGACAGAAAAGGCATTTGTGATGTTCTCCTTACCCCTCCTGAGGCCAGAAATATCACACTATCTATGAGTTAGACTAAAAAGCCAGCATAATACTTGGAAACTCAACCCCAAGTTATCTTAGTACCTATTTTGACTTGGTCCAAGGGTGATCTCTTGAAAGGTACCCAGAAGCTTCTTTCATCCAAAAAAAAGGACATTTTGGTGCATGCAATAACAATAAATAGGCACAAGAAATGTAACTTAACATCTTTCCTTGTGTGTGCACCTGTGTTAAACTGGAACTGTTTCTTGACTGCTTGTTCCTAGCACCTGGCATGTAGAAGGCTCTCACTTCAGTTCAGTTCAGTCACCCAGCCCTGTCCAACTCTGTGACCCCATGGACTGCAGCACACCAGGCTTCCCTGTCCATCACCAACTCCCAGAGCTTACTCAAACTCATGTCCATCAAGTTGGTGATGCCATCCAACCATCTCATCCTCTGTCCATTCTCCTCCTGCCTTCAATCTTTCCCGGCATCAGGGTCTTTTCCAATGAGTTAGGTCTTCACATCAGGAGGCCAAAATATTGGAGTTTCAGCTTTAGCATCAGTCATTTCAATGAATATTCAGGACTGATTTTCTTTAGGATTGACTGATTGGATCTCCTTGCAGTCCAAGGGACTCTCAAGAGTCTTCTCCAACACAACAGTTCAAAAGCATCAGTTCTTCAGCAGTTTTCTTTATAGTCTAACTCTCACATCATACATGACACTGGAAAAGCCATAGCTTTGACAAGATGGGCCTTTGTTGGCGAAGTAATGTCTCTTCTTTTTAATATGCTGTCTAGGTTGCTCTTAACTTTTCTTCCAAGGAGTAAGCATCTTTTAATTTCCTGGCTACAATCACCATCTGTGGTGACTTTGGAGACAAAAAAAAAAAAAAAAAAAAACAACTCTCCTACTCTTTCCATTGTTTCCCCATGTATTTGCCATAAAGTGATGGGACCAGATGCCATGATCTTCGTTTTCTGAATGTGGAGTTTTAAGCCAACTTTTTCACTCTCCTCTTTCACTTTTATCAAAAAATAGAGTAGCCATCATAGTAAACAAAAGAGTCCGAGATGCAGTACTTGGGTGCAATCTCAAAAATGACAGAATGATCTCTGTTCATTTCCAAGGCAAACCATTCAATATCACAATAATCCAAGTCTGTGCCCTGGCCAGCAATGCTGAAGAGGCTGAAGATGAATGGTTCTATAAACACCTACAAGATCTTCTAGAACTAATACCCAAAAAAGATGTCCTTTTCATTACAGGGGACTGGAATGCAAAAGTAGGAAGTCAAGAGATAGCTGGAGTAACAGGCAAATTTGGCCTTGGAGTACAAAATGAAGCAGGCAAAGGCTAACAGAGTTTTGCCAAGAGAATGCACTGGTCATAGCAAATACCGTCTTCCAACAACACAAAAGAAGACTCTACACATGGACATCACCAGATGGTCAATACTGAAATCAGATTCATTATATTCTTTGTAGCCAAAGATGGAAAAGCTCTATGCAGTCAGTAAAAACAAGACTGGGAGCTGACTGTGGCTCAGATCATTTTGGCAACTCCTTATGCCAAATTCAGACTTAAATTGAAGAAAGTAGGGAAAACCACTAGGCCATTCAGGTATGACCTAAATCAAATACCTTACTATTGATACAGTGGAAGTGACAAATAGATTCAAGGGATTAGATCTCATAGAGTGCCTGAAGAACTATGGACGGAGGTTCATGACATTGTACAGGAGGCAGTGATCAAGACTATCCCTAAGAAAAAGAAATGCAAAAGGCAAAATGGTTGTCTGAGGATGCCTTACAAATAGCTGAGAAAAGAAGAGAAGCAAAAGGCAAAAGAGAAAAGGAAAGATAAACGCATTTGAATGCAGAGTTCCAAAGAATAGCAAGGAGAGATAAGAAAGTCTTCCTCAGCGATCAATGCAAAGAAATAGAGGAAAACAATAGAATGGGAAAGACTAGAGATTTCTTCAAGAAAATTAGAGATACCAAGGGAACATTTCATGAAAAGATGGCCACAATAAAGGACAGAAGCAGAAGATATTAAGAAGAGGTGGCAAGAATACACAGAAGAACTGTACAAAAAAGATCTTCATGAGCCAGATAACCACAAAGGTGTGATCACTCACCTACAGCCAGACATCCTGGAATGTGAAGTCAAGTGGGCCTTAGGAAGCATCACGATGAACAAAGCTAGTGGAGGTGATGGAATACCAGTTGAGCTATTTCAAATCCTAAAAGATGATGCAGTGAAAGTGCTGCACTCCATATGCCAGCAAATTTGGAAAACTCAGCAGTGGCCACAGGACTGGAAAAGGTCAGTTTTCATTCCAATCCCAAAGAAAGGAAATGCCAAAGAATGCTCAAACTACCGCACAATTGTAATCATCTCACACCCTAGCAAAGTAAGGCTCAAATTTCTCCAAACCAGGCTTCAACAGTACATGAACGGTGAACTTCCAGATGTTCAAGCTGGATTTAGAAAAGGCAGAGGAACCAGAGATCAAACTGCCAGCATCCACTGGATCATTAAAAAAGCAAGAGAGTTTCAGAAAAACATCTACTTCTGCTTTATTGACTATGCCAAAGCCTTTGACTGTGTTTATCACAACAAACTGTGGAAAATTCTTCAAGAGATGGGAATACCAGACCACCTTACTTGCCTCCTGAGAAGTTTGTATGAAGGTCAAGAAGCAACAGTTAGAACTGGACATGGAACAACAGACTGGTTCCAAATCAGGAAAGGAGTACGTCAAGACTGTACATTGTCACCCTGCTTATTCAACTTATATGCAAACTATATCATGCGAAATGCTGGGCTGGAGGAAGCACAAGCTGGAATCAAGATTGCTGGGAGAAATTTCAATAACCTCAGATATGCAGATGACACCACCCTTATGGCAGAAAGTGAAGAGGAACTAAAAAGCCTCTTGATGAAAGTGAAAGAGGAGAGTGAAAAAGGTTCTCACTTAATGTTTTCCCAATCGAAGACTAGCAGCAGATGGATGGAGACAGATTGGCATGCTGCCAGCTAAGATTTTTTTGATAGATTGTAAACAAAAGAGGCTTAATCACAGGATTAAAAACTAGACCACAATTTCCTCTTACAGACATTTCCATAAGTCATGGGCTTCATCTTTTTCAATCAGAGAACAGAATCCTCCAATTGTCATGTCATTATAATATTAATAGTCTAGCTCTAAAATGTCTGATCTGGTGGGGCATGGCAAGAATGGACTTTCTCTTTTTCTCTCCTCTGTTTTGCCATGGAATGGGACAATGGGTTGCTCCTACTGGACTTTTCATAATGCTGAATTATATATAGTCCTTGCCTTTTTCTATGCTTTTCCAATCATCTTCAAGATTCTTGCATTTCTCAGTCCAGCAGAGGGGCCTTCCAGACATCTCTAAACTTAGACTAAATGACTAGTTGTCTCCTCTGCCCAACTGTAAAATATCAGATTAATTACTTTTTTTACAGCACTCATTTTTCTGGCCTTTAAACCATTTGTTGAATCACACAGAGAATCCCATCTCTGGATATGCTGATTCAAAATGTTGCAGTTCATATAAATGCTATTAATGGTCATTTCTGAGAAGTACAATCAAAAGGTTGTCTGTTAAAACACTATAGCACTCTCCCTTGCAATCCTGATCGTCTATCTTTCTAGTTCACTTGTTCAAATCCATCGAATATGAATGCCCTTTAACCCAAGATCCTCAGTCTATTAACCTTTCCACTTAAATCCTATCAATGTTTCCCTCACAGTGTCACTTTCTCTCTTGTTCATCTGGGATTCCATCACCCATTTCTGTAATCACTTTCAGTATCTCTGATTCCTTGTGCGAAATCCTACAGGAAGCTGCATAAAATGATTGTAGATTAGGGGAAGAATAGAGGTAGATGCCAATGTAGATTTAAATGTCAAGCACATAACACTCTATTTGATGAAAGAATATTTGAATTGGCTAACTATCTCTCCAATAAATCCTATCACCAAATCTTCCTTTGGGTCCTCTGAGGCCCCAAGGTGAAGCTGCCATATTCCTCTCTTCTGTATCACCTGAACCAGATGAATTTATCTTTCTCAGCGCCCACCACCGCTCAGAGAATTCACCTGTATGTAGCTGAATGTGCCTCCCTCTGCTTGGTGTATGCTTCGAAGAAAGAAACATGGATTACCCATCTGTATATTTCCATGTCTAGCCCCATGCTTGGTAAATAGGGCCCTCGATAAGGGTTTATTGGATGAATGGATGAATCACTGAATGAACAAACTTGACTTTTTTTCCTCCCCTGCAGAAACAACAAAATAAAACATGTTTGATGAAATGAGGATAACTTATCTGAGCGTATGCGTTTATGGGTGCTTATCATCACTACTTAACAAGGGCTATTTCATTTTAACTGGCATAGCATAAAAGGGCTATTCTGAAACAGCCAACTGTATCTTACAGGACTCCTAAACAAACCAAAATCTATCACAGGATTTGAATGCAAACTGGAGAGGAAATTAAAATGTAAAACATGAAACAGCTGTTTGATCAGCTTTTACAACAGACTGTGGACATAGGCAATATTCATGTCTTATATAGATGGGCAAAAATAATCATAGAAAATGGTTTGCCACAGGACTATTCTTTTTTCTTTTCTGCACTGAAACACACAGAATGATCTAATTAATGATATCAAACTTGTAGAAGCACAGGATAACAGTATTCAAAAAATTTTAAAGCACTGTATAATATATAAATACCTAGTAAATAGTGGTAGGCGTAAAGCATTAATTGCAAAAGTGGTTTGCTTTGCACGTTATAGAGAGCAAAAAGAGCAAGAATTATATGCCACCACTGAAATTTTACAAAACTAAAGAACGTTTACAAAAACTAGTACCTACAACTTCATTAAATTACAACTCTGAACAGGTGAAGATCCCTGATTTTCTTTGTGTTGCGTCAAAAACGGAAAAATACTGGCTTCCTAGAGAAGTAACTAAGAAGCCCATTATTAAAATTCCACCTTAAACTGACAAAACTTTCTTAGAGTAACAATTTTTTAATCATTAAGAAAAGGCTTAAAATGATTCCCAACACTATGTCTAGGAATTTCCTAAAGAAGAAATCAGAATTATGCACAAAGGTTTAGGTATAGGATATTCACAATAGCTTTGTTTAAAATAGAAATTTGGAAACAACACAAATGTTCAGTAATAGAAGACTGGTATATAAATACAATCAGATGAAATAATATAAAGTTATCAATATTGTATAGAAGAGCATTTAAGACATTGTTAAACATTCATAATATGTTGTTATTTATGTTAAAAGGACTACCAGTGGGTATGGTAAATCCAGTAGATGGTTTGCAAAGAGAAAATACAGGTGACAATTGTAACAGTGGCTTTTTTGTAGGAATCAATTATAGACTATTTTCATTTTCTTTCTGCTCCTTTCTTTAATTTACACATTTTCACAATAAGTATGTATTATTCCTCAATTCACCCTATTAAAAAACATTCCTACCTCTCCAAAAAAAACTCCTTAAGCTGTAAATAACCAAGAAGGAATGTGATTTCATCTTTCATTTACATCAGTGGCCTGTCTTCCTAAAAATTTTCGAGGGAACTTTGGTTATTAATTTGATTATTAACTCTTTAACTGAAGTTATCTGAAAGGGGGCTGTGTTGGATAACAAAATTTTTCCAAAGAATTTGTTGCTTTAATGTAAAATACTGGAGAATAACCCAAAAAAGTGAGATAGAATTAAACATGAGCATATAGACACAATTTAAGACAGAAACACAACTGGGATCACAGGAATAAAAAAAAAAAAAACAAAAGATGAGGTCAGGATTCTGAATTCACTATAAATGAATCACTGGAAATGTCTGCAAGATAAATAAAAAAGGGGGGTATTATTTGGGTTGGAAAGAGAGCAAATAAAACTAAGGACCTAGAAGGACACTTTCAGCATTGTACAATTCTGACAAATGTGTTTTTTTAAATTTATAACAAGGTTTTAAGACTGCTTGAGGTACAAGGTGCAAATGGATGCTTCTCAAAATGAATGAACATACAAATCATGATATATATTAAAAGCAGTATATACATGTCAATCCCAAACTCCCTAACTATCCTTTTCCTCCAAACTTTCCCCTGTGTGTGTTTAGTCGCTCAGTTGTGTCCAATTCTTTGTGGTCCCACGGACTATAGCCCACCAGACTCCTCTCTCCATGGAATATCACTGGAGTGAGTTGCCATTCCCTACTCCAGGGAATCTTCCCGAACCAGGGATCAAACCTGTTTCTCTTGCATCTCCTGCATTAGCAAGTGGATTCTTCACCACTAGCACCACTAGTTTCCTTTTCTAAGTTTGGGAGTCTGCTTCCACTTTATAAATATGTTCATTTGCATCTTGTTTTTAGATTAAATATTGATGCTGATGATGAGTCTAGAGTGAAAAATGACCCAGGTAAGAGATGACTAACATAAGATCAAGAATGTAAACTTCTGACTTAAAATGGAAATTAACCAGAATATGACATTTAAGATGCCATTAAACAGAGACTCTGGTAACATAACATTTGAAAGGTCAAACTTTGACCCTACTTTCTGATTTTGCCCTCTCTCTCACAAAACAACAGGTTTCAATGAAAACTCTTACATTACAAATAGGATGAACTATTCACTTTGTGTTTGAGATTGCTCAAGATGTGTGTTTGTCATTTAGTAAGCTGGGTCACAACCCTTAGGGAGAAAATCTCTTTGATCTTATTTTTTCGAAAAAGGAAAATTTTAAATACAATCAAGTCCTTCCATTTCAACTGTAAAACTTCAGGGGGAAAATACTAATTACTTTTTGTGATACCTCTTTTCTAGGTGTTTTCTCAGTAAAACAGAACTTCTCCCCATTCTTGCCTCCCTTCACTTTCTCTTGCAATCTGCTTTGAGCTTCAGGATAACTCTATTATAATCAGCTAATCACCTTTCAACCTATTCCTGAATTACTACCCATCTCTTTGTTTCTTTGGCTCTAGGATTGCCCACTTTCACAACTGCCCATCTTATCTTTTTAGCAAAAACTGTCAATGCTTCTTTAGTTCCAGTCACTGAAAAACATAACGAACTCACTTTGCTTTTCAACATTTCATTGCTTGATCATTGCCTGCCCTCCTCCTTCCAAATTTATCACCCATATCTCCCTATCCTACTATCCTAGACTTATTACACTTTCTACCTTCCTATAAATAAAAATATCACCTGCAAACTGGAGTCTATGGCCTTATAAGGTTAAAGCGTCTGCCTCCAATGCGGGAGACCTGGGTTCGATCCCTGGGTCAGGAAGATCCCCTGGAGAAGGAAATGGTAACCCATTCCAGTATTCTTGCCTGGAGAATCCCATGGATGGAGGAGCCTGGTGGGCTACAATCCACGGGGTCGCAAAGAGTCGGACACTACTGAATGACTTCACTTTCACTTTCCCATCTTTAAAGCCTCTCCTTCTCTACCAACCCCAAACTTTGACTGTTCTTCAGGAACTGTTCCAATTTCACATCTCTAAGAAGAACTTCTCCAATTCCTGGGGTCTTCTGTGATTTACTTGGGTCCCACAGTACAGAACTCAATTATTTATTATTTCTAGTCATTTCTTATTGCCTATATGTGCTGATCTTGCGTCTCCAATTGCATTTTAAGTTTTCTGAGAGTAAGAACTTGGTCTTACAGAAGACTTTCTGTACCCCCCTTAAGTAAGCTGACAGATGACGACTTGAGATCATGGCTTACTGTTCTTCGTTTTCTGTAGTACCTTTGTTTACTGAATTAACCAAAGAGACTGAACATGGATCCGTTTTGTAAACTTGAAAGTAAAAACAGTGCATTCGAAATGTTAGTCATTTTTATCTTCCACATAGCAATATTTGGTCAGGTTCTTGTTCCAACTGCCCTTTCTCCTAAAGCTGAGGGTTCATCCTCCAGAACAGGGACTTTATTCACTGGAAAACCAGGTGCTGTCACTAGTAGATAAAACTAAAGATGCTTCCATCTTCAGTCACCAATGACTCTATTAGAGCAAAAATCTTTTCTCTGCACCATGTGGCAGGCAGGATTTCTGTTCCCCTACCAGGGATTGGAGCCATGCCCTGCTGAAGTGAAAGCACAGAGTCCTAACCACTGGGCTACCAGGGAATTCCTTAGAATATGTTTTTAGTAGAAGAAATTTATGGGATTTGGATGGTTAAAGTCAAGAAAAAATTTTATACCATTATCAAGGGAATTACTGACTTCTAGTCAGTGAAAGTCACTCAATCGTGTCTGACTCTTTGTGACCCCATGGAATAGTCCATGGAATTCTCCAAGCCAGAATACTGGCATGGGTAGCCATTCCTTTCTCCAGGGGATCTTCCCAATCCAGGGATCGAACCCAGGTCTCCTGCACTGCAGGCGGATTCTTTACCAGCTGAGCTACTGAAGACATCCCTAAAAAGCTAAGCCCAAGAAGCTTGGGGTCCTTGCAAACTGATAATGCTGTACTTTTCACATGAGGAAATTTCCAAAGTATTCTGTTATAGGGACAAAAACCCTCATCCTGGATATGGCCTCTCCATTTGGCTCTGTTTTGGGGACCTAGAAGTGTATTCAACCTTGTACATTTCCAAGATCCCCTCAGTTAAGCACTGCCTGTTGACTTCTAAAAATAGCAGAGTTAACACTGATTGAGCATCCCAGAAGTTAGCCCCAGAAACATCACTCCGCTTAATAAGTGAATATCTGGAGGCTGAGGAAGTAGGTAAATAACCGAAGCTATACAGTTAGGGACACAGGTAGGATCTGAACCCAAGTGTTAGGCTCCTAGGGTTCTTGCATTTAACTTCTGTGTTATCCTGCTTCCCCCAAGAGGTAAAAGGTTAGTCCCATCCTTCCAACAGATCTCTGGTTGTAAGGCTTACCTTCTCTGAGCCCAAAGCCTGAGAAGACCCACAATTTTGATCAAGGGATTCTATCAATTTAATTCAATTTCTGAGGGCTAAGGTGAGCTGGGTTCTTTGCTAAACACCAGAGATAGGGAGATACATTGTACGAAGTCTTTGATTTTCAGCAGCCTATGATCAGGTGAAGGTTCACGGATGGTTAAACAAGTAATTTAAACATGGTAAGTGAGATCCAGTAATAAACACACACATGGAACACTGCTAAGACTATATGTATAATGGTCATCAAATCCAAAGATGAAACTACAGTTAGTGTGAGCCCCAATTCAGAGTGACATGCTACTGTACACATTTCATTCATCCCAGGTGTCCCAGGTGACATTATACTATATAACCTTGCCACCTGTAATAATTCAATATTACCTAATTTTAAATGTTATTTAAAATGCAGAAGTTCTAATTCAGTGTACATCAGTTAAGGGCATGTGTATATAGACTTTGAATCTTGACAAGAATAAAGAAATGTACAAACATTTGAATTCAGTGATAGCAACATTTGTTGTCATTACTGATATCTGGAGAAATGCTTGATACTGGAACATTTTATTGACTTTATTGTATCACTAGAGCATGAAAATGCCACTGAAGCCCAAAATGTTAGAGAAATAAGTTAGAAACTAAATTATCTCATCAAGTTCACAGGATAAATTTGAGTCAGAGCCCATCTGTATATTTATTGACAAAAATGTAGAAATCAACAAAGCAGCTGATTTTTTCTTTTTTCTTTTTCTTTTGCCCTATTGGTTGCATTTAAAAGCAGATTTTTTTTTCCAGTGATAATCCAGTAATCTGTATATTCTTCCTTTCTTTATCTCTTAACCATTTTAAAGTTGAAGTATATTTAATGTACAATGCTGTGTTAGTTTTAGGTGTACATCAAAGTGATTCAGATATGTATGTGTGTGTATATATATATATATATATATATACATGTTCTTTTTCAGATTCTTTTCCATTACAGGTTATTACAAGATATTGAATATGGCTCCCTGTGCTATACAGTAGGTCCTTATTGTTCATTTATTTTATATATAGTAGTGTGTATCTGTTAATACCAAACAACTAATTTATCTCTCCCCCATCACTATCCCCTTTGGTAACCATAAATTTATTTTCTATGTCTGTGAGTCTATTTCTGTTTTGTAAATAAATTCACTTGTATCATTTTTTATATTCCACATATAAGTGACATCACATAAATTTTTCTTTCTCTGTCTGACTTACTTCACTTAGTATGATAATACTTAGGTCCATCCAGGTTGTTGCAAATGGTATTTTTATTCTTTTTTTATGGCTGAATATACATGTGTGTGCTCAGTCACTTCACTTGTGTCCAACTCTTTGTGACCCTATGGACTGTAGTCTTCCAGGTGCCTCTGTCCATGGGATTCTCCAGGCAAGAATACTGGAGTGGGTAGTATTTCCAAGGGATCTTCATGACCCAGGGATTGAACTCATGTCTCTTACATCTCCTGAATTGGCAGGTGGATTCTTTACCCACTGAGCCATCAAGGGAGCCCATATATATATATATATATATCTTAAATCCACATCTTAAATCCATTCATCTGTTGATGGACATTTAGGTTACTTCCACGTCTTGGCTATTGTAAATAGTGCTGTGCACATTGGTGTGCATTTATCTTTTTGAATTAGAGTTTTTCTGGGTATAGGAGCAGGATTTCAGGATGATATGGCAACTCAATTTTTAGCTTTTTAAGGAACCTCCATTCTGTTCTCCATAGTGGCTGCACCAATTTACATTCCCACCAACAGTGTAGGAGGGTTCCTTTTTCTCCACACCCTCTCCAGCATTTATTATTCGTAGACTTTTTAATGATGGGCATTCTGGCTGGTGTAAGATCAACTACTCATTGTGGTTTTGATTTGCATTCCTCTGCTGCTGCTGCTAAGTCACTTCAGTCGTGTCCAACTCTGTGCGACCCCAGAGACGGCAGCCCACCAGGCTCCCCCATCCCTGGGATTCTCCAGGCAAGAACACTGGAGTGGGTTGCCATTTCCTTCTCCAATGCATGAAAGTGAAAAGTGAAAGTGAAGGCGCTAAGTCATGTCCAACTCTTAGTAACCCCATGGACTGCAGCCCACCAGGCTCCTCTATCCATGGGATTTTCCAGGCAAGAATACTGGAGCGGGTTGCCATTGTCTTCTCTGTTGCATTCCTCTAACAATCAGCATATTCAGCATTTTTCATGTGCATATTGGTCACCTATCTTTGGAGAAAAGTCTATCTAGCTCTTCTGCCCATTTTTTGACTGAGACTTTTTTTTATATTAAAGGTGTATGAGCTGTAAAACAACTGATTTTTCAAACTGATGACATACATAACACTCACATTACTCAATATATATGTCTTTTCCACTGTTCCAATGTGAACAAATTATATCAAAACAAATCCTAAGTTATTGCTACAGACTGGAAGGAACTCTTCCTGTAGTGACATTATCACTGGGAACAGAAGAAATCAGCAGTGGTAGAGTACAGAGGTTAAGAGCATGGCATTTATTGTGGTTTCACCACTCAGTAGCTGTGTCACCTTAAGCAAAAATGGTAACCTTTCGGTGCCTTAGTTTTCTCATCTGGAGAGTAGGGCTAATAAAGGTATCTACTTCATAAAGTGGTCTAGAGGGTTAAAGGAGAAAATGCATGTAAAATGCTTGGAATGGGGCTTAGGATCTAGCAAGCATACAGTAGACCTTGCTATTATTGCTAATCAGGCCGACAAAATGGCCTCTAACCACTAGTGGATGTGAAGCGTCAGTGTGCCGGCCAACTCCACTGTCAAACTTTGGCTGGAGGAGGTGGCTAGTGGCTTAGTGGCTGTGCATGTACATGTGCCAACACACACACACACACATACACACACACACTCATGGAATATTGTCTTATAACAGGGCTGCTGTTTCACAGACCTACTTTCTTGGCTTGTATATGATTTACCAACACAGATGATGTAAGAAACGTAGCAGCTAAACTGAAAGAAAAATCTGAAATTCTAATTATTTTTTGTATATAGTTAAGAGATAAATATGTCAGGAGTTCTAAACACAGAACAGATTTCTACACTAAGATTTTGAATTCATTTGGTGCCTGGAAGATGCTAATATTAAGATCACCTCACTGTTACTCAATTTAACATATAGACAGCACTCAAAATGCTGATTCTTCTATTATTTGTTAAATAATTAATATTATTCAAGAGAGAAATAATAGTCCCATTTATTATTTCTTATAATTAAGATGGGTGTCAAGTGGCTGAAATGGAGACCAGATCAGAAGAGCAATAGCAGCCAGGCTGGGGTAGTGATGAAATACAGATCAAGGAATTTGAAAATTTCTTCTGATAAGGAACACAATGGGTTTG
Organism: Odocoileus virginianus; assembly: GCF_023699985.2. Taxonomy (NCBI): domain Eukaryota; kingdom Metazoa; phylum Chordata; class Mammalia; order Artiodactyla; family Cervidae; genus Odocoileus; species Odocoileus virginianus. The sequence goes on from NC_069708.1 coordinate 16,123,784, forward strand.
GTGGCCCTGAAGCCCAGGGTAAGCCTGAGCTTCTCAGGCTCCTCACTGGAGGGACTGAAGGGATGGGGGCGGGGCAGGATGAGGTCGGAATGATGCCTGTATGGATCCTGTAGTCACCTTATAAATGCCTCACAGCAAGAAAAATGATTGGTCAGTAAAGAGGAAGACATGATTACAGAGATGCCTGCCTCTGCTCCCACAGATTAAAAAACCCTAGAAGCTAAAAAAAAGGATGTCTTTTCCAAAAAGACAAGCTGTCTTTTTGGTACAAGCTGTCACCATAATGGCCACTGTGTACAGTCCTTTATGTGCATTCTTTCTAATCCTAGCAACAAGGTCTCTGCCAATAACGGCACTGGGAGTCTCATTTTAAAAGGCAGCTGAAGAACAGAGAGGTGAGGGAAATTTTAAGGTGACACAATAGCTAAGTATAGGAAATGGAATTCATAACGAGTCTGTTTGACGTCTGACGTATGCACTTTTAACATTGCATACTGCCTCTTTATATCCTGTCTTTGACTGGGATATACACATTTCCAAGCACTTCCATCCAATTACCATTTTTTAGAACATTCAGGTGGGCTATAGGTGTCCAGGGAAGTTCTCCATCTTTCTTCATCAAAGGTGAGGCGGGGGCTTTACCATTAACACACAGGCCTTGTCTGCCTATCACATCCCTCAACTCATGATCCCCTGTGGGCCCTCTTTGATGCACCCTGTCTGGGCCAGTCCCTCCAGCCTGCAGCAGCCTTGCCCTCTGGCCCTCCTGGATGCAGAGGTCACCTTCCAGGTGTTGATTGCCACTTGGAAGGCTGACTTTGACTCTTCCAGGCTGTTAGCCGAGTGCCTGCCACCCTCAGATAGCCAGATCGCTTCTCTCAAGCCTGGAAAAAAAATTCTCCTTTCTGTTTCAAGTTTCCCTTTTTTAGCTTTTATTTTGAAGCTCGAGCAAGAGTCATTCCAGAATTGCAAAAGATAGTTTCCATGGTTCTACCAAACCAAACATTAAAATCGAGACTCGGAACAGAAGCCATATGCTGTTGTCCAGCTCCATGTGGGAAATGCCATTACTCTGCCAAGTCCCCAGAGATGACCTGCTCCTTGGGTGAAAGAAATGTCAGCAGGTGCGCATTTATATACCACATGCATTTCCCAAAACAAAAAGCTGTTCTACAGTCGCCTTGGAATTTTTCAAACATTAAAAAAGAAGGTTATATATTAACCATCCATACCCCCAGTCCATCTTTGCTTATGCCAAAGGGAGTGATTAAAATTTGCTGACAGCTTCAAAAACTATCAGAGAACTACCAGAATGGCCCGAGTTTAATAATTAACAAAGTTAACTGCGTCAGTCACCAACTAATCCTAAAATTCTGATTTTACCATTTTTCCCTTACTCAATAAGATTTGGCAGGACATGCAAAAGGGTCAGGAGTTAAGTGGATGTGAATTTCAGATGCAATCAACTGCTGCTTTGTGGGGATAATATTAAACTCAACACATTTGTTGAGTCCTAACTAGGCCAGGCAGAGCTCTGGAGCTGGAGTTTGGGGGTTCTCCAGGAGACATAGAAACACTACCCAGGGCTCCAGGGGCTTACAGCCTAGTGGAGGAGAAAGTGATTGAACAAGAAATGACACTAATACGTGAACAATTAAAAACTCAAGGAAAAGAACAAGATGGCAGAAGAGAGTTAAACAAAGGCATCTCAACCCATTTGGAGGGATTTGGGAAGGCTGCCCCCAGTAAATGACATAAGAGCTAAGATCTGAGATTAACCAAGTGTTTTTCAGTTTCCCAGTTTCCTCATCTCTCTCATCAAACTGTAAAGACTGAAATATCTTCCTCCCAGTGGAGGACGTGAGCACCCCCTCAACCAGTTCCGTCCTAGGCATCTTCTCTTCTCTCTCCACTCTTGGTTTGGGTCATTTCACGGACTTTAGGGGCTTCAACTAAAACGTCTCTGTCACACAAATCTGTTAGCCCAACCTGTTCTTTGCACTTCCAGCTGCTAGACATCTCTCCTTGGGTGTTCTATCAGCACCTTCAACTCTAGATGTTTCATCTTTCCTCAAACCTGCTCTTCTGCACATTCCTCTTTTTGTATCATCATATTCCTGTCAGTTGACATATCACTTTGTGAATAAAAAATCATTAGTGGCTATTCATTGACCACGTGTGTGCTAAGTCACTCAGTCATGTCTGACTCTTTGTGACCCTATGGACTGTGGCTCACCAGGCTTCTCTGTCCATGGGATTCTCTAGGCAAGAATGCTGGAGTGGGTTGCCATGCTCTCCTCCAGGAGATCTTCCTAACCCAGGGATCAAACCAGCATCTCTTATGTCTCCTGCATTGGCAGGTGGGTTCTTTACCACTAGTGCTACCTGGGAAGCCCCCCAAATTAGCCACTCAGTCATGTCTAACTCTTTGCGACCAACTGGACTGTAGCCCACCAGGCTCCTCTGTCCATAGGATTTCCTAGGTAAGAATACTAGAGAGGGAAGCCATTCCCTTCTCCGGGGGATCTTCCTGACCCAGGGATTGAACCTGGGTCTCCTGCATTGTAGGTGGATTTTGTACCATCTGAGCCACTAGGGAGCTAAATCTTTGGGTGATGACATACAAGGCTACCTACAACTCATCCCAACCCACCTTTGTAGCTTGGTCTCCCACAAGTCCCCTTCAGATCTCCACACTGAAGTTCTTTTTTTTTTAAAGATTTTTTTTCCTATGGACCATTTTTAAAGTCTTAATTGAATTTGTTACAACATTGCTTCTGTTTTATGTTTTGGGATTTTTTTGCCTTGAGGCATGTGGGATCTTAGCTCCCCAACCAGGGATTGAACCCACAACCCCCTGCATTGGAAGGCCAAGTCTTAAACCATTGAAACACCAAGAAAGTCCCTGTGCTAAAGTTCTTGTCTTTCCTAAGCATGAGAATATCTCATATATTTGTGATTTTATTTAAGCTATTCTTTAACTTCAGATACTTTCTTCATCCAGTCTCCCGGTGAATTCATATCCATTCCTTAAGATCTACTTCACCACCCCTGTGAAGTCTGCCTGGATAGTCTCAGGCGGAGTTCAACATTCACCTAGAGTTCAACATTCACCTTTCCTATAACCTTCAGTAGGAGGTCCTAGGAAAAGGCATATATCATAGGTCATTAGTATCACTCGTTCACGACTCTGCCTCCCACATCAGCTTGTGAGTACCCCAGGGGCAATGGCTCTGCCTAATTCATCTTTCCTTCCCTTTGGGATAGGATGCGGGACAGGAAGCAAATGTTCCTTGAATGAATGGATAATGAACTAATGAATAGACCTCTCTTGTGGCACCTACCACTTTCTACCTTGTATTGCCTTTATCTGGATACTTCGTCTCTTTTCCTAGACTGACAAATCTTCCGGGGCAAGAAAAACGTGATCTAGTTTTGCATCCTCAACCACAGCCTGCCCTAATGTGTACTGTTTGAATAAATGAACAAAACTCTTGTAATCCCTTGTGTCATACATATGTCAGACTTTGCAAAGCCATTTTCACACACATTGCTTCACCTACCTTTTATAATGACCTTGCAATCTAGCTATGACTAGTTGGTGTTATCTTCACGTAGCAGATAAAGCAATTGAGTAAGGCCTTGGAACCCTGCTTTCTCAGTTTTTAGAACAATGCCTATTCCATGTGACATTCTTGAGAAAAGGTAGATCTACTCACCAGTCCCTTGTTTGGAGAGTTTGGGAGTCAAAAGCAGAGATTCACCACTGCTATTAAAAATAGCTAAACCCTTATCTATCCTTCCAGTACAAGTCTTACATGAATAACGAGTGAGCGTGAAGTTTTGGAGAATGAATTAGAAAAAACAAAATAAAGGGGGAGATGAAGAATTGGAACACGTTAGACATAGTTTGGGTAAGAAAATGACTTTGAAGGCCTAGAAAGAGAGGTTTCCTCTTCCATAAGATGCGAGTGCTATGCAAGGCAGCACGGACACACTGAGTTCCTCTAGGAGAGATGATGCCAAAAATACTGAATGAAAATGAAATCTATATAGCCAGAGTCCACCACAGCATGCTGCTGTACTTAAAGCATCTGTAGCACCATGCACAGAGCCTGGCATGGGTGAGCTCGGGGAGGGGGTGGGGGGACCAGGCAAACAGAAGGGATAGCCTGAGATCTGACTCAAAGGTGAGGAAGGCTGGAATGGAGGCATGGCATCCAACATCTAGCACCTTGCTTTCTTCACCTGCCACAAGAGAATCTGAGTGCTTCTGCCCTGCCTGCCCCCCAGGGAGCAAGTTGGAGGCCGGCTCCTGACGTCTGATTAGGGCACGTCTTAGACAACACAGTGGTGGATTTTGGAGGTGTCCTCATTATTGCTCAAGCACCACGAGGTCCTGGGGGTTGGACCAAAGCATTCTCAGGGGTCTGTGAGACAGGCTGTTCTGGAAGCATCGATTAATATTCCACTGACCCCACCTCATAGGATCTGCCTGACTCTCTTCAGGGGGGGTTCCCCCGCTGACCCCATCCATCTTCTGGCATCTGTTTCCTGAGGCCCAGTCCCACCTCCTTCCCCCGTGTCTATGAGGGTACTTTCTGTCCCCCATCCCTTCTAAGCTTTTTGGCCACCCTCCACTGAGTGTGAGGGAGAGGAGAAGAAGGGGCAGAAGGAGAGGAGACATTTGACAAGAAGGCCCTGCAGCTGCAGGTAGACCCATGGCAATCGTGGAATCAGAAAAAATCGGGGTCAGGAAGGTCGATGCCCCAGGGTCCAATCCCTTCTTTTTGAACAGGAAGCTGTTCAAAGTCGTTTTCCTGGTTCCAGAATAACAACACGTCGTGGTCCATGCCTGCTCGGAGTGAAGGTGTAGAGTGTCCAGGTCGGGCTGGAGCAAAAGGACTGACCTTTGCTTGGGGGCAAGGGACTGACCTTTATGCCACCCCCTAGTAAGAGTCTCTCCCCTGCCCGTTTTCTCGCCACCACCACCCTCTCTCCCCGCCCCTCAGCGCTTTGAAAATTCCAGCAGTCTCAGGCTTGGCAGCTGTCCGGGGCAGAATTTCAAAGTCTAGCCCCAGACCTTCAAAAGACATCCTCCGGCTTCTGTCCGGGGAGGGAAGGGGGCCACCAAATCCTTCTCCCCCCGAGGGAGGATTCCGTGTACGACGCTTGGGACCGTCTAGATCCCCTCCAGCGCACGGATTGTCTAGGGGCTCCAGGGGACACCCCGCCGCACGGCCGCCCCGCGTGCCTCCCGGGGCGGCCACTTGTCGGAGCCCGGGGAGGGGGAAGGAGGGCGCGCAGCCGCCACTGACCTGAAATGCCGCCCCCCACCACGACCACGTCGCATTTGTTGCTCATGTTGCTCGCCTCTCTCCGGGCCACCTGGGCGCCAGCTGCTTCGGTGTCTGGATCTCGGCCCCCGCCCGCAGCGCTGCCCCCGCGTACTAGCGCCTCCGCTGAGCGCCTATATTGGAGGCCCAGGGCTTCAGGTTGCGGAGCCCCGCCCGCCCGCCCGCCTACGCGCCGGCGGGGCTGGAGCGCACCGCCCCCGTTCCGCCCGGAGGTCTGCAGCTTAAATCTGGGGAGGGTGGACGCCAGGGCAGAGAGGTCACCCAGGGCCTCCAAGAGTCCATCCCTGGGGCCACCACTCCCCCGTTGGCCTTATGCACTGCAGGGTATTTTCCCATCAGCTTTCCTGGTGCACTGTTCAGCTCGGGGGCTGGGAGGATGGCAGATCGGGATGTCCTCCTCCAGCACCTCAAATTACTCCCTGGAATGGAGCAGTAGAGAAGGGCAAACAAATTACAACAAATAACTCAGTTTGAACTCTGTACTAAGGATTATATAACAACAACATATCCTGCTTCACTAGTGTGAAGGCTTTTCTGCTACCAGGCACCGTACTCGGCATTTTACACGCATAATTCCAGTTAAACCTTACAACAACCCATTTTATGGATGAAGTAAGTGAGATAAAGTCGTTAAGGAGGGGCTAAGACAAGAGAAAGAGTCAGAAATAACAATTTCCTGAGAGCCAGGAAAATTCCAAGCCCTACCTTGATCTGCTACCCAGGATTGCCATTATCTTGGCACTGTACTTGAATGGGAAATAGATGGGGAGACAACGAAAACAGTGACAGACTTTATTTTCCTGGGCTTGAAAGTCACTGCAGATGGTGACTGAAGCCATGAGATTAAAAGATGCTTGCTCCTTGGAAGAAAAGCTATGATCAGCCTAGACAGCATATTAAAAAGCAGAGACATTACTTTGCTGACAACGGTCCATATAGTCAAAGCTATGGTTTTTCCAGTAGTCATGTATGGATGTAAGAGTTAGACCATAAAGCTGAGTGCTGAAGAATTGATGCTTTTTTTTTCTATAGCAGAGTTTTATTAAAGTATAAAAATGGACAGAGAAAGCTTCTGACATAGACATCAGAAGGGGGACAGAGAGTGTCTCCCTGCTAGTCTTTAGCAAGGGAGTTATATACTTTTTAATTAATTATTACAATAAATCAAAAGAATGTCTCAAAGTTGTAAAGATCTTGATCTTTACTGGATCCACTCTCATAATTTACATTTTAAGATAACAGGATTAGCCAGAGGTTTTCAGGAGGAGAAACTGTCCTCAAGCAGGATTATGTTGTTGTTATATAATCCTTAGTACAGAGTTCAAACTGAGTTATTTATTGTGTAATCATCAGTTCTGGGCTTAAGGAAAAAAACATTTTATGTGACTAAGACTAAGGAATGTAGAGGGGAAAAAAAGATTGTCCTTTCCTCCTCCTTGAGAATTCCAGACCCCTATCTCCTCCTCGAGAGCCCCAGACCCCTTTCTCCTTGAGGACCCTGGACTTCTTATCAACCTGCCTAGGAACTGACTCTCTCATTTCCCCCTTTTCTTTTAAGAGAATTATGTTGAAAAGGGAAAGGGGCATCATTCTCATTCCATAACTACTTCCTGCTGTTGAAGGGCATCATCCCTAAATTGTTGAGGCAACATTTTCTCCTAACCCTCATATTGAGGGTTTCTGATCCAGAGGCCCCAAGTAAGAGTTGGAGGAGATTATGACACTCATAGGAGCCTGGACAACCATAAAAGCCTTCACATGGTTAGAAACAAATCCCATTATGTAGTTTCAGATGTAAGGCAAAATAATCATTAAATCAAGTTACAACTTAATCAAAATTAAAAGCTACATTATGTCTATATTACATCAGTCCATCTTAGGATTGCTAGATGACATCAGATCAAGAAGAGGTGTCACATATGATTGTTGTTGGTAAAGTTATTCACAGAGTTGAAGAAAGTCCTTTCCTTGAAGTGGAGAAACCCACCATGGGAAGCCTTCAATTGATGAGGAGGTTGAAAAGCTGAAAGCTGAGTCAAATAGTTAGTTTTAAGGCTTTAGGACAGTCCCTTCTTCTTAGGGGCAGTTCAAGCCCTCATTAAAGCTATGGGTAAAGCTTTAAACTGCCTTGTGTTTCCTGAATTAGCTTACATGGATGTCTTTTAATAATATCATTAGGCTTTTCAACTTTTTCTGAAGATTGGGGTTTCCAGGAACAGTGTAAGTGATATTCTATTCCTAGAGCTTTCGATACCCCTTGAATTACAGCAGCTTTAAAGGTGGAGCATCTTTGCTCTGAACTTTAGAGTTTAAGATCCCACTTACATGGTGGGAATGCAAACTAATACAGCCACTATGGAGAACAGTGTGGAGATTTCTTTAAAAACTGGAATTAGAACTGCCATATGACCCAGCAATCCCACTTCTGGGCATACACACCAAGGAAACTAGATCTGAAAGAGACACGTGCACCCCAGTGTTCATCACAGCACTGTTTATTATTATTTCCAGGACATGGAAACAACCTAGATGCCCATCAGCAGACGAATGGATAAGGAAGCTGTGGTACATATACACCATGGAATATTACTCAGTCATTAAAAAGAATTCATTTGAATCAGTTCTAATGAGATGGATGAAACTGGAGCCCATCATACAGAGTGAAGTAAGCCAGAAAGATAAAGACCAATACAGTATACTAATGCATATATATGGAATTTAGAAAGATGGTAACGATAACCCTATATGCAAAACAGAAAAAGAGACACAGATGTACAGAACAGAATTTTGGACTCTGTGGGAGAAGGCGAGGGTGGGATGTTTCGAGAGAACAGCACTGAAACATGTATATTATCTAGGGTGAAACAGATCACCAGCCCAGGCTGGATGCATGAGACAAGTGCTCAGGCCTGGTGCACTGGGAAGACCCAGAGGAATCAGGTGAAGAGGGAGGTGGAAGGGGGGATCAGGATGGTGAATACATGTAAATCCATGGCTAATTCATTTCAATGTATGACAAAACCCACTACAATATTGTAAAGTAATTAACCTCCAACTAATAAAAATAATTGGGAAAAATAATTTAAAAAAAACAGCCATGAAGAACAACAACAACAACAACAACAACAAGATCCCACTTACATCATGAGAAGTCAGTACAGTAAAATTTCACCCATTAGTAAACTTATGAGCTTTAGGCATTAGCAAAACAATAGTAACAATTACCCTTAAGCAATGTGGCCATAGCCTATTTTTTTTTTTTCAGTAACAAACAAACTCTGATCCTGTGGGCAAGCTCAAAATGGGAGCCTGCAAGAGAGCAGTTTGAAGAGCCTTAAAAGTCTTTTGAGTCTCTGGGGACCAAACCAGCTGGTAAGTTTGCACATGCTGAGTCTCAGTTATAAGTTTATATAAAGGCTAAGTCCCTATAACCCAGAATCCAAATGTGGCAGTAGCCTATAGTGCCTAAGAATCCTCTCAATTGGCTTAAAATCGTAGGTAGAGGATGATCTAATATAGGTTTAACTCTAGAAAGCATCCTTCAAATAAATGATTGAAAAATATTTGGCTTGTTTAGGAATATCAGACAATAAAGTATAAGGATTTGACACTTATTATTTATATATCTTGAACAAGTGTTCATTTATCATTTGACTTTTTTACACCCAAAATAAGAGTGTTGTATGGACTGTTACAGGGAATTAATAACCCCTGTTCCTTTAAATCTTCAATGATGGGTTTTAACCTTTCCTTAACACCTCAGGCTTTAATGGATACTGCTTTAATGTGAAAATAGGTTAGGGTCATTGAGCTTGATGACTACAGAAACAGTATTTTGTGCTCGACCCACAGTTTTTCCATCAGCCCACACTTTAGGATTTACATTTTGTTCAATTAAAAGGGCAGGTTCCATATTTATGAAAACAGAGGTGGGACCTTGCTCAGTATATCCCTACCCAGAAGGGGTGAGGGAGACTCTAGCAAGGTTAGAAACTCGAGAAAATGGCACAGAGTCCCAGTTTCAGGTTAAAGGATGACTGAAATAATAGCATTTGGGTTGTCCAGACAGCCTCATTATAGTAGTGGATCAGGAGAAAAGCAGACCAGGGGCTTTAGTGAGCAGAAAATTGCCCCAGTGTCCAAAAGAATATCGACAGGGCCCTGATAGGCCCTCCACAGTTATTAATACCTGGAGTTCCTCAGGTGTTATTAGAATATGGGCTTGTGTGGGGACCCCTGGGCACCTTCAGTCCCAATTGTTTTGAGATTCCACCTCTGGGGCCTACACCTTGAGGGCAGTCTCTTCTCCAGTATGGTCCTTTGCAGACTGGACATGGAGCCAGGGGCAGCTTAGATGCCTGAGGGCAATCTTGCTTGAGATGCCCCTTTTTTCCACAGTAATAACAAGTCCATCCCTTTTCACCTGGGTTCCTCTGGACATTTTTCCTCAGGCTGTTTCAGAGCAGATCTAACTGTCATTGTTGGGGATTCAGTCTTTTGTCTGGTTCTTTTTTTCTCCTTGTATTCTCTACCATAATATACTGTCTGAGTCAGCTGTAATAGTTTTTTAAAAGACTGATTTGGTCCAAACTCCTGTTTTTGTAATGTACAGCAAGTATCTGGAGCCAACTGAGTGATCTATCTTTTAAGATCATTTCTCCCTCTGAACTTTCAGGATCAGCATCAGTAAACTTGCAGAGAGCCTCCTGTAGTCTATCTAGGAATTTACCAGAAGTTTCTTCTCTCCCTGTTTTATGTTAACCAACTTAGCATAGTCTAAAGTCTCAGGATGTGTGCTCACTTGAGTCCTTCAAGACTACACCCAACAAATTGGCTCTGTTATAGGAACTGCTTGGCTCCCAGTAGTGAGGAGGGCTATTTCGTGTATCTCACATTCAAGCCATTCATCTCCAAAAGTAGTAGCTTCTCCCAAAACTCAAGTTTTCGAGTCAGGAGTGAGTGTCTGTCCCAAGTAAGTATCTCTCTAAGTAAGGTCATAACGTAAAGTTAGTACCGTAAAGTCTTCTATGTACTTTTTGGATCCTCTCGATAGTCTCAACTGCAATATTTCTACTGAGACTGAGGCAACTCCTCCTGGAAGAGTGCCCTTATTCTCAGTTTTTTCAGTCAGGAGCCCCAGATACAGGGACAAAGTAAGAGAACAGGAGGCAGCTGAAGGTTTTACACCCAAATCTTCACCCTTAGGACATAAGTTTGGCATGTCTCACAGAGAAATAAAGAACCACACATATGGCACTTCTACCCATTTCTCTTGTTTTCTAAAGAACTGGTCCAGTTGTAAAACAGTAATAATTGAGATCCTTCAACAGGTCAGCATTCCCCATCTTCCAAAGGATACTGTGGCCATTCAGTATCACAGAAGATCAGGTGTGTCTTTTTAAATTCTGGGGATCAAACTTGTCCCAGTTTTTAAAAAATACATTGTAAAGGAGTGGTTCTGAGACTGTTAGCTCCCATCTGTAAGAAAGAAAAAAGTGGCCTCCACAGATGTGGCTTCTTTCCACTGGAGACATCCTTCCCTGCTTTAGATGGGGGTGGAGACAAACTTTCCACTGAAGCTTTCCTCCCTGGTTGGACTCAGTCTGTCCCTTACCAATGCAGGTGTCTTACTTGTCCCTCTCGGTTCTACCATCAAGGCGAGGTGAAGATGCACCAGAGGTAGACCTGATGGCATCCCAAGTTGATTTAGTTTCATATCACCAAGACCTTTGACTTGATTTGTCCTTTTCTCTGATGCCACCCAAAGTGTAACAGAGTAGCTTTCCCAGAAATGTTTCCTGAACTAGGCCTACTAGGGGAAGCATCCATCTTTACATGTGTCTGTGTACATTTCTGAGTACAGTCCTGGCCACAGTAGAAGCAGTGAGTCATAAGGAGATGAACAACAACCAAGATGTCCCTTCTCTGAGAGTTGCCACACAAGTATATGTGATAGCAAAAGAGGTAGTGAAGGGTCACCCAGCGAGGAAAAAGTGATTTTTCATCCTCAAATTATTAGTGCTAATCCTTCCAGTTCAATTCCACAGATTCCACAAAAGGGTTATCTAAGGAGTTGAGACAAAAGCCACCAGACAGCCTCCTCTGACCCCTAAGAGCACTACCAAAGGAAGAAGCCAGCTGTACTTCCAAGCTGGGATTCTTGACCTATGTTCTTAGAAACCTCATGCTAGCTAACAGTGCTTCCATCCATATAGTTTGGAGGCACAGCTATGACAAGGACTCACTTTCAGGTCACTGCCCCCTGAGGCAGGCAGCCAAGAGAGATGCTGCTGAAGCTAGAATTCCACCTCATTCCCAAATGTGCTCCTAGCAAGTCTGGGTGTCACATGACTATTCCAAGCTTGGGGTCTAACAAAAAGTACACAGTAATGGCATGGATCACAAGTTCCTCAGAAATCTATGATCTGACAGATTCAGTTAGTACTTCTAATTCCCCACATAATTATGAAATGGTCAAAGAGACCAGGAAAAAATGACCAAGAAAGGAAAGTTCAATCCACTTGCTTTGCCCATTTCTGGCTGCTCCCCTCACAGGGATGTTTGGTGTCTCTTGGCATTGGCATGTCCATATAAACCCCTGACAAGGCTCCCCTTTTTGGGACTGCCTTTAGTCATTAGGAGGCACTGCAAAACCACAGAGCAGGACTCATCACTTGCTTCGTGCAGGGCGTGTCATTCATTCATACAAGCACACTGTAGAGTTAGTAAAGTAAAGCAGAAAAAATGCATATACTGAGAAAGCAGAAAGGCTAGAGCTCTGAGTGTTCTTACCTTGTCCTGAAGATCCCAGATGAGCCCCCAAGATGAGCCCCCAAGATAGCTTACAGTGAATGGTTTCAGATTTGTGATTTCCGAAGAAGAAGATTTAACTTCTGGACAAGGGACCAGGCTTGATCACTCAAGAGCTTTTGTGTAGCAGAGTTTTATTAAAGTATAAAAAGGGACAGAGAAAGCTTCTGACATAGACATCAGAAGGGGGACAGAGAGTGCCCCAAATTGATGCTTTTGAACTGTGGTGTTGGAGAAGACTCTTGAGAGTCCCTTGGACTGCAAGGAGAGCCAACCAGTCCGTCCTAAAGGAAATCAGTCCTGAATATTCATTTGAAGGACTAATGCTGAAGCTGAAACTCCAGTACTTTGGCCACCTGATGCAAAGACCTGACTCACTGGAAAAGACACTGATGCTGGGAAAGATTGAGGGCAGGAGGAGAAGGGGATGACAGAGAATGCGATGGTTGGATGGCATCACCAACTGGATGGACATGAGTTTGAGTAAGCTCCGGGAATTGGTGACAGACAGGCAAGCCTGGAATGCTGCATTCCATGGGGGTTGCAAAGAGTCAGACATGACTGAGTGACAGAACTGAACTGAGCTGTACTTGAATGGGATCCTTAATCCCGCTCATGAGCTTCTCAGGTGGTTCAGTGGAAAAGAATCCACCTGCCAGTGCAGGAGACACATGAGATGTGGGTTTGATCCCTGGGTTGGGAAGATCCCCTGGAAAAGGAAATGGCAACCCACTCCAGCATTCTCTCCTGGAGAATCCCATGGACAGAGGAGTCTGGCGGGATACAGTCCATGGGGCTGCAAAGAGTCGGACACAACTGAAGCAACTGAGCATGGCACAAGCCCCGCTCATCCTCCTTTTGGATACGCACTCTGTCCCCATTCTCCCTGCCCTGAAGCCCCCAGTGAACTCAAGCAGGCTCTTCCCTAGTGTTGCAAATGCAACACCTAAAAGTTGTCTTAAAAAGTCTCATGTTTGCAAGTGATCAAAGCAGACAATTGCCCCTGGAGCAACCCAGTGTGTCCCCTCTGGGAGCTGCTAAGACAGGAGCCCAGGAAACTGGTGATGTCCAGGCAAGACTTTGGAGGGGCAGAGTGGAATTCAGAGCCCACCCTGAAGCAGCAAGGGGGAATTAGCTATAAGCCTGGGATATGGGCTTTGCCAAAGTAGGTTGATTCAGCAGGATGACAGGTGTTTAAGCTGAAGTAGTAAAATAGAGGTGTATTTCTTCAGACCACTCGGAAAGCCACCTCTCAGAACCAAAAACAGAAAGAAGCAATGTAGGGTGGCTTTTCAAGAACTAATTCAAAAGTTCTTCTGTTCAAAATAGGGAAGCCGGGGACCTGGTAAGGGGCTGGCTCCAGGTCTGGTGAATTGATGAGAGCTTGAAGTGAGCCCACATCTTATCACACCCCAGTCCCTATATCCACTTGCTGCCAAAGAACCCTGAGTTTCTTCTGCCCTCAGACTTGCTGTTGTTCATTCACTCAGTCGTGTGTCTCTTTGTGACCCCATGGACTCCAGCACACCAGGCTTCCCTGTCTTTCAGTAACCCCCGGAGTTTGCTCAAACTTATGTCCATTGAGTTGGTGATGCCATCCAGCCATCTCATCCTCTGTCGTCCCCTTCTCCTCCTGCCCTCAATCTTTCCAGCATCAGGGTCTTTTTAAATGAGTCAGCTCTTCACATCAGGTGGCTAAAGTATTGGAGCTTCAACTTCAGCATCAGTCCTTTCTGATATGAATGAATATTCAGGGTTGATTTCCTTTAGGATGGACTGGTTTGATCTCCTTGCTGTCCAAGAGACTCTCAAGAGTCTTCTCCAGCACCACAGTTTGAAAGCATCAATAACAACAGTGAAATATTAACAAGGAATAAAATTGTGGGAAGCATTGTGTGTATGTGTGTGTGCAAGCATGTTTCTCTTCCCAAGTAGATAATAAATTCCTGCAGGAAGAGATTGCATTATCTTTTATTCATCCATTCCAAAATGATTTGTTGAGCACCAACTTTCTGTCAGTCACTGTGCTCATCATTGGAAATATGCCCTTATCAATAAGAAGCTATGCTAATCCTAGGCAAAACCAAATATTTTCATATTTCAATTTCCATGGTAATTTTAATTACCATGAAACTAATTCATGTTCCAATAGAGCGACGCTCAGCATCTTTAACCAAGAAGCACAGAGGAATGCTGTTTGCCCTTAGCAGTGTTTATCTGCCTTTTCCAACTTGATGAAATCCGTGTTTCTTTCATCAATTAAAATGAACTTACTTTCTTTTCATTTTTTTTATTAGAAGCCTGCCAAAGAGATAAACTGTCCTTATTACTTCTTTCTTGCTGTCTGACTTTTCATTAACACATATCTCAGTGAGTCTCCTATGATACTACAGGAGGTTTCAATAAAGAGGCAGACTGCAGAACAGAGTTCACCAGATGTTATCTAAGTTGTACATTTCACTTTTTTTTTTTTGAATGCTGAAAGCTTGACAGGGGATAGAAAATTTGTTTAAAAATTAGATTCTCTACCAGTTTCTTTTCCCCAACTTCTCTGTTAATCTTTTTTTGAAACATAGATGGAAGGATCAAATGATGAAAGGGTCTCAGTCATGCCTTCTCTGTAACAAAGTTAAATATGAATTTTAACAACTTTTAGCAATGGTTAAATGTTATAGGACCTCTGGTTCTGCCCAGTAAAAAATCTGTCATCAGTTTGGATCCTAATCTGAGAGTGTCCAAATCCTCTCCTTGGGGACAACAAAAAGGCAGTAGGGGAACTTTCACTGGACCAAGATCTTTTGGCTTCAAGGATTTACTTTAGAAGGGAATCATATCCTCAAACAGCCAGAGAGTTGAGGGAGCCCAGCTGCAATCCAAATCAAAGCCCTTCATGGGGCACTGGGCTACAAGCTTGAGATCCAACTCAAAAGTCCAAACACTGGTTTAAGATGCCAAAGGCCAAGGGACTGGTCATGAACTGGATCAAAGTACAGTTGGCAGGGTACAAGGCAGAAAACAGGTGGGTCTGCATGACTTCCCTTAACAGGCTGGCAGCAAGATAGATGCTCTGAGCTGGCTCATTGACACAAGATTGAGAGGGAATAGAAAAGACTCTTCCTGCTCAAAGAACAGAAGTATGGCTCTTTCCTCCATGACCTTAGTGCCACAACAGAGAAGGATGGGACAAAGGGGCACAACAGACAGAGGCAGGCCCCAGAACATGTGGCCTCAAGCCAAAACTACAAAGCAACAAGGCTTCAGAAAGACAGAGGCCATACCTAGACATGTTACAGAGTCTGACGAAGAAAAACAACTCTTATCTGCAACCTAAGTGCTAAACCAACTGGACCAAAGTGATTTTTTTTTTAACAGTGACTGTATGTCGAGACTATTTCCAGAAATCATAATAAAGTTTCCTAAACAAGGGTGATTATCAGAAGACAAGGATTGTAGGGGACCCACAGATGAAGAAAAAACTGCAAAATATCCAGCTCAAGAAGAAGAGAAGCTCAGAACATTTCCCAAGAACACTGTGTTAAGCGTTTTCGCCAATTCTTTGGGGGAAGCTGCTGCTGCTAAGTCGCTTCAGTCGTGTCCGACTCTGTGCAATCCCATAGACGGCAGCCCACCAGGCTCCCCCATCCCTGAGATTCTCCAGGCAAGAACACTGGAGTGGGTTGACATTTCCTTTTCCAATGCATGAAAATGAAAAGTGTAAGTGAAGTCGCTCAGTCGTGTCTGACCCTTCGCGACCCCATGGACTGCAGCCCACCAGGCTTCCCCCTTCCATGGGATTTTCCAGGCAAGTTACTGGAGTGGCGTGCCATTGCCTTCTCCGTTATATATGCTAGCTATTGGTTATTCAATAAAGTTATTTTCAATTAATTATTCTTTCTATGATTCTCATTTCATACTGTGAGGTCATGGATGCAGAATGAACCCTTTGGCTATCTTTATGTAGTGCTGCACTAAGTAATCTCTCCATCCTTTCTTTTCTTTTCTTTTTCTTTTTTTT
Source organism: Odocoileus virginianus (assembly GCF_023699985.2). Lineage (NCBI taxonomy): Eukaryota > Metazoa > Chordata > Mammalia > Artiodactyla > Cervidae > Odocoileus > Odocoileus virginianus. Next base: position 16,139,966 of record NC_069708.1, read on the forward strand.
TAATATGTACTTATTTGACCGCACCAGCTCTTAGTTGCAACATACGGGATCTTTAGTTGTGGGTGGCATGTGGGATCTAGCTCCCTGACCAGGGATCGAACCCAGGCCCCCTGCATTGGGAGTGCAGAGTATAAGCCACTGGGCCACCAGGAAACTCCGCCATGTTTTCTTATAAATAGACGTTTGTGTTACTTATAAGAAATGGACTCCAGAGGATGATTGCAATCAAGTCTGGCAACCATGGTAATTAGATGAGAAGAGGAGCTCCCCTTATGAATGGCTACCACAGCAAGACATGTCCCTGGTGGGGAGGGTTACACATTACAAAATGATGTTAATACCTGAAGTTTACATTGACTTGAACTCTTCTCAGTAGTAGACATTCACTTTGTATGAAATGATTGAAATCAAGGTATTAAAGAAGGAAAAAATTATTCTTCACTATGGATGTTGTGACTTTTAGGGATTTAAACTACTAATAACTGCAAAAATAAGTGAAGCAGGAATTGGGCAATCTACTGCAAAAACCTGAAATGTATTACAAAAGGTAGAAAACCTGAGCATACCTCTGATATATAACCTATAGTAATATATTGAATATAATAATAGAACTACATATTGCTGTTTTAGTCGCTCAGTCATGTCTGACTCTTTTGCAACCCCATGGGCTGTAGCCCACCAGGTTCCTCTGTCCATGGGATTTCTCCAGGCAAGAATACTGGAGTGGGTTGCCAGTTCCATCTCCAGGGGGTCTTCCTGACCCAGGGATCAAACTCACATCCCTTGAGTCTCCTGTGTTAGCAGGCAGATTCTTTACTGCTGAGCCACCTGGGAAGCCCAGAGCTATATATTACTTATACATGTTAATGTGGTCTATATTAATTAATTATGTATTATAACTATTCACACACAATAATACATCTTAAGTAGATATAACACAAGTAATTAAAATGGGTGTTTGACAGCTCACAAAATCCTCTTGTCTGTGGCAGACTGCAGAGCTGCAGCTGAGGATGTGAAGGCAAAGCTGAGCTCTTTGGAAGATGTACATAACACCATCATGTTTTTAAATTCAGGCACCCACGTTCATAAGGAAGAAAAATATTCCACATGAGAGGGAAGAGACACTGCAGGAAGTTACTGTCCCTCAGGAACATAATGGTATCATACTGAGACCGAGATAATTTTCTTCAAGGACAGAGAGTAAAGCATGAGGCTGAGGGTACCATGTCTAATCTCACAGGATTGAGGAGTCTGTGCTCACAGACCAAGTCAAATCCTACAGCCTGGGTCATGGCCTAGATTACTAAGGAAACAAACTCTGAAATAGAGGTGTTCAAAGATAAACTGAGGAACATTTAAAGTTTCAGGGGTTTATTTGAGCAAAAATCTTTTCCAATGGTGTGCTTAGTCACTCAGTCATGTCTCTTTGTGACCCCGTGGACTGCAGCCCCCCAGGCTCCTCTGTCCATGGAAATTCTCCAGGCCAGAATACTGGAGTGGGTTGCCATTTCCTCCTCCGGGGGATCTTCCTGACCCAGGGATCGAACCCAGGTCTCCTGGATTGCAGACGGATTCTTTACCATCTGAGCCACCAGGGAAGCCAAACTGAAAGTGATTGTAGGCATTCAGTGCTAAAGGCAAGGCTTTTTTACACAGCAGAGAAGAAAGCAAAGCAAGGAAATCATTCAATTAGCTAGAGATTAAGCAGTTGCCTATCTGGGAAAACCTAGTTGGCTGTTTGTGACTGGTTCTTTCTAAGTTTCCATTTCTCAGATACATGTGCATGAACTGGGTTAGGTATCAGTTTGCACACATAGGCTAGCAAAGCATCAGAGTGTTTAATCAATTTGACCGAGGTTAGTGAGCAGGAGATTTTTTTAGGGAGTTCTCTCAGGATCTAGGATCCCCAAAAGGAAAGGAAGGGAGCAGGAAGCTGAAGAAGTTGACCTGTAATTCAATCCCACTGGAAGGTTTGGCCAACTGCACAGGGAATTCTGGAACTGGACTGCCCCTATAGACTTGTGTCTCCTTGGAGCAGGGGCTAGGCCTTTGAACTCTTGCCTTGATCCTCCATTGGTTTTGGGCTGCTTGGGGATGGTGACATGACTTTTAACAGCCGAGGCAACCCCTAAAGGAGGCTGACAGATTTTACTGAGATCTGTTAAATTTATAAAATTAACTTGGGAAAAACCAATGTTTCCATGACATTGACTCTTTTTATCCAAGCACATGAAATATTTTTCTACTCAATCAAGTATTTCCAAACTGTTTTGTAATTTTTTTCACATAGGTTTTTAATGTATGATGTTAATTTTATGCCTAGATTTTTTTCTACTGTGAATGAGGTCTTTGGTTTTATTATATCTTTGAATATTCCATTTCTATTGTATTATTGAGCTTTTGCATGTGTACTAAGTCGCTTGTCATGTCCGACTCTTGGCGACCCTATGGACTGTAGCCTGCCGGGCTCCTCTGTCAGTGGGATTCTCCAGGCAATAATACTGGAGTGGGTTGCCATGCCCTACTCCAGGGGATCTTCCCAACCCAAGGATCGAACTCACCTCTCTTATGTGTCCTGTATTGTCATGCAGGTTCTTTCCCATTAGTGCCACCTAGGAAGTCCTCATTATATCTTTGAATATAATGTCTTTATTTTAAATGGAGGAATCTCATTTTTGTATATTTATTCTATAACCTATTATTTTATTAAAATCTGTCTACAGTGATAAACTGTATAGTACAAAAAATATAGCCAATATTTCATAATAACTTTAAGGAAAGTATAATCTATAAAAATATTAGATCACTATGTTCTACACCTAAAACTAATAGGATATTGTAAATCAACTATACTTAAATATGTAGTAAAAAGAATCTCTCATTTGCAGTTTTTTCCTATTGAGTTGAGCTTTGCAAAAAGGATGTGAAATGGAGACAAATACCTTAGAATAGCTAGGAAAATTTTTAAAAAGAAGGAAGAAAAAGGGAAGTAGAGGGTTGAACTTACTAGGTATTGGTAAAAAAAAAAAAAAGAAAAGAAACAACATGCCCAAAATGGAGTCACATATGCTAACCCATATCACCAAATCAAGAATTAATACCTTACCTAATTGCAGTTTCAACCTTCTTCAGGAAGGTAACCATAACTAGTCAGTCTAGAATTTTCTGGGAGCACCAGAGAGATAATCTGCCTAAGAGACCCGCCTTCACTCAAAGGAAGATGACCTTGCCTGAAATAACCCCATTCTTTTGTTCATGAGTTACTTGCCCCACCCCCTTCCTGGCTTTAAAAGCCTTCTATTTTGTACAGAGCTCCTTCCTGCTAGATGAAATGCTGTACAATTCATAAATCATTGAATAAAGCCAAGTTGATCTTTAAAAACTTAGTTGAATTTTGCTTTTTTTTAACAGAAAACCTTCAGTGATTAAAACAGAGGGCATTAATTCATGAGTAGACAGCTCCATGTAATAGAATTGTAGAAATTGATTTAGTTGTATATGGAAATTTATATGTGAAAAAAGGGTGAATCTCACATCAGGAAAAGATGGAGACTATTTTTTCCCTGTAATTATGTTGTTTTACACAGTCTTAAGCTTACAGAAAAGTTGCAAGTATGGTATAAAGATCCTTTTATTCCTTGAAGCTTTTGAGAATAAACTGTTGACACAATGTTCCATTACTACAACCCCCAAATACTTTAGTGTGTATTTCCTAGGAACAAAGTCATTCTCCTATAAAACCACAATACAGCTCTCAAAATTAGAAAATTAATATTGTCTCACAACTATAATCTAATCTTCAGACTCCATTCAAATTTTTCCAGTTGTCCCAATAATGTCCTTTCTAGAAAAATGACCCAGTCCTGAATCATACATTGCATTTAGTTGTGCTGTCTCTTTAGACTCTTTTAACTTGGAACACTTCTCAATCTTGCTTTGATATTCATGACCTTGACACCTTAGAAGACCCTAGTCAAAGAATTTTGTAGGCTGTCCCTCAATTTGGATTTGTCTAATATTCCCTTGTGATTAGATTCATTTTATGCATCTTTGACAGAAATTTCACAGAAACCTGTCTGTGTTCTCCTAATTACATCCTATCAGGTACAATTTCAATTGATCCCATTCCTAGTGATGTCAATTTTGGTCTCTTGGTTAAGGTGGTATCTTCCAGACTTCTTTTATAAAGTTACTTTTTATTTTGTAGTTAATAACTATTTAGTGGAGAATTACTTTGAGACTACACAAATATCTTGTATTTTGCATGCATGTGTGCTCAGTCATGTCCAACTCTTTGAGACCCCGTGAACTATAGCCCACCAGGCTCCTCATCCATGAGATTCTCCAGGCAAGAATACTGGAGTGGGTTGCCATGCCCTCCTCCAGGGGTTCTTTCCAGCCCAGGGGTTGAACCTGCATCTCCTGCACTAGCAGGCAGATTCTTTACCACTGAGCCGCCTGGGAAGCTCTCACCTCTACTATGTGCTGTGCTTAGTTGACTCTTTGCAACCCCATGAACTGTAACCCACCAGGATCCTCTGTCCATGGGGATTCTTCAGGCAAGAATACTGGAGTGGGTTGCCATGCCCTCCTCCAGGGGTTTTTTCCAGCCCAAGGATTTGAACCTGCATCTCCTGTATCTCCTGCATTGGCAGGAGGATTCTTTACCACTGAGTCATCTGAGAAACCCTGTATCTTATTCCTCATCAAATAGTCAATGTATTTCCCTTATTATGTACAACAGGATGAACTCATGGATTCTTATTTTATTCAATAGATTCTAATCCACACTGTATTTATTTTGATGTTCAAATTGTCTGTGAATTGGGGTGCCACTTCAAGCTGACTTCTTTGCCTTTCTGATATGTCACCCCAAAGATGGAGCTATTAATAAATGACACTTAAATAACTAGATAGCCATAAAGCAAAAGATAAAATTGAATCCATATCTCACATTATATACCAGGATACATTCTAAATAGATCAGCAATTTAAATGTAGAAGATTAGACTATACAAGTGCTCAAAGAAATACTTTACAAACTAGGAGTAGGGAAAACTTTTCTAACAATAACTCAAATACAGAAATATTAAGAGAAAAGATGGGAAAATGTCCTATGTTGAAGCCCTTTCTTCATTGTGATGATATTTAAATGTAGGGTTTTTGGAAGGTAGTTATGCAAAGAGTCGACACAACTGAGCGACTTCACTTTCACTTTCTTTCTTTAGGTTTAGATGAGGTCATGAGGGTGGGGCCCTAATGATAGGATTAGTGCCTTCACTGGAAAGAGACACCAAAACCCTCTAGTGCTCTCTCCCTCTCCTCTCTCTCCCACTCTCCTCTGCCCACTCCCTTTGCCAAGTGAGAAGGCAGAGGGAGTGAGAAGGTGGCCAAGTACAAGGCAAGAAGCCTCACCACAACCCGACCAGGTTGGCATGCTGATCTCAGATTTCCAAGCCTCCAAAAATGAGAAAATTCTGTTGTTTTAGCCACTGAGTGTATGATACTTTGTTATGGCAGATTAATGCACAATGTCAGGATTTTTCTTTCTCCTCTACTCTTAGCCCTTTTCAGGTACCTTCTTCTGAGTAATTTGGCTGAAGCCCCATGTACCTTCTGTGTTACTGCTGCTTGATTTTTTTCCCCTCTTGGTCCACTGCCATGTGGTTTCCCCAATTTCCTGAACCTAGCTAGCTGCTTTGATGAAGTCTCTTATCCTACTGGACACAGTGTATTTTCTCTTTCAGCAAACCAAATGACCCATTAGCTCTTCCTTGACATACCTTACACCCATAAAAAACTTTGCAGTAGAAACTTCTTCAAATTTTACTAATACTGCGATTTCTCTAATAAAAAGGCTTGACTTTAGGTAGATATTTTGGGGGTGTTTGCTTTAAATTGGAAAATGTTAGCTAAAGCATTTGTATGACAAAGCCAACAAAGCTCAACTAAGTCCTTTACACATTTTCTGAAAGAAACTACTTGACAAAGACCATGATCTCTCTTTGGTTCTTTGTGTATCACTTGGAAGAAGCTCTCTATCCCAAAGTCCTAAAGCACAGTCTCATATTCTGCATATTATTAACCACTTACTCACAGATATCCAGCCAAATGCACTATAATTATTATTATACTATGAATCCCAGAAGTCTCTGAAATTCTGGAATGTTTTCTAAATTGTCCAGTGAAGAGATTAAATTGTGCTCACTATAAAAGAAACTTAAGAGACTCAACCAAATGCAATGTGTTAACTTGTTTGGATCTTAATTAGAGTAAACCAATTATATCTAGGGGATGGATGGAGAAATTTGACTATGGATTGGCTGCTAGATTATATTAAGCAATTATTGTTCATTTTGATGTACGCGATAAGGACACAGTGGTTATATAAAAATACCTTATCAGTTAGAGATGTATACTAAATATTTAGAATGTAAAACAATGTAATATTTAAGATTTGCTTTAAAATACACTAGGAGAAAATAGAAGATAGTGACTGATGTAAATAAAATAAGGCTGGCAAAGTGGTGACAGATATTGAAATTAGGTGATAGGTGCATGAAGAAAAAGTTATACTATTTTCTATATTTTTAAGTTGAAATATAGTTGATTTACAATATTCTAGGCATACTGCAGAATGATTCAGCTGCATATATATATATAATATATATACCCTTTTCAGATTCTTTTTCCATATAATTTATTGCAAACTATTGAGTATAGTTCCCTGTGCTATACAGCAGGTCCTTGTTGCTTATCTATTTTAGATATAGTAGTTTGTATCTGGTAATCCCAAACCCCTAATTTATCTCTCCCCCTCTTTCCCCTTTAGTAACCACAAGTTTGTTTTCTATGTCTGTGAGTCTGCTTGTGCTTTGTAAATAAGTTCATTTGTATCATTTTTTACATTCCACATATAAGTGATGTCATATGGTATTTGTCTTTCTCTGACTTACTTCACTTGTGTACATTTCTACTTATGTACATTCATGAAAACTTTCAGAATTAAGTGTTTTAAAAATCTGTTGACTATATTTTGTTAAGCATATTTCATTATGCTCAAAAGATTTAAAAACTGGTAATTGGTTGATAAATTTGTGTTAATCTGAAAAATGCTGCTCAGTCACGTTGGATAATAGAGGATTTGCTGCATTTCAAAGGAAATAGTTTCCTCTCCAACCTCCTTACTTCCTACTCTTGTAAATCATTCAGTTACTTGCTTTTCCACCTGGAATAATGTGAAACAAATTCAGATGAAATTTTCATCTCCTCAAGACAGATAAGTTAATACTTTTCCAACTAAAGAGGACTGATGATGTGGGCCACAGAGCTAGAAAAGACATTTGGAGTTATTTGGTCTACATCTCCACAAGTAAGCCTGGGGACCAAGGCTCAGACCAAGGTCTGAGTCAGGTAGGCCCTAATAGTGAGGAAGTGGGACAGAAAGAAGGTTCTAAATAGGAACAGGAAGCAATATCATCTCAGACACCCCTTTCTCCTAAAAACAGCAGCACCCGTTTATGTAGCCAAGATTAGAGTGCAGGACTCCTGGCGATGAAAATCAAGTATTAAAGAGCTCACATCGTGAAGTTGTCGTGGCAGTAATTTTGTGTGACAGTAATTCCTGTTTATATAATACTTGGGCTATCTGTGTGTGTGTGACACTTACCAACACACTCCATGTAGCAGGGCATTTTCAGGCTCCAAAAAGCAATACTTGTAGTTGGGATTGCAAATAGAAACCTGCTGGGCTCAAAATAGATGCTGTTTAGCAATGGCTGTTTATGCCTTCTGGGCATTTAAGTCAAGTCATTTCATCGATGCTGAGATTTCAGGAGAAGCTCTGGGTATTTTCAGTTACAATGTTGACTGTAGAAAAAGCATAGTGTTCTTTGACTTCAAAGTGTTAGATTAAAAAAAAATACTATTTGTGGTTAAATTTCCATGATTGATTATCCAAATAATTGAGACTGAAACAAGTTGTTTCCCTGCATTATCAATATTACCAATGCCCTGTGTGAAACTCACCCTGGAATGGATGGGACTAAAAGACAGACTGTCACCCACCCTATCCTTATGGGGGAGAAAAAAAAATCCTTAGAGCCTGAATTTTCTTCTCTCCTACTTTGATATTTTAGAAGTTACATCCTAAACCCCATGATTTCCTGGCAGCCTGCTCCTGCTTCAGATCACAACTGATTTAACTATGATGTCACTATCAACTAGAACAAATTACTCACTGTCCCTACCTTTGAGGAAAAAATATTTTAACCTTCTGTGTTCCTCAAAGGAATGAGACAACTGCTAATAGGAGTGCTCATTTGAGTCCTGACTGCACATTCCAGGCCTCTTTCATATATACTTGGAGATGTAGGAAAAATACTAGAGAACTCTTGCTGTAAATGGGATTGCCACATTTGGCAAATAAAAATACAAGATGTTCAGTTACATTTGAACAGTCTTTCAAAAAATTATTTTATTGAAGTATAGTTGATTTACAATGTTGTGTCAATTTCTACTGTACAGCAATATACAATGTGTGTGTATGTGTGTATATATATATATATACATATATATATATAAATTCCTCTTCATATTCTTTTGCAATATGGCTTATCACAGGATATTGAATATAGTTCCCTGTGCTATACAGTAGAACCTTGTTGTCTGAATAAACTTTTAAAATATAAGGGTAAAACATCCCTGGTGGCTCAGGGTAAAGAGCCTACAGTGTGGGAGACCAGGATTCAATCTCTGGTTTGGGAAGATCCCCTGGAGGAGGGCATGGCAACCCACACCAGTATTCTTGCCTGGAAAATCCCCCAAAGGTGTTCCATATGACATTTGTAACATACTCATACTGAAAACATTAGACGGTGTTTATCCAAAATTCAAATTTAACTGGATGGCCCATACTTTATCTGGCAACCCTAGCTCAAAAAAGATATTTTGTTATGATTCAGAAGGAGAAATCAATACCAAAAAAGTCAATTTGAAGGTAATAAATAGCAAGATATAATTCTTAAATTGTGGGTTGTAATGAAAGGGAAGTGTTAGCAGAGGTTAGTATTCCTCCAGCAATGAGTTACTCAAGGAACTCTGTCTTTAGGGAGTTTTTCGATGTCTCCAGCCCTTGGCATAGTGGTAGAGGTGTTTACTAGATTCTCAGTGTGTGTAATGAATGAGCAAGTAAATGAATACATCCATGAGTGTTAGGGGACTTGAGGTGGGTCTTGAAGGAAGACCAAGATCTATTGGTAAAAAGTAGCAGAGAGAAGGAGTGAACTAACCTTGGCAGAAGTCTGAGTGGGAGGAGCTGTTCAAAAGAAAATTTTTTATAGCAGTGGTTCTCAATCATTTTTTGACTGAGAAAGATTTCAGCAGAGAAAAACATTTCATAACTGTTGATGAAACTACTCATTGCACTTTCCAGTGGGAAAAGAACTAGTGCAACAAGATTCAGTAAAAGTCTATGGGATTATATGTGATCAGAAACACTAAAATTTTACATTTTTAGGTATTTTTACAGCTTTGCAGGGAACCCTTGTCACTCATTAGTGGCTTAAGGATTGTATTTTGGGAAATGTCCAACTAGAATATAGGTGTTAAGTTTCTTGAGCTGGAACACTGAAAAGTGAGAAACTAAATCTTAGATCTCTAATATTTTGATATGAAAGTGTTAATAGAACAGCATACTCTCTGGCCTGGCAGACTTCAAATGCATTTTTATAAGTCTTTTAAAATCATCTGAGACCAAAAAGGAACATGATTTAAATTCTGAAATTGCTTCAGGCTAGATCAGGGTTTCCCAACCTCTGCCCAGTTGACCCTTTGTCCAGAAAGATTCTTTGTTATAGGGGCTGTCCTGAGCATTGCAGGATGCTTGGCAGGACTCCTGGTGTCATGGTCAATGTTCTGTGTCAAACTGACTGGCCACAGAGTGCCCAGATTAAACATTATTTCTGGGTGTGTCTATGAGAATGTTTTTGAATGAGATTAGCATGTGAATCTCTGGACTCAGTAAGGCAGATTGCTCTCTCCAATGTAAGTGGGCATCGTGCAATCCATTGGCCTAATAGAACAAAAGGTGAAGGCAGGAGGAATTTTCCCCTCTTGTTTCCTGCCTGCCTGCTTGACTTTGAACATCTCGTCTGATCTTTACCAGCCCTCAGACTGGAATTTAAACCATTGATTGATTCTTATGTTTCTCAGGCTTTCCGATTTGGACTGAATCACATCTTTTGGCTTTCCTGGGTTGCCATCTTGCAAATCAAGATGATTTGCAATCTGGCAGATCAGACTGTGGGACTTCTCACCCTTCACAATGGTGTGAGCCAATTCCTCATCATCTATATATCTCCATCCTACTGGTTCTGTTCCTCTGGAGAACCCTAAATGATACACCAGGCTTCTACCCACTGGATACCAGTAGCACCACCACTGCTCTCCCCTTCCCCACCATTTGCATGCAACAAACAAAAATGCCTCTAGACATTGCCAAATGTCCCCTGGTGGGGCGGGGGAGGGGGCAGCCCCCGTTGAGAACCATTGGTCTAGATGAAAGCACCTTGTACTGATTGAATTAGATGTCTAACCAGTCTCTAACATAATTCTTTTCCTATCCAGCTGAGACAAATAAGGGACAATTTGAGCAAATAAAGCCTATGCATTTGGAAAGCTCATTTCTAAGATGAATAAAGGTGCTGCCAGACTTGAATACATTATGATGAAAAGGCAAATGATGAATCATATCCATTAAGATCACACACATTCACTTCAAAGATCTTGACTTCAGTGGTCCTGGGTTGACCTCATCAGACTTGCTCATTAAAATAAGTGTATTTGAAAATGAAAGGGAAATCATTACTGGCTAATTATAGAGATGATTACCTTTAATAAATTCTTCTATATCTACAATTTGGGGGGAGAAGAAAAATTGCCCATGATAAAGGAAAAAAAGAAAAACCCTTGAAAATCTGGAGGCCCTCCCAAGAGGCATATCTCTTTAGCTGATAAACACTTCTGTTAATTCAAAAATGCTTGAAAATTTTGCATATTCAAAATTATCCTACCAAAACAGGTAGTTGTCATATTGTTCATCTCTGGCTATCTTATCCTAGAGAGTTCATTTCTTCGCTCTGAGAAACAATTGCTACTTCTAACTACTATTTGGAGCTTCCCTGGTGGCTCGGTGTTGAAAAATCTGCCTACCAGCGCAGGAGATGAGTTTGATCCCTGAGTCAGGAAGAGTCCCTGGAGAAGGGAATGGCTACCCACTCCAGTATTCTTGCCTGGAGAATCCAATGGACTGAAGAGCCTGGGGTAGCGAAGGAGTCAGAGACGACTTAGCAACTAAACAACAACACAGCACACTGCTATTTGGAAGCTCATTAAGAATTGATCTCTATAGGAGAGATAAGTAAGATGTATTCATAGCACACTTTTCCTGATTCAAGACATTTCCCCTTTATTGAAGTTAGAAAAAAAATCACTTTTTCTAGGAATTTATTAAGTGCAATGGATTAATGGATTCAAGATATGTATAAAATGAATGTATACTTTGAATGCACACTGTTTTAGGGAATCATTGACCAAATATTAGAAGAAACTCTCTTATCCTTGCTTTCTTTAAAAAGTAAAACACTGAGTGAAAGTTTTGGAACTCCAAGAGATAATCAGTCAAAGGGATTTTCAGTAAAGTCCCTTAATTTCCTACTCATGATAATAATCGGATATAGGACTTCTATTTCCAGCAACATGATGTATATAGTAGATGCCCTGAAATTTTTTCCAATACAAAACAGCTAAAAAATGCCAGATAAAATATAACAGACATCACATAATACAAAACAAAAGAAGGCTGATACAAAAGGTCACAGATAGAATGATACTATTTATATGAAATATAAGCAATAGGTAAATCCATAAGTACAAAAGGCAGTATAGCAATTGCCAGGGCCTGAGGGGTGGAAAACAGGGAATTAACCGCTGGATGGGTTCAGGGTTTCCCTTGGGGGTGATAAAAATTTGTAGAAATAGACAGAGGTGGTGATTGCACAACACTGTGAGTGTACTAAATATCACTAAACTGAACACTTCAAAATAGTTAATTTCATGTTATGTGGAATTTCTCTCAATACAAAACAGAGAGAGACATAACAAACGTCTTTTTAAATGTGTGGCCAGGTTAATAATAAAGTGGTAGAAATCATGAGGGGCTAAAACTTAAGAGGCAGATGGAAATGCAACTGATCATATGAAACTATAGCTCTAGTGGGGCTATATGATTTTCCTGAAGAAGGGGACTTTTAAGGGCAGCACAAGGCAGGAGGCAGTGCTTTGGATACATGCTGCATCAGGTGAGACCACTGGATGAAGCCACAACACTGAAAAGAATGGTTCAATGAAAGGATTCATTGAAAACAAGCCAACTGCATGAAAGGCAAAAGAACTTATCTCAGCTTGGGATGTGAATGTGGGGAAAAAAGTTTCTTTCTGAAAAAACTGTAACAGCAGGTTGCAGTTACAATGAATGCTAGAAATGATGGGGAAAAGTAACAGTTGAAAACATATAATTAAAAGGGATATTTTGCACATTAAACAATTACATAAAATTAAACAGAATGGTGAAAATATAAGGAGTTGAAATGAAAAAAATTGGTTAGTGCCTTGAAATTAAAGAAGAATGAAAATACTATAAAGGTGATTTTTAAAATTAAAGATCATATAAAATGAAGAGATAATCAAAGGGAAGAATTTTTAAAGGAATAAATCCTAGAGTCAAAGATTAGAAAATGGTGTACTAATCCATAAAAAGTAATTTAAAATAGGCTAAGCAGAGTAAGGGGGCTTCCCAGGTGGCTCAGTGAAAAAGACTCTACCTGCCAATGCAGTAGATGCCAATTTGATCCCTGGGTCAGGAATATCCCCTGGAGAAGGGAATGGCAGTCCACTCCAGTATTCTCATCTGGGAAGTCCCATGTGTAAAGGAGCCTAGTGGGCTACAGTCCATGGGTGTCACAAAAAAGTCAGTCACAACTTAGCAACTAAACAACAACAATAAAACAAAATAAAGAGTGTACAAAACCAGAAATGCCAAGGTACAAATAATTCTAAAATAAAGGATATATATACACCATTACTGTGAGCAAAAATAACATCCTTGCAAGCAATAACAAAGTGGCTGAGACTTCCTAACTGGGAGTGGCCATACCCCAGAGTGGGAACTGGTAGAGGCCCTCATGTCAGAGGGACAATGGTGGCAAAGTCCAAATTCCAGAGGCCACAGACATACCTTTGGTTATTTATAAGGTGACTTGAAATCCAAGTCACCTCCTTAGTAAAAACACACACAGACTGGGAGGCAGGAGATAGATGGGCCCCAGACTGAACAGTTTCTCCCCTGTGGACAGAAACTCCATAATAGCAGAAACTCCATAAAAGCAGGATGATGGAGGAGGCTGGGCCCTGTCCAGATAAGAGATAAAAGGCCACATATTCCTCATTCTCAAAGTTAAGAAGACCTTCCCAACTACGCATGCACAGAAAGGCTCCTTGGAGGTCAATAAAGGAGGAGGAGGAGTCACCTCATAATGAGTGATGTCAGCTACCCATAGACTTCTTCTCTGGAATCCATCTTGGCTAAGAGATGAGCATGCACACATGGGAGGACCCTGAGACATACCAAATATGAACTCAGAACCAAGCAAATGAAAATGATCAGCCAAAAGAAACCTGTAAGAAATGCCCCCAAAACATGACTCAAGCCACCATGAGGGCACAATCCTCCCTCTGAGTCTACCCATGTGTTGTATCTACCTACACACACTGTACTCTTTTCTCCCCCTAATAAATACTTGCTTCACTGCTTTTCGTCTCTGTGGGAAATCTTTTCTGCAAAGCCACAGGGCCAGGGCCTTGTCACTAACTACTAGTCTAGCGGCTAGGATTTGGTGCTCTCACCTCGACGACCTGACCTTAGTCTCTGGCTGGGAACTGAAATCCCGCTTCAAACCACTGTAGGCCAAGGGCCACCCGAGATCAAGAGTACCAGGGATAGGGGCTTTTCCAGCATCATACAACTGATAAATGAGAGAAATATGAGCATATGCCTGGGAAAAACTAGTTGTTACTTCAAAAGTGGAGACAAACGATGTGCTGGGAGGATTTGAGGCAATGTACCTGAAGGGTCTGATACAATGTTTTGGTCAAGTAGAAAAAGGATCCAGAAGCAGTTGCCTTATGATAAGCAACAAGCTTTCAAGTGAATCTTCGGTTGAATTTAATGCTCTTTCCATTAGCCTATAGCACTTCTGGCCTCATCCCAGTGACAGCTTCAGTGGGCAGGCAGTTCTTCTTTTTCAACTTTCTTTCTTTCCTTGAGGGACTTCCCAGGTGCTCAGACAGTAAAAAAAATTGGCCTGCAATGCAGGAGACCAGGGTTCAATCCCTGGGTTGGGAAAATCCCCTGGAGAAGGGAATGGCAACCCACTCCAATATTCTTGCCTGGAGAATTCCATGGACAGAGCCTGGTGGGCTACAGATGTTCTACTAACACACCATGTACCCAACCCCAGCTGAGAATCTAGCTGGTGTCTTCAGATTTCTTCCTTCCCAAGGTCCCTACTTTTCCTCTCATATTTGCACAGTAACTGCAGTCATCTGCTCTTTGCATAATGACTTGATAATTCAGTCTCAAGTGTTACTGCAATGGGACTCCTTCAATTCTCCATGGCCTAGACTGGCTCAGTCCCAGCCTGGGTCAGGAATAAGGTGTCACATTTGTACAATCCTACTAGAGTTACAGAACATTTTCACATGACATTTCTTGTTTAACCTTCACATCAGCCCTGGAGGAATCAATTTCAAATAGCTGCATTCCAGAGGTAGCATAGCTACCAAGCCATAAAATATTAGGATTTCTAACAATGTTCTTTCCTCCTAGAGTCTACATTTTCTCTACAAAAATCTAGAAAAATAGCTCTTAGGCCCAAATAACATTCTTCTTACAAATTAAAGGTAAGACATTGCAATGACCATCTTCTGTCACAGTTGTCATTATTCTTGAGTAAGCAACTGAAATCAATTCTATCTATCTTATGAAACAAAGAATGTGTTGGAAAGATACAGGTTGGTTAACAGAAACAGTGGGAAGACTTATGAACTAGGCTAATAAATAAACAGGAATCTAAGTTACAGTGTTGGCTAGGTTATGTTTAAGCAGCTTAAATCAATGAAATCTTATTTCTTACTCAATCCACATATCCATTTTGAGTTGACAAAGGATCTCTGCTCAACATAGTCCCTCGGGGCCCTAGGCTGATAAGGCAGCCACCATCTCAAACCTTGCCAGTAGTCACACCAGAAGGAAAAGATAACTCTGTGGGTTGTATGGATGTGTGTTCTGTTCTTAGTCATGTCTGACTCTTTGCAACCCCATGGACTGTAGCCTGTCTGGCTCCTCGTCCATGGGATTCTCCAGGCAAGAATACTCGTGTGGGTTGCCATTTCCTCCTCCAGGGGATCTTCTCAACCGAGGAATTGAACCTATATCTCCTGCATTGGCAGGTGGATTCTTTACTAGGAGCCACCACTTGACCAATTAAACTCTCAGTCTTAAAGGAACACTCTTCACTTCCACCCCAGTTCATTGGCCATAACTGGCCACATGGTTCCATCCAACCACAAGGCAGCCAGAAAATGAAATTGTACCATGTTTCCAGAGGAAGGAAAGAACTGGAAGTCAATGACGAATAGTACTCAGGACTGACATAGTCATGCAGAAGGAAAATTCCCTGGTTAGCATGTCAACCCTGGGCACTGTTAGCCACCACTAGCAATGGCAGAATAAAGCCTAAACTCTCCTTATCATTCATTCTGATTTCCAAACCCTGGATGCATTCTGAATTCAAAGTCCATATCAATTGACTGGGCTTGGGTCACATGACCACACTCTAGTTGTCAGGACCTGTCTTCCCCTATGTTGTTGTGTGAATTCAATAGTAGATTCCCCAAATTCAAGAAGGAAGTTTAGATCCTGGGCAATCAGAAAGAAGAAAAATGTCTACTAAGCAACAAATGTCCAATATGCTGAGCTTGCAGAGGAAAATTTTAAAAAATATATAAATGACCTTATTTGAAGTGTCTTTTCTATTTGTTCTCTGTTTCATTTGGAAATCAGTGCTACATGGGACATTACTCATATCCACATCCATATATTCATTTAGGCAACAATGTTCACAGAGATCTCATCTATTTCCAGGCATTCTGAGCACACCAAGATGAATAAGACATGGTCCTCTGGAAGCTTATGTTCCAATAGTAAGATAGACACTAAATAAATAATTGCAATACACACCTGAAACTAACACAACATTGTAAGTCATATATACTCCAACAAATTTTTTTAAAAGAAAATATTTTCTCCCATTCTGCATGTTGTCTTTTCATTTTGTTTATTGTTACTTCTACTGTACAGCAGATTTTTAATTTGATTGTCTCTTGTTTATCGTTGCTTTCATCATTTGAATTTTTGGTGTCACATCTTAAAAATCATCCCCTAGACCCATATCGAAGAGTTTTTCTCCTATATCTTCTTCTAGAAGTTTTATGGCTACAGTTCCAATTACGTCCTTAATCTATTTCAGGTTTTTTTAAGTGGTATAAGGGAAAGCTCTAATTTTATACTTTTGCATGGGAATATTCAGATGGTAAAGAATCTGCCTGCAATGCAGGAGACCTGAGTTTGATCCTTGGGTAGAAGATCCCATGGATAAAGGCACGGCAACCCATTCCAGTATTCTGGAGCTACATGTCCATGGGGGTCGCAAAGAGTTGGACCCAGCTGAGCAATGAAGCACACATGCACATTCAGTTTTTCCAATGCTATCGATTGAAGACTGCCTTTTCCCCACTGTGTTTTTGGCTCTTTTAAAATGTTACTTGATAATAAAAAGTAATAACTGCAATACAGTGTGATGTCTTTTTATAGAGATTAATGTTAAAGAATGGTGTCGGAACAAGGTAGAGAGTAATTAACTTTAATGAAGGAAGGACCCCATGGTCAGAGATGGTCATTCTGGGAAGATGCTATACAAGTGAGATGCTGCCTTGGAGAAAGATGATGATGGTAGTATATCAGGGGCATAGATGAGCAGATAGAGCTGGGGCTAGAATCCAGGCTGCCAGATTTAGCAAATAAAAAAATAGGATGTCCAGTTAAATTTAAATTTCAAATGAACAATAAATTTTTTTGTGTATGTTCCATACAATATTTGGGGCCTCTTTACACTAAAAATTATACTAAAAATTGTTCGAGTAAGACAGATTTAACTGTGTGTCTGTATTGTATCTGGTCACCCTAACTGGAATGCTTTCTTACTCACTCTTTAGGATACGTTTCAAATGTCCTGAACCCCTTGGTTTGCCCGAATACCTTCTTCTGGGCCCTTCTGGACTCACACATGTGCCTCCATCATAGCGTAGAGAACATTTTTGTGAAGTTATCCTTGGTACTGGGTGAATTGTCATAAAGAACTCCAAGAAATCATATTGTACTCTTTGCAAAGCATCAAAAAGTTCAAGCAACATAGAAGTTTGACCTTTCAGTGTAAATATATGTTTGACATGAAGCTTTAGAAAAAAGGATATTTTGCATTTTTCTATTTTCAGAATGCTGATGAAATGATAAGAACATATGAACAAATTAGTGCTTTAAGAGGAAAAGTATTATTTAAAAGGTAAGTCATTAGGTAGCCTGGCAAGGAAATCTAACCCATTTCCTTGACTTGAGATAGGAATCATATCAGCAAGATGAGAATCTAGCTAAGAATCAAGTGTCTTTTTACAGGTACGGAAATTAGGACTCAGAGAAACTAAGTAACTTGTCCCAGGACATGGAACTAATTAGTGACTAAGGTTTAAAGGTCTTTTGATCTCCAGCCCAGCACACTGGTGATTGTCTACAGAAAACTTGGATGGACAATTTCCAAGGTCATTTGAGTGTTTATTAGCTCCTTACTATCAAAAAGTCCTTCTTTCCTTCCACCTTTTTAAGAGCTTCATCCTGCTAAATTCTTGATTTGGTTCTTCTTCAACAAAATGGAAAAATAAACCACACTCTCATCAAACTGTGCTTTGTATATTTTAAGAACTATTAAGTTGATCCTTAGATTATCTCATTCTCAGGAAAAAATAAAGACAATTTTTTTATGGAGTTTGTTCTCCTGGACCAAGTGACTCTCTTTTGAACTATTAGGTCTTTAAATCTGTCCTACATCAGAGAGCATGGCATAGAAATGGCATTTTAGCATGGTCCTGCTCATTTTGAGAATAAAGAAAGAACTACAATCAGTGCATTTTCATACATCCCTATATATATTATGATCACATTTCTTTTAAAGAAAAAAAGGTAGAGAAAATGGCTTTTTAATTGCTGGTTCATGGTAATGTCACCCACCTCAAATCATGACATAATTTTACTGCTACCCATAGTGAGTCCACTGAGATCCCAGTACTTCTGCCCTGTAACTAGGCAATAATATCTCATGTGCCTTACACCTTAAAGGGCTTACTTTGCTAAAGTAAGCTGAAACTCATTTTCTTTTCTATTCTTAGGCTTTCCCTTAGATGCATTTTACTAAGAACGCAAAGCCATGAACATGCAGACCATAGATCCTAACTAGGGCAAAATGTATTACATTTCAAGGAATTTAAGTCTAGAGTTTCTTCTTGGCCAATTCTCACTGAAGTCCCAATATCCTTTTTACTTAATCTCTCTCATAGCCCTTTAGTATGTATTGTCCTTATTTTTAATCTACAAAGTCTCTAATTGCCCTGTAATAACACAAGCTTATCTTCTTAGGGCATTTCCTTATATACATTACAAATCTTTAAAGGTACATGATGTCTATACTCTAACTTAGAGGGTAAACACAAATATCTGCTCATAAACTATAATACCAGGATCAGAATAAATATTAAAACAATTCTGTTCAGTATCTGGCATAATTACCTTTTCTTCTAATACTTTTGTTTGAAACTTTCCTTCTTGCCTAAAAGCATAAGTCTCTTCCAAGTCCTCCCCATTCATAGAGGTTTACCTTATAATCTCTGTCCTCTATGATGATTTGCTGACCAAAGCATTGTTACCATACTTACTAAACACACACACCTTTTTAACCTACCTTTAAGTAGTATCTGTTACTTGAAAATTAAGTTTTAACTAGGGAGGCTTTCTGGAGAATGTTACAAACAAAAATTCATTTTGAATAAGTAAGAGTTTACAAGAGGAATAGACTGTATTTGAAATATTTGTCATTGTGTGAGAAGGGTATAATAAATAGCTATATGAATGCAGCAGAATATCCAGGCCGTCTTAATGTTCCCAAAAGGAAGAGAATCTGAAGGGTGTGACAGAGGGTATGGTGGAGAGACAGACAGGAGCATAATCATGTGGCTTGCATAGCAAGGATAAAGAATTTGATATGTATCCAAAAATTGAATAGAAACCACTGAATAATTTTAAACTGGAAAAGAATTTGTATTTTAGACTGATCTTGCTGACTTCAGCAACCTAATGGGATTTGGGGGACTCTAGACTGTCAAGAAACTATGGATTTCTATCATCCAGGAAAGGGGTGGAGAGGTCTGAATCAAAGCAGATATAATTATGCCATTAGTTGCCTCAAAAGGGGAGTTTTCTTTTAAAAAAAAAAAAAAACTTTTTATTTTATATTGGAGTATAGCTGATAACAATGCTCTGAGAGTTTCAGGTTCACAGCAGAGTGACTCAGTCACATCTAAAAATGTATCCATTCAAAGAGGAAGTTTTAAATGCCAATTTGTCCAACTAAAATTTACTTAATACTTACTACTTGGGGATCATCTAGAAAAAAAAACAAAATAAAATATTTGATAGAATTAAAAACAAAAAGAATATACATTACTTGGAATTTGGGGTATTTTGAGAGATGATTCAAATCGTTCAAGAGTTAGCTTTTAACTACATTTCTAGTGAAAAAGACTCTTTGGGGTCAATTGCTTCCACCTTCTTTCTTACTCTAAATGTACTTGAGCATAAAAACAAACCAAAATGTTCCACAAGGAAGCCTCACATGTAGTTCCACAGTTCATTTATGCACACAATCCAGGCACATTAAAGTTTTACCTTAGAGAAAAATAAATTGACAAAATTAATATTTGAGTAGGGAAGCCTCACATATTTAGATTCTGCTGGCAAGTTATGCAGTGTGATCAGAATTCAAGCTGGAGAGACATAACAAGTAATCTTGAGGTTAACTTTCTATAAAACTGCTAGATACTGAGGTTCGAATATATGTTAGTTTCAAATAGCAACAAGTTTCCAGGGTTGTTAGATTTTAAAAAATTGTGCTCAATGGACTTCCCTAGTAATTCAGTGGCTGAGGCTCCATGCTCCTAACGCAAGGGGCCAGGGTTCTATCCCTGGGAAAGGAACTAGATCCTACATGCCACAACTAAAAACAAACAAACAAACGGATCCCACAGGCTTCCACTAAGACCCAGCACAGCCAAATAAATAAATAATAATTAGAATAAAAGGGGGAAAATGTGCCCGAATTCTATTTCTTTCTTGACCACAGTCTCCTCTCATTTCCATATGAAAACAACAATTGTCCATCTATTTCTTTAAATACTCCCAGAGAATCTCACTTCCTTTAAGGAAGCCTTCTAGTTTTGTTTGTTTACTCACAATTTTTAGGGATAGAGAGTTGCAGCTTGTACATTGTCCTGTGTGCTTCAGACTTAAATACTTCCTGTATTTTTCCTATGCTATTGAGCCCATCTGTTAATTCAAATACCACCTTTCATTTAGCTGGTGCCCTTTAAGTCATTCTGAATTATGTCGATCCAGAGTGCTTCATATCTAAGACCTCTTTATAGTAAAATAGCATATGACAGAGCTTGATCCAAACTGTCCTGAGGAAAAGCAGGTGCTGTTTAAATTCTAAAGGGAAAGCATAGCTTCTTTATTTGATTTTCAAGGTAATTGCTCAGATCCAAACAAGTCAATGCAATGAAAAATTTTATCTGGAATATATTTTATTATATTATCCTCCAGTTGCTTAAGTAACAACCATAAATTATTAAATTCTGGTCATAACAACAAGCATTTTAAAATAAATTGGTCAGATGTCTATGCCTGAGACAAAGCAATGGAGAGGGGGTGTGTGTACCCAGACATAAAACAAAGGATGGATTTCATAGATTGTAGTTCTGATATTTTCTTGGCAATAAGATCAGAAGTTATGAACTACATGAACCTGAAATCCTTCCTGGAGGAAAACAGTGTTTCCTTTATTTAGCTCAGGGCTCTCAAAACAAAAGACATCTGTAAAACATGGCTTTGGATTCCAAAGGTATTTAAGCATGGGTATGAAGCACACAAAACATTGTTATTTAAAACATTCTTTTAAAAATTTTATGTGAATCCATACATGTTTTCATATACATATATTTTAAAAATGCAAACTTTTTTCGTTTTTTCACTTTTGCTTGGCTGCTCCATCTACTTCCCCTATTCTCACCCACAATCACCCCTCCTGAAGAGGAAAAGTTTAAATTTTACATAACCTCCTGCTCCTTCTGCCTCTCTAACTCAGCTTGCTCCTTGCAATGTCTGATCATGTAGGTCACGTAGTCTCAGAAAGTGTGGCCTCACAATACTAGGAACTGGAGCTTATCTCCCTCACCCTTGTCCTGCTCGTTGCAATCGCCCAGCCCCTACAAACCCACTTAATCATGCCTGTCCATGTATAAAAACTGCAACCCCTTTGTTTGGGGCTCAGAGCTTAAAATGCTAACTGCTTTGGACCTGCCTGCGTAATAAACCTGAGTTCTTCAACTCTCTGAGTGTGGCGCTTGGTTTCTCGAGTACTGGTTTCTGCAACATTTCTGGAGGCCCCCGTGAGAGTCCCTTGAGCCGCCGGACTGGTGGCTCGGTCTGGCTGGAGTGAAGGAACCCCGAGAGGAACGAGGAGGGGTGCCACCTGATGGTATTCCAGTTTCTCTTTCGGACCAATGTTCCAATTCTCCGGACAGACGAGGCCCAACTTGACTCCTTGGAGAGACGGACCAACTCACCTGGAATGGCCACAGGATCACGGAAGGCCCCAGGGCCAGTACCCAGTCAGGTCCTTCCCCGGTGGGTAGAAGAGGAGACTGATCACCTCCTTGGAGCTCCCAGGAAGGGAGCATCAGATAGGGAGAACTGAAGACTCAGAAGAAGGGAGACATTGTGACTCATAACCTCCCTGGAGCTCCCAGGAAGGGAGCAACAGTTAAGGAAACCTGGGGACTTGGGAGAAGGGAAGCATTGTGATAGCCTCTGAATGATAGTGAGTGCATGATTGCTGATTGAATGGAGTGAGAAAAAATTTCCTTTTTGGAAACTGCAAAATCAATTCTTTTTTGCATATATGATGAAAAACATCTAGCTTGTTAAAAGTCCTGCCTAGGGAAAAGATTGAAGTTAACCATTTCCACATCCTTGAAATACACAGACAACTTTGCCTAAGACCTCAGCCTTGGGCAAATTAGAACTTCAAGCAAAGAAAAAAAAAGGGGGGGAGGAGGTCAAAGAAATATTTTACATCTCAAACAGAAAACTATGAGATCTCTGTCTGTCTGTATTTATGTATGTCTCAGCATATGTCTTTTGTTTTTTTCTGATAATATTGTTGAAGTTGTAAATGAATTTTAATTTAATTGGCCTAAAAAACTAAGCGCTGGCAAATCAAACAATTCTAAATACAAGAAAAATTAACCTAAATAAATTTCAGATTCACGTAAACTGGGAAATATTCAATATTAATTATCTAGTGTTAATGTTTATTTGCTAATCTAGTAAGGGAAGTAGGATGTATGTTTTTAATGAAGAAGATATAAAAAATAAAATTACATTTTATAAAGGGAAAAGAAATAGGTCTGACTTACAGGTGGCTGTTACAGAAAGTCATTAAGAAGTTTGTGGAAAGTGGACCCTGAAAAAAAGTTTTGTGCATGGTTAGGACTGATTGAGTTTAAAATAAATTTAGTTAAGTTTACCTAAATGAGTTTAAAGTAAGCTGGTACAAAACTTGAATTCAGCCTTTCTTTCTGTTAAGAGGATATACTTTCTTCAGATGTTGAACTGCTTTTAATAATAGATTTAAGTTCCTTTAACTCTTAATTGATCCGTTCTATATTTACCTTTGAAATCTTTTATTACCTTTGGCTAAGTAAATAACTATTATTTCACAGTGACTTATATGATCCTACCTGACTGAATGTTATAAACCCTTTTCATATTTATCCACAAAGCTTCCTAAATAACTTGATTTCTAGCTAATTTTGGGATGCTTCAGAGGGCCCCTGAGATATCCCAAATAGCTATTAAGCTACCTGGGTTCATTGATTATGATGAACTACATGAGAAGAACTGCTGAAGGGGTGATAAATCTTTTTAGGTTATACTGTATAACTGATGTTACTCATATAGATATCCTAAAATTATGTGAAATTCATATAGATCCAATATGCTCTGATAAAATATGGTCAATTATAATTCTAGTTGTCATATTAAAGTGTTATGACCAGGTTTCTTTGTCAATTGCAATAGAATCAGATTTTAAACATGCCTTCTATGGTTTTACTCTCATGCCTTTAGAAGAATACTGCTAGTTCTTCAAAATTTATGGAAAAGATTCTCTAAGATTAAACAGATAAACAAGTTTTGTTATTAAGAGTAAGCTGGTACCAGACTGGAATTTGGTCTTCTCTCTGTTTAGAGAACAAAGTTTTTTTAGAATGCAGCTTTCGATAACAGATTATGAATTTCTTTGTCTTTAAGTGATTTGCATTTGTTTTTAAAATCTTTTTGTTACTTTGGTAAAGTAAATAAACATTTAAGATTATGGTACATGTAGACAAAGCTCATTCTGCATCTACAAAACATAACCCCTCACGGTTAGACTTTTGCTATCCTGATGTCCTTAAAACATAGCAATAGTCTGCTCCTGAATCATGGAATTAAAAATGGATAAACAACAGCTGAAAATCAAAGAGCCAGGGCTATGGGAAATCCAAGATGGCTGCTTGGTTTTTCTCAGCTCCCTGACAGACCTCATTTTTATTTGATGGTTTAAAGCCTTCCCTGGCTACAGGGTTAATGCCCTCACAGTGTTCTCCAAAAAAAGAAAAAAGTTAAGTTTCACTGAATATTAAGTTCTAGTTTTGTTAATTAAGGTCCATGCTTACTAAGACTCACTTCTAAGAGAGTTGTTTGTTATGTTATATTGCTAAAAGGTTTAATTAAGTTATTAAAAAGACACTCCAAGATTGTTTCTAAAGCTTATCTCAGTAACCAGTCTTTAGATAAAGGTCAGATGCTCCATGATGTACAACCAGGAGATGAACACTGGCTATAATCATTTAACTGAGTCAGATGACCTGGGGTATACCAGGCTATACCCAATGAAAGTTCTTGATTTAAATTCTTGCTTGTGACCTTACTAGTAACTGCTAGTTATATTATTTTCTGAGTAGCCTACTTCAGAAGATTATTTTTTATGTTACCAAATGTGGGACTGAATCTGTGATAAAATGCTGATATGTAGTTCCATGTGAGATCAATGATTGTAATAATGTAACTCTAGATATGGGAAGAAGCAACAAGAGGAAACATTTTCCTGAACCAAGAGGCTGGTAAGGCAGGTATGGTCCAGAGACTTTGTTACTTACAAGGCCTGGTCTAGTGACAACACATTGAGTGGCCTGTCAGTGGAATCTTTGTTAGACCTGGGAATGAGCCTTCCCAGCACTGTGGGACACAATGACCATGAAATGCCCCCCAAACATGGTAAAATATGTGGCTATGAAGGGACCCTGCTGACTGGAATTTGGCCCTTGCCAGCTGCCTCTACAAAGATTAAATCATGACCACTACAAGATGCTGACCTTCAACACCCGCTTGAAAGGAGTTCCGGGTGGAGACAAAAAATAAGGCACTCTGTGCTCTGGGAAAAATCCAGAAAACAGGCTTTCAGATAGTCAGATGCTTTCATGTAAAGATTTTTATGAGTCCAAATTCTTGCATCTTCTCATACCTAGAGAAACACTACTGTTATGAATCAATGTCTGGACCTGGTTCTCCTGGTTAGCCCCTCAGCAACTTTCCTACACCTATTAATCTTTGGGCCATAAATTTTTAACTTTCTTGTTACGTTTGTTTCTCCAAGTAGTAGTACAACAAGAATATCCCCCAGCCAATACCCAGACAGTGCTAGAACAAGCTGCCTTATCATTCTGTGGACTCTCATCTCCCTCCATAAATGCACCCTGAGGTCCTCAGCCTATTCTTCCTTTGAAATCTTATACGGGAGCCCACCCCCAGGGATATAAGTGCTCAAGGGAAACCTCCAACAACTAGCTGACCTGGAGATGTGCCAATACCTCCAGGCCCTGGGAAAAGTCTCCCACCGTATTGCCCAATAAACCTTAGAAAGGACACCCATTCTTTTAGGCAATTGAGTTCATCCCTATCAGCCAAGAGATGAGGTATGGGTTAAAGATTAGGGGGAAAAAAAAAAAAAACCACTGCAGCCAGTTTGGACAGGCTCTCACACGGTCGTCCTGGCAACCCCTACTGCTGTTAGAGATATATGTGTCATTCCCTTGGATCCACCACACCAGAGTCAAGAAGGCAGTGACTTCCTGTGATGAGGACACCTGGAAAGCAGTTCGGGGCCCCAAAAACCTCCTCAAAGTCCGGTTCCAAAGACAACGGCCCTCACCCACGAAGGACGCTGAGCCCTGCTCTAGTCACTTCGGAAGCTGACTAGTCCATGCAAGGCAGAAACTTGAGGCTTCTTCAGCCTTGCTCCAGCCACACTCTGGCAATTGGCTGGTCAATGCACGGTGGAAGTTTGAGGATCTGGCTATCAAAATATCAATGGATTTTATTGTCAACCCTGGCCTCTATCCCTGATTGGTATTATTGCTGTGCTCTTTGCTACAGGACTAGCTTCAGTCACACCCCAGGACTGGGATTTGGGTCAGAAGCTGCGGTTAGCTGTCTCTTTTCTCACTGTAGTGGGAAGCCTCATTCTTATTAGATGTCTCTTATGATCAATTCTCCCTACTAACTAAATTGCTCACAGTATAGCTGACCCCCCTTCACAATAGGCTCAGTTGCTATAGCTGTGACAACCCAAAGATGGGAAGAAAACCTTTCTAGTGTTCAGTTATCTGTTATGTGCAGGCTGCTTTGCAGCCTTTTGGTGTCCCTTGCTGTAACAGATGGTGCCGTTCCTTATCCATCATGCACCTGTCAACATTACAGTCAACCCTTGGAAAATCCCTTACTCAAACCATCAGCTAGAATGATGTATAGATAGTCGGTCCTATAGGTGGATCACCTACTGCTTTCATAACCATGTGATGTATATCCAGGGGCCTGGGTGCCAAAAATGTTTTCCAGTTATGTCCCCCACTGCCACTACCTTTCCCCCCAAGAGGATCCAAACCCCAGGCAGTATCCTGACACCATGGCATTGTCATCATGCACCTGTGCCTCTGTCTACTCCCAAAGGCCACACAGATGTTACAACCCAGAAAAGGTGTCTGTCTGCTAAATAAATGGAAAAACCTACTGGAGAGGGACAATAACGCAGACAAACAAAATCACGAGCCACCTTTGCCCTAAAAAAATCAGGCTCTGCCTGTTGGCAGTATGACCCAGGTTACAGAGTTAACTCCCCCTTAGACCCTCATCTGTACCAGGTTCTCAGTGCAACTCATCACCTTCTTAATGACACCAACCCCCAGCTGGCCAGGGATTGCTGGCTTTGCTTATCCTTAGGAGCTCCACGGTACTTAGCTACACCAGTACCATTGAATAATGCAATAGCCATGGGAACTCGTATAGATCCATCCTTACAAGGGCCAGTCTTAAGGAAAACAGTTAAATCAAAAGGCTCCAGAATGCTTTACAAATGATGGAGGAACTGAACTTGTAGGCAATTTAGCCAGGGATGAATGTAATCAAACTTTAAAAGGTGAGTGGCTTACTCATCTTCCCACAAACAACTATGGTGCTACCCCCATCAAGGTCTTTTCTTTTTGTGGGACAGATGCTTACTTAGATCTACCAGTCAATTGGATGGTTATCTGCACCTTGGCTTTCCTCACACCCCCGATGAATATTGTCCCTAACAACCAGACTTTTACTGTAGCTCTGGCAGTTCATACGTGGTCAAAAAGAACCATCCAGTTTATACCCCTACTATTTGGTCTGGGAAGTATGCCTGGGATAGGTATGGGAATAGGAAGAATTGCTTCATCAACCACCTTCTACCATACACTCTCCAAGGACTTCACAGACGACATTGAGAGAGTAGCCCAGGGGCCTGACAGGACCAACTAGATTCCCTGGCTGAGGTGGTTTTACAGAACAAGAGACAGCTAGACCTATTGACAGCTGAAAAGGGAGGACTCAGCCTCTTCTTGAACAAAGAATGCTGTTTTTGTGTAAACCAAACAGGAATAGTCAGGGACATGGCTCAACAGTTAAGGGAATGAATCATGAAAAGGAGAGACGAACTAGCAAATTCCTGGGTCAATTGGAATAATTGGAAAAATATCTGGAGCTGGGCAACATGGCTTCTCCCTTTAACCATTCTTCTCTTCATGTTTTTTTGTTTTTTTTTTTTTTTTTTTTTTTTTGTGGCGCTCTTCTTTGGCCCTTCTATTCTCAATGCTTTTACCCAGCTCATAGCCTCTAGAATTGAATCTATAAAGTTACAGATGGTAACAGCTCAATATAGCCCCCTAAACAACGAGGAGCTCTGACTGTCCTGCCAAAACATGAGATGATGCTTTCTACAATGAGTGATAGAAGCATCATGAGGAGGAAATGAAGAGGAAACGTTAAAATTTTACATCACCTCCTGCTCCTTCTGCCTCTGTAACTCAAGCTTGCTCCTTGCAATGTCTGGATCATGTAGGTCATGCAGTCTCAGAAAGTGGGGACTCACAATACTAGGAACTGTAGCTTTTTTCACTCACCCTTGACCTGCTCATTGCAATTGCACAGCCCATGGAAACCCACTTAATCATGCCTGTCCATGTATAAAAACTCTGTAACCCCTTTGTTGGGGGCTCAGAGCTTAGAGTGTTAACTCCTCAGGGCCCGCCAGCATAATAAACCTGAGTTCTCCAACTCTCAAGTGTGGTACTTAGTTTCTTGAGTACTGGTTTCTGCAACACTCCTACACACATACACACACACACACACACACACACACACACAAGTGCAGATATGCTCTTGCGCACTCACTAACACCATGTTAACTACTTACTGTGTATCCTTCCATATTTCTTACAACACCTACATAATCATATATACACATACACCCATTTGGGTGTTTCTCATAACTTATTTTTATAAGTGGGTCAAATTAAACAGCAGGTTTTGCATCTTTTCTCCCCAAACATTCCAATAAAAATCTCTCCAAATCAAGTGGTACTTTCTTTTTAATGATTAGGTAATACTCTACAGTTGATGGACATAATATATTAAGCAATTCCCTCTTTGATTTCATTTGTTTCCAGTGTTTTACCTCTATAAACTACATAACAATAAGCATTTTTATGCAAATATCATTGTATACTGATAGTTTATTTGTAAAGAGGAGATTTCTAAGACTGGGACATTCAATCAAAGGGCATTGCCTTTTTTGCAATTTTTATTAAAGTATAGTTGATTTATATTTGAATGCAGAGTTCCAAAGAATAGCAAGGAGAGATAAGAAAGCCTACCTCAGTAATCAGTGCAAAGAAATAGAGGAAAACAATAGAAGGGAAAGACTAGAGATCTCTTCAAGAAAATTAGAGATACCAAGGGAACATTTCATGCAAAGATGGGCACAATAAAGGACAGAAATGGAATGGACTAACAGAAGCAGAAGATATTAAGAAGAGGTGGCAAGAATACACAGAAGAACTGTACAAAAAACATCTTCATGACCCAGATAACCACAATGGTGTGGTCACTCAACTAGAGCCAGATATCCTGGAATACAAAGTCAAGTGGGCCTTAAGAAGCATCATGATGAACAAAGCTAGTGGAGGTGATGGAATACCAGTTGAGCTATTTCAAATCCTAAAAGATGATGCAGTGAAAGTGCTGCACTCCATATGCCAGCAAATTTGGAAAACTCAGCAGTGGCCACAGGACTGGAAAAGGTCAGTTTTCATTCCAATCCCAAAGAAAGGAAATGCCAAAGAATGCTCAAACTACCGCACAATTGTAATCATCTCACACCCTAGCAAAGTAAGGCTCAAATTTCAAGCTTCAGCAGTACATGAACCGTGAACTTCCAGATGTTCAAGCTGGATTTAGAAAAGGCAGAGGAACCAGAGATCAAACTGTCAGCATCCACTGGATCATTGAAAAAGCAAGAGAGTTTCAGAAAAACATCTACTTCTTCTTTATTGACTATGCCAAAGCCTTTGACTGTGTGGATCACAACAAACTGTGGAAAATTCTTCAAGAGATGGGAATACTAGACCACCTTACTTGCCTCCCGAGAAGCTTGTATGAAGGTCAGGAAGCAACAGTTAGAACTGGACATGGACCAACAGACTGGTTCCAAATAGGAAAAGGAGTATGTCAAGGCTGTATATTGTCACCCTGCTTATTTAACTTATATGCAGAGTACATCATAAGAAACATTGGGCTGGAGGAAGCACAAGCTGGAATCAAGATTGCTGGGAGAAATATCAATAACCTCAGATATGCAGATGACACCACCCTTATGGCAGAAAGTGAAGAAGGACTAAAGAGCCTCTTGATGAAAGTGAAAGAGGAGAGTGCAAAAGTTGGCTTAAAGCTCAACATTCAGAAAACTAAGATCATGGCATCCAGTCCCATCACTTCATGGCAAATAAACAAGGAAATATTAGGAACAGTGGAAGACTTTCTTTTTCTGGGCTCCAAAATCACTGCAGATGGTGATTGCAGCCATGAAATTAAAAGATGCTTACTCCTTGGAAGGAAAGTTATGACCAACCTAGATAGCATATTAAAAAGCAGAGGCATGCCTTTGCCAACAAAGGTCCATCTGGTCAAGGCTATAGTTTTTCCAGTGGTCATGTATGGATGTAATAGTTGGACTGTGAAGAAAGCTGAGCACTGAAGAATTGATGCTTTTGAACTGTGGTGTTGAAGAAGACTCTTGAGAGTCCCTTGGACTGCAAGGACATCCAACCAGTCCATCCTAAAAGAGATCAGTCCTGGGTGTTCATTTGAAGGACTGATGTTAAAGCTGAAACCCCAATACTTTGGCCACCTCATGCGAAGAGTTGACTCATTTGAAAAGACCCTAATGCTGGGAAGGATTGGGGGCAGGAGGAGAAGGGGATGACAGAGGATGAGATGCCTGGATGGCATCACCAACTCGATGGGCATGGGTTTGGGTAGACTCTGGGAGTTAGTGATGGACAGGGAGGCCTGGCCTGCTGCAAGTCATGGGGTTGCAAAGAGTCGGACACGACTGAGCGACTGAACTTAACTGAACCTAAGGCAAAGTAAACAAAAGCAAAACTAAAGAAATGAGGCTTAATTAAACTTAAAAGCTTTTACAGGGCAAAGGATATCGCTGACAAAATGAAAAGAAAATCTACTAATTGGAGAAAAATTTGCAAATGATGCAGCTGATAAACGATTAATATCCAAAATATATGAACTGCTCATATAACTCAATATCAAGAAAACAAACAACCTGATTTAAAAATATGCAGAAGATCTGAATGGCTCATTCAGACAGTAAAGAATTCACCTGCAATGCAGGGGAACTGAGTTTGATCCCTGGGTTGGGAAAATTCCCTGGAGGAGGGCATGACAACCCACTCCAGGATTCTTTCCTAGAGAATTCCCATGGACAGAAGAGCCTGGTGGGCTACAGTTCATGGGTTCGCAAAGAGTTGGACACAACTGAGCAACTAAGCACAGCACAGAAGATCTGAATAGATGTTTTTCCAAAGATGACATATAAATGGCCAACAGATGAATGAAAAGAAGCTCAACATCACTAATCATCAGAGAAATGCAAATCAAAGACAAAAAGACATATTACCTCACACCTATCAGAGTGGCTATCATCAAAAAGAGCACAAAAAACAAATGTTGGGGAGGATGTGGAGAAAAGGGAACCCTCTTACACTATTAGTGAGAATGTAAATTGGTGCAGTCACTCTGGGAAACAGAATGGGGTACCCTCAAAAAACTAAAAGTATAACTAAAATGTGATCCAGCAATTCCACTCCTGGGTATATAATCCAAAGAAAATAAAAACACTAATTTGAAAAGATACATGCACCCCAATGATCATAGCAGCATTGTTTATGATAGCCAAGATATGGAAGCAACTTAAGTGTCTATCAACAGATGAATGGATGAAGAATATAGGGTATATATCTATACCATGTAGATATAGATAGATATATGGAGATTCAATGGAATACTACTCAGCCATAAAAAAGGGCATGTGCATTTTTATATTATAAAATCACTAAATATTTATTTCATTTGGCTTTATTGTATATAACTAATTCCACAAAAGACAGTTTTCTAATTTTTTTCTTTTACTTCTACTCTCCCACTCCTATGTTGCCCATTCCCACCACTGGTAACCACTAGTTTGTTCTCTACATCTCTGAGTCTGCTTTTTTGTTATATTCACAAGTTTGTTGTATGTTTTAGATTCCACATGTAAGTAAAATACTATATTTGTCTTGGTCTGGCTATTTCACTTATCATAATCCCCTCCAAGTCCATCCAAGTAGCTGGAAATAGCAAAATTTTGTTCTTTTTGTCACTGAGTAGTGTTCCACTGTGTATACATCTTCTTTAACCATTCATCTGTTGATGGACACTTAGATTGCTTCCAGATCTTGGTTAATAACGCTGCTATGATGATTGGAGTACATATATCTTTTCAAATTAGTGTTTTTGTCTTTTTTGATATATGCCCAGGAGTGGGATTATTGGATCATGTGTCAATTCTATTTTTAGTTTTTTGAGAAAACTTCATACTGCTTTCCATAGTGGCTACACCAGTTTACATTCCCACCAGTGTAAGAGTGTTCCCTTTTCTCCACATCCTTGCCAACGTTTGTTATTTGATAATAGCTATTCTGACAGGTGTGATGTATTGTCTTATTGTAGTTTTGATTTGCATTTCTCTGATGATTAGTGATGCTGAGCATCTTTTCATGTCCCTTTTGCTGCTGCTGCTAAGTCACTTTAGTCGTGTCTGACTCTGTGCAACCCCATAGGCGGCAGCCCACCAGACTCCCCCGTCCCTGGGATTCTCCAGGCAAGAGCA
Organism: Odocoileus virginianus; assembly: GCF_023699985.2. Lineage (NCBI taxonomy): Eukaryota > Metazoa > Chordata > Mammalia > Artiodactyla > Cervidae > Odocoileus > Odocoileus virginianus. The sequence goes on from NC_069708.1 coordinate 16,172,374, forward strand.
CTGGAGTGGTTGCCATTTCCGTCTTCAATACGTGAAAAGTGAGTGAAGTCGCTCAGTCGTGTCCGACTCTTAGCGACCCCATGAACTGCAGCCCACCAGGTTCCTCCATCCATGGGATTTTCCAGGCAAGAGTGGGGTGCCACTGCCTTCTCTGCATGTCCCTTTTGGCCATCTGTATTTCACTTTGGAAAAATGTCTATTTAGGTCTTCCACCCAGTTTTTAATTGAGCTGTTTGTTTTATTGATACTGAGTTGTATGAATTGTTTATATATGTTAGATATTAACCCCTTATCAGTCATATCATTTGCAAATATTTTCTCCCATTCAGTAGGTTTTTTTTTTTTTTTCATTTTGTCAGTGATTTCCTTTGCTGTGCAAAAACTTTGAAGTTTAATTAGGTCCCATTTGCTTATTTTTGCTTTTATTTCCTTTATTTTAGGAGACAGATTTCAAAAAATACTGCTGCGATTTATGTCAAAGAGTGTTCTACTTATGTTTTCCTCTGAGTTTTATAGTATCTCATCTTACATCTAGATTGTTAATCCATTTTTAGTTTATTTTTGTGTATGGTGTTAGGGAGTGTTCTAATTTCATTCTTTTACATGTAGCTGTCCAATTTTCCCAGCCCTACTTATTGAAGAGACTATCTTTTCTCCATTGTGTATTTTTGCTTCCTTTGTTGTAGTCTGCCTGATAATTTTTGGTTGGTCGTTAGACACTGTGAATTTTACCTTGCTAGTAGTTAGATATTTTTGTGTTCCTAAAAAAAGTCAAGCTTTGTTCTAGGATGTAATTAAGCTACTTGAACATAGTTTGATTATTTGGACGCTTTGTTTTAAGTTTTGTAAGATGAGACCTGAGTAGCCTTTAGTGAACGTCTAATTTTTAACTCATGATTCAGTTAATATCCACATGATTACTCTCTGCGGTTTTTGGATAGCTCCTTTCCCCAGCCTCTGGTAGTTCTCTTATACATATTCATTTTAGCCCTCAGTTGAGGTGGCCCTATGTAAACCTCTCTTTGGATACTGTCTTCTTCCTTATCAACTTCCTCAAAACTCAACTCAGGGAAATCACTAAACTTCATTGTGGTTCTCCCTCCCTGCATTGCTGCCAGGAATTCCTTTTTGAGCAACAGGTTCAGCTTTCTCAACTCATTTGTTTATCCTCTCTCAGCGACCTATGTCTTCCACTGCTTGATGTTCAATGTTCGAATACTGTTGTTTCCATTCAATTTTTCTAGTAAAATTGTTTTAGGCACCTGTTATTCCATTTTTTAAATTTATTTATTTTTAATTAGAAGATAATTTCCATTTTGAATTGAAGCAGAATTTCAAAATAATTTTTTAACATGCTTTATGAAGGTTCAATTATTAGAAGCTTTTTTTAGCTGATGCAAGAATTCCTTGACAGATCAATAAATCATTGATCATTGACAGGTAGTCATGCAATGTGTGATAAAGGTGGCACCACAAATCGGTGTTAAAAAGAGGAATTAATCAGTAAAATGAGTTGGAAAATTACCTAGCTATTTGGGAACAAAATCAATTTATATCCTCACCACACAATATACTTGAAATAAATTTCAGTCAGAGTAAAGAACGACTGTAAGTCAAAACCAAGCAAATATAAGCAATCCAAGAAGTAAATACAAAAATAGACATGAGTATTTATTTAATCCCCCCAAGCACAGAATTTCTAAGTTTAAACTTAAGACTGTGTTTGGAAACAAAGATCTGATGGATAGAGAGAAAATACTGCATGTCAAGAATTATTAAATATGAACAAGAAAAGTTGAATTATTTTCAACATTTATACACATTAATAAATTTTTGTAAATTAAAGAGAATACATATAAATCCATGGCTAATTCATTTCAATGTATAACAAAAACTACTGTAATGATGTAAAGTAATTAGCCTCCAACTAATAAAAATAAATGAAAAAATAAATAAATAAATAAAGAGAATGGAAAGTAACACAAAATAAATATGATCTCAAAATACAAATGAGTCCATTTTATAAGTATATATCCCTCAAAATTCTAAATATGATTACTAAGTAAGCTTGTGATAAAGTACTGAAAATGGTAGTTACCAAATAACTGCAAACTAAAAGTAACAATTGGAATCTCTTTTTAAAGAAGTTTAAATCTGTTTAATCTGTCATATTAAAGAAGACTAAGAAAAGATGAAACCCAAAACCGGCAAGGAAGGGGAAATGAATTGAGTGTTTATCTGTATTACCAATGGAAATAAAAATAAGAATTATCTTTATGAACACAATTTGGCAATATTTATCAGCAGTCTTAAAAGTGTTCCTCTCTTCTGTTTCTGTAATTCCATTTCTGGACACCTATCCTTAGCAATAATAATTCAAAATGCAAACATTTATTTGTACATGAAAAAATTCAAATTACAAAATAATAGAAACAGCCTAATATTGATTAAATAAAAGACATAGCTAAATAATAAAATGGTACTGAATTATTATTAATGTTCTCAAAGAATTTAGAGACAAAGTAGTTATCAAGTTTAAAAAACAGTAACAAAATCAAATATATAGTAACTACTCTACCATGTTAAAATTTTGTGGAACTAGTGGCCAGAATGACATTCATAAATGTGTTATGATCACTGAAAACAAGAACACAGACTACTGCATTTTCTTCCTCATATTTCTCTGCATTTTATGAATTTTCAATGATAAACATACATTATTTTTATAATTGGCAAAAAGTTAACACTAACAATTACCAGTCCTCAAGATGAATTCAAAACATTCTACAGAGTCTATTTTATTTTTTAATTTTTTAAAATTAATTATGGTGGCTCAGGTGGTAAAGAGTCTGCCTGCGGTGCAGGGGACCAGGGTTCAATCCTGGGTCGGGAAGATCCCCTGGAGAAGGAAATGGCAACCCACTCCAGTATTCTTGCCTGGAAAATCCCATGGGTGGAGGAGCTTGGCAGGCTACAGTCCATGGGGTCACAAAGAGTCAGACATGACTGAGCGAATTCACTGTCACTTTTTCTTTCAATATTGGACCCCTTAGCAAAGAGTGCTGTCATGTCCTGCTCCCCAGCTGCTGCACATGGTGGGGTGTTGCTCCAAGACCCAGCTTTAGACATTTAAGTTCCCCTGTTTAATAAGTCATTGCTATCTCTGTCATTGTCTCCAAGCTATTCCTTTAGTCTCGAGGCTGGCAACTCTAAGGCTTGTAGGCCTGCGTGGTGCAGATTGGTGAGTCAGTCATTAGGCCAAGGCAACTCCTGTGAGTGCCAAGATGTTGGGAAATGAGGACAGGGAACGGAAAATTGCTGGGGTAACCTTGAGGTGACTGTTCACTAATGTGTGAGGCCGTGTGGCAGCTGTCTACCATGAGAGGCGTCTGTCTCTCTCCATTATATTGACAGGATCCTATTAACTGGGCTTCCTCGGTGGCTCAGCAATAAAGAATCCTCCTGCAATGCAGGAGATGCAGGTTAGATCCCTGGGTCAGGAAGATCCCCTGGAGAAGGAAATGGCAACCCACTCCAGTATTCTTGCCTGGAGAAACCCATGGACAGAGGAGTCTGGGGTCTACAGTCCATGGGGTTGCAAAGAGTCAGACACGACTGAATGACTAAACAACAATTCTGTTAAATGCAGAGTCTCCTCCTAGTTTAAAAGTAGCAGCCCCGTGCTCATGGCTCATTTGATTGCATGGAGATGGCTGGTAAATAAACCACTGCTGAACAGCTGTGAGATACAGGACCCCAAGGACATCAATAGACCAAGGGATCCACTTTGTAGGCCATGAAGTTCAGGAATGGGTCAATAAGAATAACATGCATGGGCATCTCCACCTGCCTCACAACCTCACTGCTGCTGGCTTGTGAATGAGCTGCTTCAACAACAATTGAGATGAGAAACATGCTCCCTCAGCATGTGGACACACCTGAGGAGTGATCCTCCCAGTACCATCACCTTGGTAACACAGAGGCAACTAGTCAGCTCCATCTGAGTCCAACTATTAACCACCAAAAGACTGTTGCCAACTATTGATCAATACTGTAGCTCATGTTTGCCACAGGATCTATTCCCAGGGGAGCATATTATATAATATGGCCCTGAGATGAGCAGTGGATAGAAAACAAATCCTTCAGCAAGAAGAGAAGCAACTGAAACACCACTATGCAAATGGATAATAATATTATTATAACATTACAGAGAAGCAGGAAGAAAGCAATTCCATAACCAAGAGAACAAAAATTTGGAACTTTCCTGGGAGGGACCTGGTTATCTATTTGCATAACGGTGTTCCCTGACCAGTAGTTGGTACTTCAGTGGTCAACAATTGGACTTGGATAGGGTTGACTAGTTGCCTCTGGGTTATCATGGCATTGACACTGATATCAATAAAATTCCTGTTGGATATTTATCTTAAAGAAAGTGGCTGGCTCTGAATTAGTTCTCAGCTCAATATTTACCATGCTCCACTCACTGACAGCTGAATTTGGAGAAGCTTTGGTCATTATATGCTGAGTAATCAAGGGACTCTTTCAGGGGTAACACTAATAACTCAGCAAGTAGTCTGGAAAAGACCCTGATGCTGGCAAAGATTGAGGGTAGGAGGAGAACAGGGAAAGAGAGGATGAGATGGTTGGATGGCATCACAGATTCAATGGACATGAATTTGGGCAAACTCCAGGAGATGGTGAGAGACAGGAAAGCCTGGTGTGCTGCAGTCCATGAAGTCATAGAGTAGGACAAGACTTGGAAACTAAACAACAACAAGTAGTCTGGATTAAGTGGGCTCCTCCCTTGGAAAAAAGTCAATTTACCATTCTGAGTTTATCAGGACTTCTGCTAGGATGCTGTACTGTCCTGCATATAACTGAATTTATCTGTGACTCCCTGGGATGGCTCAAGGTCTTTTACAGTTTTGGTGCTTCTGGCTGTGCCTTAAATCTTCCCTGGTTCATTCTGTTTTATGAGGACCCAAAGAATCACTTATATATAAGCATCAGTGAGAAGGAATACATCACGTCCACCCTCGTCAAACACCAGGTCATATGGCAGACATCTTCCAGTGCAGGAATATTCTCAGTGTACTCACCATCCCAAAACTCTTCACTTCTCAAGGACTTCTCCTTCCTGCCCTCTTCAGCCTGTGTCTACTTTACCTGAGTTCCAATTTCCATGGCGCTATGATTTTCCTGATAGTTGCCAATGCAAGATGAAGCTTTTCTGTGGTTGGACTATTGATAAATGTCTTGGATATCTCTTCCAGATGTTATGGATTTCTGAAAGGATTTACAAATGTAATTGGACTAACAAGAGGATGAGTTGCTTCCACTGTGACTGGAATCATCCTTAGTCGGTATGCAGAATCTCCCTGACTTAAAATCATCTACCTCATGGTAGCCAATGATGTGACAAGCCTAATCTTCTGCCTTATATTTCTTAAAGCAGAAATTCAAGGCTGGGCTAATGAAAGAAAAAACACATATCTCTGAAGGTATAAAGTCCTCACATTGGATGAGACATTGGCTCCTCTGAGACTAAGCTATCTCCCATGAAATTTGGTGTTTTATTTTCTGAAGATGAAGTGTGTCCTGTTGTGTCAAGATTTTTACCTGCAAAATGGAGATAATAAAACCTACTTCCTAGAACTGCTAAGTGTTAGAAATAGTAGATACAGAAACCAATCACTTAGTAGCCATACAATAAACTGGAGCTGTTATTATAATTACTAGTAGCAATATGTTGTAAAGGCAAAATAAACATTTCTTGCTGACAGTTGAAAGGGATACCACTGAAATCATGCAATTGGTTACACTCTTTGGAAAAACAGGAAACCAATCTGGAGATGTATTTTTGCACACTATTATTTATATACTTGCTCCTCCTAAAAGTAATATTTTAAACAAGATGCTTAGAGGGGCAAGGTCTTCACCTAACGAAGCCATTTTTTAAAAAATCACTTTATTGAGGCATGACCAATATACAAAAAGTTGTAGATATTTAATATATACAATTTAATGTGTTTGTGGGGAAAGCACACACCTGTGAAGCCATCATCTCTGTTAATGCTGTAAACTTATATATCACCTCTGAAAGTTAGCTGACTCATTTGAAAAGACCCTGATGCTGGGAAAAATTGAGGGCAGGAGGAGAAGGGGACGACAGAGGATGCGATGGTTGGATGGCATCACTGACTCAATGGACATGGGTTTGGGTGGACTCCGGGAGTTGGTAATGGACAGGGAGGCCTGGTGTGCTGCAGTTCATGGGGTCGCAAAGAGTTGGACACAACTGAGCGAATGAACTGAACTGAACTGAAAGTTCCTTCCCACATCCTTTGGTTTTTATTTCCTTTTGTCATAAGAGCACTTAATATAAGATCTACTTTAGAAAATTTTAAAGTATACAATACAGTATAGTTGATCACAGGCTCTAGGTTGTAAAACAGAGCTACAAAATTTATTTTCTGTAACTGAAACTTTGTCCCATTTGATCAAACCTCCCCATTTTCCCCTTCATCTAGCCCTGAGAAACCACCATTCTATTCTCTGCTTCTACATGTTTGACTAATTTAGGTTCCACATATAGTTTAGTTAGTTAGTTAATTGCTCAGTTGTGTCCAACTCTTTGCGACCCCATGGACTGTAGCCCGCCAGGCTCCTCTGCCCATGGGGATTCTCCAGGCAAGAATACTGGAGTGGGTTGCCATGCCCTCTTCCAGGGGATCTTCCCAACCCAAGGATTGAAGCCAGGTCTCCCGCATTGCAGACAGATTCTTTACCATCTGAGCCACTAGGGAAGCCCCCACATATAGGTGAGATGGTGCAAAATCTTTCTGTGTCTGCCTTGTTTCACTTGGCAAGAAGAAACTTCTAAGAGCACAATTTAATAATGCAGCAACTGGCTAATTGCTTTCATAAAAAAAACAAAATTGTCATATATATTAGTTTACTCAGACTGCCATGGCAAAATACCACAGACTGGTGACTTAAACAACAGAAATTTACTACCTAACAGAACGGGAGGCTAGAAGTTCAAGATCAAGGTGTTGGCAGGTTTAATTTCTTCTAGAAAGTGATTTGGGAGATCTAGGGAGTGATTTGGGAGCAACAGAAATCATCCTAGAATAACCTCCAATCTTCCTTACTTTACCTATGGGTATGGTCATCAATAATAATAATAATGAAATCATAAAATTTCAGGCACAGACAAAATCTTTAATATCTTCCTTTCACTGACACTTCAGAGAGGGAAACCAAGACCCAGTGAACTGAAAGAATCTCCTTGAGGTATGTCAGAGGCAGACTTAGAAGCCAGATCAGGCTTTGGGGTTCCCAGTCTAACCTTCCCTGATACTATATTTCAAGATGAGGTGAGAAGGAAGATATCTGCAAAGGTGATACTGATGCTGCTAAAGAGAAGTCCCATATGTGTAAAGTCTTCTCTTCACCTTGTTCTACAGAGGGACACTGATTTGCCATAGCATGGTGTTATGGGCTGAATTATGTCCCCATCCCCACCCCCTCAGCCTGCCAAATTTGAATGTTGATGTCTTAACCCGCAGTACCTGAGACTGTAACACTATCTGGAGACAAGGTCTTTAAAGAGGCCAGTAAGTTAAGGTGGGATCATTAGAGTAGGTGCTAATCTAATATGACTAGCATCCTTTTAAGAAGAGAAGGTTAGGATGCAGACAGCAGACAAAGTGATCACCATGTGGGGACACAGCTAGAAGGCGGCCATCTGCAAGCCAAGGAAAGAGACCTCAGAAGAAATTAAACCTGCCAACACCTTGATCTTGAACTTCTAGCCTCCAGTTCTGTGAGGTGGTAAATTTCTGTTGTTCAAGCCACCAGTCTGTGGTATTTTGCCACGGCAGTCTGAGTAAACTAATATATATGGCAATTTTGTCCTTTTTATGAAAGAAATTAGCCAGTTATTTGCATTGATTCCTCTTGCTGATTAGAACTGGTCCTGATCACTTGTGCCCTTCTTATGGGGAAATCTTCCATGAGTGAAGGCCTGGGAGAAAGGAAAGAAGTGCAAAGATGAATCAACAAAGAAATTCAACCCTAAACAAAGTAGAAGAGGATAGAGAATGAAGTTGGTTGAAAACTGACAGACAATATTAGGGAAAATACCACCCTTGTGAGTGAATTTTTCTTGGGTTTAGGAAAATTTTCTTTTTGTTCACAGAGATTTCAATGTTTATCTAAATGGATTTCCCTCCCTTGAAGCCTTTCACCTGCAACTTCTTTTTTCTTTAAAATTAATAGCCAGGACATGGAAGCAACCTAGATGCCCATCAGCAGATGAATGGATAAGGAAGCTGTGGTACATATACACCATGGAATATTACTCAGTCACTAAAAAGAATTCATTTAAATCAGTTCTAATGAGATGGATGAAACTGAAGCCCATTATACAGAGCGAAGTAAGCCAGAAAGATAAAGACAAATACAGTATACTAATGCATATATATGGAATTTAGAAAGATGGTAGCAATAACCTTATATGCAAAACAGAAAAAGAGACACAGATGTACAGAACAGACTTTTGGACTCTGTAGGAGAAGGCGAGAGTGGAATGTTTTGAGAGAACAGCATCAAAACATGTATATTATCAAGGGTGAAACAGATCACCAGCCCAGGTTGGATGCATGAGACAAGTGCTCGGGCCTGGTGCACTGGGAAGACCCAGAGGGATGGGGTGGGGAGGGAGGTGGGAGGGGGGATTGGGATGGGGAATGCATGTAAATCCATGGCTGATTCGTGTCAATGTATAGCAAAAACCACTACAATATTGTAAAGTAATTAGCCTCCAACTAATAAAAATAAATGGAAAAAAATTAATTAATTTATTTTAATTGGAGGCTAATTACTTGACAATATTGTAGCGCTTTTTGCCATACATCAATATGAATCAGCCATGGGTGTAAATGTATCCCACCAGCCTGAATCCCCTCTCACCTCCCTCCCCACCCATTCCTCTGGGTTGTCCCAGAGCACCAGCTTTGGGAGCCCTGCTTCCTGCATCGAATTTTCACTGGTCATCTATTTTACATACACCTACATCTTCTTTATCATTGTATTTAATTACATAATAACTACATTTTGCATTGATTTTGTAAGTGGAAAAAGAAGGCTTCCATGGTTCAATGAATATGAAATTATAAAAACTCATCATCATCCTTTACATAACAAATCACATCAGCTGAAAGATAGCAAGATATTTATTTTGATCTGCTATGACATGTCACAAAGAAGCCCATGTCACTTGTGTGCATACAAGCAGCTTTAACCTGCAAATGAGTGTGTTCTCATTATGAAAGCATGCCACTCTTGGACCATTCCATTTTACCAATTAACTGAATGTCTGCCCACTTATTATTTACCTCAAAGAAAAGATTTATGTCTCTGGCTCAAATCAGTATATATTTGTTTTTTAAGATGTTGATTACAGTTTAACTTATTTCTTGCTTTATTGTTTGCTCTCTTTCACAAAGGTAACAGTGACCTGAGAAAGAAAGGATAAGTAGTGTATACTCAGATAGAGACTTGTTTTAACTTGGAAACCTTTGACAAATAGAGTTACTGTGTTTTCAACCTATTTATTTACATGTCCAAGACTAAAAATGCCTGTACATTTTATTCCCTATTTATCAGTATTTTAGCAAGAAACATCAAGGCCTACAGAATCAAGGTGCTTTTGTAGGGTGCTGTAGATGAATTTTTATTTCTAAATTGTAAGCCCTACCTTATCATCAAATAATTTCTTCATAACTTAGACACAATGCATATCTCATGGTAACTCTCCAGTGACTGATTATATAAGCCCTGATGGCAAACTTATAATTATGAAGGTGTCTTTTTTTTTCTTTTCAGGAAGAGAAAAAGCTCTGGGATAAGTCTCTCAAGGTTAAGATGTCATATTTCTAGCTTTTTCTTTGAGATCATTTAAATTAAAATTGAAGCTGAAAAATGGTATGTCAAATATTGTCTAGTGATTTCAAATACCCTGAGTTCATTAGAACAGCAAAATACTTGCTAAGAACTTAGCAGAAACTGAAAAAATGGTACCTACCAGGTGAAGCAAAGTATATTTAATATGCAGCTTAATTAAAGAGTAAAAGATTGTGATGATCATATGAATCATATGTTTTCATAACACAAGTGACAGAGGGAGGGGATATACGTACATATATAGACGATTCACTCTGTTGTAAGGCAGAAACTAACACAACATTGTAAAGCAATTATACATCAATTAAAAAAAAAACCATAAAAGGGTCCATAGAAATCTAGGTAGGCCATAATAAATTATAGTAAAAATCCTTGCAATTTTAACTTTCGGAATGTTCTTGAGAGAATGAAGATTTAGTTTGAGTAGATACTTGAGAGCCAGGCAATTGTGTGCATGAAATTTAGATTTCATGATGACTCATCAGATGGCTTTATGTAAGTTTGGGCTTTGGTTTTTTCACACCATGAAAGGAATTACAATTTATTTTCTCACATAAATCTTGGCAAATATTGGTTTAAAAAATCAGTCCATTAACCCAAAGTATTTTATTTGGAGCCTTCTAGGCACATGTGGTCCCTCTGGTTTGTGACCTTTTTCAAAACAGACACAAAGAATGCTTAAGAATAATTTATTTGCATACAAACATGATGAGGTGGTCTTCTTTTCAAAAAGCATTTTAGTTTCCAGAGTTTGGGGACCTAGAATCATGAGACAGAAGAAGTACAGTTCCAATTCCTCAAGTAATGCATCCATTCTCTGGGAGTTAAAAAGAAAATTTTCCCTCTGTTTAACCACTTTCCTTCTTTTTAACCACACATAGGATGCTTTCTTGGCAGACTAAAATACCATCTAACAGCCTTTATTTAATTTTGGATTAAGTGCATTGTGCTGGGAGAGTGAGACAAATTAATGACAATATGTCAATTCTCATAGTTATCAAGAAAAGCAGTCGCAACAATTTTAACAGAAATTTTGTCCGAATTTAATATCCGAGGGTTTTTTATTTGCAAAGTCTCTGCTGTCTCTTATAGCTGTTCCATCCAGTTATTCAATGTGTTTACAATCTCTATAAGCATAGGACAGAGATAGACTGGTAGATATAGGTGTGGAACTGTATGGATAACTCTTGTGACAAATTGCTCTGGTTTCAGTTCATATATGATGTGCAAGGATATTATGAAAATAAACCAATTTCCTCTTCCAAAACATTGTCAAAAGCTAAAAGCACAAAAGGTTGTGCTGGCTATCTCACCACCTTCATCTGACTTCTGAAGCTTCCTTAACCTGCAAACAGTTCTCATACTTCTCTGAGAAACCGATATGTTACTGTACCAGTTCAGTTTTTGCTACATAGCAAACTACTCCAAAATTAAATTGCTCAAAACTCCCATTGTTTGATTTGCAATTCTGTGGATTGGCAGTTTGGACTGGGAATGGCTTCTGCTGGTCGTGACTAGGCTTCCTCATTGGTCTAAGGCGAGGGTCAGCAAACTTTTTCTATAAAGGGCCAGATGTAACTATCTTGGGTTTTTAAGGCAATACTATCTCTGTCATGATTACACAACCCTGCCAGTATAGCACTAAAGCCATAGATAGAAGTGAATGAATGAGCTTGGCTGTTTTCCAATAAAACTTTATTTACAAAAACAGGCAGCCAGTCAGTCAACCTCTGGTCTAGAGTCAGTTGTTTGTCTGCTGTGAGCTGACTGGTCTAGAAGGGCATCAGCTGAAATGATGAATGTTTTTCAAGCTTCTGTTAACATCTTGTTTGCTTACTCCCCATCAACCAAAGCAAATCACCAGGCCAACCCAAATTCAAGGGCTGCAGAAATAGACTACCCCTCTTGATGAGAGGGGAAGTATTTGTGGCCCTTTGTGATCCTTTAGCTCCCAGCCAATCATACTTGACTTATCTAAATGATCTTCAGAAATACATGCTAAGGACCAAAGACACAGCTAGGGCTCACAGGAGCCAGGGGTAGACAGGCTGCCTGGATTGACCTTGAGTTCTGCCTCTGCCGGCAGAGCTAAAACTCACAACATCTCTTTGAAGGGTTCTCCTTCCTAGGATTTGGACAGATGGCCCTGGAGAGATTGCCACCCTATGCATCTTTTATTAAACTTTTTATTTTATATTGCAGTATAGGTGGCGCCAGTGGTAAACAATCTGCCTGCCAATTCAGGAGACGCAAGAGACATGGGTTCGATCCCTGTGTCAGAGAGGTCCCCGGAGTAAGAAATGGCAACCCACTCCAGTATTCTTGCCTGGAAAATTCCATGGACAGAGGAGCCTGGTGGGCTACAGTTCATGGGGCAGCAGAGAGAGGGACACGACTGAGTGCACACACACACGCATAACCAATTAACAATGTTGTGATAGTTTCAGGTGCATGGCAGATCTACTCAGCCATGCATATACATGCATCCACACTCTATGCATATGTGTATTAAATGACCAGGTAGGCTAACCTAAGAATGAGAAAGCATCAACCACCACCAATAGCATATCTTTCACCATTAGAACCGCTTCTTTGGAGCAAACTATAGGGCAGCACCTGTCCTCGGGAGCATCCAAAGTGCAGTCAGGCCACAGAAAGGCCAACTTATAGCTCTGATTTACTATCTGCCATCTTGCCAAGCACCTTAGAACCCAAAGGGTACCACTGTGTCTGTTGGCTGCTCTCACACCACCACACACAGTACATTCATGTTGTTGTGTAATGGTCTCTTCATGTCTGTTCTATTTGCTCCTTATCATTGAGAGTAGGAGCAGGCCTTATCTACCCAATATCTATTCAAGGGCCACTCAGATGTAAATTTAGGGCACAGATGTAAGTATGGCAGAGGGGAGAGAAAGTATAGGCACAAAGGGCACATGCTTAGGAATGTAAACCTTGGGGAGGGATTGCTCAGGCCTGTTAATGACAACATGAAAACATCTCAGATCAAATGCATACTGTTTCATGAGTTGCATGGAAGAAGCAGCCTTTCATCAATTGAGTCTCTGCCAACTTGTCTGCCCATCTTTAAGAACTTGGCTTACATTCCTTCATTTACTCTTCCTAAAAAGCCCATGGTATATGTATTATTGTGCCCATTTTACAGATCAGAAAACCGAGACTCAGTCAGTTACCCTAGGCCATTCAGCTAGTAAATGACAGAATCAAGATCAAAGCTCAAAACATGTTCTGACAACTCTGCTTCCTCCAAGATGGGTTTTACAGGTGTTTCTTCCAACATATTGTCTCATTCCTTCTTATCAGGCAACATTAACTTTCCAAATGTTTGACACCCAAACTTACCTTTACACTTTGGTCTGATGAGTTTTCCAGACTATGCAGTGATGACTTTTCCAGACTATGCAGTGATCATCAGAAACAAACAATAGTTTGAGTTTGGACCATAACACATGACACACTCTCTACTCTGTGCTCAGAATCTTGTCATTTCTTATTAGAATTAAAAGAGATCCAAAGAAATAATCCATCTTGTCTGGCCCTCACTCCAAGGTTGAGAAGCTGCCTCAACCTCTCTCAAATTGCTATCTTGTTCCTTTCTCAAGGATCTCTGGCAGAAAATCCATACCTTTCACCCTGCATACCTCTTCCAGTGTTTTCTTCTCTTGAAAGAATGGATTTTTTCCTAATGAAGATCTAAAGTTATTGCCTTTTTGACTTAAATCTTTTACTCTATTTCTGTCTTCTAAGAAGACAAAGAAAAGTGACCCAACTTATCCCCATGAAAATCCTACTATACGTTTAAAGACAGTAATCATGAATTAGATGGGGAAACAATGGAAAGTGAGAGACTTTGTTTTCTTGGGCTCCAAAATCACTGCAGATGGTGACTGCAGCCATGAAATTAAAAGACACTTGCTCCTTGGAAGAAAAGCTATCACCTGCCTAGATAACATATTAAAAAGCAGGGACATTACTTTGCCAACAAAGGTCTGTTTAGTCAAGGCTCTGGTTTTTCCAGTAGTCATGTATGGATGTGAGAGTTAGACTATAGACAGCTGAGTGCCGAAGAATTGATGCTTTTGAACTGTGGTGTTGGAGAAGACTCTTGAGAGTCCCTTGGACTGCAAGGAGATACAACCAGTCCATCCTAAAGGAGATCAGCCCTCAATATTCATTGGAAGCACTGATGCTGAAGCTGAAACTCCAATAAATGGGCCACCTGATGTGAAGACCTGACTCATTTGAAAAGACCCTGATGCTGGGAAAGATTGAAGGCAGGAGGAGAAGGGGACAACAAAGGATTAGATGGTTGGATGACATCACCGACTTGATGGACATGAGTTTGAGCAAGCTCTGGGAGCTGGTGATGGACAAGGAAGCCTGGCGTGCTGCAGTTCATGGGGTCACAAAGAGTCAGACATAACTGAGAGACTGAACTGTAATCACGCCTTCGGCTCCTCTTGATCCCTCTACTTTCCTCAGCTAGTTTTTGGCATCCTTTAAGAATAGTAATCTTAAAAAAAATGAATAGTAATCTTGATCACAATCATATATGTCTTTATCTTTAGAGATTTCTTATTTACAAGGACTAGACTGATGGTCATAATTCCATCTCTTAAGAGATGAGCCTTTGGACTTGATCATGTGAAGCAATAAAAAGAGCAAGGAATTTGGAATTAGATAGTCTAAGTTTCGGCCCTGGGTCTACGGATGATTAGTCTATTTCCTTCTGAGCCTCAGTTTTTCCTTAAATCTATTTAATTTGTTCTCTTTCTTTTTGGAGGGAGGCGCAAGAGATGCAGGTCCTATCCCTGGGTCAGGGAGATCCCCTGGAGTAATGAAATGGCAACCCATTTCTGTACTCTTGCTGGGGAAATCCCATGGACAGAAGAGGTTGGTGGGCTACAGTCCACGGGGTCACAAAGAATTGGACACAACAGAGCACACGCACATATATTTTGACATTTGGGAAGTGTTATGTTTTTGTTGGAATCTAGCATTTAGTTACTGTGACAAAAAGAATAATGCCTTCTTCAAAGGTGTCCATGTCTTAATTCCTAGAACTTATGAATATTTTATATTACATGGTAAATGGACATCTCAATGGACATGAGTTTGAGCAAGCTCTGGTAGATGGCAAAGGACAGGGAAGCCTGGCATGCTGAAGTCCATGGGGTCACAAAGAGTAGGACACTGAGCCACTGAACAATAACAAAAGGGAGTTAAGGTTGCAGATGGAATTAGAGTTGTTAGTCAGCTGACTTTAACATAAGGAGATTATTCAGGATTGCCTGGCTTCCCAGGTGGTACAGTGGTTAAAGAACACACCTGCCAATGCAGGAGACATGGGTTTGATCTTTGGGTTGGGAAGATCCCCTGGAGGAGGACATGGCAACCCACTCCAGTATTCTTGTCTGGAAAGATCCCCTGGACAGAGGAGCCTGATGGGTTACAGTCCAAAGAGTTGAGCACAACTGGACGCACACACACTTGCATTATTCAGGGTTATCTGCGTGGCTCAATGTAAACACAAAAGTCCTTAAGTGGAAAAGGGAGAACGGAGAGGCAGAGGGAGAGATGATGATGGAGCAAGGTCAGAAGGGTGCAATGTCAGAAGCACTTGGCTCACACGATGAGCTTTGAAGATGGAGAAAGGAGACCATGAGCCAAGGGATCTGGTATCTCTAGAAGCTGGAAAGGCAAGGAAATGAAGTCTCCTCTAGCACCACCAAAAGAAATTCAGCCCTACTAGCACCTGGATTTTAGCCCATTGAGACCCATTTTGGACTTCTGACCTCCAGCACTGTAAGGCAATAAATTTATATTGTCTAAGCTGTTCTTTACCAACTGAGCCACCAGGAAACCCCTTAAGCTGCTAAGTTTGTGATAATTTGTAATGACAGCAATAGAAAATGAATATGATTACTTATACACTGTCTTTATCAATAACCTTAATCCTTTTTTGTTTATACTGTCTACAACAAGCAATTTTCAAATTACTTATAAACACTTTCTAACTCCTCTACCTCCCCTAGTATATAATTTCAATCCCAATTTATGTATATGTAAGACAGCAAATTTATCCTCCTTTTGTGTATTCTCTCTCATCAGTTTTTTGAACAGTATGTTTACATGGTCAGAGATAACCATTACAAACTACTTTCTTCCTTCTCACTATGATTTTAGTCTTAGGTCATTTTTTGGTTTTCTGAAACTTATTTTTTAGTAGAGTTTTTTTTAGAAGGGGCTTATGAGAATAATATTCCCCAAATTCTTATAGATTTCACAACAGTTTGCCTGTGGCCTCTATATTTAAAGGTCAGTTTGGTTGCTTATCAGCAACCTTGGCTCACATTTTCTTTCCCTTAGCATCATAAATGGAGAAGACTGGAGAAAACTCTTGAGAGTCCCTTAGACTGCAAGGAGATCAAACCAGTCAATCCTAAAGGAAATCAACCCTGAATATTCATTGGAAGGACTGATGCTGAAGCTGAAGCTCCAATACTTTGGCCACCTGATGCAAAGAGCCGACTCATTGGAAAAGACCCTGATGCTGGGAAAGATTAGAGGCAGGAGGAGAAGGGGATGACAGAGGATGAGATGGTTGGATGGCATCACCGACTCAGTGGACATGAGTTTGAGCAAACTTCAAGAGATAGTGAAGGACAGAGGAGCCTGGCATCCTGAAGTCCACGGGGTTGCAAAGAATTGAACACAACTTAGTGACTAAACAACAACAGCGTCATAAATATGCTGACTCCATTGTCTTTGGGCATAAATAGTCTAATGTCAATCTGATTTATCTCCCTCATCAATGACATGGTCTTCTAGCTTGAAAACACCGATAATTTTCTTAGAATATGTCTTTAGACTATTTATGCCCAAAGACAATGGAGTCAGCATATTTATGACACTGTTGTTGTTTAGTCACTAAGTTGTGTTCAATTCTTTGTAACCCCGTGGACTTCAGGATGCCAGGCTCCTCTGTCCTTCACTATCTCCTGAAGTTTGCTCAAACTCATGTCCACTGAGTCGGTGATGCCATCCAACCATCTCATCCTCTGTCGTCCCCTTCTCCTCTTGCCTCCAATCTTTCTTAGAATATGTCTTAATGCTGACTGTTTTGGTGAATTGTCCTAAATGGCTTTCCAAGTTTTCTTCGCTTTTTTTCAGGAAGATTTTCTTGAATTCCTTCCTGAGCTTTGCTGTCTCCCTTATTCTTATTTTTCCTTGCCTCTAGGGCAGCTCTTTCTATTCATGTGGGTCTTATCTTGGAAGGAGGCTCCAGTAGGTCAGCTTTGAGAGTTCTTAGGGCCCACACCACCCCAGTGAAACTCTATCTTAACATGGCTTCTAGATTGGAACCTAGAAATACCCTTGCTAGTTTTAGCTCTTCTCAGGTTGACTCTTGATTTTTCCATGTTAAGGAGCATTTTGGAGAAGTCAATGGCAATTTTGGATTATCTCTTTCTTGTGGTCACTGAATATTTCCATTCTTTTCCTCTCTTTTCCTCTGGACAGTGGCTGGTTCTATACCAGTCTTGTTGGTGGTGGTGTTTTGTCCCAAATCTGTTTCTCTTTCAGAGTTGATGAGGACACCTTGCCACTTGCTTTTATTATAGATGTTTTTAGATTTACTATCTTAGTTTCTCTTTATTTTGTGTGTGTGTGAGCAGATTCAAAAGATATGCTGCTGCCAGCACCAGTACCTTCCTAGGATTCCTTTCAGAAAAATGAGATTGATAAATGATAGTAATAAAACTTATCTTGTACCACAAGGTTGTTATAGAAATCAAGTGAGATAATGTCCATGATAACATGTGTAAGACACGGAATAATCCACACATGTTACTTTGAATTGTTTGTGGGAGAGACTATAGCCCTTTTATTGCTCAGACCACATTCAATGCAGCCTCCACCCAACAGACATTTCACAAGCTCACTTTCATGATCATTGATGGCTCAGTGTCACATGGAGGTAAGGAGAAATCAGACCCCATACACTGAACTCAAAACTCTTGTATTTCCAGAGGATTAATGCTATACTATTAAACTACACACTGGGAACAGATCACAAGTATTTAACATCTTAGTACTCTAATCCTCAGGACAATATTCCAGAAGCAAAACTTGATGAAGATGAGGAAGAGGAATAAATGGAGGAAGGAGAAAGTCTAAATAAAATAAATTGTTTGAATAAAAGAAGTCCATGGGAAAGGGGAAATTCATATTGTCATGGTTGGATTTTCTCCAAAATATTCCCAGATTTAAAACTACAGCTGTATACACAAAACAGAATGAAATTAGAACACTCCCTAACCCCAAACACAAAATTAAACTCAAAATAGATTAAAGGCCTACATGTAAGGCTGGATACTATAAAACTCTTAGAGGAAGACGTTAGGCAGACCACTCTTAGACATAAATCACTGCAAGATCTTTTTCGATCCACTGCCTAGAAAATGAAAACAAAAACAAAAATAAATAAACAGAAAAAAAAGACCTAATTAAACTTAAAAGTTTTTGCACAGCAAATGAAATCATAAACAAAATTAAAACAATGGGAGAAAATATTTTCAAATGAAGCAATCTACCAGGGATTAATCTCCAAAATATACAAACAGCGCATGCAACTCAATATCATAAAAACAAAAAACCCAATCAAAAAATGGACAGATCTAAATAGACATTTCACCAAAGAAGACATACAGATGGCCAACAAATGCATGAAAAGATACTCAACATCTCTATTTATTAGAGAAATTTAAATAAAAACTACAATGAGATATCACCTCACACTGGTCATAATAACCAACATTGAAAATCTACAAACAGTAAATGCTGGAGGTGTGGAAAAAAGGGAGCCCTCTTACACTGTTGTTGGGAATGTAAATTGGTACAGTCACTATGGAGAACAGTATGGAAGCTCCTTAAAAAACTAAAAATAGAGCCACCACATGATCCAACATGGGCTTCACAGGTGGCGCTAGTGGTAAAGAACCCACCTGTCAATGCAGGAGACATAAGATACACAGGTTCGAACCCTGGGTTCGGAAGATCCCCTGGAGGATGGTATGGCAACCCACTCCACTATTCTTGCCTAGAGAATCCCATGGACAGAGGACCCTGGTGGGTTATAGTCCATAGGGTCTCAAAGGGTCAGACACTACTGAAGTGACTTAGCATGCATGCACATTAGATCCAGCTATTCCACTCCTGGGTATACAACTGGAGAAAAATCATAGTTTGAAAGTATGCATGCACCCCAATGTTCATGGCAGCACTATTTACAATAGCCAGGACACAGAAGCAATGCAAATGTCCATCAATAGAGGAATGGATAAAGAAGATATGGTACATATATACAGTGGAATATTACTCAGCCATAAAAAGGGATGAAATAATGCCATTTGTAGGGGCATGGATGGACCTAGAGACTGTCTTACAGAGTGAAGTAAGTCAGACAGAGAAAGACAAATATCATATAATATCACTTATATGAGGAATCTAGAAAAATGGTACAGATGAACTTATTTGCAAAACAGAAATAGAGTCATAGATATAGAAAACAAATGCATGGTTTATCAGGGAGGGAAGGGGTGGGATAAACTGGGAGATTGGTACTGACATATAAACACCACTATGTATAGAACAGATGACTAATGAGAACTTACTGTATAGCACTCTACTAAGTAGAATTCTACTACTTGGTGCTCTGTGGTGACCTAAAGGGAAAGGAATCTTAAAAAGAGAGGATATATGTATATGTATAACTGATTCACTTTCCTGTACAGCAGAAACTAACACAACATTGTAAAGCAACTATACTTAAACAAAAATTAATAAAAAATCAGAAATATAGAGAATGGCCCCCCAAAAACCCTACAGTTGTGAAAACCCCTACAGTTATTCACAGAAATTTATTTTTAAAATGATAAAAAAAACAAAATGGGCTCAATAGAAATGGCTAAAAGGAGAATGGTAAAAGTGAAAAAAAATCAATAAAAATATGGAAATCCATTTTAAAGATGCCAGAGGCAAGATTTGGGTACTGAAAAATAATGGAAGTATGCAAACATATTACGGAACAACAAAGCTCTTGTCAGTTTCCTGACTCCTTATAGTTATTATCCTGAAAGTTTCCAGAGAAGAGTTCTCTCGACTATGCAAGCTAATTTAAGACAATAAATGCTGTTTTAAAGGCAGTAGAGGGCGCTGCAGAACAATAGGTTTGTGTCAGCAGGTCCTGGATAGGGCAGAGTAGGCCACAGGAGCTCACCTCTCTGGACTCTTCTTCTCTCTCTGCCCAAGAAATCTGAAAAAAGCCCGGTGGATTTATTGCTAGCTTCATTTCTGCAGCCTTCAAACCCCTCCATCCACCTCCCCTGGCAGTCAGGGCCCTTTCCTCTACACTCTGATGGCAACTCTCTGACCAAGGTCACCAAAGATTCCCCATAATGCCACTAAATCCTCTAGTCTTCATACAATTCTTGGCTGGGTGATGCAGTGCTGACTACCCCCTGGATCTTCGCCAACTCCCACTTCTTCAACTCCTTCTTTCCTGATTTTGCCTCAGCATCTCTGACAGAAACCACTCAGATATCTCCAGCAGTGCCCTGTTTTCTACTTGCCCCTTAAATGTGGGTGGTTCCAGGGTCCCCTGAAAGGTTTACTTGTTCTCATGGCTTCCACTGCCATTTCTGTGCTGAATACTGCTATACCTGTGTCTGATTTTGGCTTCCATCTTGCCTAGCCCAGCCAAGTGCTTCTAAGGATCTAGCACTCCAGCCACTGCAGACTGTGCAGGGAAACTTACAAATAGCCCATTTTACCACAACCTCCAGAATCTAAACACCTCACCTCATCTGCAAGTCACTTGTCCCTTCTTTCTCTATTCCTCCTCCTATTATGTCTTCATCTAACCCTTAGGAGATGACAGATGTCACCAATGGAAAAACAACCTTGATCTTCAGATATGATCACATCGTTCCACTAGTAAATGCAAAGTGTTCACTCAAATGCTCCCTGCTCTGAGTCCTACCTTGTCCAGCCAATTTCAGACCTCTTTCACTTCCCCACCAGCCTTCCCAAACCCCTTTACCTTGCTCTACTTTTTCTTTTTCCCATAATACTTACCACCTTCTGGCATACTGTACAATTAACTTATTGATTATATGCATTTTTTGTCTGTCTCCCAGCTAGAATGAAAGTTGCAAAAGGGCAGAAATGTCTGCTTTATCCTCTAGTGTCCCCAGTGCTCAATGCCAAACTTTCAATAATTCATTTTTGCATGAATCAGTGAATAAAAAGCAATAACACAAGAGTAATTCACGAGGCATATGAGAATCAGAAAGAGATACAGGATGCAAATGAGGCCAGAGGATATGGTTCAAAATTCCATCCATTATAGTGTAATAAGCATTAGTAGGGTATTATTAGGGGCTTCCCTGGTGGCTCAGAAAAAATCAACCTGCAATGCAGGAGACCCAGGTTTGATCCCTGGATTGGGAAGAGGGTATTATCAGTGGCTATGCAAAAGAGAATAATCAGTGAGCCTAAAAATGGCCCCAGCTAATATATTAGATGAATACTTTCAAGTCAGAAATACTATGCTCTATTGTATGATTAGAACCTGAAATTTGTGTGGTTTGTTAAATCGCACATGTCAGGTAACTTGGTAGACAAAAGCTGACCACAAGAAGGAGGCTTTCCCAATAGTTTCCTGCTTCACCTTAAGTGGGATGTCCAGGGTATACTAGTCATGTTTTTTTTTTTCTGTATTTTATGATGGTTTGGTATCTTGGGACCTTGTGGACTTAGAGGACTATTCCCTCCCCTAGGGTTAGCTAATTCCTAAAAATAGCAAACAGCTTGCTGCAAACCAACCAATCTTAAGTCTATACCCTCCATTTACCTCCTTTTATCAGGATCCTGCCTCCCAAGACAATATCCCTCTGCCCTAACTCACTCCAGGGCTAGGTACCAGACAACCAGGGACCATCCTCATGGCCCAGAGGCTGTCAAAATTACTCACACTATTCAAGCCTGTTCTGTTTGCCTACTCTGCCTCACTCATTCCTTTTCACAAACATTGCACTAAAGGCTCTTGCTTACATTTCCTCCTCACTCTTCTTGCCTCCTGACTGACTCTGGTGCTTCCCCATGAGGCCCTGAATTGTGTGGAGTGCATTCTGATTCTAGGAATCTGTAAGAACTTATTCTTCCATGGCAGTCATTTCCATGTCTGTGTGTCTTACCATAATTTAATCAAAGAAAGCCCAGGAATCTTTTAAAATACAGGGCCTGTGACGCTTCTGGTCAGACTTTTACAACCCAGAATTTCTGACTAAGAAACCTCAGCTAAACTGAACTGGCAAATGTATTCCATTTGCTTAACTAAGTAACACAAGGAAGGTATTAAAAACAAGAACACTTTGGGAACGTTCTGTTTGGACAAGCGTACTGACAAATGTTGAAGGCTTGTTTTGCTCCAAATGGGCTTCTCTTTTCTTTTTTTTAAGATCCTTGAAATGCTTAAGAGAATTTGATCCACTAAATGTTAGGAAAGTTTTTCACATTAGATTTGTGAATCTGCCTTTGTAGCCGTGAGAGAAGCAAATGCATTAACTTTGTAAATGTAGTTTGAAACATCTAAGATCATTCAATTAATCCAAGTTGAAACTGATGCTAAATATTGAGGAAAATTTGGTTTGTCAAATTTATGAAATAAGAGCATATTAATCAAATAACCAATTAAAGTGATGGTTCTTTTTCTTACACAGAAATCACTTAGGTTATAAATATAGCTTATATGTTGAGCTTAAAAGCTGAAAAGTAAAGGTTTTTATATTTATTATGCTGATAAATTAAATAGTAAGACACAAGTAACTGTAAGAATATTTTTCTGTGCATGAAAGCTCTTTGTGCAGAAAAGTCACTAACACTTAAATTTTTCAAAGGCTTCACAAGGCACCTAAAATCAAGTCTAAAATCCTTAGCACAGTGCAAAGTACCAGAGGCAAGTCAGCCAGTGCATCCCTTTTCTTGTCATCCCCCTGCTCCTTTACCCTCTGCCTCACTTCCCATACCCAGTCTCTGGGGCTGCCTATTGCTGGCTGCAGCTTCCCTATCCCCATAGGTGCTGGTGTCATTTTAACCTTCCTCTCCACCTGGCTCTTTTATGCCCTTCCCTCAGGTCTCAGCTTGAATGTCTCTTCCAACCAAGCCCCGTCTGAAACAAACACATATGGCATTCTGTATTTTGCAACTAAAATCCACATTGGAATTCCCACCTATGGGGACTTTCATAGAGGTCTAATGGTTAAGACTCCAGCTTCCAATGCAGGTGGTGAGGGTTTGATCCCTGGTTGGTCAGGGAACTAAGATCCCATGTGCTATGCAGTGAAGCAAAAAAATAAAAATAAAAAAGAATTCCCACCTATGTATTAATTTCTTTGTTCTCCCCTGGGCAGAAACAACTTCCCTAGAGTGGTACCATTTGGCCAGGTCCCTAATAGATGTTTTTTAAAGCAATGAGCAAGTCTCTTGTTTTCTGAAATTCAACAAGAAGACAAGTGATCCTTCAGATCCCCAGGACTAATTCCAACTACTCATGTTTGAGGCAAGACAATACAAGCCCTCTGCCCCTCGTATGACCACCCCCTCCCAATGTAATGTCCTCTCTGTCCAGTCTTTCATTTGAGTTCAACTTTTTGGCCAAATCCCTTCATCTGTGAAAGATATGATGATTAGCATGATAATAATATTCTAAAGAAATGGAACTGGGCCAGTTGTATAGAAAACAAAGAAAACCTTGACTTCTATCTCACTCCATTCACACACACAAAATTATTTTGGGATGTATTATAAATTTAAAGGTAAAATCTAGGACTACAAAAGATTCCAGAAGAAGGGCTAAGAGGATATTTTCACCACTTTGAGGCAGTCAGATTTCATACATAGGACACAGAAAGCCTTAATCACAAAGGGATGGGGTTGTTGAGTTTATTTAAATCTTTTATTCTGCCATACTGGTAAACACAATATGATATACTTGCCAAGCTGATATTTGAAAATTGATATTTAATACAGACCCTTTTACTTCTGAAAATCCAAAATCTTAAAAAGTTCATACTTATTAGCATCACCAGAAATGTATCCTAGTGGATCCTGGAATCAGAGGGAAAAAATAGTTACAAAAGATACCATTTGAATAATTGCTGAAATTTGAGTATGGAGTGTATAATTTTACTCAAGTTATGTAAAGTAGTGAAAGTGTTAGTCCCTCAGTCATGTCTGACTCTTTGCGACCCCGTGGACTGTAGTCCACCAGGCTCCTCTGTCCATGGGATTTTCCAGGCAAGAACACTGGAGTGGGTTGCCATGCCTTCTGCAGGAAATCTTCCTGACCCAGGGACCAAACCCAGGTCTACCACACTGCAGGCAGACGCTTTAACCTCTGAGCCACCAGGGAAGCCCCAAGTTATGTAAGAGAATGTCATTATTACCAAATGCGTGATAAAATATTTAAGAATATAAGGATGTTTACATGTCATTTACTTTCAGATGAGTCAGGGGAAAACACGTATGAGAAAGAGTGAGAAAGAGATAGAGAGCAAATGTGGCAAAATATTAACAACTGAGGAATCTTGATCAACAACATAGGAGTGTTCTTTGTACTATTCTTGCAACTCTTTGGTAAGCTAGAGATTTTTTTCAAACAAAAATGTATCAGAAATATATATATATCAAATTTATTTCAATATCTAGTTTCACTTTTAAATTAAAACTATTGGACAGTTTTTTTTTTGTAATTTAAAATTCATTATCACAGGTGAGGAAAGAATTAACACGCTTTTAACTATTGACGACAACTAAAATTATTAACCATGCATTTTTAAAAGCCATGTTAGAGTAAAAAGTTCCAGTTATGCTACTTAATGAAGGAACTAGCCTTTAACTCTTTATTTCTCATTTTAATATCTCATATGTTATAGTTTCATTTTGACATAATGTACATCTTTTTCATCCAATCAATACTATGCCAAACAAAAATTTTCCAAATGTAAAGCCTTTCTTTACCATTTGTGAAATATGACTTAACTGTTACTCTTTAAAAGTTCCTTAAAGGAAATCTGAAATTTTAATTTTCACTGTGAACCTGTTTGATCAAAAAGGTAAAGGATGTCACTACCACATTAATTAAAACAAAGAATAGAATAAAAAGCAAAACTGGTATTTATATAATCAACAAATTTTCTGAAAAACATTTTAACTACTTCCCATTTCTTCTTAGCACAAGTGAGAATAAATTGGTTCCAAGGTACTACAGGTTTGGCATTTTTACTCCAAGCTTTAAATCATATTGTTACTATACTCAAATCATCTCTAAGAAAATGGTGGTGTTCATAAGTACAAAAATTATTATATCCAGTAAGTGGTGTTCTACACAATCATGATAATAAGAGAATTCTTTACAAAATCATATTTTGAAAAATGCAAAATGTCTGACAATTACCAGTATCACAAAAGCTAAAATGAGAAAAATACAGAAAATAGAAGTACTCATTAAATAATATTATTTTGCTTTGAGGAAGCCAGAAATGATTCTGTTTGAGGAAATAAGTGATAATGATGAGATGTAATTGACACACCCTATCTCTTTTAAGCCAAAGTCTGCTTTTCACCTCAGGACAACTCTGATTTTTGCATTCTTAATCTCCCTTGTCCAGAACAGGGCCCCATTTTCAGCCATTGTTTGAATAGAGTTCATAATTTAAAGCCATTTTTCTCCACAGGATGTTTTCATTTTAGTATTAATACATAAGTTGTAAAAAGGCAAATGACTAAGTCAGTTACAAAGAATTTGTAGCATAATAAGAGCCGATTTATAGTAACTGTCAACAGACTTCTATACTGAAGCAGAAAAGTTGCTACAGTACAGATGAGAACTAAGATGATTCTTCCATATGCTCAGACTTTGTTTCCTAAAAAACACCGTCATAAGATCTGAAAAGAAACCTTACTGGGTCCTTCCAAAGCTGCATAATTTTCCAAATGATTTTCCTCTGGTTGCAGAGTCTGTTCATGCCTTCAATGCTTTTTCAATCATTTAGCTTTTGCAATATTTTTTGATATTTTTGTTTCTTCTTTTGCTCCTTTTCCCAATCATCTTACCCAATTTCCAAGACAATACAGCACTTGCTAGAAACAATGGCACTAGGGCCAAAATAACTGTTGAAAAGAAGTCATATGGGTCCTTTGCAGCCAATTCCACAACATACTCAGTCTAAGCCTTTATATCAACCCTTTGCAACTCCATGGACTATAACCCGCCAAGCTGTTCTGTCCATGGAATTCTCCAGGCAAGAATACTGGAGTGAGTCGCCACTTTCTACTCCAGCAAGTCTTCCCAATGGAGGAATCAAACCTGAATCTCTTGCATCTCCTGTATTGGTGGCGGATTCTTCACCACTAACACCACCTGGGATTATTAGCCAATCATAATTTCAGATGACCCTTGGTTGGTTGTCTTCTTCTTTAGCTCTACCATAAACTCTGACTGAAGGCTTAAATTCTATACACTCCAGGGTGGAAGCAGGAAGGCAGAAGCCGTGGCTCTCCAGACCCACCCACAGGCCAGTGCTCACCTGGATCCTAGAGTTGTTGTTTTAATTTTAAGAACAAGAACAACAACAACAACTTGCTGAAACTGAGTTGAATCCTGTCTCCCAGAGATTTCCATCTCTTTGGATCTATTTCTGTCCCTTATGTGATCTTTCTGGACAAACATGTTTTTCCACTATAATACCATTTCAGACATCAGAATGATGGTATCATGATTCTCCCCGGTTCTTTCTCAGCAGATAATCTGGGTGGGAACTTCACTTCTTTCCTGATCTCTACCCTTCTTTACTTCTTAGTTCTTCTTCCTTTTCCACTCAGGGCAGATATAAACACATGCACACACAGACACACGCACACACAGACACACACTCACACTCATAAGTGTATATATTAAGTGTCGTGTCTTAACTTTGGGAACCTCTGTCAGCTCCTACATGTGCAGAGCTGTCCATGGGAATGCACAAGGAGTAATTTTCTTCCCTGCATAAAAATCTCAACAATGTCAAAGGCCTCTCAATGAAGACTGTGACACAGCCTGTCACTCACTACATTGGCAAAGAAAAACTAGAGAGCAAAGCATTGTCTCTTTTGGCAGGACTGTGAGACGAATGGAGTCTCAGTGTGTGGAAAAGAGAAGAAATAAGACATAAAAGCCCACCGTAGAAAGGTTGCTATGGCGTGATGTGTTTCCCTCACCCCACCACTCTTTTCAGAGGCAGAAAAAAAAATGAATGATGGTAGATTTCACCAATTCTTTCATAAGTGAATGAATGAGGCTTTCCCGAAGAAAACTGTCTCACAAAATGAATGGCTCCATTACACAAATCTGGTGACACGATCAGACATTAGGAACCAAGATAGCCACAAGTTCTACTCCGTGCACAAAGGCACAGATGGATCTGAATTCTGAGGATGTGTATTCACGTTTAAAGTATTGACTGATGGCATGGATTGCATGAGATCTACCAAGAGTGAAAAGTGAAAGCAAAATTGTTAGTCGATCAGTTGTGTCTGACTCTGACCCCATGGACTGTAGCCCACCAGGCGCCTCTGTCCATGGAACTTCCCCAGGCAAGAATACTGGAGTGAGTAGCCATTTCCTTCTCCAGGGAATTTTCCCAATGCAGGGATCGAGCCCAGGTCTCCTGCATTATAGGCAGATTCTTTACTGTCTGAGCGACCAAGGAAGCCCCAAGAACACTGGAGTGGTTAGCCATTCCCTTCTCCAGGGAATCTTCCTGACCCACAAATGCGAGCCTGGGTCTCCTGCATTGTAGGTGATTCTTTACCATCTGAGCCACCTGGTTTGGTATATTTAGCATGACCAAAACCTAGCTATAGCAATGAACGCCTCAGAAATATATTTTTACCAAGATAGCGCCAAACCTGTTTGCTGGTGTGTTCCCAGGGCTTGGAATATAGCTAGCTTCTCAAGGTTCTTTCTACCTCCTTGATGCTGAGCACAAAGAGTTCGTGCAGACTCTGTGTTAAAAGTAGAACATTAGCACCATCTAAAGGCTACATTCCAAATGTCTTGCCAGTGTAAATGTTCCCAGAAATAGTGTTTACTATGATATAATGCTTTGGTGTGTTGACACTGAAAATTCTTGCCTCCCGAGAATGAAGCAGTGGGCCAGTATCACATGCTATGTGTCTGAGATGGTATATTTCTGGAGAGGTACATGCTATCTGTAGTGCTTGCCTGTTTGAAAGAGTAGGCCTTTAAAAAAATTTTTTATAGAAATATTGATTTACAATGTTGTGTTTCAGGTGTACAACAAAGTGGTTCAATTATACCTAAATGTATAAACACATGCATTGTTTTTTTTTACATTCTCTTCCCTTATAGGTTATTATAAGATATTGAGTATATCTCCATACTAAACAGTAGGTCTTTGTTGTTTATCTATTTTATACATAGCAGTGTGTACCTGCTAATCCCAAACTCCTAATTTATCCATCTCTCCCCTTCCCAAAAGTAGGTCATGTTTATCAAAAGCTGTACTGGCTTGCTGTATTGTAAGGACATGTTATTCCTTAGCTCAAACTGCCAGTGGGTCTAGTCTGAACTTGGCCATTGGTGCAGTGGGGAGGAGGTTGAGGAGTGGGGAGAACTGAGCAGTTATGAAATAACCATTAGCCTTGTAGGAGAGATGGGGGCTCCAGGTCTGCTTTGCTATTTGCTAGGTTTGTGGCCTTAACCTCTCTGATCCTCGTAGGCATTAAGCAAGGTTGCTCAACTAGATTATCTTTAGGGGCCTCTCTTCTTCTACCATCAGCGTGGCCCTGCATTTTGAGATGATGATGTAACCTGGTCCCAAACCTCTATTTTATATCATTTTGGGGAGCAAAAGAAAATGATCCAGGAAACTCTCTGTTATGTTAAACCCAGCTGAGTTGTACCCAAATCCTTTGGGTTCAAAGGCAAGGAAAGTCTGACTTAAAGTTTCTTTGGAAAGTTTCCAGGGTCCCAGTAGTAAGCTAGAGTCCCCAGATTCCCTAGAAATCACTAAGGACCTATTAGAAATAGGAGCTGGTCTTTAAATGACTTGAGTGGTAGGAGGATTTTACAATAGGTTGACCCTCTGATACAGTCATCCAATGGGAATGTGACTTCTGAGGGTCAAACCTTGGCAGGTGTGGGGACAGAGAGTGGATGCAGCAAAAAGAAAAAGAATTTTAAGCTTAGTAGATAGAGATGCAGGGCTTCCCAGGTGGCGCTAGAGGTAAAGAACCTGCCTGACAATGCAGGAGTCGAAAGAGACATAGAGGAGATAGATGATGATACCCTAAGGGTGAAGGGGTTGCTGTTCTCAGAGTGAAAACATTTAATTCCTATTCTTCAGGCTAGAAAGGAAAATTACTATCTCCCATCCTGTAAGAGGTGTTGGTCAGAAAATCATGTGGCAAAAAGTTTTGAGACTCTGATCCTAATGTCTCATCTATTAATGAACTATTTTTACAAGAGAATTAAATAATAACTCATACAAATATAAACACACATGAAAAGTTTAAGTCACTAATAATGAGGGAATCAGTAAGATACTGTAATTTGTTCCAAAGAGAACTCAAAGCATCACACAGTTATAGTGAGAAAATGAATGCTGGAATGAATTTGAAGGCCAAAACCTAGAAACTGAATTTTATTTGCTTTATTTTTTAATACTCCAGTCTAAAAATAAGCTATGAACTGTGTTAAATTTCTTAAAAAACTGGAAATAGAACTGCCATATGATCCAGCAATCCCACTTCTGGGCATACACACCGAGGAAACCAGATATTAAAGAGACATGTGCACCCCAATGTTCATCGCAGCACTGTTTATAATTGCCAGGACATGGAAGCAACCTAGATGCCCATCAGCAGACGAGTGGATAAGGAAGCTGTGGTACATATACACCATGGAATATTACTCAGCCATTAAAAAGAATTCATTTGAATTAGTTCTAATGAGATGGATGAAACTGGAGCCCATTATACAGAGCGAAGTAAGCCAGAAAGATAAAGACCATTACAGTATACTAACGCATATATATGGAATTTAGAAAGATGGTAACGATAACCCTATATGCAAAACAGAAAAAGAGACACAGATGGACAGAACAGACTTTTGGACTCTGTGGGAGAAGGCGAAAGTGGGATGTTTCAAGAGAACAGCATCGAAACATGTATATTATCTAGGGTGAAACAGATCACCAGCCCAGGTTGGATGCATGAGACAAGTGCTCGGGCCTGGTGCACTGGGAAGACCCAGAGGGATCGGGTGGAGAGGGAGGTGGGAGGGGGGACCGGGATGGGGAATACATGTATATCCATGGCTGAGTCATGTCAATGTATGACAAAAACCACTGCAATATTGTAAAGTAATTAGCCTCCAACTAATAAAAAAAAATAAATTCTTAGTAATAATTGTTCAATTTTGAAAAAAAATAAAGAAAGAGACATAGATTTGATCCCTGAATTGGGAAGATTCCCTGGAGGAGGACATGGCAACCCACTCCAGTATTCTTGCCTGGAGAATCCCATGGACAGAGGACCCTGGTGGGCTACAGTCCATGGGGTCACAAAGAGTCGGAGATGACTGAAGTGACTGAGTACATGCGCATGCAGGCAGAGATTTGTGTTTAGTTTGCCAGAAGACTCTTGAGAGTTCCTTGGACTGCAAGGAGATCCAAGCAGTCCATCCTAAAGGAGATCAGTCCTGGGTGTTCATTGGAAGGACTGACGCTGAAGCTGAAACTCCAATACTTTGGCCACCTCATGCAAAGTGTTGTCTCCTTGGAAAAGACCCTGATGCTGGGAGGGATTGGGGGCAGGAGGAGAAGGGGACGACAAAGGATGAAATGATTGGATGGCATCACCGACTCGATGGACATGAGTTTGAGTAAACTCCGGGAGTTGGTGATGGACAGGGAGGCCTGGCATGCTGCGATTCATGGGGTCGCAAAGAGTCAGACATGACTGAGTGACTGAACTGAACTGAACTGCCTCTGCCCCTTACTGGTCGTGAGACTCAGGGCAAATCACTCAACCACTCTAAGCTTTGGTTTCCATATCTGTAAAATGCACCTAACAACCAAGTTGTTGAGAGGATTAAATTAGACATTGCACTCATCTAGTCTAGCCCAATACTGGATGCAACATAAATATCTCATGAATGATGTCACAAGCTTATTATTTTAAAATCAGACTCTCCCGTTTAAGGCAACACAGTGAACAAAGAAAGGTTTGAGATTCTTGTGCATTAGCTCAAGCCCCAGCAATAGATTTTGAGTCTCAGATCTAACAATGCTTGCCAGGTTCCTCTGACACACAGCCTGGGTTCCTGCTTTTGTCTTTCAAAATGGCCTCTTAGCTCGATGCTTCTTGAGTGTCTGCCATTGGTTGTACCTTTCCCCTGCACCATCTTGCTTCTGCTTTTAGCACAGGTGGCTTTGCTGTCAGGATATTTGAAGTTTTCCTTTGATGGCCCTGCAACTAAGCAACTTAATTATGAATGAGCACTCTGCCTAAAAGCCTGTATCACTCTGCTCTTGTTTTTGTTCAAGTGGCCCTGGCATATAGTCAGGGACTCGATACACAAAAGCAAAGGGATGACTGACCCACCCACCCACCCACCACTGAATAACCCCGCTCCCTTCCCATCCATCTGCTGCTTGCCGCCTTTGTTAGAAGGGAAGAGAGGAAGAGTGAGCTACGAGGAAAAGATCATGAAAATATAATACATTTTTGTGAAATATATTGATAACATATTTAACCTTTAAAAAAAAGTTCTCAAAGTGAATGATGCATTAGCAACAATTCATTTTTTTCCAAGATTGGTCAAAGCAATGAGCTTACTTCTATTTTTAATCACTTATATAAAATATCACCCATGTACAACTCTTGAAGAAAAGGAAACATGAGAAACTCAGTAAGTAAAAATATAAGGTTTCTTTGTGGTAAAAGTACAGCAGAAACTTTATCTTAAGAATAGGTAAGTGTTAGAGCAGGGCTGTGTGTGAGTGGTGTGTGTGTGTGTGTGTGTGTAGAATTTTCATGATGTGGGAAGAGATCTTCATAATCTGGTCTACAAAACTGAGTAGTAGAAAGCATAAGTGATGTTCTCCGGATCACACAGCCGGTTGATGGTAGAGCCAGGAGGGCATTTGGATCTCCTGACTCCTAGATATTGTTGTGGAGAAGGAAATGGCAACCCACTCCAGTGTTCTTGCCTGGAGAATCCCAGGGATGGAGGAGCCTGGTGGGCTGCTGTCTATGGGGTCGCACAGAGTCAGACACGATTGAAGCGACTTAGCAGCAGCAGCAGCAGGTATTGCTGAGCAAGGCCATGTGGACAGTAAAGTCTCCAAAATGTCCAAGTAACTGCTGCTTGTGTTACTATTGCTTTTGAACTGTTACTAACCCAGTTAAACCTCTTTTTTTGTTCCCTCAACCTCTTTGCTCTTGTTCTTAGACTTGTCCACTATTTTTGCCCCCTTTTTACACAAAGATTTCAGTACATAAATTTCAAAAATAATATATAGTTGGAATTGACATGCACAGTGAATGTAAAATAAGCACCAGATTTCAAAGACTTGATATGATAAAAAGAATGTGAATGACCTTAGTGATAACGTTTTTTTTATTGATTACACATTGAAAACAATATTTGGGATAGACTGGATTGAGTAAAATACGTTGTTAAAATTAATTTTACTCATTTGAAAAAATTTTAGTGTTGCTACTATGGAGTTAAAAATGATTTATGTGGCTCACATTACAGCTGCAATCATGTAGAATTATAATCTTTCCATTTGAATTAGATATTCTACTCTTTGTTCAAATCCAAGATTTGCAACAAAGGCTTCTGGCTAAGGGTAAATGACTACTGTTTTGGCAAAACAGAATTTAATGTAAGAAATAATTTATTTAGGTATATTAAGCTGTGCTAATCAATAATTGTGCTGTTTGGGGCAGATTATATAAATTATGCTAATCCATAGTTGTACTATTCTGGTAAAGTAGAAATTAATGTAAGACATAAATTATTTAAATGCATTAATTTGTACTGTATACTATAATCCTTCCTTCCTTGTAGTGGAACATATAGTCCCTGACTCTCTGGTGTCTTTAAATTTAAATGTAACCAAAAATGTGCCTTCATAAAGTTCTCCCAGCAAGCCACTACAAACAACATACCTCAGAATAGGCTCATTAACTCACAGCTATAAGCTGTTATTAAAGGGTGGGGTGTGAAGCAGAAGGAGAGAAGACAGGGCTTTTGAGAATAACTGAATGATGGGAGGAAGAAAAGGCTGTTCATTACTTCAGAATAAATTAATTTCCCAGAAAAACATTAAAAAGCTTGCACATTGTTTTCATCTAAGCCTGATTCATGCATGGAGGAGGGCAAATAAAATGATCTAATAAGTGTCTTCTGCCACTAGAGTGAATGTAATTTTAAAGTAAAATACACAAGCTAAAAATTAAGCTATAAAATAGCAACCAACTTTGATTTATTTCTACCAATTTAGTACTATAACCTTAAAAATGAAAACTTTTTATTGTATAGTAATATAACAGAAAATCTTAGGAATGCATAAATTTTTCTGGGGAAACATATGGATAAGAATACCATTCAGCTTAGGCAAAGCTCTATTTGAGAAGTTGCAACTTGTTCTAACTCTGAATGCATAATGCAAATGGTTGCTAATACTCAGGAGTGCTACTCAGTGCCAGGCATTGTTCTCGGTTTCTACACATCATGTATTAACTTATTTAATCGTCATAATAGAACCATGAAGTCTATTCATAGACTCATCCTACCTTACAGATAAGAAATCCAAGCCACAGAAAGACCGAATAGCTTACCCAGAAGTCACATGGCTAGTAAACAGCAGAGCAGGGGTGTAAGGTAGTCTGGTCTCAGAGTTCATGATCTTAACAGATAATGAGCACTCTGAGTTAGTGAGTAAAAGTGGCCAACCGGTTAAAGAAAGCCTTAGAATATTGGTTTCAACAACAATAATGACGATTTCATTTGCATGGATCATGGGAAACTGCTATGCAAGAAGAATCAAGGATTTAGCATTGGCCAATGGTGGGAGCCTTGGTTGAAAAGTCAGGAGACACAGGATCAGAAACCTCTCTAACAGTGGTCCCCAACCTTTTGGCACCAGGGACCAATTTCATGGAAGACAATTTTTCCATAGACCAGGCTGTTGGGGTGAGCGGTATGAAGGTGGTTTCTGAAAGATTCTCATAAGGAGCATGCAACCTAGAACCCTTTCATGCACAGTTCACTGTAGGTTTTGAGCTCCTGTGAGAATCTAATGCTGACACTGATCTGACAGGAGATGGAGCTCAAGCGAGGAGACCCATGGGGAGCAGCTATAAACACAAATAAAGCTTCACTCCCTGGCCCATGGCTCACCTCCTGCTGTGTGGCCGGGGGGGCGGGGGGAGTAGTTGAGGAACCCTGTTCTATAGAGTAAGACAGTGGAATGATGTGCCTTCCATGTACCTTTATCAGGCCAATTACTCTGTTAGTATTATGGTTTCTGAGAGTTTTTTCCAATGACAATTACCTAAAAAGTCATGAATCGCAAATGAAGTTGTGGAATTTAATGAGGGCGGATGAAGGAGACTGTCCCAATGTGAAGAGGAAATAATTGCACACTAGGATTATGGGAAAAACACTGCTGGTGTCGACCAAAATTGAAGAGGACACATTGTTAAGAATTTAGTTATTTAAAACCAAACACAGGGTTTAGAATGTCAGCTCTTACCAGGAAAGATCTTTGCCTCTTTAAATTTTTTTCCACTGCACATATGCATGGACAGTTACTTTAATACAACTTTGTGATGATGATGGCAATATTAGGTTTAGTGATTGTTTTGAAGATAATGAAGAATTCTCGGATACCAAAGAAAGTCTGAATGATTAGAAACCATAAGAACTTACTTGTACTATCTGTAAAGTGAGAGTAATATTAACCTCACGGTCTGTTGGAAGGATTAAATGAGATAAAGCAGAGAAAGTGCTAAGCTCAATGTCTGCTTCATTATGCTCTGTTAATCAAGTTTAAAAATGATGACAGCAACAATGATGATGACAATGACAGGCCACACAAGTCAAACTGCACTAAGGGAGCCATGTCTAACTCTCAACAATTTTAAAATAAAACATTCAGTTTAACATGTATACGTAACATGAAAATATTGACGCTATTCAAAAGATTACAACCAAATATGACAGGACTTTAAATTCACAAGCTCAGCTTTGTTTTCATATATAATTTGAAACATATTTATTTTCTGCAGAAGCTTATATTCAAATAGCATATTCTCTAAAGTTCTATTGAATCAAGCCCCTCATGCTTTGTGTCAACAAGTTCTTTACATTCTGGGATGGTAGTTTGCTAATGAGAACTAAGAGATGCCAACCCAAGATGGTTTGGTGGTCATTGCCTTCTGTTTTCAAGTTTCAGGAAAAAAAGAGAAGGTGTTACAGAATTGCAAAGAACCTCTGGTTTCTTATCCAGGAGATTTTTGTAGTTATTAATTTACCTCATAAGGATGAGATACCATCTGTGCAAGTGCTGTACCATTATAATGTTATTATTGAAAGTCATAGCCCCTTGGTTTAAAAACGGCCTCCTTAAAACCAAGCACACAAGAACATCTGCTTGGGGGTTATCTCTATGTGTCACCAGTGAACTTATTATAGTCATCTCTCACCCTCTCTAGGTTGTACACATATGAAAATAAAGGCTATGGCTTTTTCACCTCAGTATCTCCAGCATTTAGATATTGGTACATATGTTGAAGCTGTGCATTTAGAGGAAGTAGAAACATTAATTTGAACCCTAAATGTCATGGGCCACTTCAGAAGACAAGATGGCTTAGGTGCACTTGCTTCCTTTTCCAGGCCAATAAAATATGTAAAAGTTATTGTTGCAGGTTTGGTTCCCAAGACTCAGAGGTTAAGATGGAGCTTGTGATGCAAGGTGTTTATTAGGGATCATCACAAACACAAAGAGAGAAGCATGCCTGGCCAGAAAGAGAAGTAGAGCTGACATGCCTCAGCCAACCCAGTTGGACAGCTCTGGCTAGAGTCGTCTTTTGTCAGAGTAATGTAGCCAGACTCTTATGACTCCACCGACATTAGTCACTGGATGTGAAAGCCATCCCTGGAAGAGCATACCCTTGAGCAAGGTGACTCTGCAGTTGAGGCAGTCTTGGAGAAGACTGACAGCTGAGGCAACAAATCTTCCTTGGTGATGCATGTTCATGTCCACCCTGGTCACCAAATTTTAAATGTTCTGTCTACCATGTGAGAAGATGGCATTAACATGTCTTTGATCAATGAGAAATTTGAAATTACATTCATAACTGAGTAAAAAAATTTACCCATGTTTTCATAGATTTCTGGTAGAATCTACCAAAATATTTCATAAATATAGTGAAGAGTTCAGGGAAAACTTTGGTTTGTTGACATATGATGTCATTTTCTTATGAACTATTGTCCTTCAGCAAGTGGTGGCTGGGTACTTGTTTGTACATTAAAACAGATGTTACTAAGGTGCTTCAATGGGCAGTCTTTCTAGGATGTAACAATATATCTATGGCAGAGCTTGGGTAGAACCTTTCTGCCCAGATCCAAGCCTCTCCATTATTCTAGTTCCTGAAGGGAATGGGCTTGTCTGTCTACCCAGATGTGGCTGTGTCCTGGGGTCATGAATCAGCATCAGCAGAGTATGGCTTCCATTTCTGATCTAAGCCTTCCCAACTACCAATGCATTTGGTGTTTCATCTTGTGTAGCTCTCTTATTCAAGTGTGTATGTTTCAATGGGGCCTGAAAAAGTAACCAAAAGTAAAACTGTATCTTAACTTCTCCAAGGTCACAAGAAAGAAATCAACTTACCTAAACAGTTCCCCAGTCATAACATGTAGGCACCACATTCTACCTAATACAAAACCATGGATTGAGTGGATGAGCAAACATTTTTTAGAAGAAAACCAATTGTTATTTCCTCAAGACCCAAGCTAGTTGAATTGTTCTTCATTCTAAGCTTCTGAGGAAAGTTCAGGTGGTTTCATGAAGAAAACTAAAGTGATCGGTCTGGGAAATTGAGAATGCGAGAAAATCAGTTCAGTCCATAAACCTCTCTATTTTCTACTGCACTATTAACACATTATTACTAAATGCTTATAAATTATAAGGGTAAGATCAACTTACCCTAAAGGAAATCCTTATGCTATCCTAAAGGAAATCAGCCCTGAATATTCATTGGAAGGACTGATGCTGAAGCTGAAACTCCAATAATTTGGCCACCTGACGCGAAGAACTGACTTGTTGGAAAAGACCCTGATCCTGGGAAAGATTGAAGGCAGGAGGAGAAGGGGATGACAGAGGATGAGATGGTTGGATGGCATCACCAACTCAATGGACATGAATTTGAGTAAGCTCCGGGAGTTGGTGATGGACAGGGAAGCCTGGTGTGCTGCAGTCCATGGCGTCACAAAAAGTAGGACATGACTGAGTGACTGAACTGAACTGAAGATCAGCTTATAAGGGGCTTGCCCTCCACTACTGTGGATTATCATACACATTTTAAAGATGTAAGTTGCTAAGATTATAACATATTTTAATTTCCCTTTATTCATTCACAGCAAATGGGGAAGACATTTCTTCGGCATTTTAAGAACGCAGTGTTTTTAACTGATCAATGTTTTCATTTAGTTATCTCTCAATCCTTAGGGGTAGACATTAACATATGGCTAAATATGTTTAATTTTTTAAAGATATAATGCAAATTCCATAGTAACTTACTATCCAATAATGTCTAAATTCTCTCTGTTCCCAGGGCTATTTTTAGGTCTTTTGGAAAACTATAACTCTTTTTCCTCTTTCTCAGCCTTGATATGCCTCATTAAACTTTACTCTGTCTCGCTATGCTCTTTTCCAGCCCATTCACCATAGTCAACAGGCGAGATCCTGAGAAAAGCAAGACTCCTTTCAGGGGCAATGGGAAGGGAAGAACCCATGGTTGTGGAGAACAGGAAGTCTGGGTTCTAGTCTGAAATCCAAGACAAAGTGTATGACTTTGGGCAAATTCCAGGGTTTCTGCAGGTCTCCATTTGCTCAGAGAGAGGAGAATGGAAGCTTTTTAATGGCCCTCCCAATGCCACTGTTCTCTAACGTTCCAAGCATATTCTACTTTTTTCCATGGGGGAAACTTTGACAATAGACCACGTAATAGAATTGGAAGGAAACATTTTCTATGGCTTTCAGAGAATTTGGAAAATGTGAGTCATAAAACTGCCCCCCTCCAGTCCCACACTGGTAGCAACGAAATAAAGATTTAGTTTAGGGCATATGACTCTCAAAGCAAATTATTTTCCAAGCCAGGAAGAGATATTTTAAGACTAGAAACACTTTTGATTAGTGACATGAAAGAATAGCTATAAATGTGACCAGCAGTTAATACTTTCGTTATCAGTTATGAATTATAACAATTTAACTTTAGGTGTTAAATTTAATTTTTTTATGACAAAATTTCCCTTTTATAATGGTCCAAATTACCACTTCACATTTGCCTTCAGAATGAGGAAAACCTCTAATTTAGTGGACTGGCTGGCTCTGTCACCATGAAGGTTAAGATCAAGGTCAAGGATTAATAGTATTAGTCTCATTCTGTTCCAAAGCCACAAGTATAAATTTAACCCTGCTGGCTTTCTTAAAAACGTGTGAAAGTTATGCCAAAGAATGTACAAAACCATCATCACTACTGGAAAAGTAATTCATGTGTTAACTGTACTAACAGTGGGATGCACCATCATCTCTGGTGAAACAAGACAGCAAGGTGTCACAGTTGCCTTGGAAACTGAGTTGCCAGCCTGGGTTAGTGTTGAGATGCTTAAAGTGGACACAGCACTATGCCAGCACCATAAGTATTCTTCCAATGCTCCTAAGTACCGTTGGCCCTGGATGAATGGGCACAGAATGGCATAGAAACCGTTGTCTGTGAACTATTTGCTCTCCTTCTGGTTCTTCAAACTTCATTTATGGATACTTATTTTCTTCTGAGAATAGTGCCTAAGAGATGCACCAGATTTTGTGCCCATTCAATAAGCTAGATTCTAGACTAAAAGCCACATTTCATAAGCCCCCACTACTTTAGTACATTGATTTTCAAACAAATGCCCCCACCCAGTATCTTCTGAAACCCTATCTCCCTCTATTTCTGGATCCCCCTCACACACCACAGGGGATGCGTCCTAGTAGTTGAGTAGGAAAAAAGAATCCTTACACCATCAAGATTTTGAAGATACTCTCTTTTTATTTCAAAACATGGGAATAACTCCAATTTTGAGCCTCAAGGACCAAAATCTATTTGAACCAAATATTAAGAAGGTGAGCCAGGCCACCATTTTTGGCAGCAAGCTTCCCATGGACAAGTGGATATGAGAGAATGACGCCCATGACATGGCTAAAGCTATAGCACACCCACAGAGATATTTGTACTTGGTTGTCTAATTTGCATGCATGAGTATAGAGCATTTTCCATGCCACTAGTACATATATGCCTTTTTCAAAGTCAGTGCAGGATCCATATTTGTGCAGGTCTTTAAAAGTCTGCTCTCTTACTACACGTTACCATAATTTATCTGAGAGAGCTTCAAGGTGACAAATTCTTTATGCCACTTTTACTTTCCCAAAGTCACTTCTGAATAATAATGATGGCTATCACGAGTTCCAGCATCACATAGGAGAATCTGCTTGTTAGTGATTTTAATATCAGTTAGCTGGCTATGAATGAACCTGGCTAAACATATCCACATGCTTGGTGCCCAGAATTTGAAATTGGTAATATTTAGCAGCAAGGGCAACCTTAGACCCAATGACGAGACTTAAAAAAAAAAAAAAAACAGAGGATGTCCCAGAAAGAATTGGGCTCTCCTGCTTTCCAAAGCAAATGCTTCCGTCATTAATACTAAAACTGTGACAGCCTGACCCACTCTTGCCTGGGAGCCCACTTTTCCCACTAATGCTGAATTGTTGGAAACCCAGATGGCATTCAGCACCAAAGGGGGAAATGCCCAAATCTGAAAAGGAACCAAAAGAAATTGTACCAGGGAAAGGAGATGGGAATGGAAAACAAGTTCCCAGAGTATCTCTGTCAACAAGCATGTAGACTCTTTATTACTAGAATATGCAGAATCCCATGGGAATTGCTACATTTTTTTTTTTTTTTGCCTTAACCCTTCCCTTGCCAGTCCTTCCCTGGCTGGTTGAACTGCCTCAGCAAGAGGGAGGGTCTGTCCCATCCAGAAGCCACTGAAAAGCAGGCCTCAGGAGCTGCACTCCTCGCAGTGACAGGAGAGGATGTACCGGTAGGTAGCCGTGAGTCGCATGCCCCCTGAGCAGCGCAGCCGCAGTGCCTTCAGCTTGGACGTCTGGGGCCGGCAGCAGTGACAGGAGGAGCGGAAGGGCTGCTTGAGGACAGTGCTGAAGGAGACCAAGGGCTCAGACCGTGACGCCTGGCTGCAGTGTCCCTCACACCGGGCCAGGAGTACCATCTGAGGAGAGAAAAGAAGTGGTTACCCCACGTGTGTGCATGCTAAGTCACTTCCGTCATGTCAGACTCTTTGTGACTCTATGGACGATAGCCTGCCAGGCTCCTCTGTCCATGGGATTCTCCAGGCAAGAATACTGGAGTGGATTGCCATGCCCTCCTCCAGGAGATCTTCCGGACCCAGGGATTGAACCTGCATCTCTTATGTCTCCTGAATTGGCAGGCGGGTTCTTTACCACTAGTGCCACCTGGCAATCCCAGTTACCCACGGGGAAGCCAAAATCTTAGCCAAGTCCCAAAGCATCCTTTAAAAGGCCCTAACACTGCTGGCTGGATGAGTTCCTGCTGGAAGAGACCAGTGTAAAAATATTTACACACCTACTTTTAAGTCCACAGTTTAGCACTCTTATCATTATGGCTTTAAAAGTTATAACACAAGATCTTTACATTAAGGACTTGGGGGAAAGATTTATTCAAAACAAAGCCTGATATATACATGCTTTTTGCTTCATTTTAATACATTAATTTTTTAAAAGATCCTCATTGTTTTTCATCTGGTGGTAAAATGCTAGTGCAACTTTTCATCAAAATAAAGTTTACCACAGATATAAATGAATTTTCCCAATTGAAACTGGCCTTTCAGCCACTATTCAATGAAATTTCCCAACCTAAGTGAAAAAGAATCTGTATCTGTCATTATACACGAAAATATAAAGTATGATAGCATCACCTGTGGTTGTTGTTCAATTGCTAAGCCATGTCCGACTCTGTGAGACCCCATGGACTGCAGCACACCAGGCCTTCCTGATTCTCACTATCTCCCAGGGTTTGCCCAAGTTCAGGTCCATTGAATTGGTGATGCTATCCAACCATCTCTACATTGCTGCAAATTTGCTTCTAAAATGTCAACACTCAGGCCCCATCTCAGGCCAAGTGAATGTAAATCCTCTGGAGGCGAGCCCAGACTTTCATGGTTTTCCAAGCTCTTTAGGTGATTCTGAAGGTGTGCTGGGGGTTTAGTACCACTGGACAAGCCCACCACCATGATGTGCAAATAAAAACCAAAGAATAAAAGAAATTTCTACTGACAGGTGGTAGTTTACCATTGGCTCCATGCCAGTTCCATCAGTCTCAAAATGTAGAACGTCATTCCAAATTGCAATCAGGGGTAAATAAAGAATGACTACAGAAAAAGAAAAGAAATTTGCTATCTACTGGAAATTACTGAAGAAAAAAGAATATGGTTTCTGAAGAAGAAAAAGAGAATAACCTAATGATGCTTAGGAAGAACTATTCTGGGCACTACAACTTGAAACAAGAGAGTGAAATAGAAACAGGGGATGTTTTGAGACCTGGAATCACACTTCTGGGCATATATGCTGAAGGAGACTAAGATTATGTGCAACTGCATTTTCAGAGTCATTTAAGGCAGATATTAGGATGCCTTCATTCTGACCATCTCCATTTCCAAAGGTAGGCTAGGGCGATAACAAAGCTTAGGTTTAAGTAGCAGAGGCTGTGTGTTCTTTATGAAAGTGAAGAGTGTTAGTCACTCAGTTGCGTCTGACTCTTTGTGACCCCATGGACTGTAGCCCACCAGGCTCCTCTGTCCATGGAATTCACCAAGCAAGGGATACGGGAGTGGGTTGCCATGCCCTTCTCCAAGGGATCTTCCCTACCCAGGGATCGAACCTGGGTCTCCCACATTGCAGGCAGATTCTTTACCACTTGAGCTACCTGGGAAGCCCTATGTTCTTTATAGGGGCTCTTAATGTGTCTTTAGTAAACAGACCCTTTAAGAATCTGATGCAAGCTACCAAAGTTTTCTGGCAAACAGTGGATATAAGCACAAACCTTATATTTTGCATACAGATTAAAAGGATAGAGCAGAGACTCATTTATGTGTACCATACATAAACGGTATCCTGGAAGTGGCAGTCCTAGTGGGAGTAGGGTGGGTAGCTTGATTCATTAAACTATAGAACATTATATATTAAGGCACAGAAGGTGGTGGAAACCTGAGATTATTGGTCTATGTTTATGTGGGAGGGTCTTGCTTGGTGAATTTCATATTAAGTGATGGAAAAAAAGTTGCCCTATACTTCCAGAACCCACAAGAACATAAAAAGTGGAACTATTCAAATGAAAGATTAAATGTTCCATAAATAAGCATGAAACTGCTTGACATTTATCTCATGGTATTTTAAGAATTAGCAGTCATTAATGAAAACTCATCAGTTATTATCTCTAATATCATCCTATAGGACAGAATTTAATGCCCAAGAATTAAAAGAAGGAAATGGCCTGCCCATCTTTCCAAAAGGAAAAGATGACTTCTGGTAATTAGAACTCATTAACATCAATATCTGAAAAGATGCTGGGGTGAATTCAATAATCTCTTAGCAACCAACAAGAGAATATGAAACTAGCAGGGTTTGGTGAAGGGTGTGTTGGACTAGACCTACTGATTTATTTTCTCTGAAAGGTCACAGAGGCACGGAAAAAATGGCAGCTGTAAGTCATTTTGATTGTATTAAAGCTTTGATTCTACCCTGCCTGCTCTTCACATTGACAGGGAAAGTAGACATAATCTGAAACTGGTTTTGAGAGACTATGCCACAAGTCTATATCATACATGCCAGTTATTGGTGCCTGCTCCATCCATCTAATGAGAGAAAGAATTCAAGGTCTTCCCAGTCTCTTCTCACCCTTGATAGTACATAGGAATAGTTCTTTCACATCTCACTTTGGAGTAA
This sequence comes from Odocoileus virginianus, assembly GCF_023699985.2. Classification (NCBI taxonomy): domain Eukaryota; kingdom Metazoa; phylum Chordata; class Mammalia; order Artiodactyla; family Cervidae; genus Odocoileus; species Odocoileus virginianus. Next base: position 16,215,810 of record NC_069708.1, read on the forward strand.
TGTTAAAATTGCTCATCTCTAATGTGGCTCATCTATTGGGCAGATGAAGAGTTCTTCGAAGGATCACCTCCACAAATGGGAGTCTTTCGAGATTCAGTTTCAGTCTGGATGGATAGAGCTAAGCTGTGCCAGCAGACTTCATTCAGAAGGGCAAAGACATATCGTGTGTTATATCCAAATGAGACATGGAGATGTAAGAGAGGCTGGTTCCATCCCTAGATCAGGAAGATTCCCCTGGAGAAGGAAATGGCAATTTGCTCCAGTTTTCTTGACTGGAAAATCCCATGGACAGAAGAACCCATGGGGTCTCAAGGAATTGGACACCACTGAGCATGCACACACCACCAATGATGGCAGCTAACATTTATCGAGTGCTTACAACATGTTATTTCATTTAATTCTCATAACAATCTTCTGTGAAAGGTACTATTATTATCTGTATCATTATTACAGACGAGGAGACTGAGGCTTTAGCAAGTTTAAATAAATTCTCCAGACTCACCTATCCGGTAAAAGGCAGAGCTGAAATCAAATCCAGATCTGTCTAAAACCAAAACCCTAGTCTAAGGTACTGTAACATCATGCCTCCTAATATTAAGATGCTTTCCTGAGGCATGATCCAACTCACCCCTTACTCTTATCTACTTTGACCTGCCTATAATATGGAGTCCTAACCATATAACCACACGAGTCTGACCTTTTTCTTATGTACAGGCTTCTTGGGACCCATCATCACTATCTCCAATCTTAAGCACAGCTGAATCTTCTAAGAACGATGGCAGTCCTAAATAATATCTCCTCCACTGTCAAGTCTCTCGCCCAGCTCTAGTCCCCAGTGATTCAAGGACTCCCACAACCTCCCAGCAATTCATTGGATGATACCACATACCCTCTAACTGGTCACCAATCCATCCTTCAGCTCAATAGATCTTTGACACCTTCAAGCACCAGTTTACCTGCCAAAACACATTGGTCCCCAGCTTATGCTCAAGCACATTCCTCATACATGGGTGACCTGGCTGTATTTTATTAATTCCTCTGCATTTTGCAGTGCACTTAACTACTCTTAATGGAAACCATACACACTGCTCCATTATCAAATCAAGAAATAAACATTTTTGGACAAAGAACCCACATGGAGCTGCACCCCTACATGAGTGGGTTCAGTAGGAGGTTATTGCTCATGCAAACTTCTAATGATTTTTCACAGCTTGCTGTGGGAGGGGGATGCTTGCGTGTGTGTGTGTGTGTGTGTGTGTGTGTGTGTGTGTGTGTGTGTGACAGATACATAGTGTCTGCTTTTGGTCAGGTTCAATTTTTGCTATCTTATGGCTTGATGCTAGGAAGTTAGGCAACGTCTCCAGGAGCCTCACTGTATCTCCCCAACCTTGGAATCGCTTGGCTCTGGCTGGATGTGAAATCTAGTTCCTTTTAACACAAACAAAGCTGCTGGGTTCAGAGTATTTGCTCAAGGATAGACTTTTTCATGTTCTAATCTGATTTCCATGTGCCGAGGCTAAGAGCAACAGAAGGTCCTTGGGTAGTTATAAAAGAATAATAATGATGATGATATATAACATGTATTGAGCATTTACTAGGCTCCAGGCACTGTGCCAAGCCCTTCACAGGCAACTTAATACTTAACAACCATTTCAAAAGGTAAACTCCCCCCACTTTACAAATTAAGAAGTTCAAAGGCAGAGGATAAGTTATCTGCCTGAAGTCACACAGCTGTACAATGGAAGGCCAAGATTCTGAACCAAGACCCCGTGATTCCTGAGCTCTCTCTCCTAACTGCGGTGCTATACTGTCAGGGCATAAAAGTCAGCCTTTCAAGCTCTCGAGTTTCTAGCATAAGATGCTAGTTGGTCATGAACAATTTCAGGCTACATTGTGAGGGTTGTAGCCAGCTGTGATTCCTGGGTCCAGCCCAAGGATTGCAGTCAGATACCTCAGGCTCCCACTCTCTCTGATGACCTACCACAGTTTTTAGATAGTTATGTCTTTTGCTGCAATACACAAGCGTCTTCTGAGTGGAAGAAAACCCAAACACAGATGGTTTTCATCACCCCTGTTGAAAGACTCACCCTCTCCAAAGCCACTTTCTTTTCCTGTCATGTGGAGACCCCATGAATTCCTGGTGCAGGTCATGGTCTCCATCACTATCAGAATAAAGACCACCTGTTCCATCCTTCACTATCAGAATAGGGTTTTGGCTATTTTAGCTCAATCGAGTGAGAAAAATTTTTTGCGTTTTCTCAGCAGTGAACATCCCTTATTCCGTGGCACCCCTTGAAGCATCCCGCTTTCTCCTCAGGAATGTGACTCACCTCTGCTTCTCCCCTTCCTCACCTCACCAGCATCATTGATAAATGACTGTTCAGCTCATCTCCAGAAACCCAGGGAAACCTCCAAAGGGTCCATGCCAGGTTTAGAGCACCCACAAAATAGCGTCCCAGGGCAGGAAGCAGTTGTGGGTGGTGGGGTGAGTTCTCATAGGGTGGGTGGAAACTTGGTGAATCCCAGCTAGAACCTGGTCCCTTCACTCCGGTTACAACTCAAACTGACATGAAGAGACTTCTGCACACCGAATGCTCCCTTTTCCTCTCTCCCCGCTTTAATTGTAAGCATGATGAGGGCAAAAATGTAGCCTGTGTTTTCTTTTAACTTGTGTGCCTCAACTACCCACCACAGTATAAATTTGTTCCCTTTTTTAAAAAAAAATCAAGTCATATCCATCCAGTAGGCAATCGTGTTATAAACTCAATATCCCCCATTCCCCTCATTTCTCCTACCACATGGTGGGCTTCATGGGCAGCACTAGGAAATGGCTCAGGGATCCTATCGCCCCTTCTCAACCTTGAGGCTCAGCCTGGGCATCACAGGTCTCCTTTCCTTAGGGAATTGCCCCAGGCTTTGTCCCCTGAATCCTCCTCCTTCTTCCCCTTTGGCTGCTGCCTGCTTGCTCCTGTGGCCCTTCAGAGTTCACACAACCATACACCCTTCTTCCCCACTCCTGGCTTGGGGCCGCCTTCGCCTGTTCCTCACCCAGCTCAGACTTCACAGCCCTGTCCTGTGGACTCGCTTTCCCAGCCTTGATTCCTGAACACCTCTCTCTGGCCTGAATCCAGAACACACCCTTCCAAGCCCTCCTTCCTCCACTCACCTGAGAAGGGAGGTCAAACGGCTCGATCTGTTCCCTTGTGACTTTGATCCTCTCTTTCAGCACCCAGTACAGTGACTTACATTTACTTTGCCCCTCTGTGCGCTTCCCCACCCCCACCAGGTCTTGTGTTTAACGAGAACTGCAGTGAGCTTCGTTTTCCTAATCCTTTAAGGCTGTAGAAAATCCCAATACTTATTGAGGTTTCAGTGGTGACTGAAATAGAAAAGTGAGTCTAAACACCTGTCCAGTTTAAAACTTCATCAAGATCACACTATCATTTATTAATGTCTATAAGATGCCAGATATTAAGCTGGATGCATTACAAATATTACCACCAATAGCTAGACCCATACCTTTTGGAAGACAGCTTTAGCTTCACATAGGAAGAAATTGAGGCACCAAAGAATGATTTCACTTGCCCCTAAGTCACCCTTACTGGGTGTGAAGCTGAAATTTTACAAACTAGGGAGCTGGAATTTAAAACCAGGTCTCTCTCACTTCAAAGCCTGGGATGCCTCAGTTCCCTTGAAGATTCCCCAGATAACTCATTTCCACTAACCTCTGACCCCTTACTTGTTTGCTCAACCACCTTTACTAAAAATTCCAGGGAATATTGTCAGTGAAGCTGCCACTCCCTGAATCTTTTGCAGCAAATCTTAGAAGGTGTTACTGAAAGTCAGCAGGCGTATCATAACCTGTGGCCACACTGATCTCCATCGTGGACCATGGTGGCTGGTCCTTTCTGCTTGACTCCGTCAGCCCTTTCCAAAATTGCTAGGAGATAGGTGACAGGCCTCCGGGGCTGGCCAGCTGCAAGTTCAGAGTGAGGGGAAACAGCCTCATGGAAGGCTCCCAGAAAAGCTTTCCCTACTATTTTTATTTTTCTTACAGATATTGTTGAGTGTAAATCATTATTTTCAGCAGACCAAAAGTTGAGCCTAGACTTCTAAATACCAGCTCCCACGTGCAGCAACATGGATGGATCTAGAGATTACCTTACCAAGTGAAGTAAATCAGAAAGAAAAAGACAAATACCATATGATATCATTTATATATGCAATCTAAAATACGGTATCAATCAGCATATCTACAAAATAGAAACAGACTCAGACATAGAGAACAGACTTGTGATTGCCAAGGGGGAGAAGGGGTGGGGAGAGAAAGAATGGGAGTTTGGCATTAACAGAGGCAAACTATTATATATAGAACAGATAAACAACAAAGTTCTACTGTATAGCACAGGGAACTATATTCAATATCCTGTGACAAACCATAATAGAAAAGAATATGAACAAGAATATATATATATATCAATATGTATGTAAAACTGAGTCACTTTTCTGTACAGAAGAAATTAACACAGCAATGTAAATCAGCTATACTTTAATAAAGTTTTTTAAATAATAAAAAAAAATTAGTGGCTCTTACATTCTATTTGCATCCCTCAAAAACAGGAAGAGCCAGATGAAAAACGAATGAATCGAATGAAAGATGAATTGATAGATGAACACTCCAAGGCAGACATTGCCAATCCTGGGCTGACATTGACCAATCTACTTAATACTTCTTTCAGGTTTCAGCTTTCCTTACCAGTAAAATGGGATGATAAAGCCTTCCATCACAGGTTTGTCAGCAATGATTAGATCATAGGGTATGAGGTGCCTGACACATTTTAAAATTTTAAGCAAATGCTCTTTCTTCCCTGAGCATGCATCAAAAAGCTCCCCTTTATCTGTCTTCCAAAGACCAGACACCAGATAAACTATCCTGAGTCTGTGAGAATTAAGACTTATAGACTATCTCAAAATGAAAAGCAATTTTTATTCCTGGATACATAGAGAAAATTTAATCCAGAGAAGGTCTGAGTAGTTGAGATTCTGCCAGGCATATTTTATGGCCAAAGAAGCAAGGTTTATAATTGCAAGCACCATTTACATAAAACTATTGCTATATTAGGGATAGTTTGTTATGTTTGAAAACAGATTGTTCCCATGAAATTACAAACATTTTTCTACAATCACAATTTTGCGCTATTTATCATGGTATTCTGAAAGAAACAGAGGTGAACAAAGGTGGACTAAAGTCTGTTTCTAGGACTCATGCTCAAGCACCATGAGCTTGTTGGGTTCAAGTTAAGGCTATCTCTTCTTTGACCTTTCCTTAACTAATGTAATAATTGCTAAGCCACTCTGCCATCATTTCATCAAATCTCAGCTTGTTCTTTAGTTTTTAGAAATGCTTCAATTTTCCTGTTCTTTCCTATCATCAAGTGAACACTTTCTTTGAAATAATTTTATTTCCTTTCTTTTTAACTTATTTTTGGCCTCATCTTGCAGCACGTGGGATCTTTTCGTGCCCCCAACCAGGGATCAAACCTGTGCCCCTTGCAGTCAAAGTGCAGAGTCTTAACCACTGGACCATCACGGAAGTCCCTGATTTTGTTTTCTTTTTTAAAAAGAATCATGATTATAGAGGACAACTCAGGAGAGAGAGAAATCATTCATGGAATAATAAACACGAAGTACTAGTGCTCTCTGTAGGGGGAGTGGAGGAGAAATGAGTAATTGCTCTAGTCCATCTCACCTCAGGCCTACAGCTTCTCAGCAATCACAGCTGTGAGAACATGTCCTATTGTTTTTTCTCAATTTGTTTTATAATCTTTCCTAAGAAGGAATTGCAGGCTTGCAAAATTTCAAGTTTATCTATTTACTACTTTTTTTTTAGTTCAACAAGTACAAATAAGAAGCTTTGGTTGAAGTGAGTTAATCCAAATTCTGATCTCTCTAAACTAAAACAAGCCATCATCACTGAACTATACTCAGAGACGCTATGGAAATTTTAACAGGAGACAGAAGTCGTAATGTTTTTAAATGGAGAGGAGAGCCATTAACTTATATGGTCTCAATTTTAGTGGTTGATATTACCAAAACTTCTTAATTATACTGGTAATTAAAAAAATGCATGCCATATGAGAATATTTAAGTGGTTTTAGTCTCAGGGTTGGAAATGAAAATCTCTGAGGTTGGGCTAAACAAATTCTTATTTGCCAAATGTGGGCAAATTTCATTCATGTGACTGGGGGCAGTGACAGTTGTGAGAAGTCTCCTTCTGAGTCTATTTTTCCCTACTGTGTGCCTCCCTTCTGGGTGGTCTATGTGGCTGGCCACTCTTGGTGATGTTTAAGCATGTTATTACTTCATACGCTCCATCTCAACACTGAGACATCATTTTTGCCCGTGCAAAAAAAATATATATATACATATATATATAAAACCTGCACCAAACAAGAATGACTTGTATAATCAAGGTAAAATAATAACTTATCAAAAGGCCATTTTTCTTTTTAATTCATTTTAACATAAACACAGCAGTAAGAGAAAGGCATGGACCTGGAAACTATTTGAAGAGCCTACCAAGAAGTATGTTCCAATGCACAATCATATTGATTGTATTCCCTTCCTCTTCATTGCTGGTGGAGATAGGAGTTACGATAACATGTAGACAGTGTTTTTCTTTCTTGAACAAGGATACCACTACTCATCAATTTCACAGCCAAGGATAAAACATACCCCTCCCACCTTGAGCCTAGCAACAACTTAATTGTGGAAGCTTCCAGCCTTTCTTATTGACTTTGAGCAGTCTGAATAGAGTGAAGGTAGCTGGGTATGTACATGGTCAGTTAGGCAGCTTCATTGACAACAAACAGTTGAAAGCATGGTGGGAAACCCGAAAAGCATGATTCTGTGGCAATCCCTGTGGGTCAGCCATATAGTTCCCCATCTCTTGTTATGAGAATAGGCCTTCTCTCCTGTTTCTGGGAGTAAGGATACTCTTACAGAGATCTTGGTCTTACCTTGGAGCTACACTTGTACAGCGGGTGACTGATAGAATCAACATAGTGGTGCCTCATGCAGCGTCGAGGATCAGAGTCCATCATGAATGCGCTCTCTGTCTTGCTGTCTGTATCTCCCATTAGCGCCAACAGGGAGAGCATAGAAAAGGATGCAGCTAGTACATGATTTCTCATTGTTGTAAGGGAAAACTTCTCAAGAAGAACAGCAGAGGGAGGCAGAGGACTAAAAATTGGAAATGCCTTCACCTAGGCTCCAGTTCCTTTCAAAGAAAGGGCAGGATCTGGTTGGAGCTTTCTGCTTGTCATTGTCCTTTGTGTGCAGGAGTTTCGTCTTACTCTTTGCACTTGCGGTCCATCATCACTGTATCTGCTGCACAACTGTAATGAAAGCAGAAATTATTTTCCCCAGAAACATTTACCCAGAAAAACTAATGGAAACCTAGAGGTATTGAGTAGAATTTTTTGCATGTCATTTATGAGTTGAGAATATTAATTTCTAGAGTGTCATTCTCGTAAGTTGTCAGCCATTTCATCCGCTTCCCCCATAGCTTATGGTATATATTTAAAATCATTTGAAGGTGGACACAATGGTTTAGTGAAAGTACATGTTGACTCTGATCACTGGAGTCCATGTTCCAAGGAACAAGGATAGTTTGAACCCATAGTCAAGATTAACTACGTGGTTCTGGCCATAGCATAACTCAGTTGGGTGGTCTCATTCTTACTCCTGGCTGGTGAGGGCAAGAGGGGTCTATTTAGTATTTCAGTAAGCTTCGATGTCCATGTCAGCTTCCAGGGCTAGAGAGGAGGCAGGTCAGCGGTAACAAACACAGGGCATGTCCCACGGGAAGGAAGCACATTTTCCATGTCCAAGTCTAACCCACCCATCCACCTAGTTTTCCACTTCTGCACTCTGGGCTCATCCTGTTTTTGTGTGAAGCTCTGTGCCACCCAGCATCAATGATAAGCTGCATCGGAAATACACATTATGCTAACTGCTCTCCAGCGTGGTTAAGACAACACATGTATAGTTGCCAACAGACTCACACATTTCTGAAGAGCCTTTGTAGCCCAAGCACATGGTATAATTTGAAAAAGTAAGTGGTTGTTGGAGCAAAGACTTGTCATTAAAGTGGGATCATGCCATACCTGAAATTTGCCTTCTTTTTTAAAGCATATACCTCTTGGACAAAGGACTCCGGTCCATAGTCTGCTCAAATCACCTCAGTAACCCCACCCCCAAGGCATGGCCAGCATTATCACACCAGAAGACAGAGAGCATCAAAAATATCTTCAACCATTTAGGAAAATTGGAGGACTTGACATTACATCAAAAACAAAAGGAACACAATAATTAAAGCTTCAGAGGTAAGCTTTCAAAGGTATTTCAGATAAAAGTTTGAATATTTTGCTTTATAGTACAACATTTTTTTAAGCTTCCTACTCACGAACAGTCTGAATAAATATGGCAAAGTATTGATAAGATGAAGTTTTAGTCCATATAAGTTGGTTACTCTTGCTCTAACAGAGTGGCCCCAGACCCCCTTAACCTCAGTTTAGCTGTCTTGTGAGTGTGGGCTGGTGGAATCCCAGGTGGAAAAGGGTATGTGACACAGGGCTATTTCAGAGTGGAGCATCCCTGGCAATGGCAAAACTTGTGCACATGTGTTTCAGGGAAGCGCTATAAATTGCAGGAAGGGCAGGGAACAGTAATGAGGGGACTCACCTGGATTCTAGCACTGCCATTCATTAGCTGGGGATCATGTACAGGATCATTTGAACTGTTTCAGCCCTGGTTTCCTCATCTATATAGGAGTTGGGGAAAATGGCATCTGAAGCCCCCTCTTGATCAAAAATGCCAACATTTTAGATACTTATGGATTCATTCTGTTTTTTCTTTTTTTTTCATTTATCCCCATCTTCATATGTAGAGAATAATCCTAAAGTTCAGGACACCATATTTGCATGCAACTTTGCACCACTTTCCTTTATGTGCATGCTAATGGTAACATCTCACCAAAATTGATCAAACCTGAACCTAAAGCTCCAAATCAGCAAAAGATGCAGAAGAGCATTTTTGCTTTCTTTTCAGCTGCATATTCTAGATTTTCCTCTGCATGTTACACTGAAAGTCAGCAAGACTTCAGCTCAAAGAGCCAGAGCTTTCTTCAGTTCCATGTCAAGAGGCTGAGGTATTACTGACCATTTCCTGAGTTTCAATATGACTATATTTTCCCAAGTGGTTATCTGTCTCTTTGAAGCCTTAATTAGTCTCAGAAAGAGAATTTATTGGACTTCTCCTTTCACCACTCTGGTCTACAGATATTTCCCCCAGGAATCAATGGCAAAGGGATAAAGGGGAAAAGCAGACATTCCAGTCCTGACCTTCCCTTTCCACTGCCAACTTCTTTTCAGAGCCATGGCCAGGAGGTATGGTTAAATGAGCAAAGCAAATGAAAGAAAAGCATGCATAGCATGATGGTAAAAACAAGTGACGACATCAACAACAAAATCCTATAAAAGTGTGTGTATGCATGGTGGTATGTGTTGGCATTTACATTTATTCCACAGAAAAGGAAATATAACAGGCTCTTAAATATAGAAGATGGGCACCCTCACTTATATAAGAGAAATGAAAATTAAAGTACTTTGAGATACTTTGTTCAACCAGTCAGATTTATAAAAATCCCAAAGTCTAATTATGTATTCTATTGGCAAGGCTATGGGAAAACAAGCCTATTTTGGAGACAGTACAGTAAAAATTGGTACAAATTCTATAGAAGCCAATTTGGCAATATTTGTTAAGCCAAAAATGTATATAATTTAGACCAGCAATTTCACTTTGGAGAACTCTCCTACATGTGAGATCACACAAGCATATGGTTATTCACTACAGCACTGGTTGTCATAGCATAAAACTGGAAACAGCACAAAATTTCCATTAGTAGGGGGCTGGTTAAATACAACATTCATACAATCAAATACTATGTACCTCTATAAAGAGGAATGCAGAAACTCTACTGATTTGTGTTAAAACAAAGAGGGATAAGAATATATATTTATGTTAATTTGTATTTACATAGAGAAGCTCTGAAAGGACACTCAAGAAACTATACAGTTAGTTATGTGTGGAGTTGGAGGACAGACCTGAGAAAAAGACTTTTTGCTATATATCTTTTTTTAAATTTGTAGATGTCTGAACTTGCAAATATATTACCTATCCAAAATTTCATTTAAAAAATAATACTTTCTCTTTTCAAATCAAATCTTAGCTTAGAAATAGTAATGGATGTTTGTGCCACTTTGAGTGTTTTAATAATATTAAACTTTTGTTCCTTAGAAGTATGGGAAGACATGCTAGTCTCAGTCAAGTAGGTTTCCCAGTGGACCAGTTTGTTCTTGTGCACTACTGCCACCTAGTAGTAACATTCTGAATTGCAAGCACAGTTAAATTTTTTTTTTTTCCCAAAAGGTGAATAAAATAATTTTGTAAGCAAATGTTATGACATTTATACTGATACAGAGCTAGTTAAAGTCATACAAAATGTAACTCTATTATTTGATTTTCTCTTTAAAGATAATAAGCTGAGCTGAGAAATAGTAATAAAGTATAAAAGAATGACAGAAGAAATATTCCTTCACCATTAATAAGAAATAGATGTTTTCATTTCAACACTCTCATAAAGCATGATACTTTCGTTCAGTTGTTATATAAAACTCTGACATGAGAATGCAAGCAACAGTGTAAATATGCCACAGAACTCACAGAACCCTTGGAGCGTGAAAGTCTAATCCTTGCAACAGAACACTGGGATTTATGCCTTGTGTTCAAATTGAATGAACCAACACTGCTGTGTTGAAGAAGAAGTAAGCAGAATGCTCAAGAAAAGAGTGATTCTAATTAAGTCAAGTTGCCTTAACATTGTGTTGGTCTGGATATGCACAGGTGAGGGTGTACAGAGTGCTCTGAGAAGCACTCACAAAGAGGAAAATCAGGAATGAAGGAGATATACATCACTTGAGATGAGATCCCCCTTTGATGGCAGCCTAGGGGTATCTATGTCTGTCTTGTAGGAGCCCCTGTTATTTTTCTCAAAATTAAATTAATTCTAACTTACTTTAATTTTATTAAAGCCATGTAGCATAAAAATCAAGTGCTGCCAATGAAGACTTAGAACCTCAGCCCAGCCAGTGATGGATTGAGTGAGAAAGTGACTGTCTCATTGAACTCAGTAGACCTGGGTTGCTCTGTGCTCCGGATACAGTCTCTGAGACATGAACTTGGCCGATATACAGAACCCACATTCTAATAGCTCCAATGTGGAGCCTCTGCCGGCAGGAGAGGCACGTAGGCTGGCGTGCCCGACTTTGGAGCTACCCTCCAAATGATACCAGTGGAAAAGAACAACTGGTGCCCAGATTTCCCCACCTGTCACCCTCAGCGAAATAATATAGCAGAGCTTACAGCGGGCCCAGCCTCCTGGGTGAGAGATGGTGTTGTATCCACAGATCAACTCACTCTTGGGCTGACCTTCTCCCTGGCAAAGGATAAAGTGCTGGTTTCATACAAGTTATTCCAGCAATCGGCTAAGACAAGTGGCATGTGCCTAGTGGCCTTATTCTTGCCCTGCTTGCCAGACAAGGGAGGGTGGTACTCAGCATCCATATTTCCCCCCTGGACTGTTTTTCAGTATAATACATGCAGGTTTTACCTCCTGCAGCTTCTTTCTACAAATACACATTTAACACATATTCACACTGAACAGCTACTATGAGTCTCCTTTTGCTCTAGCAGATGAGACTTAAGGGTCAGGAAGAAAAATAGGTCCTATTCTAGTTCCTTCTTCCAGCTCACTGCATCCACAAGCAAAGAGTCTTGGCCTGTAGTCTTTCTGGGTAATCTTTTCGGGCATGCTGATGAACTCACTTAACATCTAATTCATATGCAACATTCATTGCATCATTCCTAAGAAGATCAAGTTAAGCAGATGAAATCTAATGACTTTGGAATGATGTCAGTGTGCCAGACGGAATTATTCGATGTTAACTATCATTTAAAACAATCATCTCAGGCATAAGTAAGGTAAAGATGGCAGAACACAGAGCCTCTCTCAAAGAAACTGCACACACACAAAATTAGAGATTTAAAAGTGGAAGAAAGCTTGCCACTAGATAACACTTCATGTTGGAATTAGAAAAACAAAAACTCAAAGTCTCATCAGAGAGTGTGAAGTGCTAAGTAGCCCCTTCCCAGGAACTCAAAGAATTCCAATTGGATCTAGTCAACGAGATGCCTTGGAGAATAAGTCAGATGCTCTTCCCAAGGCACTTAATTTATAAACTGTAAACAGCAGGCTGGATTTTATAAAGCATCCCATGTGCTCAATGAATGGTTTTTTATATTATTCTTATCCGACAGGACATCAGTAGCAACGAAGAGCTCAAGCCCGGGCTCATCCAAAGCCAGCCCTCCAGCCTGCCCGCCCCAGGCATCTATCTCCAAGGAGAGGCAGCCGCAAGGTCAGTGGAGAGGGAGCAGCTTCTGCCCCTGGCATCTCAAGCATGGTGTCTGTTCTACACCTAGAGGTGGCAGAGCACGGGAGGCAATGCTTGCCCCCACAGAGTCATCTTAGGAGAAAGACGACATCCTTGGGATTAAACAACAGCTCTCTAGTCTCGGAGAGCCTCTTTTCTCCCAGCCTGCATTACAAGGTGTGCTCAGTCGCTCAGTCATGTCCAACTCTCTGTGACTCCTGCACCGCATCCCACCACATTCCTCTGTCCATGGGATTTCCCAGGCAAGAATACTGGAGTGGGTTGCCATTTCCTTCTCCAGGCAGACATGGCCAAACTCAGGGGTGATGGTGAGGAAGAAAAGAGATAGAACAAGCAAAAGGGAACAAGAAATAGAGCCCAAGAAGGAAACAATAAATCAAAGGCTAAGATAAAGAGGGATGTGAAAAAGAAGGACTGGGAATAGAAGTAATTTCTCACCAACTGTCAAGTGGCGCCACCTGTGTGTGTATCCGTGGATGGAATAGTTTCACTGTCTGGGGCAGGACTGGTATGGGAGGACTGGACCTAGAACCTGACTGAAACTTCAAATCCTGATTTTTCAGGAAATCCAGAGGAACCACTCACTGTGATCCAAACTCCCACCTATCTACAGTTTTCATCTCTTCCTCCCCAAACCTATTTCTAGCCTGTGTCCTACAACCCAGTGTCTTACATTCATTTATCAGAAATACTAGATAACTATTCTACAACCTTCTGAAACTCGAAGGGCATTCTACTATTGTCTGCTCTGGCAGAAGGAAGGCTATGTTGAAGAGCTGAAAACTTTGAGCCCTACCTACTTTCCTGTCACTGGCTGTGTGATCTTGAGCAAGTCAGTTGCCTTCTCTGGGACTCAGTTTTCTCATCCACAAAAAGAACAGATTGGTCTAGATATTTCTATGGTTCTATCTGTTTCTAACATTCTCTAACTCTACCCAAGCTTCTCAGAGTACATGTCTGCTTTGGGGCTACATGGTCCCGAAAGAAATACTACAGAAAAAGTTCTTTTCTTACTCAAGAAGTTAATGATCACAGAAAAGTCCAAAAAATTTCTGATGTGGGGCCTAAGCCAAAATTTTAAGGTCAAACTATAAGAATTTGACTCTTATTATGATGAGGCCATATTGGTGCCCAGAAATAAAAATAGCCCTTAATAATCAGTTGACTTGGTGTTTGAATGTACTATGATTTATAAATTAATAATATGTTGTTAATAATAGGAAGCAGTTAATGAAGATACTTAACCAGTTCTTATTTCTCTTAAAGCTGTCCTAAAATTTGAAGTGTTTCTTTCCAGTCTTCACCAAATGAGGAGAAGAGAAAGACTAATAGTAGTCAATCATAGTAAAATTAAACTTCCTTCAATTGAGGATGTTGATGATACAGCCTGAGTTCAACCTTCTTACACCTTTCCTATAAATGACCCTTATTCCTAATGGATTGAGCCACAGATCTTCATGCCCTAGTGGGGCCATTTGTGATGCTCTGGTTCAGGATAGAAGAGGAAGATTGGTTAGAAGAACTTTCTTTTCTGCAAATGTGGTCAAGAGCAAGACACTCTGCTTGGTAAAGCATCTATGCAAACATTGTGCTAGGGTTGCTGAAGCTCTAGGCTGGGCATTAGTTAGTGTTAGTCACTGAGTCGTGTCCAACTCTTTGGGACCTCATGGACTGTAGCCTGCCAGGCTCCTCTGTGCATGGGATTCTCCAGACAAGAATACTGGAATGAGTAGCCATTCCCTTCTCCAGGGAATCTTCCCCACCCAGCGATCAAACCCAGGTCTCCTGGATTGCAGACAGATTGTTTTACCACCTGAGCCGCCAAGGAAGCCCTTCTAGGCTGGGAGTTGTACTAAAAGAGTTGTCCATTGAGTATGGGTTTTGGATCCTACGCTGGGCTTCTGTAGTCGTCTATAGTTTCTATACAAAGACTCATTCTGACTTCTTAACGGTTGGCATAACTGACTTTTAGAGGAGAAAGCTTGCATAAATTGGAAATGACCAAGTCTGATTAACCATGTGTCAAGAAGTAGGATACAGTTGAAGGCTTCTCCTCTGGAGGTTTGGATTATTTCTATAAATCCACTCCACTAAAAGCTGTGACTGATATGGTGATGAGCTATCAGAAAAGGTATAGGGGTGGCCTTTTTGCAGTGTCAAAAATCAACAATAGCCCTAAACATGGAGCCCGCTTCCATTCTTTCATCAATAATAGGGAGAGAGGAAGCCACAAAAGAAGTAACAGGAGAGATGGAGGAAGCATGATTTTTATGTTTCAAATCTGTCACTGCCCTTTCAGTGATTTCAGATAGCAGAATTCTAGAAGGGGATGGTTTCCTTCATTTCACCCACTCTCTCCCTGGAAGGGGCTTTCACATGAGGACTGAGACATACTCCACCACTCACCTTGTGTAAGACCCTTTGGAAGGAAGTTCTGAGAGGAGTTCTGAGATACCCAGCACAGGGCACTCTGTCTCATCAAAACGTGAATGTGCACTCTCCCTGTAGAAAAGAAAAGGTTCCCAGGTGTTCTGGGGACCCCCTGTGCTGATGTAATTTGATACTTGTTCTGCCACTGGACCACTGGCTGTGCTATGGCCTCAGGAGAAGAGGGATAATCAATGTTAGCTTAGGGTACAAGCTCCTGTTCACCCTGGAGCCAAATGAGTATGTTGGCGTTTCTTCAAAGTGTCCAGCAAAGCATTTCCAAAGCTGCATTTGCATCTCCTCACCCACAACAGCGTTCTGGAATGGTGGGTAGTGATCTCACCTAACAGCTGTAGAGCCCTTAGTTAGAAATTGGGCATAAACAATGGAGCAACTCAGTATTTCCATTCCCCATCCAATTTGCCTTTTCTGCCTAGTGATGGGACTTGAATACTGAATCCCCTCCTGTGGCAATCCGGAAGCAACACTTGCAGACAAAGATTCACGTCAGAGGGGCAAGGTTAAAGCCCAGGGAACTCTACTCAGTATTCTGTAATAAACTATATGAGAGAAGAATCTGAAAAAGAATGGATACACACACACACACACACACACACATGTGAAAGTGAAAGTGTAGTCGCTCAGTCGTGTCCAAATCTTTGCGGCCCTGTGGACTGTAGCCCGCCAGGCTCCTCCTCCATGGGATTCTCCAGGCAAGAACACTGGAGTGGGTAGCCATTTCCTTCTCCAGGGGGTCTTTCTAACCCAGGGATCAAACCTGGGTCTCCTGAATTGCCAACAGATTCTTTACCATCTGAGCCACCAGGGAAGCCAGCCCCCACCACATACACACATATAACTAATTCACTTTGCTCTTCACCTGAAACTAACACAACGTTGTAAATCAACTATACTCCAATACCAATTTTTTCAAAGTGAAAAAGAAACAAAACAAAAGTCAATCACATAAAAATGTGTTTCCCAGGACTTCCCTGATGGTCAAGTGACTAAGACTCTGTGCTCCCAATGCAGGGTGCCAGGGTTTGATCCCTGGTAGGGAACCAGATCCCACATGCTGCAACTAAAGATCCTGCATGCCACAACTAAGACTCCTGTGCAGCCAAATAAATAAATAAATATTAAAAATGTGTTTCCCTCTATCACTAATCGCTCTGAACTTATTGGCCTTTTGGTTTTCTGTTTGTGTTTTGCTTTGCTTAAACCACACACACTTTGGTTATGTCTCTTGATTGCCAGCCCCCATGTGACACTTCTATTCTGCTGCCTTTAGATTTCAAACTTCAAAAGAAAAATTCTAATTCTGAAAAGAAGTCATTTCCCGTAACTGGGAGGAAGTCACAGACATGTATCAAGCCCTTAAATACTGCCTTGAGCATTAAAGAAAAATTGACCTTGATTAAGAATTGAATTTCTTTGACTCGTCACATCCATATTAGGAATGTGTGTGCCTACATCATTTTACTTAGATTTAAGCAAGGGGAATTTTTTTTCACCTGAAGAGTTGACTTCTTTTTCTAATGACAAGTAAAGAAGGCAACTTCAGAGTTCAAGTCCCTATTCTTGGCAGGGGATAGGTGAAATTAAGGGAAGCTTCCCTTTCTGAAAGTATGCTATTTTAAAATCTCCAGTAGCAGATTTTGAGCATCAAAAATAATCCTTTCTCCTTCTTTTTTTTTAACTTCTCCCGTGGCCTACTCTTTTCCTATCTTTATTCCCTATTGATGAAAGAATGGGAGGAGAATCCATCTTTAGGGCTATTGTTAGTGGGTGGCACCACAGAAGGGTCACCCCTGAGCATTTTCTGACAACTTATCAACTTTCTTGAATGTATTAACCTGTTGCCCTTTCATTTTTAAAGGATATGGCAATCAGCTGGATCATAGCTTAAAAGAAAAAGTTGGGATTGAGCCAGGCTTTGGAAGAGAGAACATGGTATGAAAAGATTCTTAGCTTTTGTAGAAAAAACAAAGAAAAACATATCTACTGGAAATCTTAAAGAACTGAGTTTAAAACTATAGACCATGTTCATGTACAGATTTGGACATGAGGGCAAAATGCACTCTGATTGGATGAATTCCTGATTCTAAGCATGAGGGATATATTGCCTCCTAAAGCTACCCATTCTTTGCATTTCTGAATCAGCAGTCTTTCTAACAAGAAAGTGGTTGTCCCAGACTGTGAACCCTCATCCAGGGAGTTACATTCTAATGACTGAAAATGGCTCTGGTAAGGGGGGAGGCATGATTCTCAGCAGTATAGTCTCACCCATCAGACTCTGAGACCCTCTGATGAGGGAGACAGGAAGGATGGATGGTACCAAGGAAATTATTGCCAGACACACAAGAGAAAAGCTTTGCAGATGTGAGAGCAGCTTGCATCAGAAAGCATGCTATGGGACAATCTTCCTTAAAAACTCTAGTACGTGGGTGTGTGAATTTGCCACATGCAACCTGCGTGGCCAAGCCAGCACTCGCTGAAGTATCAGCTACTCCCACCCAGCTGCATATGCACTGGGCTTTCGGCAGGATTCCCCACCCTTTGTTTTTTTCCTGGATGCCAACGTAGAAGTTTATGGTTGCTGATTTGAAGGGTGAGGAGTGGGTACTACCAGCTGGAATGTTGCCACTGGTAGAGGCAGACAGGAAAATACGAAGGCTCTTAATGTCCTCCCAAAGAAAACCTTTGATGGACAAAAGAGTGGTTGTATTTTTACCCTCTCTCTTCATGCTGCCAGGCGTCTTTAAATAGATTCTCTAGCCTAGGGACTTGTATGGAATAATTCATATTAAAACCCAAGAAGTGGCAACAGAGGGGAGTTGGTTCTTTCTTCTCCTTCTTTTCTTTTCCTTCTTTTTTTTTTCCTTCTTGTCAAGCTAACAGGAAAAAAAAGACTCATTTTAATTCAGCTGTGTTCAATTTTTCCTTTCGGGTCTTTTAATGAACTTTAGCTAATTCGGAAAAGACTACCAAAGCCCCCAGGAAAAAAAAAAAAAGGAATAGGAAGCTGCATTGGAGAGTGCTCCTTAATACCTTTTGGTCCTGAGGACATTAGTAGCATCCTTTAAGGATGCTGCACCCAGGGGGTTACACAAGCTCTTAAATGGGAATGTCTAATTGAGAAGTCCAATCCTTCCATTTGCAACTCATAAACTGATCTGTTGCTCTGCTGTTTAAAGAGAGAAAAAGAGAAGTCCTCCCCACCTCCACAGCCCCATGCATTTTTAGTTCAGCTCAACCCAGAAACCATTTCTCCCCTCTCTCTTTCACAAAACGGGTTTCCTGAAGACATTCAGCCCCACACTAGCCAAATTAAAAGTCCTGTCTGTCCTTCTTTTTCCTTGGTAAGGGGAGGATGTGGGAAGGACAGAGCAAGGGGGCGGGTCCAGGTCCAAGGATCCAGGGAGCTTTGTTTCAAGTCACTTGTCTCTCTCCCTGAAACAGAGAATAACCACATTTCTCTTAATGTAGGCCGAAGTGCATTCAGGCGTTCCCATAGCACTCCCACCCCCGGCCCTTTGCTGGAGATGTGCGGGTCACTGTGATGGTATGCCGGTCCCTGCCAGCCCGGGTCACTCCAGCCCTTCTCTCAGAAGCCTAAAGGGCAGCCTGAGCCATGAGGCTGCTCCTCTCTGCGAATGGGCTCAGGCTCGGGGTGCTCCAAAAAGACCCCCGATCCCATCAGCCCAGCAGAGCTGCTGCCAAGAATGACATCCTGGGAATACTATGGATATGGGGAGACCTCATGGGCTGTTGGCCTCGGATGGGACAGGACCCAGGCTGTCTGCTAAACAGACTGAGCAAAGAGCCAGCTCACAATGGAAGGAGCTCAGGCGAGGGGAATAGGGGGCGGGGTGGGAGTGGTGGAGAGCAAAAGCGAAGAAAAGCCACATGCCACCCAGGAAGATTCCAGGGAGGGCGGGAGGAGGTGGTGGAGGAAGGACTTGCAGGAAGCTAGTACCCAGACATGGCACTGCCAGTCTAGCTGGATTCTTTTCCGAACTAGATTATGCGAAAGAAAGAGGGGAAATATATAGCCTGCCAGCTGTTCAAAGGCTTACAACCTTGCTTTTATTGTCCGGGTAAGTTGGTGAGGTGGGGCATCAGAGGAATTCCAAACATACCATCCCAGAGAAATTTTAATATGTTCCACAGTGTCATACACGAAGAGGAAATGACAGCTGATCACAGCCAGGGCAGGCTGCAGCAATCTGGGCCTTGGGGCTCACCCACCCTCCCATGGCCCAGCTTCCCTCCTCTCTCTGTCCTGCCACCTGCCGCCCCATCCCTCCTGCTCCCACTGGCTCAGCCAGGGGGCCTGGACAAAGTTGCCTTAGTTGACTGTCATGGGAAGAGGTGAGAATGAGCTTGAAGGCCGCTGGCCAAGAAGTTGAGGGCTGGCTAGGGTGAGTCAGCCCTCCTCCTCCCCCGCCCCACCCCAGGGAGTCAGAGGCATCTTAATCCAACCACAGGGGATTATCTGCTGATAAGGACCAAATCAAGGACTCTGGTGATGCTGCTTTCAGGGTCCCGCCCACCCCACCCCCAGTAACCTACTGGTGTCAGAAACAAAAGATCGGATTATTTGAAAGCAACATTGTTAGCGGCTCTGATGGAGACCTGGGTTTGGGCAAGGATTTCCAGCAACTTCTTCCCAGGGGCCTCTGGAATTTAGGCCAGGCCCAGAGGTCATTGGTTTCGATCCTGGGGGTGGGACAACTAAGTGGGGGGAGATACTGGCTACATCTTCCTCCGGGTGTGTTTCTAATTCAATGATTCATCAAGCAGCCCTGATGTAAGCCACTGAGTAGGTGACTCATAGCCGTCCCTGATACAGACAGCACGTGGTCCTTTCCAAAGGGGGCTCAAGAGAGCAGAGAGAGGATAAACTGCCCTTTTGCCAGGCTTCTCCTAGCCAGGAGGGAAAGATCTGGGTTGTGCTAGCTGTGAGTGACGTGTCCCCAGGATCCGATGATAAAGGCCTAAGGGGAGCCCCTTTATCATAAATAGAAAGAAAATCGAGCAATATATGACCATCATTTCTAGTAAATCTGGGTACCAGAAGATATGTGAAATGCTTCTTTCTAACAAGGAACTCATTGACCAGTTTGCCCACTGGCCAAATCCATGTCAGTTCCAAAATCTAACTGGAAATAGCATAGAGACTGAGAATTAGGGCATGAGACAGTGTCTCATTCACCTTTGCATCCATCAGGACTGGCATAACATTAAAAGAATGATGGCATGAATAATTAACCAATAAGAAAAATAGGCCTTGAATTGTAAGTTCTCAAAATACAGTAAAAATTGCTGGCCACCACTGGTGGCTATAATTCTGAGAAATTCACCACATTTTTCAAGGGCCGAGGAAAATAAATGAGTTGGAAATTGTTAAATGTATTGAAAAATGATTTATTTTCCCCTTGACAGTGTCATTGGGACTCGAATTAAGATTGAAAACTCCACAGACGTGTTTCCATCTGTGGCTGTCAGCTGATGGTACATGGTCATCTAGAAGGCTTCAGCCAGCTCTCCTTCCACCCGAACCCAATGTACGCTACAGTAAATGATGCAAAACATTGTGTTTTGTGCTCAGACACTCACATATCGTAGTCTGAATAATAGTTTAAAAGGAATTGTTTTGATTTGGCTAAATGCTTTGTTAACAGCAGTAGTTTAAAATTGTATAGCAATAGAATCCATGGTATCTTCTCAGCCTTTCTCGAATAAATAATGACTCTCTCAAAGCTGTAAATTAGCTCATTCAAATGCCAGATTTTCATTCAACAATGCTTGTTCGCTTAGTTATTAGAGAAAATCACACGAGTTTCCCCAGAAAGCATGTTCCTGCTCCACGATAAAGATTGGCCACTCGATGCTAAAGTTTACTTTCAGAAGCCAGACAGATGAGAAGAAAATAGGCAGATATTTGCATTTGATCTAAACACACAACTGAGAAGCATCCGGCAGTCCCCATGGTAGGTATTTGGTAGACACCTATGGCCAACTCTGCATTTTAGACATCTCTACATTTGCAGATGCACCTGGCATTTAATTTAGGTGTTGAAGCAGTTTGCCAATGTCAGCTCCTTGTAATTAAAAAACACTAGTATAAATGAAAAGAGACATGCTTCACAGCATTCGGATCTGCTATTCATGACAGTTTCCAAGCATAGAAGGAGGGACTCCCCTCTTGCCAAAGAGCTTCCTTTCCTGCACCTGAATCTCAGCAGAGAAGGGAGGTTACCTTTTTTCAAGCAGGTTTATCTCAGCTCCTCCCGGACAATGAGCCTCAGTTACAGGGCGTTCAGAGTCATTAACATTCTGTACACAAACTTCCCTCCCCCAAGAAAGAGTTATGCCCAGGCCTCCTACAGCCCAATTGTTCATTTAAAGAGAGAACTTGTGTTCAGGAGCTTGAAAGAACCCTCTGAATATTCCTCAGGTGTTTGTAGGAGTCATCCCTACATGACCGGGTCCCTGGGCTGGTGGGAGCATCCTTTCCCAGTTACTTCTTAGGCAAGGTAGCATCAGTGAAGAGACAAGGCGATTACTAAAAATAACCCTTTGCAATAAGGCCAAGGCAAACAACATGCATTTCCCCGGACTTTTTGCGGAATGCAAATCCTATAGTAAACCCATCCTCCTCTCTCCCTGGTGCTCCTGACCGCATCTATGGAAGTGAAGATCTTGCAAGTTGGGAGAAAGGTGCAAAGGAACCGGATTCCTGCAAAGCGTGACACAGAAAGGTAGAAATAAATGTTGCCTATTGTTTGAAGTCATTCTAAGCGCTCCGGCAGAGCCCTGGCAGGAGATCAGCAGCATACATAAGTAGTAATAAAAGTAAACAGTGCGCTTTTAAACTCGCAGGCTTGCCCGCGTTCACAGTGCCCCATTGTAAGAGGGATGAGGGCGGCGGGGAAGATAACCGGGGCTTCAGGAATCCATGTCGGCGAGTAGCTGCTTCTCAGTCTCTTTTCACGGGGACAAATAGAAGAATCATTACAAAGTTCCATCTAACTACGCAGAGTCTGAAAATCCAATCCCTTTCAGTCCAACCAAAGGAGATTTTCCAGCCTCTCTTCCAGGCTCCCCTACTCTGTCACCGACTTCAAAGACCCGTTCATTTACAAAACACAATGCTAGCGCGCTACAGATTAATGCAAATTCAATTAATGCAAATTTAAGTGGTATTTAAAGGTTGTCTCTTTGAGAGGAGGATGAAACGCTCGCTTTGGAAAGAAGTAATTTCCTAGGCAAGCCGTCAGCGCTGTTTTCCTGCTTACCTTGGGGGAAACGCAGAGCTCCTTTCTCCCCAGACTTTTCTGAGAGCTAGAAAGAGGTCGTGCTACTTCCAATTGCTTTTGTTCTTCTGTCCCTCTGTCACATGGCTGGCCTTTTATATTTGCAACACACAAAAGTTAGGACTGTTGTTTAAGCGACACAGGGAGAGAGAGAGAGAGGGAGAGAGAGAGGGAGAGAGAGAGAGAATGTCAAATGGAAAAGAGCCATTGCAGTCATATATCAATCAGGCGTGCGGCCGCGGCAGCGCACTAGCAAATGGGAATGCCAGGGAAATGTGAGGCGCCCGGTATCGGGGACTCGCCGCCTCTGCCCACCGCTCGGCTCCCTTCCACAGAGCATCTTACGATGGGAACCGCATAGGACTAACAAGGGCAAGGAAGTCCCCCCTCTCCGCCCCGCCCCACTTCTTCTTCTTCTTCTTCTTCTTTTTTTTTTTTTTTTTTTTGATGTTTTGGAAATATTTAATAAGAGGCTACATAATATTCGGGATTTAATTCTTTGGCAAGCATGCGGCTGCCCTAAAGAGGTGGCGTCCGCAAGAAAGACACAGAAATACAGAGTGGCACTCTGCTTAACCATTCAGCAGCTGACCAGGATGAAGTTGAAATTCTCAGAAAGAGAGGAGAAACATGGGAATCCCAACTCCTTCTCAGGAGATGCCGTGGTAGCAAGTGCAAAAGGCTGCCCTGTTTGATCACGCTGTGGGTGGGTGGTGAGAGTTCTCCTTTCCTGAGTTGTTTATCCAGTAAATGATTTTTAGCAGCAGATCCATGATTAAATTCACAATAGTACTTAAATCAGAGCCTTCTTCAGCGTCATTTAGAATAAAACTCTAGATCTGATTTAGACACAATGACAAAGTGGGAGTCCTTGACTCCTGGAGTTCTCTGAGGGTGAGAATAACAGGTAAAGTCAACCCACTGCACCACGACTAGTAGAAAAACGACAAAGGTAACTATGTGTGTGGGCTAAATGCCTGCTAGCTGGATAATACTGTTATGAGCTGTGGGAATACAAAGGGAAATATTTCATAATTCTTGCCCTTAAGAGCTGAATATTAAGGCAGAAAATCATCAGCATTTTTTTGTGGAAAACACAAAGATCCATTTATAATTTTTTCTTATGTCAGATGAACCCAGCTCCAGAATGTTTTTTTTTTTTAAGAAATGAACACCGATGAAGAATTAAACGGAGAATATAAAAACATGATAAATATGTCATAGAATTTCAGAAGAAATTTCTTGTGAGACCTCCATATAATTGTTGATGCTGAAACTATTATTTTCAACTAGATCACATCATTTATTATTCATTCATAAATAGGCAATCACACTATTACTTTCCTACAGAACCTTTACTTCAGTCACTGAAGTTTATAAGAAGTGTCTTATATTTTTCAGTTTGATCTCCATACTTCTCTTTTGCTTTGCTAGGAAAACCTAGTCTACCTGGGACTAGCCAGTCACAAAACAGAATCTACTTTCAAGGATAAAGGACAAATGACAAGTTCAAAGCCTTGAAAGGAAATCTGGCACTTGGCCAATGATGATATTGGCCGAAATGTCTTAAAAGCAGAAGATCAAAAAGCAAATGGAAATTGGACCTTAAAAATGGAAATAATCTGAAAGGGGAAATGACTTGTAGCTGAGTAAGAGCCATGGAAAGAGTCATGAACACATTTTCTGGCTCAATTTTGTGGGTCAGATCGAGAGGGTGGATAAATCCTTTGGCCACCAACATTTTCAAATATCAGAGCTTGACGTCCATCCACCTTTTCACTTCTCCTAATAATTTGTGGATTTTTTCCTCAACATGTGTTCATCACTCCACCCTGCTATCTTTTGCCTTTGGGTTCTCAGAGTCACTCTATCTGCTCTGAAGTAACATGAAAAGGTGTGGTTCTTCCTGGTTGGAATTTTCCAGCCTCCTACAAGCAATAGCACCACAGAAAGTGTAAAAATTGCAAACACATTGATTGCTTGGCCACAGAAGACAGGCTCTCTCCCAGATGGAGCCCCACTGCTTCCTCCAGCAGCTATTCTGTCAGGGATGGCAAAGAATACCATCTGCTGCCCCTTTGAAGAGGGAGATTTGCCTCCACCCCTTGGGCTCCAGAGGACCCATTTCTGAGCCTATCAGTAGGTATCTGGCAACATGACTCTTTTCATCATATCACCATGCTTTTCAGAAAGGTCACTGTGCCACCCGTGGTTACTTTACCAGCCATCATTAACATTCCTGAGAATGGAGGACTCTCTACATTTCTATCTATGCCAAAGGGGAGGAAAACAGTCCTGCTGTTATTTCATATGCACTCAGGATGGGAAGAGTTTTGGAGAAGGAGCTGTCTATAAGCTGGATGGGAAATTCTTCAGGGGACCCTCCTGACCCTTTTTTTTTTTCTGGTTCTGTTTTCAGCTTGCTTCTCTCTTGTTAGCTCTAGTGGATATTTACAGGAATCTCCCATCATCCAATTACCCCTGAAGGATGGGAAATCCCAAGGCTGCCTTCTCCCATCAGAACCTGTTCCCTCTTGTGAACAGCTGGAGAGTCAGGTGTGACCAAGCTTACCTGATGTGCCATTCAGGAGGCATGGTTAAGACTTGCAGACATTCAGAGGTTATTCCCTATGGATGCACTGGAGGTCCCAGAGGATACAGCAGCCAATGTCAAGGGCAACAGAGCCAAGCATGTGACAAAGGGTGTTCTGCGGACACAGGGTTCATCCATGATGGCATTCTGAGCAGTCTGGTCTTTGGGGCTGCATCTGTGTTTGTCACCATTTTATGAGCCTGAATCTCCAGCTTTCCTGGTGATTCTGTGAACTGCCTCCCTCATCACCACACCCACAAAGATCCTGCCAATAAATTCTTCTCTGCTTTAATTAGCTAGAGAAGTTTTTGAGGTTGGCAACCAAGAGTCCTGACCTGAACATTCCATTTTCCAAGTTTAGGTAACTAACATCATGAACATACAAACAAGAATGTAACCTCTTCTTCTTCCTAACTACTTTTCCAAACAAATAAATGGTTTCAGATTCATTGTCAGTCTGCTATAGCTACATTTTGAAAGGAGAAAATTTCTAGGTGGATGTAAAATAAGATACTATGTGGACTTTCCAGGTGGCGTTAGTGGTAAAGAACCTGCCTGCCAGTGCAGGAGACACAGAGATGTGGGTTTGATCCCTGGGTCAGGAAGATCCCCTGGAGGAGGGCAAGGCAACTCACTCCAGTATTCTTGCCTGGGAAATCCCATGGACAGAGGAACCTGGCAGGCTATAGTCCATGGGGTTGCAAAGAGTTGGACATGGCTGAATTGCCTCAGCGTGCATGCATGTGTATACTATGTACTTATTAAGACACTCACCAAAATCCAACAACATTTGACATCATGCCTACATGGATATAGATAGGTGTGTGTTTGTGTGTAAAATCCCAGCATACCAGCATGGTCTGCTAAGCATGATTTATAATTATCTATGAGAATACTAGTCTTTACCATGCTCATGAATATTATAATAACATTTATTCAAACATATCTATTAATAATAATAGCAACTATTTAATGAGTGTTTACTCTCTACTGGGCTTTGTGAAAAATATTCTATATGGATTATCTCTTTTAGAGAGATACACAGCAATCCTATAAAGTAGATACTATTCTCTATTTTGTAAGTAGGGAAACTGAAGTTTGAGTTGACAGGTGATTTCCCTGAGGTTGGCCAAGTAAACAAATAGCAGATATGAGTCCTGGCTTTCTTGTCTTTTTTCAAAAAATAATAATGAATGTTTATTAAAAGATTGCTCTGTGCCAGGTACAAAGTGCTTTACTTAACAGTAATTTGTTAAATCTGAATAACCACTTAATGACATGTGCTTAGTTGCTCAGTTGTGTCCAACTCTTTGCAACCCCATGGACTGTAGCCCGCCAGGCTCCTCTGTCTATGGGGATTCTCCAGGCAAGAATACTGGAGTGGGTTGCCAGTGCCCACCTCCTTCCCAACCCAGGGATCAAAACCAGATCTCCCACATTGCAGATGAATTCTTTACTGTCTGAGCCACCAGAGAAGCCAAGAATACTGGAGTGGGTAGCCCATCCTTTCTCCAGGGGAATTTCCTGACTCAGAAATTGAACCGGGGTCTCCTGCATTGGCAGACAGATTCTTTACCACTTGAGCCACCCGGGAAGCCTAAGTAACTACTGTTTATTTAATATTTGTTCCAACATATGTAAATTTTTTTCATCTTAAATATTTCTTTGCTTTGTGTATACTTGGATGGTTAAGCTTTGTTTTGTTTTCTTAACTGGTAACTTTTAAAAAACATCAGTCCTTGGATTTTCTAAGAAGACAATCCTACTATATGATAGCATACATACTACTATTATTCACATTTTAACCCCCCTTTTAAAAAAAATTCATTGGAGTATAATCGCTTTACAAAGTTTTATTCATTTCTGCTGTACAGTAAAGTGAATCAACTGTATGTGTACATATATCCCCTCCCTCTTAAGCCTGACTCCCAGCCCCCATTTCAGCCCTCTAGGTTGTCACTGAATGCCAGGCTGGGTTCCCTGTGTTATATAGCAACTTTCCACTAGCTGCCTATTTTACATATGGAAGCGTATATGTCAATGCTATTCTCCCAGTTCATCCCACCCTCCTCTTCCCCCACTGTGTCCTCATTCTTTTCTCTACGTCTGCATCTCTATTCCTGGATGGAGCTAGAGTCTGTCATACAGAATGAAAAAAGTCACAAAGAGAAAAGCAAATATCTTATATTTGTGCATATATATATATATATATATATATACACACACACACATATGAAATCTAGAAAAAAGTACTACAAGCTAAGTCTCTTCAGTCATGTCCAACTCTTTGAGACACTTTCAAGGCAAGAAACAAAAACGTTAAAGATCAATGGCTTAAAACATAAGGACATTTATGGTGTTCAATCAGGCAGTAATAACTTGACAGTTGGTACAGTAGTCTTGGTATCAGCAAAATCTCAAGCTCCACCCACTTTCATCATGCTCAACACTGTTGGGTTCTGTTCTCTGAAAGATCAATTCATGCACACAAGATGGCTGGTGGAACTCTAGAAATCATACTGAAACTCAGGAGTCAAGAAGGAAAGAGAGAAGAGCTTGTTTTTTCTCTGCTTGTTCAGTCAGGAGGAAAGTTTTTCCAGAAACCCCAAGGACTTCCCCTTGCATCCATTGACCAGAACCTGGTCACATTCCCACTTCAACAGTTATCTCTGCAATGTTGTTGCTATTGTTGTTGTTTAGTCACTAAGTCATGTCCGACTCTTTGCAACTGTAGCCCACCAGGCACCTTTGTCCATGGAATTTCCCAGGCAAGAATATGGGAGTGGGTTGCCATTTCCTTCTCCAGGGTATCTTCCTGACTCAGGGGTTGAACTTATGTCTCTGAGTCTCCTGCATTGGCAGGTGGGTTCTTTACCACTGAACCACCCAGGGAAGCCCTGATCTCTGCAAAGGAAAGCACAATTGCCATGACTGGCCCAATCATGACCCATGCCCTGGGGCTGGATGCATGGCAGACTAGACATAGATTCTTAGTGTTGAAAGAGGATGAACTGTAGTATCTGCCACTGTGAGAGAGACACTATAAACACCAGCTGACTGCAGAGTGTGACAAATGCTATGAGGAAAATGAAATAGTAATGAACTAGACAATAACTGAAGTAGTACAGGAAGAGGAGTAAGTTAATAGTGTGCCTGACCAGAGTTGGTTTCTCTGTGGACATGACATTTGAATTTAAATGCTAAGAGCAAAGTGGTCAAGCAGAAATGCCTGGAATAGGGTGAGAGGGGCAAGTGGTGGAAGATGTGATCAGAGATGAAAGCAGGGGGCATAGATATTGCATAAAGCTTGATTGGTCAGTGTAGGGAGTTTAAGGTTTTGTTCTTGGTTGAATTGTGTCTCCTCCAAATAAGATATATTGAAGTCCTAACCCCCAGTAGCTTAGAATGCCACCTTATTTCAAAATTGAGTTACTATAGAGATAAATAGTGAAGTCATTAAGATGGGTCCTAATC
This sequence comes from Odocoileus virginianus, assembly GCF_023699985.2. Lineage (NCBI taxonomy): Eukaryota > Metazoa > Chordata > Mammalia > Artiodactyla > Cervidae > Odocoileus > Odocoileus virginianus. The sequence continues at coordinate 16,244,201 of NC_069708.1, forward strand.
CAATATGACTAGTGTTATAAAAAGGAAAATTTTAGACACAGAAACATACCTACACAGAGGGAAGAAAATGTAAAGACACAAACAGGGAGAAGATGGCTGTGTGACTGTAGTGAAGCATCAGTAAGCTAAGGAAGATCAAGGGTTTCCAACAAACACCAGAAGCTAGAAGAGACAAGGAAGGATGCTCCCCTGAAGCCATCAGAGAAAACATGGCCCTGCTGACAACTTGATTTCAGACTTCTGGCCCCCAGAACTGTGGGACAATATATTTCTGTAGTTTTAAACCACCTAGGTTTTGGTATTTTGATATGGCAGCCCTCGGAAACAAACAAACAGTTTTGCTTGCAAAAGGATGGGAATTCATTGGTGGGTTTAAAGAAATGATTTACATTTTTTAGAAACTCACTCTGGTTCATATGTGGAGATGGATTATGGGCAGAATAGGAAATGAGAAGTGACAAAGGGTGGAAGGAGAGAGGTCACTGAAGTCTCCCAGGGAAGAGAAAGCGGTGTTTTGCACTATGGTTGAAGTAGTTCAAGTGGAGTGGAGTGGACAGACTTTGGATGGATTTGGGGGGTGTAGAATACACACGACTTGCCTCTAAATTGTATGTGGAGAGGCCAAAAAGAGAAAACATCAGTCTTATGCTTGCCCCATGGTGGACTGAGGGAAGCACTTCTTGGTTTGATGATGTGTGGGGCTGGAGTCATTCAATTCAATTTGGAACAGGTTCAGTTTAGCAAATTCTTATAAGACATCCAAATTGAAATTCAGAAAAGGTAATGTGATATACTAGTTTGGATTTCAGGGGCAATTTCAGAGCTGGAGGAAAAAACATGTGGACATTGTCAACCTATGGAGGGTAGTTACAGTATGTGGGTAATGGAGATCACTGAGGAAGAGAATGTAGCTAGAGAAGAGACGAGGAGGGACTTCCTGGGCAGTCCAGTGGTTAAGACTTCGCCTTTTAATGCAAAGGGTGCGGGTTTGATCCCTGGTCAGGGCACTAAGATCCCACATGCCTCCAGGGCCAAAAACCAAAACATAAAGCAAAAACAATATTGTAACAAATTCAATAAAGACTAAAAATGGTCCACATCAAAAAAAAAAGAGAGAGAGAGAGAGACAGAGAGACAGAGAGATGGAGAACTAGGATAAAGCCCCAGAACTCACCTACATTAAGTGAGATTGAAAAGTACAGAAAGGTTAAGAGGAAAATCAGGATATTGGGCCATCACCAGAAAAACAAATAACAAGTTTTGTTTTCTTGTTTTTTAGTTATAGAAAGTTGTTGCCTCAAAGTAGAGAAAGGAAACTATGGCATTAGGCCTCTGCTCCTCCAATTTAGAATTAACTAGAGAGTGTTACTAAGCAACTAACACACACACAGAGTGTTAAAATGCTGTTGCCCAGGCCTCACTCACATTAACCAAAACAGACTCTTTAGGGGTGAAAAGTTGGGTATTTGATATCTTTAAATGCTCTTCTTGCTTCCTCAAAAAATTAAACATAGGACTACCATATGATCCAGCAACACCACTCCTGGGTATTTATCTAAAGGAAATAAAAACAGGATTTCAAAGCGATATGTGTACCCTCGTGGTCACTGTTAGATTATTCACAATAGCCTAGATATGGAAGCAACTTAAGTGTCTATCAACAGATGAATGGATAAAGAACATGTGATATGTGTGTGCATGTGTGTGTGTGTGTGTGTGTGTGTTTATCTGTGTGTATACACAATGGAATACTACTCAGCTGTGAGGAAGAAAGAAATTTTGCCATTTGGGACAACATGGACGAAATGTGAGGACATTATGCTAGGTGAAATAAGTCTGATATAGAAAGACAAATAGTGTATGGTCTCATGTATATGTGGAATCTAAAAAATCTAAATTCTTAGAGAGTAAAATAGTGGTTATCAGGAGCTATGGATTTGGGGAAACAAGAAGATATTGGTCAAACAGCACAAACTTCCAGTTATAAAATGAATAAGTTCTGGGGATCTAATGTACAGCATGGTGATTATAATCATAAGTTCAGTCACTCAGTTGTGTCCAACTCTTTGCAACTCCATGAACCGCAGCACACCAGGCCTCCCTGTCCATCACCAACTCCCGGAGTTTACTCAAACCCATGTCCATCGAGTTGATGATGCCATCCAACCATCTCATCCTCTATCGTCCCCTTCTCCTCCTCCCCTTCATCTTTCCCAGCATCAGGGTCTTTTCAAATGAGTCAACTCTTCACATGAGGTGGTGGAGTTTCAGCTTCAGCATCAGTCCTTCCAATGAACACCCAGGACTGATCTCCTTTAGGATGGACTGGTTGGATCTCCTTGCAGTCCAAGGGACTCTCAAGAGTCTTCTCCAACACCACAGTTCAAAAGCATCCATTCTTCAGTGCTCAGCTTTCTTTGCAGTCCAACTCTCACATCCATACATGACCACTGGGAAAACCATAGCCTTGACTAGATGGACCTTTGTTGACAAAGTAATGTCTCTGCTTTTTAATGTGCTGTCTAGGTTGGTCATAACTTTCCTTCCAAGGAGTAAGCATCTTTTAATTTCATGGCTGCAGTCACCATCTGCAGTGATTTTGGAGCCCCCAAAAATAAAGTCTGACACTGTTTCTACTGTTTCCCCATCTATTTGCCACGAAGTGATGGGAACAGATGCCATGATCTTAGTTTTCTGAATGTTGAGCTTTGAGCCAACTTTTTCACTCTCCTCTTTCACTTTCATCAAGAGGCTCTTTAGTTCTTCACTTTCTGCCATAAGGGTGGTGTCATCTGCATCTCTGAGGTTATTGATATTTCTCCCAGCAATCTTGATTCCAGCTTGTACTTCATCCAGCCTAGTGTTTCTCATGATGTACTCTGCATATAAATTAAATAAGTAGGATGACAATATACAGCCTTGATGTACTCCTTTCCTGATTTGGAACCAGTCTGTTGTTCCATGTCCAGTTCTAACTGTTGTTTCCTGACCTGCATATAGACTTCTCAAGAGGTTGGTCAGATGGTCTGGTATTCCCATCTCTTCAGAATTTTTCACGGTTTATTGTGATCCACACAGTCAAAGTCTTTGGTATAGTCAATAAAGCAGAAATAGATGTTTTTCTGGAATTTTCTTGCTTTTTCGATGATCCAGCAGATGTTGGCAATTTGATCTATATTGTACTATATACTGGAAAGTTGCAAGGAAAGTATCTCTTAAACAGTCTCACATAAAAAAAGAAATGGTAATTATGTGACGGGATAGAGGTGTTAGTTAATGTTATGGTAATAATCATTTTGAAAAATATGAGTATATCATATCAAATCAACATATTGTACATATTAAACTCACACAATGCTATACATGAATCATATCTCAGTAAAGCCCAGGAAAAAACAAAAGGAAGATGAAGAATGTAAATAAATACATAAATAAAGCTCTCCTTACAACATCAAAGGCACAATTCATTAAATAATTGAGCTGGACTTCATTAAAATTAAAACTTCTGCTCCACAACAATGTTAAGAGAATGAAAAAGAAAAAAAAGCCATGGACTGAGAGAAAAATATTTGCAAAAATCACATCAGATAAAGGACTATTACCTAGAATACACAAAGAAGTCTTAAACTTAACAATAAGAAAACAATCTAATTTAAAAATGGGCAAAAGCAGTCAGGATGGCTGCTATCCAAAAGTCTACAAGCAATAAATGCTGGAGAGGGTGTGGAGAAAAGGGAACCCTCTTACACTGTTGGTGGAAATGCAAACTAGTACAGCCACTATGGAGAACAGTGTGGAGATTTCTTAAAAAACTGGAAATAGAACTGCCATATGACCCAGCAATACCACTTCTGGGCATACACACTGAGGAAACCAGATCTGAAAGAGACACGTGCACCCCAATGTTCCTCGCAGCACTTTATAATAGCCAGGACATGGAAGCAACCTAGATGCCCATCAGCAGATGAATGGATAAGGAAGCTGTGGTACATATACACCATGGAATATTACTCAGTCATTAAAAAGAATTCATTTGAATCAGTTCTAATGAGATGGATGAAACTGGAGCCCATTATACAGAGTGAAGTAAGCCAGAAAGATAAAGACCATTATAGTATACTAACACATATGTATGGAATTTAGAAAGATGGTAATGATAACCCTATATGCAAAACAGAAAAAGAGACACAGATGGACAGAACAGACTCTGGACTCTGTGGGAGAAGGCGAGAGTGGGATGTTTCAAGAGAACAGCATCGAAACATGTATATTATCTAGGGTGAAACAGATCACCAGCCCAGGTTGGATGCATGAGACAAGTGCTTGGGCCTGGTGCACTGGGAAGACCCAGAGGAATCGGGTGGAGAGGGAGGTGGGAGGGGGAATCAGGATGTGGAATACATGTAACTCCATGGTTGATTCATGTCAATGTATGACAAAACCCACTTCAATATTGTAAAGTAATTAGCATCCAACTAATAAAATAAATGAAAGAAAAATAAATAAAAATGGGCAAAAGACCTGAACAGATACCTAATCGAAGAAGATACACAGATGGAGAATAAATATATGAAAAGATTCTCCATGTTATATGTCATCGGGGAAACGGAAGTAAAAACAGTAGTAAGATACCACTACATGTCTATTAGAATAGCCACAATCCAGAAACTGACACCAATAAATATTGGTGAGAGTAATAGAAACTGATTTATGATGAGTGGGAATGCAAAATAGTAAAGACACCTTGGAAGACGGTTTGGCAGTTTCTTACAAAACTAAACATACTCTAACCATATGATCCAGCAATCGTGATCTTTGGTGTTTACCCAAAGGAGTTGAAAACTTATGCCCATGCAGATATTCATAGCAGCTTTATTCATAATTGCCAAAACTTGCAATGAACCAAGATGTCCTTCAGTAGGTGAATAGATAAACTGTGGTGCATCCAAACAATGGAATATTATTCAGTGCTAAAAAGAAATGAGCTATCAAGCCATGAAAAGACATGGAGGAACCTTAAATGTGAATTTTTAAACAATTTTTATGTCAATTATATCTCAACAGAGCTGGATTTTTTAAAATGCATCTAACTAAGTGAAAGAAGTCAAACTGAAAAGGTTACATACTGTATGATTCCAACTAAATTATATTCTTAAAAAGGCAAAACTACTGGAGACAGTAAAAGATAAGCAGTTTCCAGGGGTTGAGGAGGGGAAGGGATGAATAGATGGAGTACAGATATTATAATGATAGATACGTGTCATTATACATTCATCTAAATCCATAGAATGTACAACTCCAGAGGTGAACCCTAATATACACTGTAGACTTTGAGTGATGATGATGTGCAAGTAGGTTCATCAGTTGTAACTTACGTACCCTGCAGTGCTGGACGTTGATGTTGGGGGAGGCTATGCATGTGCAGGGACTGGAGAATATGGGGACTCTATACTCCCCACTCAATTTTGCTGTGAACTTGAACTGCTCTAAAAAATAAATTGTGAAAAAAAATATGGCAGGCTTCCTTCTCTCTGCAAAAATATTGCCCAATTAGAGGAGACAGCCTCAGGGAAGAAAAAAATTCCCCAGGCAATTCTAAAGCACAGTTAGAGTCAAGAACCAGTCTTTAGCCATTATAAAAGTACCCAGTCAATCAACTCAATAAACAATTTTATAATGTAAATTCAAGCTAATGAACCTCTAGACATGTGCTAATTGTAGTGAATAATCTTTTTTGGCATCCTTTCCACCATTTTATGAGCATCTTCAAAGAGTTGAGAGTACATCTTTTCCTTACAACATACTGTACATTTCATCAAAGGCATAACTCAGTACAATCTTTGGTTTATAAAAAGATGACAAAAGAAGAAAGACTCTCAACTTTAAATCTAAGCACGTTTTGAAGTTTATAAAAATCACTTAAAGAGCGACATAGTCAGTGTAATAGAAAAACTAAGATCTTTATCTAGCCCCTTTTAAAATAATATATCTTACTGTCCATGAGTTACTCCATAAGGATAATGAAAAATTATTTTATACCTCAAATTAAAAATGCAAGGATTCAAAACAGTCCAAAAAGCATTTGAGAAAAGAAAGGACTTATATTTAAGGAGGAAACAAATCCTCTAACAAAATGTAATGTCTTACTTCATTATGGTTCTAAAATTAGCCTTTCTTTAGTTTGGTGAGGAATAGGTCTATAAAATCATCAGTACTCTGCCAAATCGCTGAGGGGGTGGGAGCTCCTTGCTAGAAGTAAGGATCTCAATGTCCATTTTAATTCAAAGATCTTATTCCTCACCCCATAGAACTCAATGGTATTTAACACGAATGAGCGAGCAACTCTTCCTTAAAATTCTTCCTTCTCTTTGTCTTCATCATGTTATAGCAGGGATCCCCAGCCTCCAGGCTCTAATGCCTGATGATCTGAGGTGGAGCTGATGTAATAATAATAGAAATACAGTGCACAATAAGTGAAATGTGCTTAAATCATCCTGAAACCATTCCCCCACCCCAGTTTTCATTGTCTTCCATGAAACCAGTCCCTAATGCCCAAACCACTGGGGACTGCTTGTATAGGAACCATTCCTATCCTGGCATCCTTTCCTTCATGGCCTCAATTCTTTTCTCCACAAACCCACCGGAGTGATTTATCTAGTTGGCTCAAATGTTACCTCCAGGTCCATTTCAGTTCTCAGTTACTTTCTGAACTTCAAAACAAGAACTGCCACTGATTCCCAAGGACTCACCATTTATTTAAATGGCACCTCTCACTGGGCCACCAAGTCTGATTGATTATTGGCTCTTTTCATGCTACTCCAGTATTTTGCATCCTTAAATCAGGTGTACCACAGTTGCCCCAGCCTGAAAAATCTTACTAATTCTGTAATTCAGGAAAAGTTGTTAACTTCTTACAACCTCAGTTACTTCATCTGTTTTATGGGTAAAGAAAAATAATCTAAGAGGCTCAGTGTGAAGGTTATTTGAGACACTGCTTTAAATTTAGAAGATTATTGCTCTGTGTCGTTGTTAGACGAGGCCTTGCTGGAGAACACCTAAGGAAACAGTGAACTCAGTCTCAAGCTATAAACAGGGCCAAGGTCTTTGACTCCCATATTATGATGCCTATAAAACTACTGGCTGGCTAGGAGGTAATAACTTTCTCCATAGTGAAGCAGAATGGTTTCAGTCATATTTGAACTTCAATTTCTTACATTCTAGCAATAAAATAATAGAGTCTACTGTCAAATCCTATTTTCTCAAAATCTTAAATTTCACAGGATTGAAAAATATTCCCTCCATTTGGTTTCAAAATGTGAAATTCATTTACAAATGAAGGATTTTGGAGGTGGGAGGGGGGTTCAGGATGGTGGGACACATGTATATCCTTGGATGATTCATGTCAATGTATGGCAAAAAGCACCACAATATTGTAAAGTAATTAGCCTCCAATTAAAATAAATAACAAATTAAAAAAGAAAAAGAATGAAGGGTTTGAAGGGAGGTGAGAGAGGTTCAAGAAGGAGGGATCATAGATATACCTATGGCTGATTAATGTTGGTGTTTGGCCGAAATCAACACAATATTGTAAAGTAATTATCCTTCAATTAAAAATAAATTTAAAAATTAAAAGTAAATAACAAACAGCCTAAAATAAATTAATGAAAAAAATGAGGGAGTTTTCATTAACTTCACATGTCTCAGAGATTATAGACAAACTACAGTTGCTAGTAGCTCAACAAATTCATATTAGGTCAGTTTTAATCCTACCTGAGGTCAATTTCACACAGAAAGAATTATTGTAAGAGTTTATACTGACAGCTTGTAATTAATGTATGCTTTTGAAAGGATGAATAGTCATGGACTCGACGCTCAAAGAAAGATTATATTTTTTGATCTTCCCCCACACAGCAAAAAAAAAAAAAAAAAGATACCACTCATCATATTTGACACTTTGCTATCTTTCCCAGAAGAATCTTCTCACATATTGGAGAATTTGTCTTCTTCAAATTTATGATTTTTTAAATTAAAACTTAATTTAAAAAACATATTTTGTGGTTTGAGTAAAGAAATAAATAACAGGCTTAGAGGCATTCTGTAGTTAGTCTATGTGATGAATAAAAGCAGCTTTATTTTATCTATTTAGTTATTCAATCTGTATTTATTAAACACTTACTAAGCCTAGAAATTTCCAGATGTACCAACTGGATTTAGAAAAGGCAGAGGAACCAGAGATCAAATTGCCAACATCTGCTGAATCATAGAAAAGGCAAGGGAATTCCAAAAAAAAGTCTACTTCTGCTTCATTGACTAAACTAAAGCCTTTGACTGTGTGGATCACAACAAAATGTGGAAAATTCTTAAAGAAATGGGAATACCACACCACCTTATTGTCTCCTGAGAAATCTGTGTGTAGGACAAAAGCAACAGTTAGAATTGGACATGGAACAATGGACTGGATCAAAAGTGGGAAAGGAGTATGACAAGGCTGTATATTGTCACCCTGCTTATTTGACTTACATGCAGAGTTCATCATGTGAAATGCTGGGCTGGATGACTCACAGGCTGGAGTCAAGTTTACCAGGAGAAATATTAACAGTCTTAGATATGCAGATGATACCACCCTAATAGCAGAAAGTGAAGAACTAAAGAGTCTCTTGATGAAAGTGAAAGAGAAGAGTTGAAAAGGCTGGTTTAAAACACAGCATTCAAAAAATGAAGATCATGGCATCTGGTCCCATAAATTCATGGCAAATAGATGGAGAAAAATGGAAACAGTGACAGATTTTCTTTTTTGGGGCTCCAAAATCACTGTGGATGGTGACTGCATCCATGAAATTAAAAGACTCTGATTCCTTGGAAGAAAAGCTATGACAAACCTAGACACCACCTTAAAAAGCAGAGACATCACTTTGCTGTCAAAGGTCTATATAGTCAAAGCAATGGCTTTTCCAGTAGTCATGCACAGATGTGTAAGTTGTACCATAAAGAAGGCTGAGCACCAAAAAAAAAATGATGCTTTTGAACTGTGGTGCTGGAGAAGACTCTTGAGAATCCCTTGGACAGCAAGGAGATGAAACCAGTTAATCCAAAAGGAAAGCAACCATGAATATTCATTGGAAAGACTGATGCTGAAGGCTAAAGCTGAAGCTCCAATACTTTGGCCCCCTGATACGAAGAGCAGACTCATTGGAAAATATCCTGATGCTAGGGAAGATGGAGGGCAAGAGGAGAAGTGGGCAACAGAGGGTGAGATGGTTGGATGGCATCACGGACTCAGTGGACGTGAGTTTGAGCAAACTCCAGGAGATAGTAAAGGACAGGGAAGTCTGGCATGCTTCCATGGGGTCACAAAGACTTGGATGGCATTTAGTGAATGAATGGCAACCACAAAGTGTAAAAAACCCTGCCTTTTCTTGTCTAATTGATGAATAATTATATTTTCAGAAAGGTCCTCTGCTTTTCCCAGGTTTCTGAGAAATGATTTTCAGAACTTTTTAGTCCCACTCATTATTTTTCAAGAAATAATTTTTGAGCAGCGCCAAGCCCTGTTTTAGGTCTTGCACATAGAGTAGCAAACAAGACCAAAAGATCCCAGCTGTCATGAAGCTGAAAATGTATTAGGGAGACAGACAATCTCATGAAGAAATATATAATATACTTTCAGGTCATAAGCACAACGATAAAAAAAAAAAGGATAAGGTGATCTAGAGTAAAGGAGAGTGCTACTTTAGATTGGATGGTTAAGAAACGCATGAAGGAGAAATTAGTATTTGAACTCCAGGATATGAGTGAAGTAAAAGTCATGCAAGGGCTGGGAGAAGACCATTCCAGGCACAGGGAACAGCCTTGGGATGAAACCAAGCTTAGCATGTTCATGATGAAGAAAGGAGGCCACTGTGGCTGGAGCAGAGTGAATAAGAGCAAGAGTAGAAGAAAATGAGATAAAGACCAAATCATGTAGCACCTTATAGCCATGACTGGGCATTTAGAGTGTATTCTAAGTGGAATGAGAGGCCACTGGAGATATTAGAACTAGATGGTGACATGAGCTGATTCATGTTTATCAAAGATTACTATGGGTCTTTTGTGGAAATAGAAAGTGTGGTTAGGAGGCCAATGCAGTGAAACATGGTTGAATTCTGACTATACTCTGAAAGTAGAGCTCTTGTAGAACTTGATAATGGATTGGATTTATGTTCAGATATAAAAGAGGAATTAACAATGACATTTAGTGTCTTGATATGAACTGGTGATTGATTGATGCTCTCATTTAATTGAAATAGGGAAGATTAGAGGGTGAATACAGTGGATGCAGAACCAGGAGTTCTTACTTAGACATAATAGAGCACCTGTTGTGCAACAAGTACAAATGATCTATTGTCAAGTAGACCAGACCTGTAGGAACATTATTCATAGGAAAAATTTCAGGAAGACAGGACAACGGAAGCTATGTGGATTCCTTGCTGCCCCTCACATTCTGGGGTAGCTTCACCACAGATGCCAGATATGGGAGAGGGACATGATTTTGGGGATGTAGGACTTTTAATTTGAATGGTTAGGGTCTTCCCTGATACACTGAAGGTCTGGGATGTAATAGCAAAATAACACAGTAAACTGTGCTCCATCCCCATCCTGCCAGTCCCTCCTTTGGGGTGATCAGGGACCAAGATATAATGGTAATAGGATACAGCAGAAATCTGTTCCATCCCTATTTAACTTTGTATCCATCCCTCTTCTTCTGCTGTTGTGAAAGTAAGAGAAGGATCCAAGATATCTGTTGCAGCTGTATGACAGAGAAAGTTAACAGCACGATTTGCCACATCAGTGCTCATGACTGGAGAAGTACCAGCCTCTTTTGGGGGCATGCTGGGAGGGCTGTGGTCCAAGCCTTGTGGTTGACCAAGATTGATTGCCTTAAGCACTAACCTTAGCCAATTTCTTTGGAGATTTTCAGGAGGCCAATTCCTTCTCTACAGGGGATAATTCATGAACAAATTAACACTTACCTCTTCATAAAAACTTGGATTGAGTTGGTAGTAGTGGAGTGGCAAAATGTGATTGGATTCTAGAAATACTCTCAATGTAGATTTCCCAAAGAACTTGCTGGTAGACTGACTTTTCAAAGAGAAAGGAAGCAATCAAGAAGTATGTATAGGTTTTTATCCTGACCATCTGATTTAATCATATTGTCATTGACAGAAATAAGGAAGATTGAAGGAAGGTATAGTGGGGGTGGAGGTGAAATCAAGGGTTATGATTTGGAAATGCCTAAAAACAGTCAAGTAAGGAGGTGGACAGCACCTGGAGTTCAGGGGAAAGATCTGTATGGAGGATATAAGTTTTGGAGTCATTAGGATATAGGTGCCCTTTAAAGCTGTTACTGAGTCCAGGTTCATATTGCTCACCACATTACAGGCCAATAATTCAAGAGATGAGTTGTTGGGACAAGAAGAGTGACTATTCAGAAAGTCAGCAGATTGAGAAGATGGCGGACTTGTGTCCCAAAATCAGAATTCAGGTTTCTTTTGTACCAAAAGGGGAAGGAGTGTGGCAGGTTGTTGGAAACTTCTTGTTGCAGTAATCCTTTATTCTTACCGTTGTCCATGTAGGTGTGGTCACAATGTTCCTATAAACCTCCAACAAGACAATAGTTATTTTCAGTTTTGCAAACTTTTATTTCTATATGAATGAAAAAGTGCTATACCTTTAAAGGTCAGAGCCCCAAGAATGGGCTATCCTGTACATTTCAGACTCTAGGCAACATTCTTTTATGAAGGTGCAGAGCCAGCACAAGCAACAGAATACAAAAGTTAGAGCTAAGGAATAGATTCAGTATGGAGTCAAGTTTGTTCTCTGCTACAAAGCCATGGAACTGGTTCACTTTAGGAGCAAATATAAGACAAAAAGGGACCTTACACTGGCAAACTGAATCCTGCCCAGGTTATGTTAATATTTAGAAGCCTGGAGCAGGCCTAATGTCTACTTGGCCAGGCAGACTCTTGGTTGCCTACATCAAAAAAATAAAAATAAAAAAGAAGGAACATTCAAACACAATGTAATCTCAAAATAATACCTGTGATTTGCCACATAAGGCAAAACTGAGATAGATCTAAATTGTCATTTTCAAGGTAAAGGGGGAATATTTCTAAGGAGATATAAAACATAATGAACATAAAATTTGAAAAACATGGCTTTCCCCTCACTCTGCTAAAGAGAATTACCCATCAGTTAAATATAACATTGACAATATTCCGTACTTTGTTTACACTTTCAGAGACTTCAATCAAAATTATGTAATTATTCCAAAGCTTTTTGAGCAAGGTTTGTTTTTCTTTTGAATGCAACATTTTATCCTACCTTTAATAGGGCTGTATTTTACTCTCTCCTCCTCACAAACTATAGAACTATTAAATTATAGGACATTCCTCACATGTGATATGTATATTTTCTTTTTCAAGTCTAGGTTTTAAGACCACTGTCTCAATTACAGAGCAATGATGCTTCAGATATTGTTACTCATTGCATATCATTCCTATTTTCATTCTTACTCTGAAGAGAAATCATTAAGGAAATTTGAAAATGCCATTGACTTTTCCTCAACTTTTGAATCTGGTACCCTGAGCTAAATGGACTAGACATTCAATCATAATTAGGAATATTTAATTAGGAACCAAAAGAGTGCTGGTTGATAGGAATGGAGCAACAAGTGTCCAATAGTAAAAATAGGGAACTGTTCTTGTCCCTCTTTGTTTTAGCTTATTTCCTTCCACCAAAATAGATTTTAAAAATTGTAATATATAGTGGGACTATATGTAACTTTGCTCTGTCTCCTGTAAATGTGTTATACTTTCATAATTTAAGAAATAAAAAATTAAAAAGGAAAGAAAGATGCATATGAGATTAAGGTCACAGGAAATTTTCAAAATTAATTAAGTTCACTCTCAAAAAAAACCAGAAAGCTGAGTTTTTTTTAAATAAAAGCAATTAAAACAGCATATTGGATTCTAATATTTGTCAGGAACTATATATGTGTGAAAATAGCCAAGAAATTTCTGGAAAAATAAACAATGAATAATAAAGGGTGCAGCAAAACATCTACCTCTCATCCAATATTTATATCTCTTCCACATTTCTCAGCCCGCTTGTTGTGGATGGGACTGTGTGGCTAGTTTTGGCCAATAGGCAGGAAAGGAGTCACTTCTGGGTCAAACCATTTAATATCTTGGGCACAAACTCTTCAATTCTCTCTTCCCATGCTTCAGTGACCTAGAGACCATCTATTGAGGTTGTGGCATCACAACAGGGAAGCAGGCTGTGCCACTGAATCTACAGATGGAAGACAATTGGCCTAGAATGTTCCACCCATGGTGGAATCCAAGTGAATGAGAAATGAGTCTTTCTTATACCAAACCACAGAGATTTGGGGGGTTCTGTTTCATCATAGCATTACTTAATACAAAAAAGAAAAAAAGAAAAGAAAGATAATCACAGGCAAAACAACATCAACAACAACAACAACCCACCCACTATGTTGTGAGGATGACCAGGTTTTGCATTACTAATTACTAATTAGCATTACTAATACAAAAAGAAACTTTCTTTAATGAATACAACTAAACAGATTAATGAAATATTAAAAGCGTTCATAAATAGACTCATGCCTGTTTGGAAGTTTAATATGTGACAACGATGTCTTAAATCGGTGGGGAAAGATGGGTTACTGGTGCATATCTCAGTCAACAAAATTGACCTAAAATTTAGCAGTTTAAAATGACAATAATCATTTGTTACATCTTGTGGGTTTGGTGGGTCAGGAATTCTGACAGAACATCACAGAAAAAGTTTGTCTCCACATCATGCATGATGTCTAGGGCCTCAGCTGGACAACTCAAAGGCTGAGGGCTGGAGTACTTTGAAAGTTCATTCACTTGCATGTCTGAGGCTGATGATGCCTGCTGTGGGCCAGAGGCCTAGCTGGGTCTCTCAGCTGGAACACCCACATGAGGCCCCTTGCAAAACCTAGACATCCTCACAACATAGTGGGACGGTTGTTGTTGTTGTTGTTGTTTGCCTGTGATTATCTTTCTTTTCTTTTTTTTTTTATTATGAAAGTATGATAACATATTTACAGGAGACTTGGAAAATACAGAACAAAGTTACATGCAGTTCTACTGTATATTACAAGTATTTTTTAAGTAGATAAATTAAGATTTTTAGTTGGAATTTCAATATCAAACTTTCAAAAATTAATAGAATGACTGAACAGAAAGGTAGAAGGATACAGTAGACCTGAAATGCACTATGAGCCAATTTAACATAATTAAGATTTATACAAAATTTTCATACAATAACAGGATACAAATTCAAGTTCCTATAGACTATAAACCAGGAGACACTGGAACATATCCAGGGACTTAAAACTTTAAGGTGCAAAAATGTCAGAGTCTAAAGGTATTGAAATAATACAGTCTATTCTCTTATCACTGTGGAATTATGTTAGAAATCAATATCAAAAGATAGTTGAAAATAACCCACGTATTTTTAAGTGCAATGTGACATTTACAAAAAGAGATCTTTGACTTATCCATTGAAAACGTCAGTGGAAAAAACACAGGGGCTGACTGCAGACATGAAACATTTAAATTAGAAGTTAATATCAAAATGAGAAATTAATACCAAGGATACTTTTTAAAAAAACCATGTGTTTGGAAATTAAATGTCCACTTTTACAGGATGAGTGCACCAAGAATTCATCTTAAAATGTTAGTTGTTCAGTTGTGTTTGACTCTTTGTGACTCCGTGGACTGTAGCCTCCCAGGCTCTTCTGTCCAAGGAATTTTCCAGGAAAGCATAACAAGGGAAATTAGAAAATATTTGTAATCAGAATAAAAATGAAAGGAGAATTTATCAGAATCTGTTTCATGCAGCAGAAGGTGCTGAATGCAACTAAATACAATGTGGAACCTAGAATAAGGTATGAAAACAAGTAATGGACCATAGTGGCTGGGTTTTAAGAGTAAATGTAGCAAGAAAAAGAAGCTATCTTGCTTATCATGACTTAGCCTCTGAAGACACAGGGCATCGCTTCTGCCATATTCTGTTGACCAAGGCAATTACAAAACTTTCCCCATGTTTGAGGGAGGGAACACAGATGCTATCTCTCAATGGAGACATATTAATAATGTATTGTAGAAAAGCATGAAGAATGAGATGTAGACAGATATAAAGATATAGATATACATATACACATGAATAACAGCTATCTTTGGAAAATATAATCTGCCATAGTGCAAATGGTTTTTTGTTAAGGCTGCAATACCACTTTTGGACAAGCTCAATGTATATATGTCCTCCTATTATAGAGATGAGACTAAAATATATATTCTTATCTACAGATATTATAGTTTGAACAGATTGTTGAAACTTAGCTGTATAAAGAAGGGATTCAGTGAATAATCTTTTCTAAATTTAAAGACAGGATTTTTGGCAGACTTTCCTCAAATTACAAACTAGTATACAGATTAAAGGGCTTCCCTGATAGCTCAGTTGGTAAAGAATCCCCCTGCAATGCAGGAGACCCTGGTTTGATTCCTTTGTCGGGAAGATCTGCTGGAGAAGGGATAGGCTACCCACTCCAGTACTCTTGGGCTTCCCTTGTGCTCAGCTGGTAAAGAATCTGCCTGCAATGTTGGAGAACAAGGTTCGATCCCTGGGTTGGCAAGATCCCCTGGAGAAGGGGAAAAGCTACCCACTCCAGTATTCTGGCCTGGAGAATTCCATGGACTGTATACTCCATGGGATCGCAAAGAGGCGGACATGACTGAGCAACTTTCTATTTTCTTTCTATATAAATTAAAAGACTTCCCAGGTGGCGCTAGTGGTAAAGAAACCACCTGCCAATGCAGGAGACACAGGAGATGCAGGTTCAATCCCTGGGTTGGGAAGATCCCCTGGAGAAGGGAATGGCAACTCACTCCAGTATTCTTGCCTGGAGAATCCCACGGACAGAGGAGCCTGGCAGGCTACAGTCCATGAAGGCGCAAAGGGATGGATATGACTAAAGCAACTTAGCACACACACACACATATATAAATTTCCGTATATATTGTTTTATTTAGTTATCTTGTATTGTTGGAAATAATTTGGGTCCTTTACTGAGATATTTTTTATGTCCAAAGCCTTACAAAATTCCAAACTAAAGATATTTTTATTAAATTATATGAAGTAGAGCTTCAGGCTCTTATTTTCCACGTGTCTATGCACTATAGTAAATGAAAACAATTTTCTAGGAGAATCTTGGCCTTGCGCATTGTTTCCTCATGTCTCACCTTGAAGCTAAAGTACTATGGCTTTCCATTCAGGCACACAGTCTTGTTAGATAGCTCCTCGATTTTCAGAGAAGGATATCAGCCCTACTCCCAGGAGACTGATCATTTGATCATCTGCAAAAGTATTCCAACATAGAAGGACTGGTATCCACAGGTGGCTCAGTGGTGAAGAATTTGCCTGCTGATGCAGAAGCTGCAGGAGTTCGATCTCTGGATCGGGAAGATACCCTGGAGAACAGAATGGCAACCCACTCCGGTATTCTTATCTGGAAAATCCCATGGATGTAGGAGCCTGGCGGGCTACAGTCCATGGGGCCGCAGAGTCGGACATGACTGAGCATCTGAATAGCAGCAGCACAACCCCTCCTCCAACTTCTGCAACTTATAAAAGGATGAGGACTGACCTCAGGCCACTGGAACCACTTTGCTCACAGGCATGAGAGCAGAAATTAGCAGAGAGTTTACATCATCCCCCCTTACCTTTGAACCCCACAGCCCTTAACCAATGAGGCTTGTCATAATTTTTCTTCCAAGGAACAAAGGTCTTTTAATTTCATGGCTACAGTTACCATCCACAGTGATTTTGGAGCCCAAGAAAATAAAATCTGTCTCTATTTCCACTTTTTCTACATCTGTTTGCCATGAAGTGATGGGACCGGCTGCCATGATCTTAGTTTTCTGAATGTTGAGTTTTAAGCCAACCTTTTCACTCTCCTCTTTCACTTTCATCAAGAGGCTCTTTAGTTCCTCTTCATTTTCTGCCATAAGGGTGGTATCATCTGCATATCTGAGGATGTTGATATTTCTCCTGGCAATCTTGATCCCAGCTTGTGATTCATCCAGCCCAGAATTTCCATGATGTACTCTGTATATAAGTTAAAGAGGGTGACAATATATAGCCTTGTCATGCTCCTTTCCCAATTTTGAACCACTCACTTGTTTCATGTAAGATTCTAACTGTTCCTTCTTGACCCACATACAGATTTCTCAGGAGATAGGTAAGGTGTTCTGGTATTCCCATCTCTTTAAGAATTTTCCACAGTTTGTTGTGATCCACACAGTCAAGGGCTTTAGCACAGTCAATGAAACAGAAATGGATGTGATGCTTTTCTGGAATTCTCTTGCTTTTTCTATAATCCAATGAATGCTGGAAATTTGATCTCTGGTTCCTCTGCCTTTCCTAAATCCAGCTTGTACTTCTGGAAGTCCTTGGTTTATGTACTGCTGAAGCCCAGCTTGAAGGATTTTGAGCACAACCTTACTAGCATGCGAAATGAGTGCAATTATATGATAGTTTATACATTCTTTGGCACTGCCCTTCTTTTAGATTGGAGTGAAAACTGACCTTTTCCAATCCTGTGGCCACTGCTGAATTTTCCAGATTTGCTGACATATTGAGTGCAAGCACTTTAACAGCATCATCTATTAGGATTTGAAATAGCATAGCTAGAATTCCATCACTTCCCCTAGCCTTGTATGTAGTAATGCTTCCTAAGGCCGACTTGACTTCAGACTTCAGAATCTCAGGCTCTAGGTGAGTGACCACATCATCGTGGTTATCTGGGTCATTAAGATCTTTTTTGTATAGTTCTTCTGTGTATTCTTGCCACCTCTTTTTAATCTCTTACGCTTCTGTTAGGTTCTTACCTTTTCTGTCCTTTATCGTGCCCATCCTTGCATGAATTGTTCCTTGGCATCTCCAATTTTCTTGAAGACATCTCTGGTTTTTCCCATTCTATTGTTTTCTTCTACTTATTTGCAGTGTTCATTTAAAAAGGCCTTCTTATCTCTCCTTGCTATTCTCTGGAACTCTGCATTCAGCTGCGTGTATCTTTCCCTTTCTCCCTTGCCTTTCACATCTCTTCTTTCCTCAGCTATGTGTAAAGCCTCCTCAGACAATTACTTTGCTTTCTTGCATTTCTTTTTCTTGGGGATGGTTTTGGTCACCATCTCCTGTGCAATGTTATGAACCTCTGTCCATAGTTCTTCAGTACTCTGTCTGCCAGGTCTAATTGCTTGAATCTATTTGTCACCTCCAGTGTCTTATCATAAGGGATTTAATTTAGATCATACCTGAATGCCCTAGTGGTTTCCCCTACTTCCTTCAATTCAAGCATGAATTTTGCAATAAGGAGCTGATGAACTGAGCCACAGTCAGCTCCAGATCTTGTTTTTGCTGACTCCAATCTTTAGCTGCAAAGAATATAGTCAGTATGTTTTCAGTATTGATCATTTGTTGATGTCCATGTGTAGAGTCGTCTCTTGTGTTGTTGGAAAAGGGTGTTTGCCATGACCAGTGTGTTCTCTTGATAAAACTCTATTAGCCTTTGCCCTGCTTCATTTTGTACTCCAAGGCCAAACTTGCCTGTTACTCCAGGTATCTCTTGGCTTCCTACTTTTGCATTCCAATTCCCTCTGATGGAAAGGACATTTTTTGGGCGTTAGTTCTAGAAGGTCTTGTAGGTCTTCATAGAATGGGTCAACTTCAGCTTGTTTGGCATCAGTGGTTGGGCCATAGACTTGGATTACTGTGATATTGAATGGTTTGCCTTGGAAACAAACAGAGGTCATTCTGTCATTTTTGAGATTGCACCCAAGCACTTCATTTCATACCCTTTTTTTGACAATGAGGGTTACTCCATTTCTTCTAATGGATTCTTGGCCCACTGTAGGAGATAGAATGGTCATCTGAATTAAATTCTTCCATTCCTGTCCATTTTAGTTCACTGATTCTTAAGATGTTGATGTTCACTCTTGCCATTTCCTGTTTGACCACATCCAGCTTACCTTGATTCATGGACTTAATATTCCAGGTTTCTATGCAGCATTTTTCTTTACAGCATTGGACTTTATTTTCACCACCAGACACATCCACAGCTGGGCATTGTTTCTGCTTGGCCCAGGTACTTCATTTTTTCTGGAGCTATTAGTAATTGCCCTCTGCTCTTCCCCAGTAGCATTATTGGACACCTTCCAACCTGGAATGCTTGTCTTCTGCTGTCATATTGTTTTGCCTTTTCATACTGTTCATGGTGTTCTCATGGCAAGAATACTAGAGTGGTTTGCCATTCCCTCCTCCAGTGGACCACATTTTGTCAGAACTCTTCACTATAACCTGTCTGTCTTGGGTGGTCCTGCATGGCATGGCTCATAGCTTCATTCAGTTATGCAGGTCCCTTTGCCATGACAAGGCTATGATCCATGAAGGGAATAATATTACAACACTATTTAAATAATTCTGAAATACAGAAAATGATGGAAAGCTTCCAATTCATTTGATGAAGTTAGCAAAACTCAATATTAAAACCTAATAAATATTAAACACTCAGAGAGAAAGCTTATTAAATAGATTAGCAAATATATAGAAACAAAAATCTTTAAACATAGCATTGAAAAAGGGAATCCAGCAAGAAAATAAAAAGAGTAGTATATCACATAGAACAGAGTTTATACCAGGAAGGCATGGGGTATTTAATATTTAAAAATCTAATAACATAATTTATCACATCAAGAGAGAAAAAACAGAATTTCAATAGATGTTTCCAATTTAATTAATAGGTGATAAAATTAATTATCCATTAATTATAAATAAATATGTATTATAAACTGGGGCTGGAGAAAACTTCCTTAACATGATAAATGGCATATTTTGAAAACCAACAATTTACATCGTTCTGACAGGCTTTTCAACTGAGGTCAGGAATAAGATAAAGATGCTTAAAATAATCACTATTCTTTTTTATTTCTTTTTTACTCTTTTTTTTATTTCTTGTAAGTTTGAAACCAACAGAAATAGGAGGTACAAGTATTAGAAAGAGAATAAAACTAATGCTGTTTTCAATTTTTTTAACCTACCTTGAAACCTCAAGAAAATCATTCATGAAAATGTTAAAACTACTAGGAAGTGATGGATAACAACATAAGCATACAAGAATCAATGAATTACATATTAAAACTAGATATTAATATTTAATCTGCAAAATAAATAGAAGCTATGCCATACTTTCAAAAGATATTAAGTATTGTGCTATATTATATAAAGAAAACAAAAAAATACCTTAAAAAGACTTTAAAATAGAGAAAGACATTATATTTCTGGACAGGAAGATCTATTATTATTAAAAGTGTTAATTCTCCCTTGTTTACTGTATAAATATGATATTTTAAAATTAATTCATTTATTTTAATTGGAGGCTAATTACTTTATAATCTTGTAGTGGTTTAGTGGTTTTGCCATACATTGACCTGAATCAGCCATGGGTGTACATGTGTTCCCCATCCTGACCCTCCCACCTCCCTCCACATCCCATCCCTCAGGGTCATCCCAGTGCACCAGCCCTGAGCACCCAGTCTCATGCATTGAACCTGGACTGGTGATCTGTTTCACATATGATAATATTCATATTTTAATGCTATTCTCGCAAATATTTTTTAATCTAACCCCAATACCAACTGAACATTCTTGCAACTTGACAAAATGCTTTTGAAGTTTATCCAGAAGAATAAACATGAAAGAATAACCAAGAAAATTTTTAAAAGAAAAATGAGAAGGAATTTGAAACCAAATGTTGAAATATATTATAAAGCCACAATAATTTGAACAATGTGGTATGGGTACAGGACTAGATAAACAGTTCAAGGTAAGAAAAATAAGTCCAGAACAAAGGCAGGAATGTTTAAGAATTCAGCATATGATAGTAGTGTCATTTATATAATACTTATTTTATAATTTTACTAAATATTTGTGGAAAATTTAACTTAATTTCATTATTCCAGAATAGATTCCAGCTGAGCTAAAAAGGCAAATTTTTAAGGAAATAAACATCAATGTCCTAGAAGAGAATATAGATAGACATTTATATAATACTGGAGTGCTGTAAGCTTTTCTAATCATGACACTGAAAGCAATATCATTTTAAAAGATTATGTAGGGGATTCCCAGGTGGTCAAATGGTTAGGGATCTGTGCTCCTACTACTTGGCACCAAGTTCAGATCCCTCAGATTCCACAAGCCCCATGGCATGGGAAAAAAGTTTATTTGACTATATAAAAACATTAACACTCCTATGCATACAGAAAAAATAGTATATATTAAAATTCAAGCATGTCGTACTTTTCTATTGGAAGAGAATAAACAAAATTAGGAAAACATCACTACTACACAGTAAGAAAAATAAATACATGTATACAATAAAAAGCATCACAAACCAAAATAATTAAAATAGGCAAAGGCCATGAAGGGCCATATAATTCACAAAATTGCAGACTCAACCATTTTATTTTTAAGAAATGTTAGCTTCTTTAAAAATAAAGTGCAAATTAAAACAGTGAGGTGCTAGACATACATACCGAGGAGACCAGAATTGAAAGAGACACATGTTCCCCAATGTTCATCGCAGCACTGTTTACAATAGCCAGGACATGGAAGCAACCTAGATGTCCATCAGCAGACGAATGGGTAAGAAAGCTGTGGTACATATACACAATAGAATATTACTCAGCCATTAAACAGAATACATTTCAATCAGTTCTAATGAGGTGGATGAAACTGGAGCCTATTATACAGAGTGAAGTAAGTCAGAAAGAAAAACACCAATATAGTATACTAACACATATATATGGAATTTAGAAAGATGGTAATGATAACCCTGTATCTGAGACAGCAAAAGAGACACAGATGTACAGAACAATCTTTTGGACTCTGTGGGAGAGGGCGAGGGTGGGATGATATGGGAGAATGGCATTGAGACATGTAAATTACCATATGTGAAACAAATCGCCAGTCCAGGTTCGATGCATGATACAAGGTGCTCGGGGCTGGTGCACTGGGATGACCCAGAGGGATGGGATGGGGAGGGAGGTGGGAGGGGGGTTCAGGATGGGGAACACATGTACACCCATGGCGGATTCATGTCAATGTATGGCAAAACCAATACTATATTGTAAAGTAGAATAAATAAAGACATAGAGCTGGAAAAAAAAATAAAACAGTGAGGTGTACATTACCTTTTGTGTATCAAACTGATAAGAATTAAATAAAATTATGATACACAATGTTTTGGTAAGTGTATAAGCAACTGGTACGCTTGAACACAACTGGCCTAAGTATAAATTCTATAAAGTTCATACAGAAAAGTGGACATTTATATATACAAATGTTTAAATATTGATTATTGGTTTTCCAGGAATTTGTTCTAAGGAAATAACAATAAATTTTTGCTATGATTTTACTGTAAGTATGTCCACAGCATCATTTCTTATGGTAGCTAATCTTGGAAACATACAAACTATCCAACAATAGAAGATTTGCTCAATAAACAAATGCCTTTATTTAATGAAATACATAGAAACTATTAGAAATATTTTTAAGAGAATGTTTAATGCCTTGGGAAAATGTGCATGACATATAATTTAATTAAAAACAGATTGAAAAATAGCATGCAGTTTGAAATGTTTGTTAAAAATTTCATTCATGCATAGCATGAAATAGGAAAAACACACCCTAGACTGTTAACAATTTTTTTTCTTAGATACTGGGATTTTAGATTATTTATAATGTCCTTTTCTACTTACCCGCAAGTTTCATATTTTCTTCAATGAAGCACATGAAAAGTTCCTCAACATCACTAGTTATTCAGTTCAGTTCAGTTCAGTCACTCAGTCGTGTCCAACTCTCTGCAACCCCATGAATAGCAGCACACCAGGCCTCCCTGTCCATTACCAACGTCCGGAGTTTATTCAAACTCATGCCCGTCGAGTCGGTGATGCCATCCAGCCATCTCATCCTCTGTTGTCCCCTTCTGCTCCTGCCCCCAGTCCCTCCCAGCATTAGGGTCGTTTCCAGTGAGTCAGCTCTTAGCATCAGGTGGCCAAAGTACTGGAGTTTCAGCTTCAGTATCAGTCCTTCCAATGAATATCCAGGACTGATCTCCTTCAGGATGGACTGGTTGGATCTCCTTGCAGTCCAAGGGACTCTCAAGAGTCTTCTCCAACACCACAGTTCAAAAGCATCAATTCTTCGGCACTCAGCTTTCTTCATAGTCCAACTCTCACATTCATACATGACTACTGGAAAAAAACATAGTCTGACACTGTTTTCACTGTTTCCCCATCTATTTGCCATGAGGTGATGAGACCAGATGCCATGATCTTAGTTTTCTGAATGTTGAGCTTTAAGCCAACTTTTTCACTCTCCTCTTTCACTTTCATCAAGAGGCTTTTTAGTTCCTCTACACTTTCTGCCATAAGGGCGGTGTCATCTGAATATCTGAGGTTATTGATATTCTCCCTGCAATCTTGATTCCAGCTTGTGCTTCTTCCAGCCCAGCGTTTCTCATGATGTACTCTGCATATAAGTTAAATAAGCAGAGTGACAATATGCAGCCTTGGCGTACTCCTTTTCCTATTTGGAACCAGTCTGTTTGTCCATGTCCAATTCTAACTGTTGCTTCCTGACCTGCATACAGGTTTCTAGAGAAATGCAAATTAAAACTACAATGAGGTATCACCTCACACTTGTCAGAATGGCCATCATCAAAATGTCAAACAATAAATGCTGGAGAGGGTGTGGAGAAAAGGGAACCTTCTTACATGGTTGGTGGGAATGTAAATTGGCATAACCATTATGAAGAACAGTATGAAAAAAATGAAATTGAAAGTCGCTTAGTCATGCCCAGCTCTTTGCAATCCCATGGACTATACAGTCCATGGAATCCTCCAGGCCAGAATACTGGAGTGGGTAGCCTTTCCCTTCTCCAGGGGATCTTCTGAAACCAGGGAGTGAACCCAGGTCTTCGGCATTGCAGGTCGATTCTTTACCAGCTGAGTCACAACAGTTTAGGGGTTGCATAAAAAGCTGAAAATAGAGCTACCATATAATCCAGCAATCCCACTCCTGGGAGTGTATCTGAAAGTGAAGTGAAAGTCACTCAGTCGTGTCTGACTCTATAACCCCGTGGACTATACAGTTCATGGAATTCTCAAGGCCAGAATACTGAAGTGGGTAGCCTTTCCTTTCTCCAGAGGATCTTCCTGACCCAGGGATCGAACCTAGGTCTCTCTCATTACAGGCCAATTCTTTACCAGCTGAGCCACAAGGGAAGCCTAAGAATATTGGAGTGGGTAGCTTATCCCTTCTCCAGCAAATCTTCCCAACTCAGGTATCGAACCTAGGTCTCCTGCATTGCAGGCAGATCTTTTACCAACTGAGCTATCAGGGAAGCCCCAGTGTATCTGGAGAAAACCATAATTCAAAAAGATACATGCACCCCAATGTTCATTGCAGCACTATTCACAATAGAAAGACATGGAAGCAATCTAAATGTCCATCAACAGAGGAATTGGATAAAGAAGATGTGGTGTGTATATATAATGTAATATTAATCAACCATAAAAAGAAAATAATGCCATTTGGAGCAATATGGATGAACTTGAAGATTATTATACTAAGTGAAGCAAGTTATGCAGAGAAAGAAAAATATTGTATGATATCACTTATATGCAGAATCTAAAAAAGTGATACAAGTGAACCTGTCTAGAGAACAGAAACAGACATACAGACTTAGAGAAACAGCTTGCGGTTACCAGGTGGGAAGGGTGGGGAAAGGGATAAATTGGGAGTTTGGGACTGACATATACACACTACTATATATAAAATAAGTAACTAATAAGGACTTAGTGTATAACACAGGGAACTCTACTTAATATTCTGCAATGGCCTATATGGGAAAAGAGTCTAAAAAAGAGTGGATAGATGTATTTGTATAACAGATTCACTTTGCTATACGTCTGAAACTTAACACAGCATTGTAAATCGATCATACCCCAATAAATTTTTTTAAAAGGAACATTGTAATCTTTTAATTTAAACTTTTTATTTTATATTGGATTATAACAGATTAACAATGTTGGGACAGTTTCAGATGACCAGTGAAGGGACTCAGCCATACATATACATGTATCCATTCTTCCCCAAACTCCCCTCCCATCCAGGTTGTTAAGTAATATTGAGCAGAGTTCCCTGTGCTATGCAGTAGGTCCTTGTTGACTATCCATTTTAAATATGACAACTATTATGTGCCAGATACTATTCTAGGTGTTGAGCAGCCATACAGTGAAGGAGGAGAAAATTACACAATTCCTGTTGTTATGGGCTGCACTGTGTTTTCTCAGCCCCTCCCCCAAATTCATATGTTGGAGTCCTAATTCCCCAGTACCTCAGAATGCAACTGTATTTGCAGATAGTATCTCTACAGAAATAAATTAAAATGAGGTCATTAGTGTGGACCCCGATCCAATGTGACTGGTGTTCAAATTAAAGGGAGAAATTTGGACAGACACAGACATCTGTAAAGAGAAAATAATGTGAGGACACAGGGGAAAGAAGGCCATCTCTAAGCCAAGGAGAGAGACCTGGAACAGATCCTTCCCTCATAACCTTGAGAAGAAACCAGCCCTGCCTACACCTAGATAGAGGACTTCCAGCCTCCAGAACTGTGAGACTGTAAGTTCCTATTGCTGGTGTCATCCCACCTGTGACACTTTTTTAAGCAGTCCTGGCAAAGAAATCACTGACCATCAAGGGGATAAGGAGCGAACAAACAAACAAACAAAAACTAATAATTATGATCGAGTCCTCAGGAAAGCCTGTCATGAGGAAGCCCAGTTTAAGTCACAACCTGAAGGATGAGAAGGAAGTAACCTGTGAAGAGGAGAAAGCATCCAAGGTAGAGGGGCAACATACATGCACGTCTGGGCCAGAGAGGGATTGAGCTGCTTTGAGAATTTGAGAATCAAGTGTTGGTGAATGGGTCCTGTAACGAGGCACTAGTGACAGACATCAGAACCCAATGAGATTCTTCTGTCACTTGTTCTCAATAGGTGTGATGAAGTGTAATGAGTCCTCAGTCCCCAGTGTGGGCTCTGTCACTTATTACTGACCTAATTTCTTAATTGAGTCCTTCATTACAAAAAGTCTTTTCAAGGGAAACCCCCTACACTGTTGGTGGGAATGTAAATTGGTGCAGCTATTATGGAGAACAGTATGGAGGTTCTTTAAAAAACTAAAAATACAGCTATCATACTATGCAGCAATCCCACTCCTGGTCATATACCCAGACAAAAGTATAATTCAAAAAGATACATGCACCCCTATATTAATAGCAGCACTAATAACAGGATACTACTCAGCCATAGAAAGAATGAAATAACGCTATTTTCAGCAACATGGATGGAGCTAGAGAGCTTCCCAGCTGGCTCAGCGATAAAGAATCTGCCTGTCAATGCAGGAGACACAGGTTCGACCCCTGAATCGAGAAAATCTCCTGGAGAAAGAAATGGCAACCCACTCCCATATTCTTGCCTGGAAAATTCCGTGGACAGAGGAGACTGGTGGGCTACAGTCCATGGGGTTGCAAAGAGTCGGACACAACTAAGCAACTGAGCATGCACACACACAAGCATAGACCTAGAGATCATACTAAGTGAACAAAGTCAAAAAGAGAAAGAGAAATACCACATGATATTACTTACAGGTGGAATCTAAAGTGTGACACAAATGTACTTATTTCTGAAACAGAGACAGACTCACAGACATAGAGAAAAGGCTTGTGATTATCAAAGGGGAAAGCAGAGCGAGGGATAAAATTAGGAGTTTGGGATTAGCAGACTGTATATAAAATAGATAACCAACAAGGACCTACTGCCCAGCACGGGGAATATACTCAGTATCTTATTATAACTGATCATGGAAGAGAATCTGAAAAAGAATGGATATATGTATATAAAAAACTGAATCATTTTGCTGTACACTTGAGACATTGTAAGTCAACTGCTGCTGCTGCTGCTAAGTCGCTTCAGTCGTGTCCGACTCTGTGTGACCCCATAGACAGCAGCCCACCAGGCTCCTCTGTCCCTGGGATTCTCCAGGCAAGAATACTGGAGTGGGTTGCCATTTCCTTCTCCATGTAAATCAACTAAGCTTCAATAAAAATATTTTCAATATATATGTATATTTGAATCATTTTGCTGTATATTTGAAACATTGTAAATCAACAATACTTCATAAAAATATTTTGAATCACAGATACATAAATCTAGAAAGCCGGGTAATGAGAATATAAAAATACTCTCAGAATTCATTCTTAATTTTGATAAAGGTGTGCTTCATGATTCTCATTCTCTGTACTTTTCAAACTCTTTCCCCCTTCCTGAAACTTCCTGGTGCCTCTCAAATTTCTAGGTCACTGCCTGATTCCAGTGAAGTGCATGAAGAAGTTTGGCCACCATGTCAGTCCTTAGCACAGGGAAAGTAATCAGAAGGACTATGACTCCATGGTCATGTATGGATGGAAGTCGGCACCTGAGAACTTCTCTAAATGCATTTCATTCTCCTCATGCCCCCACAGTCACCCATTCAAGTTCACTAATTCAATTATATATCCCCTTCTTTCTGTCACTGAAGACATGCCACCTCATTTTGCCATGAGGCCTAACTCCCAATCACCCTGTGGAGCTGTTATCCAGCTCTTGGGCAGGCAGGCATTTAACTCAGCCCTAATAGTGTCCTGACTCAGAGAAACATTTTATTCTTATCACTAAGTCTCCCAAATGCTTATTTAGTTAACAGCAAGGTCCACCTTGTAGTTACTTCAAAATGGATGGCTTTACGGTTCCATCACATATCCAGCTGATCTTTCAGCAAGTAAATTAAAATAGATTGACCCTTTAAAGTTATAGATTTTTTAACTTGTGATTTTGAGCAGATTTCTGTATTAACTCTATATACAGTACAAAGACAAAACTACAATGACATCAAGATATTCATTCTAGTTGAATCAAAGCTCATTTTTACATAATCTAGTGAAAGCCATTTTTCTTCTCTAATAAGTTGAACAGAAGAGAATTCTTTAAAAAGAAAAAAAGGAGATCCAAGTATATTATGAATATACCATGCAATTTAAAATTTAATATTGCAGCTTGGTTCTCTGCTCATTCTTTTGTGCATTTCTACTGTTGACATATGCCTTTGAGAGCACATCTAGAATACTAATAAACAAATAATGGTTGAGCACAGCTGATAGAACTCCCAAGTACAAACATAGGTTAAAGTAAGCTTGATTTTAAACATAGGTGCATGCTAAGTTGCTTCAGCCGTGTCCGACTCTTTGCGACCCTATGGACTGTAGCCCGCCAGGCTCCTGTGTCCATGGGATTCTCCAGGCAAGAATACTGGAGTGGGTTGCCATACCCTCCTCCAGGGGATCTTCCCGATCCAAGGATCGAACCAAGTCTCTTATGTCTCCTGAATTGGCAGGCGAGTTCTTTACCACTAGAGCCACCTGGGAAGCCTTATTTTAAACATACTGCCTTGCCAGTTCGCATTCAAATCCATGTATTATTACTCTTTGACTTTCATTTTCATGGTTATTAAAATTCAAATAGACCCTTTTCCCCCAGTCCGTGGTTATGGGTACAGAGCCCCAGGATCCAGTGAAAGTGTCCTCCGGCAGTCTCCTGGGTCTGCAACCATTTTCAAACATGACTCTAATATGTCTTACCCTTCTTCATCTACTACTACAATCTCCATATATCCAGCTCTGTTGAGAACTCAATAAATATGAAATATCAGGGGATATTACTGGATGCCCTTCCAACACAAACGTACAAGAACTTTCCAACTCACGTGACAACCTTGTGTCAATAAATATTTTCTTTTACTTCCCTATAGCTTTTAAAACAGTTGATGATTTCCTCCTTAAAAACTCCTCCCCCCTTCTATAATTCCAAACCTTGGATATTTTCATCACTATGGTTCAGCGTGGAATCCACTACATGTTCCTTCCTACTGATTTACATATTACAAACCAATCAATCTTCCTCTCCTCTTTGAAAACCCCTGAGACCATCCCATATTGATTAGACCTGCCACTGACTGCACAGTATTTATACCATTTTGGTCAATAACCGAATATGGTTTGACTCTGTGGCATCTTTCATAATGTAGCCTTATATTTTAGTTAATCTTTATACTCTTCTTAAAGAGAAACATACTCTTCGAGAGAACAAAGTTGACAATTTGGAATACAATCTGAGGGTCCTCTCCCTCGTCCTTTCAGTGACAGGCATCATCAATTCAGTGAAGAATGTATTGTTAGAGCAGAGTAAAGGGGCAAAAAAGTACTCTGTTTTGGTTTTTAATTTAGAAATCAATGTTTAAAACTTGTGGTAATTTGAGAGTGAAGCATTTGAGTTCCAAGAGTATGGTCTTTTTCTGTTTTAAAAGCCAAGGTGACTCGGGGCACAAAGTCTGTGCTAAACGAATGGCATGGAGTGTAGGACAAGCCTGGAGAAGAGATTGCAGTGCCCTGAGCTGGACTAAACAAAGAGTCAGAGCAGGAGATGAGCTTTTGCAGGGAGTGAGAGATGAGTATGGGGACTTGCATTCCCTTTCCAGTTGGATGAAACTTGCAAGAAGTCTCCCTATGCCCTCCTCTGTACTTTGAGGATATATATGCCACAGTGGCTCTTGAAGATTGAGATGTCTAGGCAGAAGGACCTAAGGGAGACTTGGGGGCCCCATGCACTCTAGCATGGCACCAGAAGCCATTCTAGTTCTTGAATAGCTACTCCTAGCCATTCAAGCATAGGAGTAGCTGTAAGAAAAATGGTGGAACTTCGGTATTCCCAGTTTGGATAAGGACGAAATGAGTGACCAGCAGAGACCATTGACCAGAGGCCAAATGGAAATGCCTGGGCAGGTGCCAGTAAGAACAAATGTTAATGATATTCAGGGACAAGGGGGATCAGGTCCACACTGGCTCCTCTGCTAAAGTTCTTCCCTGCCAACCTTGCTGCCTACTGAGCCTGCTGGAACTTAGCTACCACTCCAAAGAAAAGGACAGAGTGGGAAAGCTTTGAAATGACCAAGAAAACCCTGGGTGGTCTGAATTCATGCAAAACTAACTGTAGTTAAGTTTCTTTGAGCAAGCAGGGTGAAAGGTAGAGAGAGCAGTTATAGAAAAGAGATTCGGAAGGCTGCAATAAATCAGTAAAAGTTGCATGCTTTGGGTGCACTTGGGCTTAATTAAGCCTAAAGAACTTTACTAACTACAGTACAACATCTCTCAAACTAAGACACGTATTTTCTTTAAATTGTTGTTTTTTTTTCCTAGAGAGTATCTAGAAGACTTGGTAATGCCTGCCAAATAATCTTTGAATGACTGAATCATCCATTAAATAATTTGAAATTTCCAATCAGTGGCTATTTTAAAATGAAAATGACAGCAGCCTGAAGTTTTGCATTTCACACAAAGATGAAGAGGAAAACAGTTAAAAACTAGATTCTCTCACTTTTTCTTACAATCCACTCAATTTTCTACTAAAAAAAACAGACTTCTTGTTTCAGGGAAGTGAGGAGATATAAAGTATGTTTAGTCTTCTACTTTTATGGACACCATAATACCAACCTTGGAGACATGAAGGAACCCAACCACAAAGGGTTATCTGACCACTTGTAAGAAAATATCATTTCTGTTCATCTTCACAGTCATGAAATAGAATGTTGTAACACAGATGGGGGGGGTGGGGGGAAGCTCATGTAGTCATCATTGGGGGAAATAGAGCACAATAGCATTAAAACTGAAACTATAGAACAATTCTATGCATATAAGCTTATAAAAATATCTGAGTTTTGAAAACAAGGCTTTACAGAACCATTTAAATACCCCATTAGTTGCAGCAATACAGATGGACCTACAGATTATCATACTAAATGAAATAAGTTAGAGAAAGACAAATACCATATAATATCACTTAGCTATGGAAACTAAAATACAACGCAAATGAACCTATCTACAAATCAGAAACAGACTCACAGACATTGAGAACAGACTTGTGGTTGCCAAGAGGAAGGGCGAAAGGGATGGATTGGGAGTTTAGGATTAGCAGTTGCAAACTATTATATATAGGATGGATAAACAGCACGGTCCTTCTGCAAGCACATGTGTGATGGGCCCAAATGCCATGATCTTACTTTTCTGAACGTTGAGTTTTAAGCCAACTTTTTCACTCTCCTCTTTCACTTTCATCAAGAGGTTCTTTAGTTCTTCTTTGCTTTCTGCCATAAGTGTGGTGTCATCTGCATATCTGAGGTTATTGATATTTCTCCTGGCAATCTTGATTCCAGTTTGTGCTTCATCCAGACCAGCATTTCTTATGATGTACTCTGCATATACGTTAAATAAGCAGGGTGACAATATACAGCCTTGACGTACTCCATTCACTATTTGGAACCAGTCTGTTGTTCCACGTCCAGTTCTAACTGTTGCTTCTTGACATGCACACAGAATGATGAGATGTTAGAATAATAAAGACGAGACTGCTCTTGACGATTACTTGGTTTGTAGGCAGGGGTACCACACTAGGAAAACTTATTATCCCAGACATATATAGATCAGCTAGGCATATAATTTGAGATTTTATTCATTTGCACAAATTACGTTTTATATATACTTCAGAAAATATGACACAGTATGTGGGCACATCTCAAACCGCTGACTTTTTAATAGCAGATATAAAAATGCCCAATACAATGGCAATTTAATATAATGAAATGGTGCAAGTCACTCTCTTCGTTGCAAGTAAATGCATCCCCATGAATCTTCACTCTAAGGCCATTTCTTAGATCCCCAAAGTGTTGATTTAATAATAATTACCACCAATAAGAATGTCTGTGGAGTGGAATTGACTATTTTATGATTGAAGTCAGTTATTCTCAACCAGGGGTGGGATACAGCTGGTGTGGGGCAAGACAGAGTGTCTTCCCTTCTCCCAGAGAGATGCTTTGAAATCTCCTGGAGGCATGTTTATTTAAAAATGAATGATCCATATGACAAGTACAGATTTGATTTTAGTCACAGTACTTAATTCACTTTGAAGATGTAATTACAATTAAAAAGGTGTGGGAATTTTGCTTCTTCACATGGAGACAGGCGTTAGGAAAGGTGGAGAAACACAAAAAAGCATGTTGTCTAGAGACAGATTAAACACAGACAGGCTGTCTGCTTCTTCACCACCCACACCACACATTCAGCTTCCTGAATGCCCATGTCCCAAATGTCCGGCTCACTGCTCTGGACTTCCCCGATCTGAGCGTGAGTGGGTGGGCTGTGAGAGTTCCAGGAAGCAGCATCCCAGGGGCCCATGCTCTGACTCAGGCTTTCTCTGAGTATCCGGTTCTCTACTCCCAGGATCCCTGGCTTTGCCATCTGGGACCACCTGCCCTCCTCTTCTGACTTCCTTCAAAGTTACAGCACTAGAACAAATAGATTCCTATTGCCTGGACAGGATGGGTTATGGGAACATCTCTAGTGTATCTGCCTGCCTCAAAATGCCATCATGTTCACACATGTGCACACATCCACACATGAAGGCACCCCTCGCCAGTACACACACACACACACACACACACACACACACACACACACACACACTGGTCCTATTGAATGACCTAGCTGACCCTGCCCTCCTAGCCATTGCTGATTGGACCAGGGCTGCATAACTGACCCACCTGCACCAATTTCTTCCTCCAGAGAATTTAGAACTGAGACTCGGAGGTACTGGTCATTGTACTGGGAGCTTAGACTGCTAACGAAGGAAAAGTTAGGCTAAGACTATCCTGTTTGACCCAGAGTGCCTGAAAAAGCAGGGAAAGTCATCCTGGAGAGGGAGAGAGAAAGAGGTGGGGAGAGAGAGATTGAACAAAATGAAGCTGGTTTAAGAGAGCATATGGCCCTGGAGGGATGGAGGAGCCCTGCTGTGCTTCCGATGGCTTTTCAGGTCCTGGGTTCAAGGCCATTCTATACTCTGTTTTCATTTCTTGGTTTTCTGAGATGCCTCTGTATTGTTATAATAAATCCCCCTCATGCATTTTGGTTTTACTTAAGATATTTCATATAATTTTCTGCTACTTGCCATCAAAAGTTCTGGCACTAAAAATTAAAATGTTAAATGATTGGTATGAATTTTACCATTTATACTGTACAATACCAGTTTTTAATGCACATATAAGAGCACCTAACTTATATGCAAAATCACCGCTATTACTCTATTCATATTTTATAGCCTGTTTTACATGTATAGTGGAGAAGGGAATTGCAACCCACTCCAGGACTCGTGCCAGGAAAAATCCCATGGACAGAGGAGCCTGGCGGGCTATGGTCCATAGGGTCACAGAGAGTTGGGACATGATGCAAACAACTTCACACACACACACACACACACACACACACGTACACATTTTGTTCTTACCAGAACAATGGATACTCTGTATGACATTAACATGTAACATAACATGGAACATAACACATAGTATAACATATTCCTGGGTTCCTAAGATAAGGACTTGAACTTCCTTGGGGGCCATTATTCTGTCTAACACAGTAAGGACCTTGGTGGCCCCATATGGCTAGCTTCAGCTTCTTGACAGCATAGTGATCTCAGGATAGTCAGACTTCTTCCATTGTGGTTGGTTGGCTCTTAGAGTGAACTTTCCAAGCAGAAAAGCCTCAATGGGCAAGCACTTATCAAGCCTCTGACTATGTAGAATTTGGCAACGTTCTATTGGCCAAAGCAAGTAATGTGCTGAAACCTGGAGTCAATGTGAAAAGGGGCCACACAAAGCAAAAGTACAGGGAGGCATGGTTTTTTCAGGGCCATTATTGCAACAGCTATGACAATCACAATTAGAATGTTCTGTCCAATAAGCTTTGCACATCCTCAAATGTCTAAAATTACAAAAGAGGCAGCATTGTAAATAGCACACGATGTTTGCTAACTCAGGAAATTATTATTCCTTTGAAGTACGATGAGAAGAGACATATTCTGACCCCACTGACCTGTGCATCTAACACAGATTCCCTGAGCACCTCTTGTGTCCAGGTCTTGTTGGGTGTTAAGCTCTTGAACTTTTTCACTGAGGGCTTCAGTAAGAAAGTTTCTTTTTCTCTTTTTATTTATTTTTTAAATTACTGTGGTAAAATATATATAACATAAAAATTACCACTTTAACTGTTTTTAGGTATATAGTTAAGTACATTGCTTTAAGTACATATATTCACATTGTTGTACAGTCATCACGACCATCCATCTCCAGAAGTTTTTCCAAACTGAAATTATCCATTAAACACTAACTCCTTATTATCCTCTCCCACAGCCCCTGGAAACCACCATTCTACTTTCTGTTTCTGTGAATTTGACTATTCTAGGTACCTCATAATGGGAATCTCACAATATTTGTTCTTTGTGACTGGTGTATTTCACTCAGCACAATGTCTTCAATGTTGATCCATTTTATAGCATGTGTCAGAATTTCATTCCTTTTTAAGGCTGAATAATATTCCACTGCAGGTATATACCACATTTTGTCTATCTATTCATTCATAGACATCTGTTTCCTCCTTTAGGCTATTGTGAATAATACAACTATGAGTATTGTTCTGCTGCATTTTTCTAACTGAAGTATAGTTGATTTACATATTATATTAGTTTTAGGTGTACAGCATAGTGATTCAGTATTTTTGCAGATTATACTGCAAGAATATTATATACAGGTTACCACAGGATAGTGGCTGTAATTCCCTGTGCTACACAGTACAATATATTCTTGTTGCTTATCTATTTTATACATAGTACTTTGTGTCTTTTAATCCCTAACCCCTAATTTGTCTCTCTTCCATTCCCTGTCTGCTTTGGTAAACTTTGGTTCCCTTTGTTTTCTTTATCTGTGAGTCTGTTTCTGTTTTGCACATATATCATTTGTATAATTTTTTAGACTCCACATATAAGTGATATAATATAGTATTTGTCTCTCTCTTCTGACTTATTTCACTAAGCATAATATTCTCTAGGTCCATCTATGTTGCTGCAAATGGCAGAATTTTGTTTTTTTGTTTTTTAATTTTGTTATTTTTTATGATTGAGTAGTATTCCATTGTATATGTATGCCGCATCTTCTTAAGCCATTCATCTGTTTATGGGCACTTGGGTTGCTTCCATGTCTTTGTTATTATAAATAGTGTGGCTATGAACACTGGGGTGCATGTATATTTTTGAATTAGTGTTTTAATTTTTTCTGTATAGGTACCCAGGAGTGGAATTGCTGGATCATGTGGTCATTCTGTTTTCAGTTTTTGAGGAAACTCCATATCATTTTCCATCAAGTCTGCATCAACTTACATTCCCAACAATAGTGTAGAAAGGTTCCCTTTTCTCCATATTCTTGGCAACACTTCTTACTTTTAGACGTTTTGATGACAGCCATTCTGACAGGTGTGAGATAATATCTTGTTGCTTTGACTTGTGTTTCTTTAATAATTAGCAAATGTTGAGAATTTTTTCATGTGCCTGTTAGTCATCCATCTGTATTCTTTGGGAAAATGTCTATACAGGTTTTTTGCCCATTTTTTATTGCATTGTTTGGTTTTTCAATATTGGGTTATATGAGCTGTTTGAATATTTTGGATATTAACCCCATGTCAGTGTATCATTTGCAAATATTTTGTCCCATTCCATAGGTTGTTTTTTACTTTTATTGATGGCTTTTCTTTGCTGTGCAAAAGCTTTTAAGTTTAATTAGATCCCATTTGTTTATTTTTGCTTTTATTTCTTTGTTCTTGAGAGACTAAAACCAAAAAATATTGCTATGACTCACGTCAAAGAGTGTTCTGCCTGTGTTGTCTTCTGGGAGTTTTATGGTTTCCATCTCCATAGCTAGATCTTTAAATCATTTTGAGTTAATTTTTATATGGTGTGAGAGAATGTTCTAATTTCATCATTTTACATATGGTTATCCAGTTTTCCCAGGACCACTTTTCTCCATTGTATATTCTTGCCTGCTTGGGCATAGATTAATTGATGGTAGTTGTGTGGGTTTATATCCAGAGTCTCTATTCTATTCCATTGATCTGTGTGTGTTTTCATGTCAGTATCACACTGTTTTGATTACTGCAGCTTTATGGTATAGCCTGCTTTAGTATTTTGGAGTATTTTGTGATTCCATATAAATTATAGGATTATTTTTTCTAGTTCTGTGAATAATGGATATTTTGATAAGGATTGCATTCAATCTGTAGGTTGTTTTGAGTTCAAGACAGGGACTGGTTACCAGAAAGACCAAGCCATGATTAGAAGCTTGGAACTTCTAGCCCCACCCCCCAATTTCTGGGAAGGTGAGAAGGGCTGGAGATTGACAGCTTCTCAAAGAGACCCCTATGTACTCAGGGGGAGAAAGAAAGAAAATGTCTCTTGTTGGATCCACTATTATTGTGGAGCTCAGTTTCCATGCTCTAAACAATACTGAATATTTCCTCAGCCCCCTCACCTTCCCATGTCAGATGTCTAACCTACATAACTGTAAGGTAATCTATGTCTGTTGCTTTAAGCCATTACTTGTGGTAATTTGTTACAATAGCCATAGAAAACGAATAGTGACAAATAGTGACATGGGGTCGCAAAGAGTCGGACTAAGCAACTTTCAATTTCAAGAATCATTATGTCAGCTAGTTACTGTATCTATTCAGCTGTCCCCTGGTCATTGGAGTTCACCCCTGATTAGGGTCCTTGAATCTCCAGGGGTTGCCCTCTATCCCAAGCTCCTTCTGCATCTCTTCTCCCAGTTTTCTAGCCTCATAGTCACCTTCTCCTGTGGGTCCTCAACTCTTGGTGTATCTCTCTCAGTCTGCTTGCTGGCAACAGCCTGCCTGAAACATACCAAAAACAGGAACATCTTATTTACACTTACTTTCATCACTTCTGCCTTACTTTTCTATTTGCTGCTGTAATAATTTCAGTTCAGTCCAGTTCAGTTGCTCAGTCATGTCCGACTCTTTGTGACCCTATAAACCGCAGCACGCCAGGCCTCCCTGTCCATCACCAACTCCCAGAGTCCACCCAAAGTCATGTCCATTGAGTCAGTGATGCCATCCAACCATCTCATCCTCTGTCATCCCCTTCTCCTCCTGCCCTCAATCTTTCCCAGCATCAGGGTCTTTTCAAATGAGTCAGTTCCTCACATCAGGTGGCCAAAGTATTGGAGTTTCAGCTTCAACATCAGTCCTTCCAATGAACATTCAGGACTGATCTTCTTTAGGATGGACTGGTTGGATCTCCTTGCAGTCCAAGGGACTCTCAAGAATCTTCTCCAACACCACAGTTCAAAAGCATCAATTCTTTGGCACTCGGCTTTCTTTATAGTCCAACTCTCACATCCATACATGACTACTGGAAAAAATATCACAAATTTAATAAGTTAAAACAACACAAATTTGTTCTTACAGTTCTTTAGGTTAGAAGTCTGACATGGGTCACACTGGGCTAAAATCTATCAAGATGTGACCAGCCCTGCATTTATTCTAGAGGGTCTAGGGAAAGAATATATTTCCTTATCTTGTCTAACTTACAGACTTGAAAGTGTTAGTCCCTCAATCATGTCTGACTCTTTGCAACCCCATGGACTGCAGCACGCCAGGCTTCCCTGTCCATCATCAACTCCTGGAACTTGCTCAAGCTCTATCGAGTCGGTGATGCCATCCAACCATCTCATCCTCTGTCATCCCCTTCTCCCACCTTCAATCTTTCCCAGCGTCAGAGTCTTTTCCAATGAGTCAGTTCTTCACATCAGGTGGCCAAAGTATTGGAGTTTCAGCTTCAGCATCAGTCCTTCCAATGAATATTCAGGACTGATTTCCTTTAGAATGGACTGGTTGGATCTCCTTGCAGTCCAAGGGACTCTCAAGAGTCTTCTCCAACACCACAGTTCAAAAGCATCAATTCTTCAGTGCTCAGTTTTCTTTATAGTCCAACTCTCACATCCATACATGACTACTGGAAGAACCACAGCTTTGACTAAACGGAACTTTGTTGGCTAAGTAATGTCTCTGCTTTTTAGTATGTTGTCTAGGTTGGTCATAGCTTTTCTTCCAAGGAGCAAGAGTGTTTTAATTTCATGACTGCAGTCACCATCTGCAGTGACTTTGGAGCCCCAAAAAATAAAGTCTGCCACTGTTTCCATTGTTTCCCCATCTATTTGCCATGAAGTGATGGGATGGGATACCATGATCTTAGTTTTCTGAATATTGAGTTTTAAGCCAGCTTTTTCACTCTCCTCTTCCACTTTCATCACGAGGGTTATTAGTTCTTCTTTGCTTTCTGCCATAAGGATGGTGTCATCTTCATATCTGAGGTTATTGATATTTTTCCCGGCAATCATGATTCCAGCTTTTCATCCAACCCAGCATTTCGCATGATGTACTCTGCATATAAGTTAAATAAGCAGGGTGACAATATACAGTCTTGATGTATTCCTTTCCCGATTTGGAACCAGCCTGTTGTTCCATGTCCAGTTCTAACTGTTGCTTCTTGACCTGCACACAGATTTCTCAGGAGGCAGGTGAGGTGATTTGGTATTCCCATCTCTTTAAGAATTCTCCAAAGTGTTGTGGTTCACACAGTCAAAGTAGCCTGCTAGGCTCCTCTGTACATGGACTTCTCCAGGCAAGAATACTGGAGTGGGTTGCATTTCCTTCTTCAGGGGATCTTTCTGACCCAGGGATTAAACCCGCATCTCTTATGTCTCCTGCATTGTTAGGTGGGTTCTTTACCACTAGCACCACATGGTCAAGCTCAAAGAGGCTACCTGCATTCCTATGTTTATGCCCCCTTCCTCCATCTTCAAAGCCACCAAGAACAGGTCATATCCTTCTCACATATCACTTGGACCATTCCATGATCATATCTCCCTCTGACTCTTCTCTTCTACCTCTCTCTTCCACTTTTAAGGACCCTTGTAAATATATTGGGCCAATCAGATTATTCAAGGTAATCTTTCTATTTTAAGATCAACTGATTAGGGACTTCCCTGGTAGTCCAGTGGTTAAGACTCTGCTTCCAGGTACTGACAAAAAAAAAAAATCAGTTGATTAGCAACCTTTATCTGCAACCTTTATCTGCAACCTTAATTCCCCTTTGCCATCTAACATTTTCACATGTTCTAGGAATTAAGGTGTGGATATCATTGGAAGAGCCTTTATTTGTGGCTAAAAGCACAAATAAAAAGTCTCCTTTTCTTCTCCCTCTGGGCTTCCTCTATGCTTACTCCTCAATCAGGTCATTATTCAGTTCAAGGGCTGGTACTTGAGAAAGAAGTTTTCTACCAATTATCACCTCACTTTGTACAGAATCACTTGTTCATTTTGTTAGTCTATAAATGAATGAGTCACCCTTCAAAGTCCTAGAAAAAGATGAGAAGGCAATCCTAGCCACTTTTAGACTGCCTTGTACTTGATCAAAAGTCTTAACTACTTGACTTTGAGGTTTTGGCACTCTGTACAAAGTTAGTAGCTGCTCTTAGGAAATGGAATTCAGTGTCATTCAGATTGATTGTCAGGCCCATAAAATGGAAGCAGTAATGTCATTTGTGATTTGGGACATTACGCCTGAGGCCTCAAAGCTCTTCCTGAACAGAGGAACAGTGAGGAAAAGGGGAGATGGAATGAGAATGTCCTTGAAATCTTTTTATATTAAAATAATTTTAATAAGATTAAGTAAACTGCAAAAGCATTCTCAAGGCCTGGAGCAATGAGATTTTATAGCAAGAATATGAGAAGAAGGACTGGATTCCCACCCAGTTTTTATCACTAATTTGTAGACACTATCCAAGATGCCTTCAAGTTTAATCTTCAGAACAAGGAGGAAGACACTTGGCACCAACCACCTGTGTGCTAATCAAGACCAGGAAAACAATTCTTGCTCCTCCTACAGTTGATAGGAGATTTGAGAGGATGGTTTCTTGCTTGCAACTCTGTTAAGAGTCTGCATCTGATGGGACTGAGTTATGGAATGAGTTGGTCTGGATGATCTCCAAGGCGCCCTTAGGCTGTGTCTATCTGGCGTTCAGTGACACAGTCTTACTCAACTGACAACCACTGCTCTGCCCTTGGATGGCCCCAATCTCTGCTGCTCTTCAGGACTAATCTTCTCCGTGGCCTTGCTTGTGGCTTAACACTGCACTTCCCTCTTCCTTCCTGAAAGATGAATCAGATTGGCATGACTCTTGCCACTCTCTGTGAGAACTAAGCAAATGTACTAGTGTGCATGTGGTGTGTCTTTTTTTCCAGCAGTTAGTAACATTTATGATGCATCAATCTTATCAGGCAAATAGAGCCCATTGGTTTACATCCTTGGTCAGAAAATAACAAGCTAGTGTACTGCCTATTTTATTCTGTTATCAGTCAGGCTTCCCAGGTGGTACTAGTAGCAAAGAACCCACCTGCCAATGCAGGAGATGTAAGAGACATGGGTTTGATCCTTGGGTGGGGAAGATCCCCTGGAGAAGGGAATGGCTACTCACTCCAGTATTCTTGCCTGGAGAATCCCATGGACAGAGGAGCCTGGTGGGCTATAGTCCACAGCATTGCAAAGAGTTGGACATGACTGAAGCAACTTAGCACACACATATGCATGGTGTCAATCTGTTTGGACTAATATAACAAAAATACCATAAACTGAATGGCTTATAAACAACAAACATATATTCTGTACAATTCTGGAAGCTGGAGAGTCCAAGATCAAGGCACCAGAAGATTTGGTCTCTGTTAAGGGAATGCTTTGTCATAGACAGTGTCTTCTCACTATGTCCTCACATAGTGAAAGAGGCAAGGGAGCTCTCTGGAGTCTCTTTTACAAGGGCACTAACCTCATTCATGAGGGCTCTAACCACATGATGTAATCATTTTTCCAAAGGCCCTGTCTGAAAGTATATCATAGTGGGGGGTTGGGTTTTCAATATACAAATTGGAGGAGGAACACAACTAGTTTATAGCATAAGGAGTTTATAAATAAGGAATTTTCTTTTTTTATTTTTTAATTAGAGGATAAATGATTTGCAATGTTGTGTTGGTTTCTGCCATACAACATGAATCAATAATAACTATATATATAGTTATGATATATAGATATGATACATATATATATATATATATATACATATTCTTATATATCCTAGGAATTTTCAAGTGAGATTCAGGAACAAAACCCAATTTACAATTTTGTATGTGTGTGTATGAATTACATTTTTCTTAGAAGAGGATCAGATTTCCAACAGAATTCATGTGCAAATAAAAGGTAAGACTAACAAATGTAAAAGAATGTTCTATCACCATAGAGTCAGGATCAATCACTGTCTACCTCTAATGGAGGCACTCAGGGAGCCAAAGGAACTACAGAAGTAATATCATTAAAAAATTTTTTTGGCTACGTTGCATAACTTGTGGGATCTTAGTTTCCCAACCAAAAATTGAACCTGTGCCCTGGGCAGTGAAAGTGCAGTCCTAGCCACTGGACCACCAGGGAACTCCCCACTAATAATTTAACGCATTTTATATCAGGCACGAGCTCAGTCATGTCTGACTCTTTGTGACCCCACAGACTGCAGCCCACCAGGCTCCTCTGTCCATGCAATTTTCCAGGCAAGAACACTGAAGTGGGTTGCCATTTCCTAGTCCATTATATTAAGCATCATGTAGTAAAAATCCTCTTCATTAACCACTCCTTAGCGAACTTTCCAACTTAACCAATGCTCTCTGTTTCAACTACAAAATACACTCATTGCTGCCTCCAGCCTTGAGCCCAGCACTCTCCCACACTTTTGGTCCCACCCGTGGATTTGATTCATACCAAGATTCAGTGACGGTTCTTGCCCATCCTATTCATGCCAGGATATTATGTTTCTTTGATTTGGTTAAAAACATGAAAATTTGATTAAATATGAACATAAAAAGAAAGTTGCAAAGTTGAATTCTTTTCAGATTCTTAATTAAGGCAACTTGATTTTTTTTATATAATTGCAGAAATTTAAGGAAAATATGAAAAAGTTTCTGTACTCTGATTGCATGACAGGTAACTTTTAGTTCCTGCTTCACTTTAAAGAAAGTGGCGATTACAGAAGAATGTGGTTTGTGCAAGCAGAGAGATACTCAAGAAAAAGCCTTGGTCCTTCATCAAAGGATTGGGGGATTGATGCAAATTTATGTTTTGAGTTAAATAAAAAACTTCAAGAAAACTTCAGAAGTGTACAAATCATTTTTATGATTCCCAGATTGAACCAATTTTTCCTATAAGCCAAACAACCATGGATTCTCATTGAAATGATTTAGAGCAATTCTACTGTATTGGGATCCCAGATAAGGAAAAAAAGTGGGTTTCAGAACCCATGATTTTCAAGGATCTTCATATTAGTGTACTTTCACTGACCCAGGAAAAAAAAGTAAATGGATATTTTCAACTCTACAGATGATTCCACATGCAGGATCAACATGTCCTTTACATAAAATGTAGGCTTTCTGTGTCAGTTTGAATCCTACAGGAATCAGATGCTCAAGTAAGATTAGATGTGCAAGGAATCTATTGAGGGAAATTTGTGTGAAAGAAAAAGGGGAAAGCTAGCGGGGAGAGGCTTAGACCAAGATGCAGGTAGAGCAATAAAAATGGAAGATTGGGTAGAAGGAGCCACAGATGGCAGCACAGCTCTGAGAAAGTCTCAGCAGATGGGGAGAGCCAGAAAAAAAGTTTGCCTATGCGAGATGACCCATGTAAGACTGAAATGACCCAACCTTAGTACTCCTGATGTGTTCTGCCATGCCAGAATGTGAATGTGGCAGTGGATTCTAAAGATGTGGGAACTGCAGCCTGTTGACTGACTATCCTTAGTTACATGACTGTGGACACCTTTCCTATTAGAAACCATGACCATTGGAAATAAACACCATTCTCTAGGGAGGCTCAGACCAGTAGGGTATATGGAAGACCAATTATGTCCAGTTGTTGTTATGTCCAGTCACTCAGTCACGCCCAAGTCTTTGCGACCCCATGGACTGCAGCACGCCAGGTTTCCCTGTCCTTCACTATCTCCCGTAGTTTGCTCAAACTCATGTCCATCGAGTTGGTGATGCCATCCAACCATCTCATCTTCTGTCATCCCCTTCTCCTTCTTCCTTCAATTTTTCCTAGCATCAGGGTCTTTTC
This sequence comes from Odocoileus virginianus, assembly GCF_023699985.2. NCBI lineage: Eukaryota > Metazoa > Chordata > Mammalia > Artiodactyla > Cervidae > Odocoileus > Odocoileus virginianus. The sequence goes on from NC_069708.1 coordinate 16,287,607, forward strand.
CAGTGAATCAGCTCTTCGCCTCAGGTGGCCAAAGTATTGGAGCTTCAGCTTCAGCATCAGTACTTCCAGTGACTATTCAGGTTTGATTTCCTTTCAAAAGTCTTCTAAGAAGGACTCATCTTTATTTATCTACCTGCATCTGAAATGTTGTGGCAACGGTAACTTGTCACAGATTCGATGTAAAGCTTGTGAAATCTTTACCCAGGCATAGAAACAAATGCTTCCTTGGCAGACCGACTTCAGAGTTAGCAGGTATTTGGTGTGCACCTATTATTGCTGTGCCAGGCACTGTTACAGAGGTATACAGTGGTAGCCTGTGCAGACAAAGCCTCCTGGAGCTAACACTCTAGCCAGGGGGACAGACAATAAGCTAACCAATCTATGGACAAGATAGAAATAAGTCCCATGGAGAAAATCAAAGAGTATAACATTTTAGAAGGGGGCTGGATAGACATTGTGGTCAAAGGATTATGGAGAACTACCTCTCTGAGGAAGGGACATTTGAGGCAAAACCAAATTAATGAAAGAGGATGAGACTCTGGGGCAGAGGAAATAACAAAAGCAGAGATTGTCAAGTGAGAGACACATTGGTGCAAACGGAAAAATGCCCGTTGGAGAGATAGGAGCCAGCTGAGGTGGGGCTCATGGGTCATGAGAAGGAGTCTTGATTCTATTCCAAGTGTGATAAAGGGTTCTAAGTAGGGGACCCACATGACCAGATTTACATCTTAACTTTGGTGGTTCCAGAATGTCTATATGGAAAGAATTTGAAAGTGGTAAGATGCTTACAAGGGGGGTGATCTGGAGGAGGGGTGAGGAGGGTTGGTGGACACAGGGAGATGAGAGGTGGCATAAAGCAGCATATTGCTGCATAAACTTGAGAAAATATCCACTGTGTCTACCAAAGAATGTGGGGAGGGGGCAGGTTTAGTAGTGATTATGGGTTGATTAAGAGCTTCCCTGGTAGCTCAGATGGCAAAGAATCCTCCTGCAATGCAGGAGACCCCAGTTCAATCTCTGGGTTGGGAAGATTCCCTGGAGAAGGGAATGGCTACCCACTCCAGTATTCTTGCCTGGAGAATCCTACAGATAGAAACTGGTAGGCTACAGCCCATGGGGTCGCAAAGAGTCGGACATGACTGAGCTAATACTTTCACTTTTCTATCATGGGCTGATTAAAGTGTCTAAAACTCAACTCACGCTCATCCCCAGACATCAGCACTGTATTTTTTTTTAGATCACCATGCATATTGTGTAGAGAATGAACATAGAGGAGCAAGAGTAGATGCCTGGCAGCTAGGTAGAATGCTGGTTGCAGTGGTACAGGTAAAAGGTGAGATTGGCTTGAATTAAGGAGGCATTTATGGTTGTGGAGCAAAGTGGATTGATTGAAAATATTTGTTTTTCTCTGAGAGCATGAGTGACAGAGCACTGGTTCTGTGGCATCCTGGGCATTGTAGAACACTCCTCCAAGCTGTGCCCTTTTCCTTTCTCTTTATGGTATATTTCTGAAATCAGATGTGTGGCAGACACTGTGGGTAATCAGGGATCACCTCAAGCCCTTTTAACTATTCCCATGTGCCTGTCTCCTGGCTGTATTGTGCTTTTGCCAATAATGGCCTTGTGACTCTTCTTCACAGGACCATCCTCCGGTTGCTGAAGGGCCTTGCCCAAATATGACGTCTGGAAGTGTCTAGAACTTTCCATTCCTCCCCCCCTCACCTTACCGTCTGCCTAATCAGACCTTAGCCAATGACCAACAAGAATGGGAGTATGAAAGTCCAGCCTCTTTGCCCTGGGTTGAGATGACTTTGAGGTATACCTTATTTCATCAGAGCTCCCCACTGGATCAAAGGAGGCTGCTCTCCATGACTTTGCCCACATACCCATCTCACTTGGCTTCTCCACTGTCCTATCCCCTCCATTTCCTTGTTTGCTTCTTCTGGGAGTTTCTGGAAAAACCCACTTGCACACAAATCCTTATGTCAGAGTGTACTTCTGAAGACCTCAGTCCAAGGCTCTCTGCTCCATTCCCACCACTCTCTCTTAATACAAACCACCATCTCTTACACTGTACCACTGGAGCAAGCATCATACTGTTTCTGAGATTTTTCTGCCATCAGTCTTATCATATGACGGTCACCTGGGTGACTCTCTTTCATGGACGTCACTCCCAGGGTAGCCTTTTCTCTGCCATTGAAGAAAGACTATTGTGCAATTGGTTAAGAGTATCATCATTATAGGCATAACATCAATTCTGGTTTATTTTATTAAAAATAAAAAGCTAAAAATCCACAAATGTCAGCACGTTATCTATTACTAATAATAAAATTTTTGTGATATATCCTAACATTGATCATTACATACCAGAAAGATCTGAAAGGATGATACAGAATCCAATGAGACTTAAGATAAGACTATATAAGAAAAAATACTTACCTTACCCAAAGCACAGTTAACACAGGGCGAGCAGGAACAGAGAACAACCTAATCCATTTCCCTTTTCATCATAAAGCTATCCTTTTGTGAAAATAGCAAGTAGAAATATTTAAGTATTAAGTTGCACCATATGAAATCTCCATCAGCATTTTCATATGGTTCAACCTAACTAATTATGAACTTTGGCTGGATTTTATAGATTTTATAGATACACTATAGATTTAAAGAGGCCCTGCCTCACTCTTAACCTTGGCCAGATACCTTCTTAAATAAACTGTACTTAATTTCAAACAAACCCATCTGGGAACGTCCACTCTAGGGCTAAGTAAATGGATCACAATCGTTTTCATAGATTCAAAGCCTTCCTGGAAATTGCAGCGAGCCCAGGTCTTTCTTCACCCTTTAGGCATCACCTCACTACTAATGGGAATGAGACTGGAGGGCATTTCTTACCATTCCCCAGGGAGTATTAGCCTCTACTCGAACCCTTCCAGTCGCTTGTTTTGGCACTCACCTCTTAAGACAAGCACTGAGCATAAGACAGAAGACCTAAGCATGAATCAGACTCAACTATGTTCTGACTCTGTGACCATAGACTTCTTTTCTATTACAAACCCCTTCCCGCCTTAAATACAAACATTGTCTTATTCTTTTAATTAATGGCTGCAATATATGCTGTCTTTCCTTCCTTTATGTTGAGGAAAACATGATTTATTTTCAAGTTAGTTTTAATATTGAAAGTAGAAACAAACAAAAAAAAAGCAAGAAAAACCAAGGCTGCAGGTGCCTGACTATCCTCAAAATGGTATATTCAAATAAATATCTATTTATTTACTCCTATTATAGAAACAGATAGCATCATGTGTTAGTTGCATTCCCAATGTTGTACATGGCATTGTAACATTTTATCTCTCCCGGGACCATCTACAAAACATGGGGGAGGGAATGTGTCCTCACTCATGGTTCCTTCAGGGGATTTGCTCCCATGGGGTTGCCCAACTTGAATCAACTGATGCTTCAAGTCAAGTTGCTTTTTCCTTAACTGAGAAACCAAAGAGAGACCACAGTTAATAATAGTCTTAAAAATAACATCTTGGGAATAATCATCACATGTTTCTTTATTACAGGAAATGCATACCAAATGTCGCCTTGTATTTAAACCCAAAAAGTGGGCAGAGTGTGGGCAGACAATTACACCAGAGGCTATTTAAGGAGGGCAGGTTTTCCATGACTGGCCACAGTTGGCCTTAGAAGTCCATCTGCTCCTGACTTAATTTCACATCTAACTATTAGCACAGGTGCCACTGCTAAGTGTTATAGAAACAAAAGTGATTGTCATGTAACCTTTAAGGATGTGAGTGATTCATTCAAATCCCTCTGGCCTGACCACACACCCAGTATGGGTAAGGAACAAAAACAAAGAAGAAACTTGCAAGGACTATGTCTTGTGGTTTTTTAGTCCTTGGAACCAGACATGAATTTAATTTCAAGACCCCTTGAACATAGAGGCCCTTTGATGATTCTCCCCACTTTCCTGAAACACATTCTAGCCAAATGCTGTAGGGGACATCAGAGCCAGCTAAATAATTGGCGGCGCCCTGTGTGAAATGAAAGTGTAGGCTCTCTTTTCTAAAAAGCAGGAAAAAAGGTGCCACTAAAGTTACCAAGGTATAAAACCTTTTCTTTTCTTCTGCAGTTTCTCTCTTGCCTTGTCCTGAAGTTTTTCATTTGCTATTTAATGTCATTCTAAGTAAAGAAAAAATTAAAATTTCAAATTTTAAATTATTAGCATGAGTTTGCCGTTAATCTTATATTGCATGGTGCCAGTTACAAATGCAAAAATAAGACCATTTAACCCATGGGTGAAATTACTGAAATTCAGATTCCCTAGCTCATACATATGTGTGTATTTTGTCCTCATCAGAAAAGTGGAAATAGTGCCCCAAACGAGCCTGTTTTTATTTCACTTCTTCATATGCACACATTCTATTATTATGCTAAGTGACATAAGTCAGAGACAAATACTGTATGATATCACTTGCAGGTGGCATCTAAAAAATACAACAAACTAGTGAGTACAACAAAAAAGATGCAGAGTCACAGATATAGAAAGCAAACTAGTGGTTACCAGTAGCGGGGAGGATAGGGGTAGAGAAGAAAGAGGTGCTACAAGGGTCTACTGTACACCACAGGGAATATAGCCAATATTTTATAATAACTATAATTGGAGTATCACTTTTAAAAATTGTGGATCACTATATTGTATACCTGTAGTTTAGGTAATATTGCACATCAACTATACTTCAATTTTAAAAAGAAAAAAAGAAAAAACCACTCTCAGTCTTGGTTTCTGATAAGTAAGGAAGCACTGGAATGAGTAGGAACTATGGGCTGTCCCATTTTTCTCTTTCCTTCTATCTCATCATTTTCTATGTGAGTGGTTGGCCAATACAAGGAAGTATTAATAATACAAGTAAGATAAAGTTCTTTATTCCTTCATGTGTCTTAGAACACCCTGCTTTCATTCTGCAATCGAAGCCAGTTCTGGTTCTAATGGAAAGTCTCACCTCACAGTCTGTCAGCTACCTCACTTACTCAGATATAGGTTGAACACACTTGGCATCTCCCTGAACTCACATCATACAACATCCATGCATGCAGTCGTGTCCAATTCTTTGCAACCCTATCGACTATAGCCCACCAGGCTCCTCTGTCCATGAAATTCTTCAGGCAAGAATACTGGAGTGAGTTGCTATTACCTTCTTCAGGGAATCTTCCCAATCCAGAGATCAAACCTGCATCTCCTGCATTGCAGGGGGATTCTTTACTACTGAACCATTGAGGAAGCCCACATGATAGATCCACTGGAATTCTGTGCTCGTGGGACATCATGAATGGTACATGCTAATGGGGCAGCTAATGGGGCTTCCCAGGTGGGGCTAGTGGTCAAGAACCTGCCTGCCAATGCAGGAGATGTAAGAGATGCGGGTTCGATTCCTTGATAGGGAAGATGCCCTGGAGAAGGGCATGGCAACCAATTCCAGTATTCTTGCCTGGAGAATCTCATGGACTGAGGAGCCTAGGGGGCTACAGTCCATGGGGTCACAAAGAGTCGGACACGACTGAAGCAACTTAGCATCAGCATAGCATCAGTGAGGCAGCAAGGAACAGCAGATACTCATATCACTAATACCTCCTCTATTCTCACACATGCTCCCTTATTCCATCAGATTTCACTAAAAAAAAAAAGCACAAGTTCAAAAGCAAAATTTAATAAGGTCAAGAAGGTGATATCAGGGAATTAAACCAAAGTGCCAGACCTTTCCGAGTGTGGGCCTCTGTATAACTTCTCTGATGGCTCAGACAGTAAAAGAATCTGCCTGCAATGCAGGAGACCTGGGGTTCAACCCCTGGGTCCAGAAGATGCCCTGGAGAAGGGAATGACTACCCACTCCAGTATTCTTGCCTGGAGAACCCCATGGACAGAGAAGCCTGGCGGGCTACAGTCCATCGGGTCGCCAAGAGTCGGACATGGCTGAGTGACTAACACTACAACTCTGTATAACTACACAGATTGCACACCCTTGAAGCTGACCCTGGGGGGCACTCCTTTTCATACTTCAGCATTTATTGAGCCTCAAATATGTGTGAAAAAGGTGAACGAGACAGGCAGACAAAGTGCTACCCTTGGAGTCTATGAGGGGCAGTTTGGGTGATGGCTATGTTCATGTTTCCAATAGAGGAGTTATTTGCTTAGTTTCTAAAATGATGCTTAAAGTTTCAGGAGACTATCTAGCACTGCTGGGATATGCCTCATCCCCAAAGGTGCAATCCTTTGAGCTTAATAGGGAAAAATACAAGATCTGTACCTCCTGAGACTTCACACCAAACTTGTGAGCTCAACTTGACATTCACAATTTATTACCCAGGTGGCTTATTGTAAACAGGCTACCAAGAACAAGGTGACCAGAAACAGCTCCCAACAACTTGCCTAAACAGTAAACTCATGAGCTCTTGTGGCAGAATTATAGAACTTGAAGTAGTTGCAGAAAGCAATGAATTCTGTGAGACTTTTATTTTTAATTTGGCAAAATACACAAAATATAAAAGGTTCCATCTTGACCATATTAAAGTACACAGTTTGGTAGTGTTAACTATATTCATGTGTCATGCAAGTAATCTCCAGAATTCTTTCAGCTTGCAAAACTGAAACTCTGTACCCATTAAACAGCAACTCCCCATTTTCCCCTCCCTCCAGCTCTTGGCAACCACCATTCTACTTTCTATTTTTATGAGCCTGACTATTCTATATACCTTATACAAATAAGTGGAATTATACAGCATGTCTTTTTTTGTGACTGGTTTATTTTGCTTAGTATAATGTCCTCATACAACCATGCTGTAGCATGTGTCAGAATTTCCTTTTTTGAAGGCTGAAGAACATTCCTTGTTTTAGACATATCAACAGCACATTTTGTTTATCCATTCATCCATAAGTGAACACCTAGGTTGTTCCTACCTCTTGGTTATTGTGAATAAAGCTGCTATGAACCTGGGTGTACAATATCTCTTCAAGACCCTGCTTTCAGTTCTTTTGGCTACAAACCCAGAAATGGAACTGCTAGAGAAAACAATTATTTGAAATCACACTTAGAGGGGCATGATCTATGTTGGGAGATCAGATGATGTTGAAATTGTCAGGAGACTACCTACCGTGAGAGTTTGAGGGGTAAGAGATGAAACATGGAAGGATCGAGTTTAAAAAAAAAAAGTGTATCCCATGCAGTTGTTCAACACTGTGGCTTTCCAAACTGGACAGACAGAATCACTGGCTGAAGTAAGCATCAAGCCAAATACTCTAACCAAAAAAACTCTGGATTGTAATCAAGTGAAGCTAAAATAAGTACTCTGAAGATGTGTAGAAGAAATATTGAGCATCCAATGGTTCTTGGAAAGACAAAACTATTAAGACACTGTTTATAGGTTTTTAACACAGCACTTGGAGCAATGCAAAAGAACCCTCTGCAGCAAGAGAGCAATCTTCAGGCAAAAAACAATGTCCCTAGTGAGATATTAGCACTAAGCCCTGAAGTAACCTCGCTGAAGATACGTCAGCATTCAACACTTAGACAGTCAACACCCTAGCAGACTACATTGATGGATTTTAGAATTATAGAACTTTCAACCTTATAAGAACATTACAGGTCATCTAGTCCAACTCTCCTAATTATAAAAGGAAGAAACCAAGGCTCGGAGTTGAAGGGACTTTCCCAAGACCACAAAGCTAGTTGTTGACACAGTAGGGTTGAATTTCTCAGTTCTAGTGGTGAATCTGTTAATATAGTTTAAGCCCGAAAAGACAAGAGCTTCTGGGTTATTTTCTATAGAACAGCCAAGCTATCATTGATGTTGTCCAAGCATACTATCCCAATCCAGGGGTGGAACAGAGACTTTTTCTAAGATACATCAAGATGTTTGATTGTTTGCAGTCAATCAGAATCATGAAGGCAGTAGTCAGTGCCTCAAATGGCTATACAGATATTTCTGACCTCCTTTAAGTTAATTTAAGACACCAAGACTTCAGATAGTGTTAGTCGTTCAGTGGTGTCCAACTCTTTGAGGCCCCATAAACTGTAGCCCACCTGGCTCCTCTGTCCATGAAATTCTCCAGGCAAGAACACTGGAGTGGGTAGCCATTCCCTTCTCCTGACCCAGGGATTGAATCCAGGTCTCCTGCATTGCAGGCAGATTCTTTACCGTCTGAACCAGGTAAGCCCTCAGAATGTTCCTGTTAAAATGGAAATATATTCCCTAAGAGTAGTTATACATGAATTCATTATGGACATTAACACACTAGCAGGAATTCATTGATCAGATTAGTTAATAGTTAGTCATCATCTCACCAAACAAACAATCTCCTGGCACTCAGGGACAAGGACTTGGGACCTATGCATTTTTGTCAAGGGGAAAATTCACTTCTCTAACAATGTCACCACCAATGGCTATTAAGAATGCCACAATTGATGGTTAATGTCTACCTGACCCACACTATGTACAGCATGAAATAATTTTTGATTATTCAACAACTTTTAAGACAAAAGGTGGATATGTAATATCGAACTTTCAAGCTGTACTTTAAACTGTCCATACGTCCCCCTGTAATATTCCTACTTGACAGAGAATAATTTACCTTTAACTAAGATAGCAGCCAAGTTCCTATAACAGGAAGGAAAAGGAAACATTAGGGAAAAACCTGTGATATTTCACCAATGGTGGAGTCACCCAGTTTGAGGGAATGGCGCTTCCTCTGTTACTAGACAATTGGGACAAATGGATATGTGAATAGACCTTTTGGGAGTTGGCTACGATTAAAGCAGAGTGAATATTTATTTTCTTCTCAGTATTTTTATTTTTCTTATATCCTTATACTGCATTTTGATTCAGCCACTAGAGACCGTGAAGTTTCAGAAATGCTCAGGGAAACCCCATAGGAGTTGTCGTTATTTTCCATTCTCTGGTTCATGTGTCTGCTTTGCCACCAGCCATGCTGGGTGGCTGGTTTGCTGGACCCAACTCTTGGTACCCAGGAAATTCCAGAGCTGCCAGGATCACTGGGGTCAGTCACAGAGAAATCCATACCACACTGATGCATTAATACATATTTGTGCAGAGAACTTGTTTCACACAATTCTGAGGACGTCTCGGAATGGCAAATTGGTTTTGGGGAAGATCCTAGAGAACTTACTTCTCAGAGAAACTAAGAATTCATAAACCTCAAAGAAGAATGTGTGTGCACTAAGTTGCTTCAGTCTTGTCCGACTCTGCAACCCTATAGACTGTAGCCCGCCAGGCTCCTCTTTCCATGGGATTCTCCAGGCAAGAATACTGAAGTGGGTTGCCATGCCCTCCTCCAGGGAATCTTCCCAACTCTGGGATCGAATCTGCAGTCTCTTATTGGCAATCAGGTTCTTTACCACTAGCGCCACCTGGGAAGCCCCAAAGAATACTACAATTAAATGGTCACAGAGGTAGATTCCTGGGCAAGCCTGTATTCCTTCATTGCCTTATTGGACTTCTGCTGAATTCTGGTTGACCACTTACCCCTTTCCTGCTCCCACATCCAATCACTAACATAACAAACACCCTAATTAATGTAGCAACAAAGCACCATTCTGAGTGGTTATCTACATTATCTCATTTATCTCCCCCCACTCGCCACCCACCCTGCCACTTTGTTAGATAAGGGATATCACCGTTATCCTTTTCACAGATGAGAAAATTGAGATACAGAGAAGTGCAATGACCACCCCAGGTCACAGAATGAACAGGAAAGTAGGACCCAGACCCAGCGCTGTGAACTACAAAGTTCGTGGTCTTCACCACATGTTATTTTGTCTCCTGAGCATCTTGCTTTCTTTGGGAAGTGGGGAGGCCCCCCATTCTTCTATTTCATTCTCCATTTCCCCAACCCTGTCCTCTGGAGCCTCAGCCATGGGGCCTCCTCAGGAAGGGCTGGGCAGGCTTTGAGGAAAGAATCTTTCCCCTCGGTTTACTAAAAGCTGCCAAAGGTTAACAAGGCCCAGTCCCTTCCACAGGCAATGCCCCACTCTGGGCCCAAAGCATGGAGTCTGGCTGCCTGCTAAAGAGTTTCCATTCCCAAGGGGAAGACTGCCCAGGAGAGATGGCCATCTGGGAACAACCTTCCTGGTGTTCCTTTGGCTACACATTTTGTTGATTTCCCTAAGTGTGTTTTCTTATGGGGTTTCTGTTTCTTTTCTGGCTGGGTTTGTGACTTTACTTCATTTCTGTTTATTTCTTGTTATTTGGCCCAACACACTTGTTTTCATTTGATTTGGTTTTTTTTTCCCCTCAGACTTCTGGCATATACGACCTGTAGCTCATTTTGCCGTATTATATGCCACCCCATGTGTGTGTTTTGTCTAAAGTTCCTGGAAGCCAAAACTTAAACAACATGAAAATGAGATGGGGGAAATTCCTCAAACCTTTTGACTTAGGCAAAGATCATCTTGTTAATGAAATGCACAGCCACTATTTAAATCCCAGTTTAGATTACCTCAACTGCTTGCTACTTTTATAACCGATGAACACTGCCATTGAAAATGTAGCATCAACAGCCTTTTAAAAAATGAAAATGTAGTGTGTTTCTGACTCTTTTCCTTTAGTAACCCAAAGATGGGACAGGAAAGGCTTGGAACAAGGAAAAACTTAACTCCTAACCTCAAAAAATGGAGTGGGCAAGCTAGGTTAGTGTAGGGGGAAACCGTAAAAAGGCAAGGGGCACTCAGTTATATCCCATAGAAAATCATTCATCACACTAAATATCGCATATTATGTCTATGTGTCCAGCCCCTTATCCCAGATAATGCTCTGAAATTTTTTAAAACAGGCTGGTTTGTAGGCTTTCCGGACCTAAATTATTTTTCTCACACATCCAAGAATGTGTATGCGAGATTTCCCTCAGAAATGATAGGATACAAAACAATACTATAATAGACTCTGATTTTATCAGTACAGGGGCAGATTAATTTATTTTATTGCAGTATAGTTAATTTACAATATTGTGTTAATTGCTGCTGTACAGCACAGTGATTCAGTTATACATAGATATACATTCTTTTTGATACTCTTTTCCATTATGGTTTATCATAGGATATTGAATATAGTTTCCTGTGCTAGGCGCAGGAGCGCAGTGGTTGCGATGGCACAGGAGCACAACCTAGAAGAGCTACCCCAAGTCCAAGGTCAGAGGCGGTGGCCGAAAGGAGCTACCCCATGTCCAAGGTAAGGAGCAGCGGCTGCGCTTTGCTGGAGCAGCCTTGAAGAGATACCCCACGTCCGAGGTAAGAGAAAAACAAGTAAGACAGTAGGAACTGAGAGAGAGCATCAGACAGACAGACTGAAACCACAATCACAAACAACTAGCCAATCTGATCACATGGACAACAGCCTTGTCTAACTCAATGAAACTAAGCAATGCTATGTGGGGCCACCCAAATCGGATGGGTCATGGTGGAGAGGTCTGACAGAATGTGGCCCACTGGAGAAGAGAATGGCAAACCACTTCAGTATTCTTGCCTTGAGAACCCCATGGACAGTATGAAAAGGCAAAAAGATAGGACATTGAAAGATGAACTCCCCAGGTCGGTAGGTGTCCAATATGTTACTGGAGATCAGTGGAGAAATAACTCCAGAAAGAATGAAGGGATGGAGCCAAAGCAAAAACAACACCTTGCATGTAGGGTTATCATTAACATCTTGCTCAGGGATGGTGCACTGGGATGACCCAGAGGGAGAGGATGGGGAGGGAGGTGGGAGGGGGGTTCAGGATGGGGAACACATGTAAATCCATGGCTGATTCATGTCAATGTATGGCAAAAACCACTACAATATTGTAAAACAATTAGCCTCCAACTAATAAAAATAAATGGAAAAAAAATAAAAGTGCCAAATAGAAGCACAAAATGTAAAACAAAACAAAACAAAAAAAACAACATCCATTTGTGGATGGGACTGGTGATAGAAGCAAGGGTCCATCTAGTCAGTTCAGTTCAGTTGCTCAGTCCTGTCCAACTCTTTGTGACCCCATGAATCACAGCACACCAGGCCTCCCTGTCCATCACCAACTCCTGGAGTCTACCAAAACCCATGCCCATCGAGTTGGTGATGCCATCCAGCCATCTCATCCTCTGTCGGCCCCTTCTCCTCCTGCCCTCAATCTTTCCCAGCATCAGGGTCTTTTCAAATGAGTCTACTCTAAGCATGAGGTGGCCAAAGTACTGGAGTTTCAGCTTCAGCATCAGTCCTTTCAATGAACACCCAGGACTGATCTCTTTTAGGATGGACTGATTGGATCTCCTTGCAGTCCAAGGGACTCTCAAGAGTCTTCTCTTGGAAGATGGATCATCATGATCATGCTTGAGTTCAAAAACATCAATTTTTCGGCGCTCAGCTTTCTTCACAGTCCAACTCACATCTATACATGACCACTGGAAAAACCATAGCTTGACTAGATGGATCTTTGTTTGCAAAGTAATGTCTCTGCTTTTTAATATGCTATCTAGGTTGGTCATAACTTTTCTTCCAAGGAGTAAGCGTCTTTTAATTTCATGGCTGCAGTCACCATCTGCAGTGATTCTGGAGCCCAGAAAAATAAAGTCTGACACTGTTTCCATTGTCTCCCCATCTATTTCCCATGAAGTGATGGGACCAGATGCCATGATCTTAGTTTTCTGAATGTTGAGCTTTAAGCCAACTTTTTCACTCTCCTCTTTCACTTTCATCAAGAGGCTTTTTAGTTCCTCTACACTTTCTGCCATGAGGGTGGTGTCATCTGCATATCTGAGGTTATTGATATTTCTCCCTGCAATCTTGATTCCAGCTTGTGCTTCTTCCAGCCCAGCGTTTCTCATGATGTACTCTGCATATAAGTTAAATAAGCAGGATGACAATATACAGCCTTGACGTACTCCATTTCCTATTTGGAACCAGTCTGTTTGTCCATGTCCAGTTCTAACTGTTGCTTCCTGACCTGCATACAGATTTCTCAAGAGGCAGGTCAGGTGGTCTGGTATTCCCATCTCTTTCAGAATTTTCCACAGTTTATTGTAATGCACACAGTTGAAGGCTTTGGTGTATTCAATAAAGCAGAAATAGATGTTTTTCTGGAACTCTCTTGCTTTTTCGATGATCCAGCGGATATTGGCAATTTGATCCCTGGTTCCTCTGCCTTTTCTAAAACTAGCTTGAACATCTGGAAGTTCATGGTTCACGTATTGCTGAAGCCTGGCTTGGAGAATTTTGAGTATTACTTTACTAGCGTGTGGGATGAATGCAATTGTGCAGTAGTTTGAGCATTCTTTGGGATTGCCTTTCTTAGGGATTGGAATGAAAACTGACCTTTTCCAGTCCTGTGGCCACTGCTGAGTTTTCCAAATTTGCTGGCATATTGAGTGCAGCACTTTCACAGCATTATCTTTCAGGATCATCCATCTAGTCAAGGCTATGGTTTTTCCAGTGGTCATGTATGGATGTGAGAGTTGGACTATAAAGAAAGCTGAGCACCAGAGAATTGATGCTTTTGAACTGTGGTGTTGGAGAAGACTCTTGAGAGTCCCTTGGACTGCAAGGAGATCCAACCAGTCCATCCTAAAGGAGATCAGTCCTGGGTGTTCATTGGAAGGACTGATGTTGAAGCTGAAACTCCAAGACTTTGGCCACCTGATGCGAAGAGCTGACTCATTGGAAAAGACCCTGATGCTGGGAAAGATTGAGGGCAGGAGGAGAAGGGACCGGCAGAGGATGAGATGGTTGGATGGCATCTCCGACTCAACAGACACGGGTCTGGGTGGACTCTGGGAGTTGGTGATGGACAGGGAGGCCTGGCGTGCTGTGATTCATGGGGTCACAAAGAGTTGAACACGACTGAGCAACTGAACTGACCTGTGCTATGAAATAGGACCTTGTTGTTTATCCATTCTATATGTAATAGCTTATATTTGCTAACCCCAAACTCCCAATTCACCCCTCCTTCGCTCCCCTCCCCCTTGGCAACCACAAGTCTGTTCTCTATACCTGTGATAATGCTACTGAGAGAGACAAGAAAAAGAGCCACATAATATGCTTCCTGGGTTATGGTGAGAAAGATCTTCCAAAAAGCACAAAATTCAGAGGATAGGGCCCATTCATATAGATCCCAAGTATAATTAAGTACATAGGACAATGAAAAGCTTTCTAACAGGGCTGTACTAGTCTTGATTTATTTAGAAGTCTTGAGGGTTTGCTGTGTCCTAAGGCTTTGGTGTCAGTGAGATCTGAGTTCAAACCCTGGCTGTGCAGTATCCTAACTGGGTGATAAGGGCATTCAGTAACCTTATCTGTAAAATGGGAATAATAATATCTATCATTTACAATTCCTATCAGTTGCAACTGAAGTAATGTTTAGTACGATGGTGACATATATTAACATTTCAATAAATTATTCTCAAATATTAGTCTAACATTGCATGTATTTCCTGTTAGCATTTCTTGAGCCCTTTATACATACAGCATAGCACCAGATGGAATCCCAAATATTGTTTCATGTTTATTTACAGCAAATATTGGAGAAATGTTGGCTTATTACTTAATAATAGAAACTAGAGAGAAATCTGGCTTGGCCAAAAACAAATGGCAAAGCATAGGGCAAGAACCAAAGCTAAAACTGAAAGATCTAGCAGCTCCTCTCCAACCCTTACCCCAGGAGTATAGCGGAAAGGATTTAACACTAGCTCAGAGGGGTTAAGAAGTCTTTTATGGAAGAGATCCCAAGACCTGAAATAACTGGATGTGGAGAAAGGAAAAAAATAGATCCAAAAGACAAGGGCAGGTAGAGCTTCTTACATGAGGCCTTCCCTCTTCCCTCTACTTTCTCTCCCAAAGAGTGTTTATGTCCAATGTCTCTTTGTAAAGTCCCCATAACTACTTCAACTGGGGAGGTGGGCATGTGTGCCATTATGGCCCTCAGGGACTAAAGAATGTGCCAAAGAAAAAATGAGTCCATCCATACCAGTCACTTGTATCAATAAATAATGGATGTTTTTATGTTTGTAGAGCTCATAGACTGAGAATATTCTATATAATTAACAACAGCCCTTTAGGTTACTAAAATAAACAAAATACCAAAATTCATGAAGAGTGCTCAATTTTGCTCGGCATGACAATCAACAGTTCTACCAATTCAGGAGCCAAGGTCAACTTGGGAATTAATTCTAGGTCTAGGTTCTTGCAGGTCACCTTCTGCTATGGTCTCTTTTCTGAGTCAAGAAGGGGAAAGAATTGCCTCTGTTGGTTAAAGTCATTGTCGTGGTAGATCTTAGATGTATTTGTGGACCCATCTCCACCTTTTCCAGGACTTGCCAAGTGGCTAGTGGTAAAGACATAAGAGATGGGAGTTCGATCCCTGGGATGGAAAGATCCCTTGGAGAATAGCAGGAAAACCCACTCCAGTATTCATGCCTGGGGAATCCCATGGACAGAGGAGCCTGGCGGGCTACAGCCCATAGGGTCACGAACAGTCAGATACAACTGAAGTGACTTAGCACACACATTCCACCTTTTTTCCCATTGATAGTACGACTCTTCCTTGGGGGTCTGCTCCTCTCTGACCCATCCATATTACTCTTTGGGGGCTACCTCTCATGATATCCCACCTATCTAGTCAGAGTCAAGAGCATGTAAGTGAGGCTTGGATGTCCATGGTACCACTTTGCCCTGGACACAGTGATCACTCAAGGGATAGGTGCATGATTCCAGTCCGGTTAATCAGTCTTTCCCTTGGATTTTTCTAAATAGATGTGAGAAGGAAGAGCTATCTTTCTTTCTCTGGCCTCAAGATGGTGAGGGTGTAAATCTAAAACAGTTATGGCTAGGCTACTACCAGATGGAAAAATCCTATCTGTAGTGGAAGACAATGAAATGGACACACAGAGAAATGATGAACCAAGGTCTTGATGGAGCTCAGGTCCCTGCTTTGAGACCCCTGGTATCAGCTTCACCTTTTCTGGATCTTAACCTGATGTGAGTAGTATTTCTTGTTACTTGCAACCAAGAGTACTGATTAATAGAGAGAGAAAACTCAATCAGGTTACACTTAGGACAAAACAATTGATCAAATTTAGTTTGATAATACATCCACCAGAGAAACTTGTAGAAGGGGCAAGGGGGACTATGAGTCAAGCAATGAAAACAAAAAAGGTGGATTAGAGCCGCCCTGAATCTCTGTTATATAATAAACATTTCCTAGACTACAGAGAATGCTGAGTTTCTTAACCAGACAGCAAATTTAGACCTTTCGCTTCTGCACTTGTACATATACTTCCATTCTTGTGTATATTTCCAGACAGCCACAAATCTCTAGAAGCTAATTAGGAACTGTCTTCCAAGGGCTACAAATGCAACTGGTGATGATGGTGCTAATGAGTCATATTTCCACTTAGCCACTTGCTACCTATGTGTCATTATTTAACCTCTCCAAGTCTTAAATCCTTCATTTATAAGACTGAAATAAAAACACTGAACGTAGTCAGGGAGTTGAGAATGTTAAGTTGGGTGACATATGTAAAACACCTGGTACAGTGAGTGACACATCATTGCCACTGAATAAATGCAACTATTATCACCATCATCATCATCACCAGATTAATTAATGGATGCTTATAGGCTAATTCACTGAGGAGGCATAGACATCAAGTGTTTGACTTTTATAACCAATTTTATATTTAATTTTAAACATGTCATTCTAATCATGTTTCATTGCATAAATATGGGAGTGCTCTGGTAGTCAAGATAACTTCTAGAACATGCTTAAAACACCACCTTTATTTAAGTGTAAAAAGGAGTCACATAAGGATATTGCCATTTCCATCCCATTAAGATAAACTAAGGGCTTCCCTGGTGACTCAGACAGTAAGGAATCTGCCTGCAATGCGGGATACCTGGGTTCAATCCCTGGGTTGGGAAGATACCCTGGAGGAGGGAATGGTGAACCACTCCAGTATTCTTGCCTGGAGAATCCCATGGACAGAGGAACCTTGTGAGCTATAGTCCATGGGGTCGCAAAGAGTCGGACACAACTGAGCAACTAAGCACAGCACAAGATAAACTATAAATAATGGACTTATATATAGTCTTATGGGCTGAAATTGTACCCCCTCAAAATTCGTATGTTGAAACCCTAACCCTTAGTTCCTCAGAATGTGACAATATTTGGAAATGGGGTCTTTAAAAAGGTAATTAAGTGAAAATAAGGTCACCAGGTTGGATCTTACTCCAATAGGACTGACATCCTTCTAAAAAGAGAAGACTTGGACACACATACACACACATACAGAAGGTAGATGATGTGAGGACACAAAGAGAAGGCTGCTGTCTGCAAGCCAAGGAGAGAGGCCTCAGAAGAAACCAGTTCTGCTGATATCTTGATCTGGGACTCCCAGTCTTCTGAACTGTGGGAGAATAAATTTCTGTTATTTAAGTCACTCAGTCTGCTCGACTTTGTTATAGAAGCCCTGGCAAACCAATATATATGGATTGTGATCCCAGGCAAGCAATAGACAACATTGGTTTTTCTTTTAGTGTAATTCGTGCCTTTAGAAATAATTGAGGTCCATTTGGTTGTAACCTGGGATGATGTATGCCATAAAGTGTGGCATTAAGGAAGTTAGGGTATTGGGTTTCTTTCTGGGTTTAGGGCACATGAGATTTCCCTTGTTTCATGGTCAAATACTAGTCATTGAAAACCAAGCCAAGAGGACCTATTGAATATTGTGGAAAGCTAGGAACGGCCCTAAAATTCTCAATCACAAATAAATAGATGTATCACCTTCATTGATATAGTTCAAAACATATAACAAAACTTAATACCATAAATAACTACTATTTGTGATAGCATTGTAATCATTTGTTGTAGTTTTAGCTTATATTTTTGTCCAAACTTTACAAGAACTCCCTCATGAGAGCTATTTTTCTTATTTCTAATGTTTAAGATAAGAGAAAAATCAGAGAAAGTCAGTAAAGAAGGTGAGTTGCAGAGGTACATTTCCTATCTAGGCTCTAGGACTCTATATCCCATGTTCCTTTCACTACTTCCTGCTGCCTCTCCACATTTTCCATTTCCCATGACCCCCATTGCTGAGATCCTCTTAGAGCATTTTTATTAAATATGAGATTTTTTTCACAAAGAGTTTGGCAGCCATTTGTTCTACAGGCTTGTGTTTACAGATTGAACATATGGAAAAAATGAATATAAAACAATGGAACTGAAGATGAAGTTTGACATGAGTTCCTCTTTACAGAGTATTGAATTGATTGGAGATGTACTGATTGGAGAAGGTTTCTATACCAGGAAGGGAGATGAGAGGATTTACCTGGTGGCTCAGACGGTAAGGAATCCACTTGCAATGCAGGAGATCTGGGTTCTATCCCTGGGCTGGGAAGATTCTCTGGAGAAGGGAATGGCAACCCACTCCAGTATTCTTGCTTGAGAAATCCCATGGACAGAGGAGCCTGGTGGGCTACAGTCCACGGGGTTGCAAAGAGTTGGACATAACTGAGCGACTAACACACATACACATAAGGGAGATGAGAATAAAGTAAAAAAATCTTTTCTTCCTTGTAATAATTTCATGTTATTCTGTGCAGTCAATATTTAATGAGAATTGATGTTGTCTTTCCATGTGCAAGGAAACATGCTTTTATTAGAGTAGGGATTCCAATATTACACTTTCTTACTTTGAAGCTAATCTTATGAATAACTGACCCTTGGTTGCATTTTAATATGGAATGTCTAAAAGAGTGTAAACAAGGATTGATGAGAAAATTAAGTAGTAAAATTTAGCACTAGCAAAGTGCTCCCACATCAGATGACCAAATTTAAATGTACAAAATTTCTCCATTAGATGTGGTAAGGTTTTATTGATTTGGAGTCCATCGATTCATGATGATTGAATCGAGGTCAGGCTGATGTATACCTCTGCACTTTTTCAAAAAAAAGAATGTGCTAAGGAAAATACTATAGTAAAAATAAGAATAGGTGAAAGCATTTTCATCTTGCCTAAGCAAAATATTTGTTTTACAAAGCTTGTGGCACACTCAATGTGGGCATAGAGTGTTCAATTGGTTGAATTCATCAGTAAATACGTGAATACAAAGTATGCAGCTTTTTAACTCCTTAAATGAGCGTGTCTGCCTACCAGGATGGTGGCCCTCCCTGCGGTTCACAGATCAGCAGCATCAGCATCACCTGGGAATTTGTTGGACATGCAAATTCTCAGGTCCCACCTCGGACCTATTGAATCCAAAACTCTGGGGGTGGGACTCAGCTGTTTGTGTTTTAACAAGCCCTCCAGGGGGTTCTGATGCATGCTCAAGTGTGAGAACACTGTACAAGAAAATAGTTGTTTGTTAGATGTGTGAGTGTTCTTAATTACATTAAAAAAAATAGAGCTGTCTTTCTTTCTGAGTATTCTGTTTATAAACTCACTATTTCTGATACACTGTCTCCCCAATGAGTCTCAATTAAGGGAGATGAGCCATAACTGGATGTTTGTTTACAGTGAGGCTAAGAAGCCAAAGTGATGCCCATTGTCCTGACAGAGGAATGAAGGCTGCCAGGCCGGGTGGAACTCCTGCTGATGGAGAGTATTGGAAATTGACCAGGATCTGGAACTCTCAAATAGTTGCAATGATTTTCAAATCTATTTTTTCCTTTCTTGTATTTAAGTCGTGTTTCAAATGAAATCCAATCCATATTTTGCCTAATTTACATTTAAAATTGTTCAAATGTGATGTTGGTATGGGGATAAGAGTCCCCAGGAGAGCTTGTGAACCTACTAAAACTTTTACTTCAAAACAGGAAGTTGCACTTTACCCAGTGCAAACAAAGTTTAGCTTGAAAAGGCCTGCTTTGTATTTAGCATTTTTAGCCAAAAAATTTGGAATATATTTTTACTTTCAAAACACATTTTCTCCCATTCTTCTTACCATTCATCAACATCTTGATAATGTCATCCCCAATCATATATGCTAACTTTCCTTCTTCTCATCTGAACTAAATTATGAGAGCTCTAACCTCATTTTCATAATCATATGAAAATGTGATTTTGCCTCTTAAGGGATTGTATAACTCTGTAAATGTACTAGTTACACCTAAATTTAATTCAGTTCAACAACAATTTATTATTGCCTGTGCAAGGAAATAGGACTGCCTGTAGGGAGGGGAGAGATAAAAAAATTTCAGAAATGAGCTGATCTCAGATGAGGAATGCCCAAGTCTTTGTTACACTAAATATATTTTGATCATCATTTGCTCCATAAATTTCCTGAGAATTAGATATAGCATCCATAGTATATTTCTGAAATTTATCAGAGATTCTTCAGAGGTTTTCCATATTTGGGAACAAACAATTTAACTTCTGATCTGAAGAGGAGAAGAGGGAAAGAATTGTGGCAACTTGCCTGGACCAGGAGAGAATATAGTCATCTCTTTTGTGTCTGACTCCTCTGTCTTCCCATAACACTTTGCACCTACTCCCATCTAGCACTTTTCCTCAAGGGACTACTGACTTCTGTGTCTATTTCTCTCATGAGGGTTATGAGCCTCCTGAGGGCAGGGATTGTCCCTTTCCCAAGCAAGTCATGTGGAGTTGCCCTAGCTGCTTGATAAAGCATGTACTCTTCATTTGGTTCTAGGTAGTTTGCCACTTTAGACCTCATGGAGGATTACAGAGTTATTGTCCCTTTAGTCTTACACATATAGAAGAGGTTCCCAGTCAGTGGAGGGCAGGGCCTTTCTCGTTGAAGGAAGCCATAGGGGAGGGATAAAGGAGAAGATGCCTGGTAACCGGCTGTGGAGGCGGAAGAGCCCTGAGGGGATGTGGTGAAAATAAAGAAGACAGAGATGTGAACCTCCCTCCTCCCCCTCCCCCACCCATCTCCATCCCTACTCCATTCAGGCACCTCATCGTGAGCCAGTGTGCTCATATTCTAGTCACTATTGCTGTAAAATAAATCACTCCTATCCCACTCAAAAAAACTCCAGCTTAAAATAACAGTCATTATTATTATCCTTCCTAGTCTCCAGGAATTCAGGATGGGCTCTGTTGAATGGTTCTGGAGTGAAATATCGAGCAGTGACCTCAGATGGGGGGCCCATAGCAGCTGGGACTTGGTTGGGAATCTCTCTCACTCTCCATGAAGTTGCAGAGCCTCTTTCCAAGGTTCTCCATGTGACCTAATCTGGGTTTTCCTAAAGTATTGGGGCTGTAGGGTAGTCAGTCTGATTCAATGAAGGCTCAGGACTTCAAACCTTAGTGTTGCAATGAGCAAGATGGTACCTCTTGCTTTTTATGATCTAACTTCAGAAACTTCATAGTGTTACTTCTGTCATACTTTATTGGTTGAAATAGTTCCAACAGCCCACCCAGTTTCATAGTCAAACCTCATGACGGGAGGAGTGTCAAAGCCACACTGTAGAAGAGGGCATGAGATGGAAGTTACTGTTTCCACCATCTTTGGGGAATATATGGTTTGCCACAGCCAGGAAGAAGGTTAACTAACAGCTGTAGGATCTCTTTACTTCCCACCGAGATCTTTTCCTTATACCCCTCACCCACCTACCCACACATACACCATACTTCTTATTCTGGTTACATTTTTCTTTCGTTTTACACTAAGGGAATCTGGCACAACGTTAATCTTAAATACCTTAAGGTTTCTGTCTAATGCATTTGAGTTTAGATT
Source organism: Odocoileus virginianus (assembly GCF_023699985.2). Classification (NCBI taxonomy): domain Eukaryota; kingdom Metazoa; phylum Chordata; class Mammalia; order Artiodactyla; family Cervidae; genus Odocoileus; species Odocoileus virginianus. Next base: position 16,309,342 of record NC_069708.1, read on the forward strand.
TCATAAAACTTAAAAATACCACAGGTTTGATTGTTCACACACATTCCCAAGTAATTTTCCCAAGGAAATGCTATTTCAAATTCCTTGTTAGGGGAAAAAAAGTTAAATGAAAATCAATACTGATGGGTAATGCTGTATGAAAAATGTGTGCTGTAAGTTATTTTACCACAGAGGTAGTTTTCTGTGGAAACTGTGACTGGTGCTAAAACTCAGTTTTAAAGTATTTTGAGTCACAAGCCAAAATCTTGGGTGGGGAAAAATAATTCACTATTACCCAAAGAAAAGTCAATTACTTAGTACTAACATTTTAAAATATATGATTCAACTACATATCATTTCTAAAAGAGATTTGTAGCATGTTCAATAGTAGCAAGGATGTATTGGCCATTCATTACTAATGAATTCAATTCACAACTTATACACAGTTTTCTCCTACTAGAAATTATAGTTTTTTATAAAGAATTACCATATTTTAAAATTTCACTGAAAATATCTAAAGTAAACAGCAAATGACTCGAGCTTGGTGAGATAATGACTACTATCCTTAATTACCTCACTAGCAAAACCTGGTACCATTCAGTATATTCTATATATAAGTTATTGCAAAGGGAAGATTCAAACCATCACAGATTTGTATTTCAAAAAGGAATATAAATTACCCTTGTCTCTGTTTTCCATATTGATGACCTGTGTAATGAGCTAGAGAGGGAAAATTCAGGAAACCATCTTCATTAACAATAAACTAAGAACAATTAATAATATTTTTAAAAGAAGATGGAGAAATCATTACCCAGGGCTAGATAATTGAATTGTAGAAATGTGTTGAAACTTCACTCTAACTATAAATATGTTTGCCAGTAATTATCACCCACAGCATAAATAACTTCATAATATCTACCTGAGTCAACATTAGTCAGATTTGCAAAGCACCAAGGAAAATAAGCAATTAGTGGATTCCTTATCCAAGAAAAACATATTACTTAGTTACAAATAATTCTAAAATTCCCAAAGGAACAAGTGGGTGGAGGCTGGTTCCGTACAACCCATGACCCAGTTTGAGGAGTGACGGCAGGGGACCTGAGGAGCAGAAGGCCACCTTCTGGTAAGCTGTGTCTCAAGCTTCCTTTACTTATGTGAAAGCCCATAATAATAACACAGAGCTGTAAGATATTGAAGTCTGAGAGCTATTAATACGAAAAGTGAAAAGTGTTAGTCATTCAGTTGTATCGGAGTTTTGTGACCCCATGGACAGTAGCCCACCCAGCCCCTCTGTCCATGGGATTTTCCAGGTAACAATACTGGAGTGTATTGTCATTTCCTTCTCTAGGGGATCTTCCTGACCCAGGGATCGAACCTACATCTCCTGCATTGCAGGCAGATTCTTTACTGTCTGAGCCACAAGGAAAGCATTAATGTGGAACCTGCCCATAAACACTACCTGAAGCACATCCCTAGAACCAACTTTTCAAAAATACCCTCTGCCAAGAGCTTCAGGTCTGTGAGATAAAGGCCTCAAACTGAACCATGTAATCAGACTGTGAAACTCCTGTACTAAAAACTTTCAAAACAATATATGTTAGGAATGGAAAGGCCTAGAAACTAAATAGTACCATGACATAATTTTTAGTACAAATGCATTCATCTCCCCCATACCACCACCACCAAAACTTCTCGCTGCTCTGCTGAATCTTATCCAATAATTATTGGGGAGTTTTTCCTCTAGAATAAACAGAGGGCAAGACCAATCTTCTTAAAGCTAAAGTTCAGAAGAACATCTGTGTTTGAAATCTCACTTGCAAACACTCAGCCGCCATCTTGCCCATGGGTTTTGTGAACAAGGAACCAGCCCAGGCAGGTGTTGGAATAATTATGGTCTCTTCGTTCTAGCTTCAGACTGGTAAATTGCTGGGCACTGACTCCTCACCAAAAGCATTTCTGCCTGGCTCAGTCTTAATTGTCACAGCTGTTTCTTTGAGGTGCTTACAGGATGTGGTGCCCCAGTTCATCTTAGGAATGTGCTCCTGTGAATGAAGGAAACATGTTATCTGCTTCCTATCTGATTATATGTTTATAAATACATACCTACCTTGAACCTTGTCCATATGCCAGTTCTGCATCAGCCCAAGGCACTCATTTGTTGTCTTAACTTTAGAAACTCAATCCCAATCATTTAAGAAAGCTTAAATCAGTAGAAGCCATCAAATTTCTAGGGAAAATATTTTGTAATACACAAGGTATTGTTAAGCAGAGTAACTGAGTCTGCACTTTTTTCTTTTTATTCTCCATCTAGAAGTCTCCATTCACAACTGAAAGTAGACAGTAGTAATATAAATCGTCTACATATACGCCATTTTGTTTCCCCCTAGATTCTCTATGTAACAGTCCTCTGGGAAACTTTGGACTTTCCCTTCTCTTGTTGCCAGTGAAGATGCTCTATGATCTTGAGAGTTCTGCTATTAGTAGAGAGTAACCATATAATTGTAGTAAAGGATTCTACACATGGGTCTAGTTATACTGTCTGGATTGTTTATTTGTCAAAGATAATTTTATATTCAAAGTTACAGATCCTTGAACTCATTCACTCAGGTTAAAGGAAAGAGCCTGGATTCATCAATCATATACAAAAGACAGCAATATTTTTCTTTGTGTTTTAAATCATCTATCTTTTAAAACACTGCATATGTAACCATCTTCAGCTTTCAAATGATAGAGTCTTGTTATTATTTGCACCTATTTTTAGAAGTAAAAACCTGTTTTCATACTTGCCTCAAGGCCCACTCATGGGGTATTAAAGACACCAGAAGCTGAAGGTCTGTGAACCAGCCACTCTCAGGCAGGCACTTTGGTAGTACTCTCTGAGTAACATTTGGATATGCTCTTCTTTAAAAATTGAATTCAGAGGAAAATCATATTTAGGACTTTGTGGTTGGCATCAGGGTAAGTGTTGAGAAATGTTTCCTTGGCTTGCATGAAGGAAAGAATATGGCCATCCAGAACCTTAAAAAAAAAAAAAAAAAAAAACAACCCCTTAATCTTCCTGTTATACTCAATTTCCTTTTATATGATGCGTGTGGGACTAGAATTGCCATTTGAAAGAAGTGTAAGGAAATATTGAAGAAGAATGGGAAAGGAGACAGCTCTCAGGTCCCTCTATTAGGTCCTATTCTTTAAAAAATATATATATATTTTTAACTGAAGTATAATTTACAGTGTTGTGTTAGTTTCAAGTGTATAGCACAGTGATTCAGTTATACATATATATAATACACACATATTTTTCATATTCTTTTCCATTATAGGTTATTTTAAGATACTGAGTATAGTTCCCTGTGCTATATAGTAGGTCTTTGTTGATTACCTATTTTATATATAATAGTGTGTGTACACTAATTCCAATCTCCTAATTTATCCCTTTCCCCTCTGGTAACCATAAGTTTGTTTTCAAAGCCTGTGAGTCTCTTTCTGTTTTGTAAATAAGGTTGACATATTTTAGATTCCACATATAAGTGATATCATATGATATTTGTCTCTGACTGCACTTAGTATGACTATCTCTAGGTCCATTCACACTACTAAAATGGCAGTATTTTGTTCTTTTTTATGGCTGAGTAATATTCCATTATTTACATATCACGTCTTCTTTATCCATTCACCTGTCAATGGACATCTAGGTTGTTAGAAGCATTTTATGCAGTCAAAGTTCTCCAAAGATCTGAAGATAGTCAGAATGCATCAGTGAATCTACTAGTCAGATATCTTCTCTGTGTCCCTTCATCTCCATTCTCCACCCTTCTCTTCCCTACTCTGTGCCTGGCCCCTGCAGGTCTAGACTACATCAACAGGGCTCCCGTGCCCTCTGGCTTTCAGGTGAGCTTTTCCAATGGAAAGCATCTTCAGAAGATCATAGATAAAGGAGACCTTCCCTGTAGGGATGCAGCCAACCCAAGGCAACCAAAGGGAGATGGTATCCCTCAACCACCTTTTCTGGGTAGCCAACTCTGACAATTCCAAGACATACTCACCCCCTCACAATTCTACTACCCACCGCCTTCCCACAACCATTTAGGCTTAGAAGTGGTAACAATTTAGTGTCTACTAGTTACAGATTACTGCATTATGCTTCATGGCTCCACTATACCTAATCAATCCTTAAATTATCCTTTCTGGAATATGTCAACTATTTCTTGTTATAACTCTGACTAATATACCCATAGACTAGAATGTCTGGATTTTTCAAGTTCTCTGAAGGACATTTTCAAGGCAGGCATACAATGAAATGGAAGTGCCAAGCACTCACAAGATCGGTGTGGAGTGTGGGAGCTGAGGCCTGGGTTGGGGGATGCCAGTGGGGAGCATCAGGAACACTAGTCACACTTTTGTAATTCATCATTTTCCACCATCAGGGTATACCTAACTACTGCTCCGCACATAGGTAGGTGGAAAGAAGCTGTAGGACATGGAGCCAAGAAAAAGAGACTCAGTCTTCTACCTCCAGGGAACTATGTTCTGAGCTTGTAAGACTCTTCATTGATCCACATCCTTCCAAAGGTCAGCTTAAGCCAACTTTATAATTAAGATGTGAATGTCTTTTGGAACCATTTTTCTTAAATCTGTTAAAGAATTTAAAGAATGTCAAGCAATGAAAGAGTCAAGCAATGAAAAAGTTATAGGATGATAAGCTTATGGTAGAGAGATGGTATTTAGACACTCTTAGCCCATGTATTTATGGAAATAAAGAGACATCAAATTAGCTGAAAGTGCCAGGTATTTTCTTAATGACACTGAAATAAAGAATTGTGAAAAATCATCTAAGTCAACTGGCTGCCTCCAGGTAGTATCAATTATGTTTACTTCATTCAATTTTGTCAATTGCAGAAGATCTTTAGGGAAATGTTGAGATAACTGTCTTTCTTACTGTCCAGGTTTGCAATGAAACAAATGAAGAGTTAACAGTTATGTTTGTAACTGAGGCTGTATAAGTGGTGACTATGGGATAAGCCAGATCAGCATTCAATCTCTAATAGAAGTTTTTCTTCCTGTCTCACCCATCCAGCATTGGAATTCAGGAACTAGATACCTGCTCCATATTTTCAAAAACATAAATATATATTATGACTTAGCTGATTATAAAATGTCCTGAGGGAAATTTCTGAAACTAATACACAATCATTATGGTGCCTTCTGGCTTGATATGTCTATAGATTATCTTGGTTAATTTCTACTACATGGTATATCTAGTGTTTATAGGAACACAACATATGATTGCCTGATTGGAAAACTGTTTTCTAAGTAAAATTAAGGATTTAATTTACCATGACATGGGAATATAAAGATTTGAAGTCAGGCCTTGACTCTGCCACCTAACACCTGTACCTCAAGAGCTTGTTACCTTACTTACCAGGGGCTTGTCATCTCAATGACAAGGCTTTGATACTCTCATGAGGGGGTAGGAGTAGATGATAACTAAAGACTTCTTTGGATGGAATTAAAATCCTACCATTTGCACAGGGGAAAATGGAGGGGCCCAAGTGTACTAATAATGTTTCTGCTGAAATAGTTCTGTGTAACAAATGACTCCAAAACTTGATGACTTTTAACAATAAGCATCTATTTCTAATTCAGGGATCTGAAGATTATCTGTGGTTCAGCTGGGTTTAGCTCCAAGCTTCAACTTGGGTTCAGGTTTGCTCCACATTTCTCTTCATTCTGAGACCAGCAGCTACCTGAGGCATGTTCTTTTCATGGTTGATAGCAGAAGGGCAAAAAAAGTGAGTGGAAATACACAGCGCCTTTTAAGATCTCAGCTGGAAATTGACAACCTTTCACTTCTGCTAACATGCCATTGGTCAAAGCAAGTCACATGGTGAAGACCAAAGTCAATGGATCAGGGATAATCTTTCTATACTGAGGGGTACTGCAAACTCACCTAGCAAAGGATGTGGAAGTATAGCACCATTGAAAGAAGGGAATTAAGAATTAGAAACACAAAATAAGTATACTATCCCACTAGTGACTAAGCACTCTAAAGTGGCCAGTTCTGATCAGTGTGCTTGTTCATGCCCTCATGTACAGTAGTAAATCCACACATTATCAGTGAACTTTACCAACCAAGCAGAGTTCTAGCTCTTAGAGAGGGAGACACTGGTTATCTGAGACAAAGTATTCCTCTATTAGACAGCCACCCCAAGACAATGCAGAGTTGACATCAGTGGTCTATATAAGATGGCCATTTCTTGAGGGTCCACATTCATCCAAATTAATGACAGAAGACAGCTATCTTCAGGTCCCAGAGACATTTTGTTCACCCTGATGCAGCCCTAAGTGATCCCACAACAGTCTTTAGGTTCTCCAGTACAGTATATTTCTTAGCTCTTCTCCAAAGATCTCATATAAGAAATTCAATAGAAAACTGTGGAAGTTTCCCACAGTGGCTGGCCTAGAAGACCTGGCAATGTTGTTGACTGCCAGAAATGCAAATTACTAGACTTGCATCAACAGAAATCAGAAGTTTCATCTCTCACTCAAAATCAATTGAGTCTTCTTGAAATCTGATCTTCAGTCTTGTGTGAAGATGTGCATCCAAGTCTGAGTCAGGAAAATCACCATCCTACCCTTCCCAGACTCCTGTGGAGTATTCTCTTCCTTTGTTCCCATTTAACTCAGAATTATGGGTTGTAGTGGAAATGTTGGCGCAGTCTGAACACTAGCTGCAGGCTGTACAAGGAGGTCTCATGTTTATTATTATTATTTTTTTTACACATAAGCTGCCAAGACATATACCCATAACGTAAACTTCCTTGGTTTGGGTTTATGAATTGGATGTCTTTTTACAGACTCGAAGATCTGCAGGGAAATCACTCTGTCATTAACAACTCAGTTTGTTTAATGAGCCACTAGTGAAAGAAAGTGTGGGAGAGAAGCTCAACTAATGTCTATGTTCCAAGCCTCAACCGAAGAAATACAATTCCTTTCAGATGGGGAGACCTCCCTTCTATGGACAGTCATACACCAAACCTGTGAGAAACCATCATGGGCTGTTTCCAGGCTGAATCACAGCCACGACTTTATCCAGCTGCCTTGCTGTTAGACCAGACAGCTTCAGTTGGATGAACTTGCTCACCAGAGACGGAGAGAAAGGATCCTACAAACAAGTTACTGGCCAAGGGCCAATATGATCGGTCATCTCCCAATAGTGACGCAGGCTTAGACCTACTCCTGGAAAAGAGGCTGTCTCCCAAGCTTGTGGAAATGAGTTCAAGCATGAAATAAGACTTGTTCAGAGAAGATATGATTCTGTTTATACAACTGCTTTAATTGATACCCTCTTTGGAAGTCATTCCAGTATATTCTGTTGATGAAAATTGATTTTAAAAAATTGGTGTTAAGATCAAATTAGTAAAAGATAATTTTCCCTCTCAAGAGGAAAGGGAGATTTAAAAAAGGAAATGTGGACTAAAAATTGGTCTTTGATCAAAGATGAATTTTAACATTCTATTATACTAACAAGGGGCATTGTTGTGGGTAACCATTATATTCAGTTTACTAGAACTTCTGGGGACAATTGTTCCTGCTGATTAGTTAGTCCTTTTAGGAAATTTCTTCATTGATGTTTTAGAATCTTTAACGATGTAAAACATCTCAACTTTTAAAATTTTATATAAATATATTGAAATAATTTTCTTTATAGTCAGAGAACAGCAGAAAGATCCTTTATTAACTTAAACTTTATAAAACTCCTTTACTACTGTGTAACAAATTACCACCAAACTTGGTGTCTTAAAACAAAATTTAAATTTATTATCATTTACATCAATTATTTGTTAAAAACAAAAGTTTTATTGACAATTTCTTCAGGTCAGTAATTTAGGTGTGGTTTGCCTGGATCCTCTATCTCAGAGTCTCTCACAAGGCTACACTCAAGGTATTGGCAGGGCTGTGCTTTCACCTGAAGGCTTTACTGGGGAAGATCTGCTTCCCAGCTCATTCACATTCTTGTTGACCAAATGCAGGTCCTCACAGGTTATCGGACTAAGTGTCTCACTGTTACCTGGAGGCCTCCCTCTGTCCCTTTGTCCCTTGCTGAATGGGTTTCCCCAGAGGGTAGCTTACAACATGACAGCTTACTTCCTCCAGAGCAAGTGCTCCAAAAGAGGAGTATTTAAGAGATCACAAGCAAGAAGGAAGTCAGTCTTTTTATAACCCAGTCAGGAAGTGATATCTCATCAACTTTGTTATTGTCTATTTATTAGAAATAAAGCACTAGGTCCAGCCCCCACTCAAGGATGTGAATACTAACAGGAAGAGAGCACAGTGAGACTTCTAGAGACTGCTTGAGATTGATCTTTTAGCCATTTAATAAAATATTGCTTAAGGTACAGAAAAACGTTATACAAACACACTAGAACTTAAAACATAAAAGTGTATTGTCCCTTTTGAACTAAACATTTTATGGGACCCTATTTCAGCAGTGATACCAAGATCCCCTGGAGGAAGGCATGGCAACCCACTCCAGTATTCTTGCATGGAGAATCCCATGGACACAGGAGCCTGGCGGGCTACAGTCCATAGGGTTGCAATGAGTCAGACACAGCTCAAGTATTTTCTGATCAATTTTTAATTTTTTTTCAGAGCTACCATTAATTGCCTGTGGCACATTCCATTTTTTGCAGTCTCCAACTTCACCCCAGCCCAAAGTTACAGCTTTGCAGGTAGATTTGAATGATAGAAAGAGTTAAGAATTATTCAGATAAATTAGGTTAGTGATCAATGTTTTTCATCTTTGCTCTTGTAAAAATGAAATTAGAAAGATGGATTTCCATATGTAGCTCATAAACTGGCCAAGAAGGCAGTGCCTGAAAAGGATTATTTTGATCTAACTTTCACTTGAGTGTTTAAAATCTGGTATTCATCTGAAGATTTCCTATCTGCATCCTTCTTAGCTATGGTTTATGTGCTTACACATCTTACTCTGCATCTGATACTACAGGGCAAATAGAAAACATAAGACCATGTTGGGACATGTTGAAACAGCAGGAAACACTGGGGAGAGACTCAGAGCTTTTCAAATGGGTTCCAGAGTGCACCCCGCCCCACAAACAGTACTTTTACAGTACACACAGGGATCACCCATGTGTGCATCAAGAATGCCTTCAGGTTTGTAGTTAGTGAGTCAGTTATGAGACTGACATGTCCCACCCACACCCTGGGACACCTTCAGGGCTGGGGGAAGTCTGAGAACACCCACAGCCACCACCCTTAACCTGGTTGGGAGGAGAGAGGAGCAGAGTAATGTTACATCACAAATGAATGGGAGTTCTTTACTGGGGATACCCTCCAAATTTAAAATCTTCAGGATGACTAACTATTCACAAACAGAATGCCTCTTCCTCTTACTTGTTCAATAAATATCATGGATTTCTGTCAAGCTTAACGAAACCGTTATTTCTATCAAGCTCCATTTTCCTAAGTCTAGGGCTGGAGCCGAGAAACTGGACTCTCATTCTGTGCTAACTCCTTAACCTGTGCAAAATGACCTTGAGCTTCATTCCTCTGTTCCTTCTGCCCACTCCTCCTCCCTCCCCATGGCACATCTTTCCCTTTCTAGAAATGTAAAGAGCAAACCTGCTACCCTGAGAGCTCCAGTAATGACTTTCCTGGATGAAGAACTACATTATGACTTCATGTTAAACAAACCTGGAAGCAGCGATACCCATGCTCACAACAACAAACTTTTAAGCAGTCGTATATTTACCTTCATAAAACTAAGGTGGTAGGATGATCCTTGTAAGTTTTTTTGGCTGTGCTGGGTTTTCCTTGCTTTGTGCGGACTTTCTCTCTAATTGCGGTGAGTGCCAGCTACTCTTCATTTCAATACATGGGCTTCTCAATTCGGTGGCTTCTCTTGTTGCTTCTCCTGGACTCTAAAGCATGGGCTTAGTAGTGGTGGCAGGCAGGCTTAGTTGCTCCATTGCCTGTGGAATCTTCCTGGACCAGGGATCAAACCCATGTCTCCTGTATTGGCAGGCAGATTCTTATCCACTGTGCCACCAAGGAAGTCCATCCTTGCAAGTTTTGATTTCTTGATTCCTTTCTGCATTATTTTGCTTTGCTGATGACCCTCCTGCTCTTCAGGGACCAGATTCTCTCACTTTCTGTGGTTGGCTTGCATTAGTGGTCCTTGATGGACTGACTATTGTTGTTGTTGTTCAGTTGCTCAGTCATGTCTGATTCTTTGCAACCCCATGGACTGCAGGATGCCAGGCTTCCCTGTCCTTCACCATCTCCTGGAGTTCGCTCAAATTCATGTCCACTGAGTCAGTGATGCCATCCAACCATCTCATCCTCTGTCGTCCCCTTCTCCTCCTGCCTTCCATCTTTCCCAGCATCAGGATTTTTTCCAGTGAGTCAGCTTTTCACATCAGGTGGCTGAAGTATTGGAGCTTCAGCTTCAGCATCAGTCCTTCCAATGAACATTCAGGACTGATTTCCTTTAGGATTGACTGGTTTGATCTCTTTGCAGTCCAAGGGACTCTCAAGAGTCTTCTCCAGCACGACAGCTCAAAGGCATCAATTCTTCAGTGCTCAGCCTTTTTTATTGTCCAGCTTTCACATCCATACATGACCCTCCTGTCAGTCAGTCAGTTCAGTCACTCAGTCGTGTCTGACTCTTTTCAACCCCGTGGACTACAGCAAGCCAGGCTTCCCTGTCCATCACCAACTCCCAAAGCTTGCTCAAACTCATGTCCATCGAGTCAGTGACCCTCCTGTCGGCCTCTCCTACAATGACTTTGAGTTTGGCCATGTGCCATGTGACCTGCTTTGGCCAATGAGACATTAGCAAGCAAGATGCAAGGACTTGTCTTAGAACACCTCGTGAAACATCGTTGCCAGTAAAGAAGCCCAGGTTACAAGATGGAAAGGATGTTGGGAGATTAGGCACAGAGAAAGCCTGGAGGATGAGATATCAGCTTAGATGTTGCCACCCCAGCATGGGCTCTAGGTGCTGGAGCTTCAGTAGTTGTGGTGCATAGGCTTAGTTGCATCGAGGCATGTGGGATCTTCCCCAACCAGGAATCAAACCTGTGTCCCTTGCATTGGCAGGTGAATTCTTAACCAATGGACCATCAGGGAAGTCCTGAAGTCTACATTTCTAGTTGGGGATTAGAAGGTGAGTTCATTTGGAGAAAGGTCTCTTCTCTACATGGGTGTAATGAAAAGAAGACTTATTTAAGCAGCAACTTCTAGGATTCCACTCAGGGAGGCAGCCAGGAAGAGAAGTTCCCTTGTCCCTCATGGCTCAATTCATCCCTTCTTTCCTTACCTTCTTTACTGACAAGCACCCAACTTTTATTTCCCTTCATGCTCAAGCTTTCATTCCATTTCGTATTTTCTATCGCATTAAAAGATGTTCTTCTGGTGAGTTCCTCTGTTTGCTCTTCCATACCCGTGTTCCTCCCCTCACTGCCTCCTCTGTGCCCTGAGGCTGACCCCTATGGTGCTGCATCAGTTGGGCTCGCCAGACCCCTGGCTTCTGATTGGGTTGGGCAACGTGAGGCACTGACAGAAGTTTGAGGGTTGGAGGAGAGAGGCCATGAAATGTATGTCACCTCTATCACTGTTGTTGTTCAGTCACTAAGTCGTGTCACCTCTACCATGCATGCATGCCAATTCACTTCAGTTGTGTCTGACTCTCTGAGACCCCATGGACTGTAGTCTACCAGGCTCCTCTGTCCATGGGATTCTCCAGGCAAGAATACTGGAGTGGATTGCCATGCCCTCCTCCACCTCTACCATTCCTCCCTGCAAAGCCAGTTTCCTTTATCAACACATCAGCATCATTCAGGTAGCCCCTCTTCCACAGCCATAGCTCTCTCTGGGTTCCAAGAATAGCACCCACCACTGGTCCCTTTAATTCTAGGGTAGTAATGGTTTCCTACTTTTGTTAGCCCTGGGGTGCATCACCAAACTTGTTGGTTCCCTTAACCCTGTCCACAATTTGATTAATAGTCCCTTTCTCTTCAATCACTCCTGGAGTGTGTCATCTCTTTTCTGCAGGACCCTGACTGATAAAGACGCTGACTAAAAAACAAATTGTACTTATTTAAAAATTACTTTTAAATTTCTTATTAATTAGAAATATACACAATGGTTAATATCTTCTCATTCCCGTCAGGCCAAGAACTGCTATGCTGAGTTAGTATCATCCCAGCCAAAAGCAAAGTTGCATGGGAAAGTAGAAGGAGCAAAATCACCACTTTTTGAAATTTATTTTTATTGAAGTATAGTTGATTTACAGTGTTGTGTTAATTTCTACTGTACAGAAAAGAATCTTATATATTCTTTTTACATTCTTTTCCATTATGATTTATCACAGGATATTGAATATAGTTCCCTGTGCTGTACAGTAGGACCTTGTTGTTTATCCATCCTATATATAATAGTTTGCATCTGCTAATCCTAGACTCCCTATCTATGCACCCCCCAGCCCCCATCCCCCTTAGCAATCATGCCTGTTCTGTATATCTGTAAGTTTGTTTCGTTTCATAGATAAGTTCATTTGTACCATATTTTAAATTCCACATATAAGTGATATCATGTAGTATTTATCTTTCTCTTTCTGACTTACTTCACTTAGTTTGATAATCTCTAGGTCCATCCATGTTGCTCCAAATGGCATTATTTCATTCTTTTTATAGCTGAGTAGCATTCCATTGTATATATGAACCACATCTTCTTTATCCATTCATCTGTTGATGGGCCTTTAGCTTGTTTCTATGTCTTGGCTATGGTAAATAGTGCTGCTATGAACAATGAGGTATCTGTATCTTTTTGAATTAGAGCTTTTCCTGGATATACGCCCAGGAGTGGGATTGCTGGATCATATAGTAGTTCTATTTTTAGTTTTTAAAGAAACCTCCATACTATTATCCATAGGGACTGCACCAATTTACATTCCCACCTACAATGTACGAGGGTTCCCTTTTCTTCACACCCTCTCCAGCATTTGTTATTTGTAGACTTTTTAATAATGGCCACTCTGACTGGTGTCAGATGGTACCTCATAGTTGTGATTTGTATTTTTCTAATAATTAGCCATGTTGAATACCTTTTCATGTGCTTATTGGCCATATGCATGAAAATGACCACCCTGAGATGGAGTCCCCGGAATTGGGGACTTTTAGTTCTTTCAGGAGTGGATGCCTGAAATTCATCCAACTGGGGAGATTGTGCTCTCCTAATGGGCCACAGTGGCCTGAGGCCAACAAGATTTCACTGTAATGAAGCCAGCAACAGCAGGCAGATGGAGAGGACCATGGCCTTCTGGGGGCTGTGAAGAGTCAAGGAGGGAGGGCAGGCAGGCAGCACCAGGCTGATCAGCACCAGGAGGGGCCTTCTGGTGTCTCAGAGCACAGACTCTAAGCCACTGGAGGGGTACGGGAGATGAGTGACACAAATGAAGAGGCTGGGCCCTTTGCCAATCTGGCTCTTAAGTCATTTTAAATTAAATTTGAAGAAAGTTGATGTGATAGAACTGAATCCCTGAGGGTTATGGGATGGATTTTAGAGAACTGTTTTGTACTGGCTGTTTTTTTCAATTATGGAGATGTTTATGGTGTTTTTAAAAATCTCTTTCATGTGAAATAAGATTCTATAATTACACAGTGACTCACCTAAAATCTCTGTTGCAAGTCACAAGCCAGTCTAGAACAGGAAGGTATCTGTTGTAAAGCTCAGTTGAGATCAATGGTCTAATCAGGTCTAGCCATCGGTTAGGGTTAGGTGGTTAGTGGAAAAAAAGTCAAGTGCAATACCTGGAAAATGTTTTTTTTTTTTGCTATGACTTTCATGTGTAACACATGGAGTTGCAGGACAGATAATTTGAAAGGATACAGTTAAAAAGTAAGGATGACAAGGAAGGAAGGGGAAAGAAGCTGTTGAAAAAAATACAAAATGCTTTGTCTAGAGAGGTTCCTAAAAAAAACAAAAATCTCTCTAGAAACATAGCCACATCTTCCCCAAGTGCATTACAGCAAAATAACAAAAAGAAAAACAAAAATTGGGCTTGCATATCTGATATGATAACTTTACTCCACTATTTCCCTCATCCCAAAATCACTTCTGTAGTCTTGAATTATGCATTTTTTCTTTATTTCCGTCTTACAAATTAGAATTCCCACACGGAACACAAGGAATGAACCTTTACATATATAGAGATACATCTACAGAACAGATACTATATAAGCATTGTCTCCCTGAATCCTTGCAACAATTCTAGGCAATAGATATCATTGCCTCAATTTTGCAAATAAGGAAACAAGCATAAAGAGGATCAGTGAAATGCTCAAGGCCTCATGGCCAGAAAGCAGTGGGGCTGGGATTTGAGCCTAAGTTCATCGATTTTCAACTACTCTGCACTGTTTTCTAGTTGGGAATGGGAAAAAAGTTGGGAGGGGAGTTTTGATAGCTTAGTCACTAAGTCGTGTCCGATTCATTATAACCCCATGGACTGTAGCCCACCAGGCTCCTCTGTCCATGGAATTTTTCAGGCAGAAATACTGGAGTGGGTTGCCGTGCTCTCCTCCAGGGGATCTTCCCAAACCAGGGATCAAACCCACGTCTCCTGCATCGGCAGGTGGATTCTTTACCACTGAGCCACCAACTGGCATTTTTGGAAAGTTGATTTATGGAAACTTTAAAATATTTTATTTTTTAAAAAAATCCTAGTTTTAAAATTATTATTAACGTGAACTCTGTAGGTTTTAATAGTGACTTTTGATTGCAGACAATATTTAATTAGAGCAAAAACAGTAGACTGGGGGAGGGCGTCTTATCCAACCAAGTTGATTTGTAATCCAACAAGTTCTCTCTGTTTCACATTCTCATTCCTTGATGAGCTCTTAGAAGAGGACAGCCTTCTCCCTTTCAACTAGTTTTGAGATATGTTTTTAGTGCCTGTCTATCAAAGTATCTAAATCTGCAGAAATAAAATTATGTAGATATATATTTATGCAATTCTCTACAACATTTGGTATGAATTCCAGGACAAAAATCTTCTCTTCCTGCGGAAAAAGCATATGGAGATATTTGAAGATGCTTATTTGCATTGAATATGAAAAATAAACTCCCAGCATGCAGTGATGTGGATGGAATTCTCTCCTCTGTCTCTCAGATGGAGCCAGTCCCATTCTAACCTGCTCATCATGTCAATATGAGTTGATCTCTCTTGGCTACCTTTCTTTCCATGAACACAGAGAGACACCATCCACAGGACATGAGGGAATTTGCCCAGTCTGCTCTGGGCATATAAATTAGTGCCAGATCAATAAAGAGAGAGGGGAAAATAGGGAGGTCAGATGACTGAAAATGACAAAGTGTCATACGCTTGACCTAGTGGACCTCTGATCTATTCCTTATTTCATATACGATCATAGCCATGTGAGCTTTGCCATGGAAACTGGGTCAGCATGGCAAGGTAAGTTTTGAAAGTGTTACTCATCTCTGATAATATTTGGAGCAGGTTGCTGATATCTGTGTAGCAGCAATCTGCTTCTTAAAGTGAAATATTAAGTTTCTTCTGGATCACTCCAAGCTGATAGAAGCCAAGACTTAGTTATTCATGTAAATCAAATTAGAGGTGTGAAAATGAAGCTGTGGGAGTCTAGGTGTGTGTTAATGAGCATTAATATCCGAGGAAAACAGTGTCAGTTTATTTTTTTTTAACATATGTTTCACTTTCAAAGCTGCAAAAATGTGGGAAAACTCACAGGATGTTAGCATTTGTGAATGTGGAGAGCTCTGCAGTCAAAAGGAGACCAGGGTGATGAAACCATTGCAAGGCTTGCTCTGCATGACCCTCTTACTCATCTCCATCTGACTTTCAGCTCAGAGCAGCTGCCTGTGGGAGATGCAGAAGATCAAGAAAAATATGTTTGGTTCCAGGTGAAAAGCAGAATTAAAGCTGCATCACCGCCATCTCTGCAGGAGGATAGTCTCTGGGACCACTGTCTAGTGGTGTGCTGGTACATGTATCACAACCAGATCTCCAGGAAATAAAAACTTCCTGATCTGTAGTGGCTAACAGTTTTCATAGCATCAACACTTCTACCATAATCAGTTTCAACCTATCAACCTGACCTCACTCAATGCAGAGTTGGGAAGGAATGTGGAGCTGGCTCCAAGACACCAGAGTATGACACCCCCCACCCCCAAGACCCTGTTCCAACCCCAAGATCTCTGCTTGACAGGGGCACTCCTCTGAGTGAGATGAAATTGATTTATCTCCATTTCAGAAGAAAAATGCCAGAATGGTCCTCGGATTTTTTGCTCACACTGGCTCCTCTACATCAGACACTTTTCTCTGTCCATCTGCAGCCCTAGAACTCATTCTTCAGGTTACTGTAGAAACCTTGCTTGGCTCCCCACCCCAAAACCAGGTGAGGTTCCCTTCCTACAACCCTGGGGTTCCTACTGAGGCAGCATTCTATTTTAAGAGTCTGTTTACTGCTCTGGGAGCTCCTTGAGAGAGGACCTGATCCCCCTTCATCTTTAAACCTTTGGAGTTCAGTACAGTATCTTGCAAAGAAGAAGAGGCTTAACACATGCTTATTTACTGATTGAAACAGGGAGGAAGGGAGAGAAAGACTGAGGGATGAACCTTGAACTACCATCATCTAGCTGCTTCCTCTGAGAAACAGAGTTAAGCAATTGATAGAGTCGCAGAAATAAACTGTGGTTTGAAATGTGTTCATTGACTTGATGATTTTGATCACAAATCATTTCCTTAGCAATCTAGCATTTCCATGGGGTTGTATACTGTGGCCTTCGACTGAGATTCCCTGGTATGAACTCAGATCCTTCACTTATAAGCTCTGTACCTAGGGGACCAGTTCTGTGCTTTTTCTGTGCCATAATTTTCTCTTCTGCAAAGTGGAGAATTATTCACAGACTGTGGCTCACAGAGAGGTTGCAAGAAAGGAGGAAACAGCATGTTCAGTAGTTAGCTGAATATTTGGTTCTTGGCTCATAACCAATACTGATAAATTGTTCTCCATATTTACTGTCAATTGATTTAACCAGAACCAATAAGTTTTCACCTAGCCATAAACACCTAGCTGAAGAATGCTATGTACAGCATGTGGGATTTGAAGATCCTTCATGCTGCAACTAAGACCTGGTGCAGCCAAATAAATAAATATTTTTTTAAAGAAAAGAATGCTGGAGGAGAACCAGATGGTGGAGGAGTAGGTGGACGTGGAGTATATCTGTCTCCACAGATATACTAGGAATACACCTTCAGACACAGAAGTGCATACAGAACACCAGCTGAGGGCAGACAGGAGGACCTGACCAGAGGAAAAGAATATATAGAACCATGCAAAACTCAGTAGGATGAAGGAACTAGGGGGGAAAACAGGAGTGTTAGTAGGACTGGACCTACCCTTGGTGGGTGGGGGAACTGAAGCAGGGGTCCAACCCCCACATTGGGGCAATTGTCTGAGTCAGAGGAGAAATATTTAAGACTGAAACAGCTGATCTGTGGCAGCCTAAATGGAATGAGAATCAGACAGTCCTTGCCACAGCCATACATACCCCAGACAGGGATGCTGGTTCCCTGGGAGGCACAGTGACTGGGAGCTGGAGTTTAGGGAATATGGAGCAATCCCAGTGTGAGGGCTGCTGTTGACTGCGGGGAGATGGATTGTGGTGGGAAATGCCTGTGGAGGAAAGCTGGGAAGCCATGGAAGCAAGGCGATACTGCTGAGTCATGCGTAGGGGGTGGAGCCGTTACCATAGCCTCTCTCTCCCCACACGCCAGCATCAGCAGATGAACAATAGAGAGGCTGGCCCACCAAACACCTGATGCACTGAACTATAGAACAGGACCTACAAAGTAGAATTACAGAGTAGGACCCCACTCAGGGTGCCCCTTTAAGTACCTGATGCACCTATCTACAGAGTAGGACTCCAGCCAAGGGGGTCCCTCTATGTGCCTGACGTGCTGAAGAACAGAGAAGGACCCCAGGCAAGGGAGCTCTCTAAGTGCCTGAACAGGCAGAGCTTTGGAGAAAGACTGGCCAAAGAGGCCTTCTGAGGCTACAAGAGGCTGGAAAAAAGACTGATAGGGCCATAATTCCTGCGGCAGAGGCAGTGTGTGTCCCTGCACACTTGGCACCACCAGGGTCCCCGCAAGCCAAGCAGGCTGCACCACCTTCACGCTCAACTCTCACTGGGGCAGAGCTGCCACAGGCAAAAAACGTCTTGCATCTATGTGTGCAGGGTCACTTCGGTAGTGTCTGAAACTTTGCAACCCTATAGACTGTGGCCTTCCAGGCTTCTCTGTCAGTGAGAGGGGTTCTCCAGGCAAGAATACTGAAGCGTATTGGCCAATATTGGTTTCCATACCCATCTAGAGCACTGTATTTCCTGCTGCCCTAGCTGCCAACTCCGCTGAGTACCTGGTGCCACAAGAACCCCTGTGACCCAAGCAGCTGCAAGACCTCCACACCTGGCCCTCACAGGGGCAAACCCGAGTCCTCCAGGGCAGCCTCAGGAGCAAACTCCAGTGGACGACCCATATCCAGAGGTAGAAATAAAACCACAATTGAAACCCAGGGGCAGAGTGGCTGAGAAAAAAGACTCAAAACCTTCTCACAAGCTGTAGAAGCTGCAGATTAAATCCACACAATCAACTAACCAGACTCTATGTCTATGGAATATATAAAAGATCATTGAGAGCTCCCACAAAAGAAAACGCACTAGTTCTGATAGCTATATACATTGGAGGCAAGAACACACAGGAGTAGGAACAGATTAGAATCTGAGCTGCCCCCACAGCAGGTCCAGAGATCAGCACAGTGTTGGAGGGCATTCTAGGGAGATGAAGTAGACTATGGTTCTCAGTGAAGGAAAGGACATGGACAGCAGTGACTCAAGAAAAACATTTATTATCCTTATGTTTTGATTTGATCTGTAGATTCTTTTGGATTCTACCCCCCCCCCCCCGTTGTAGTTGTCAAATTTTATTGGCACTATGAAATCTAATTAAGCTTTTGAGCTTTTTTTTTTCCTCAGTCACATTTTTTATTGTTGTTATAAACCTCTACCTCTACATTGGGCTTTTGCAGTTCTGTGGAGTTTTGCTCTTTTTTCTTTTCTCTTTTTTTAATTTTAATTTTTTAAACCTATTGTTATTCTTCCTACATTTATTTCTTTGTTTGCTTTTCCTACTGTTCTTTTCCCCTTACAGTTAATCTTTAATGTATATACATCTTCATCTACCTCTGTTTAACTTTGCATATCTATTCTTTCTTTTCTTTCTTTCCTCTCAACATATTTGTTAGTTTTGTTTTCATTGCTTTATTCCCTATTTGGCACCTTGCTTTAGTTTTGTTTTCCAGTTTTTGCTTTAGTTAGTTTTGTTCTTAACTGGTAAATATAATTTTTTATATCCTTTGTTTGCCAGGTCAATCTACTGTACTTTATTTTTGTTGGACTGTTTTGCTCATGGTGTATGTTTGCTCATGGTGAATGTTTGCTCACGGGTGTATATGTGTGTGTGTGTGTATTCCATTATTTTAATTAGTATTTGCCTGATTTTGTAACTGCCATTTGTCTAGGGTTCATCTTTGGCTTCTCATTTTTGGATATTTGTTTTAATCTCACTTAATGCCATAACAAACCACTTGTAGAATCTTCGTTCCTGACCAGAGATCAAGCCCTGAGTCTTTGGAGTGGTAGCACTGACTCCAAGACCCTAGACTACCAGAGAACTAACCCTAGGGAGTATCAAATAGTGAGAACTCACACAAAGGAAACCACTTGAATACAAGACCCAGCATCACCCAACCACCAGTAGCACCCTGTGCAGGATGCCTCATCTAAACAACAAACAAAACAAAATACAAACCAAATCATCAGCAGATAGGATTACCACCTCACTCAGCCTTGCCCATCAGAGGCAAAACAAACAAAAACTAAGCACAAATCTGACCCTATAGGAAGCTTACACAAACCACTGGACCAAACTTAGGAGGGCAGAAGCCAAAAGGAAGAAAGAATTCAACCTTGAATCCTGGGAAAAGAAGACCTCAAGCACAATAAGTTTAAAAAAAATAATGAAAAGGAAGAAAAATACTACACAAATGAAGGAACAAACTAGAAACACAGAAGTCCAAGTAGCTGAAGAGGAAATAGGCAAATTACCTGAAAAATAATTCAGAATAATGATAGTAAAGATGATCAAAAACCTTGAAAACAAAATGGAGAAAATGCAAGAATCAATTAACAAACACCTAGAAAAATAAACATACAGAGACAAACAAAACAATTACTGAAATTAAAAATACTCTAGAAGGAATCAATAACAGAATATCTGAAGCATAAGAACAAATCAGTGAGCTGGAAGATAAAATGGTGGAAATAACTTCTGAAGAGTGGAATAAAGTAAAAAGAATGAAAAGAACTGAGGAGAGTCTCAGAGACCTCTGGGACAATATCAAATGCACCAACATTTGAATTATATGGGTCCCAGAAGAAGAGAAAAAGAAAGGGTATGAGAAAAAAAATGAAGAGATTATAGTTAAAAATTTCCCCAACATATAAAAGGAAAGAGTCGATCAAGTCCAAGAGGCACAAAGAATCCCATACAGGATAAACCCAAGGAGAAACACTTCAAGACACATACTAATCAAACTAACAAAAACTAAACACAAAGAAAGAATCT
This sequence comes from Odocoileus virginianus, assembly GCF_023699985.2. Taxonomy (NCBI): domain Eukaryota; kingdom Metazoa; phylum Chordata; class Mammalia; order Artiodactyla; family Cervidae; genus Odocoileus; species Odocoileus virginianus. Next base: position 16,330,064 of record NC_069708.1, read on the forward strand.
TAAATGCAGTATGCTTAATAGCTGATCTTTCAGCAGAAACTCTGCAGGCCAGAAGGCAATGGCAGAATATATTTAAACTACTGAAAGGGAAAAACCTACAACCAAGATTACTGTACCCAGCAAGGATCTCATTCAAAATTTATGGAGAAATAAAAAGCTTTTCAGAAAAGCAAAAGTTAAGATAATTCAGTGCCACCAAACCAGCTTTACAACAAATGTTAAAGGGACTTATATAGTCAAGGAATACAAGACAAGAAAAAAGATGTACAAAATCAACCCCAAACAATTAAGAAAATGGCAATAGGAACATATATATCAATAATTACTTTAAATGTAAATGCATTAAATTACATGAACTGTGAACTTCCAGATGTACAAGCTGGATTTAGAAAAAGCAGAGGAACAAGAGCTCAAATTGCCAACATCTGCTGGATCATTGAAAAACCAAGAGAGTTCCAGAAAAACATCTATTTCTGCTTTATTGACTATGCCAAAGCCTTTCACTGTGTGGATCACAAAAAACCATGGAAAATTCTTCAAGAGATGGGAATACCAGACCCCTGGACCTGCTTCCTGAGAAATCTCTATGCAGGTCAAGAAGCAACAGTTAGAACTGGACATGAAATAACAGACTGGTTCCAAAGCGGGAAAGGAGTACATCAAAACTGTACATTGTCACCCTGCTTATTCAGCTTATATGCAGAGAACATCATGAGAAATGCTGGACTGGATGAAGCACAAGCTAGAACAAGATCACCAGGAGAAATACCAATAACTTCAGATGTGCAGATGATACCACACTTATGGCAGAGAGTGAAGTAGAATTTAAGAGCATCTTGATGAAAGTCAAAGAGGAAAATGGAAAAGTTGGCTTAAAACTCAACATTCAGAAACTAAGATCATGGCATCTGATCCCATCACTTCATGGCAACCAGATGGGAAAACAGTGGAAACAGTGACAGACTTTATTTTGGGGGGCTCCAAAATCACTGCAGATGGTGATTGCAGCCATGAAATTAAAAGACACTTGCTCCTTGGAAGAAAAGTTATGACCAACCTAGGCAGCTTATTTAAAAGCAAAGACATTACTTTGCCAACAAAGGTCCATGTAGTTAAAGCTATGGTTTTTCCAGTAGTCATGTATGGATATGAAAGTTGGACTATAAAGAAAGCTGAGCACTGAAGAATTGATGCTTTTGAACTGTGGTGTTGGAGGAGACTCTTGAGAGTCCCTTGGACTGCAAGGAGATCCAACCAGTCCATCCTAAAGGAAATCAGTCCTGAATATTCATTGGAAGGACTGATGCTGAAGCTGAAACTCCAATACTCTGGCCACCTGATGTGAAGAACTGACTCATTGGAAAAGACCCTGATGCTGGAAAATATTGAAGGTGGGAGGAAAGGGGGACAACAGAGGATGAGATGGTTGGATGGCATCACCGACTCAATGGACATGAGTTTAAGTAAACTCCAGGAGTTGGTGATGGACAGGGAGGCCTGGCATGCTGCAGTCCATGGGGTCACAAAGAATCAGACACAACTGAGTGACTGAACTGACTTGAACTGGATTAAATGCTCCAACCAAAAGACACAGAATGGCTGAATGGATACAAAAACAAGACCCATACATATGCTGTCTACAAGAAACCCACTTCAGACTTGAAGACACATATAGACTGAAAGTAAGAGGATCGAAAAAATATTCCATGCAAATGGGAAGTGAAAGAAAGCTGGAGTAGCAATCCTCACATCAGACAAAATAGACCTTAAAATAAAGAAGATTACAAGAGATAAGGATGGACACTACATAATGATCAAGGGACCAATCCAAGAGGAAGGCATAACAATTGCAAATATCTATGCATCCAACATAGGAGCACCTCAATGCATAAGACAAACACTAACAGACATAAAAGGAGAAATTGACAGTCACACAATAATAGTCAGAGACTTTAACATCCCACTCACACCAATGGAGAGATCATCAAAACAGAAAATTGTCAGGAAGCATTTTACAGGAGGCTTCCTGTGTGCTGTTTTGGCTCTGTCAGGAAACCTTTGGCCAGAGGAGAGGCATGCCTTTCCTGGGGCTGAGGAATCCAGGCTCTTCCTTTGTTAGTTTCTCATTATGGTGATAAGTACCCTCTTCTCTCTTTGGTAGGGATCGCCCTGTGTTTTATAAGTCTGGAATTTTAATCTTTCTCTTTGCTGAGAATAACTACCTTGTAAGACAGTATACATGTCCACACCATGTTGATTAAAACACCTTTGCTCCATCAGAGATTTAGTCCCGTGTCTGTCTTTCTTTCTCTTCCTCTCTTTCTCTTTATCTCTATTTCTGGCTGATTCCCTGAAACGCGAAAGCCAGCTGCATAACCCAGGGAATATTAGCCTCTTTCCTTCTTTCACTCTCTCATTGTCGACTCTGGACCACCAGGTTCCAGTCCATTAAAGGACCAGCAGAAAATTATAAGGAAACACAAGTCATAAATGATACATTAGATGAGATGGATCTCATTGATATCTTCAGGACATTCCATCCAAATGCAGAAGAACACACCTTCTTCTCAAGTACACATGGAACATTCTCCAGGATAGACTATATCCTGGGTCACAAACCAAACCTCAGTAATCAATTGAAGAAAACTGTAATCATATCAAGCATCTTCTTCGACCACAATGCTATGAGACTAGATATCAATTACAAGAAAAAAACTGTAAGGAACACAAGCAAATGGAGATTAAACAACATGTTTCTAAAAAACCAACAGGTCACTGAAGAAATCAAAAGGGAAATCAAAAATTTCTTGAAACAAATGACAATGAAAACACAACAACTCAAAACCTATGAGATGCAGCAAAAGCAGTTCTAAGAGGGAAGGTTATAGCAATACAATCTTACCTCAAGAAACAAACAAACAAAAAACATTGAATAGATAACCTCGCTTTGCACCTAAAACAACTAGAAAAAGAAAAACAAAAGCCAAAATTAGCAGAAGGAAAGAAATCATAAAGATCTGAGCGGAAATAAATGAAAAAGAAATGAAAGAAACAATAGTAAAGATTAATAAAACTAAAAGCTGGTTCTTTGAGAAGATAAACAAAATTGACAAGCCTTTAGTCAGACTCATCAAGAACAAAAGAGAGATGAATCAAATCAACAAAATTAGAAATTAAAAAGGAGAGGTTACAACAAACAATGCAGAAATACAAAGGATTATAAGAAACTATTATGAACAACTATATGGCAATAAAATGGATAACCTGGAAGAAATGGACATATTCTTAGAAAAATTCAACCTTCCAAGACCGAACCAGGAAGAAATAATTATGAACAACCCAATCACAAGCACTGAAATTGAAGCTGTGATCAAAAATCTCCCAAAAAACAAAAGCCCAGGACCAGATGGCTTCACAGGAGAATTCTATCCAACATTTAGAGAAGAGCTAATGCCTATCTTTCTAAAACTCTTTCAAAAAGTTGCAGAGGAAGGAACAATTTCAAACACATTCTATGAGGCCACAATCACTCTGACACCAAAACCAGACAAAGACAGCACAAAAAAAGAAAACTACAGGCCAATATCACTGATGAACACAGATGCAAAAGTCCTCAACAAAATTTTAGCAACACATTGAAAAGCTCATACACCATGATCAAGATGGGTTTATTCCAAGAATGCAAGGATTCTTCAATATATGCAAATCAATCAATGTGATACACCATATTAAAAAATTAAAAGATAAAAACCATATGATAACATCAATAGATGCAGAAAAATCATTTGACAAAATTCAGCACCCATTTATGATTAAAACTCTTCAAAAAATGGGAATAGAAGGAACCTACCTCAACATCAGTTCGGTTCAGTCACTCAGTCATATCCGACTCTTTGTGACCCCATGAATCGCAGCACACCAGGCCTTCCTGTTCATCACCAACTCCCGGAGTTTACTCAAACTCATGTCCATCAAGTCGTTGATGCCATCCAGACATCTCATCCTCTGTTGTCCCCTTCTCCTCCTGCCCCCAGTCCCTCCCAGCATCAGGGTCTTTTCCAGTGAGTCAACTCTTAGCATCAGGTGACCAAAGTACTGGAGTTTCAGCTTCAGCATCAGTCCTTCCAATGAACACCCAGGACTGATCTCCTTCAGGATGGACTGGTTGGACCTCCTTGCAGTCCAAGGGACTCTCAAGGGTCTTCTCCAACACCACAGTTCAAAAGCATCAATTCTTCGGCACTCAGCTTTCTTCACAGTCCAACTCTCACATCTATACATGACCACTGGAAAAACCATAGCCTTGACTAGACGGACCTTTGTTGGCAAAGTAATGTCTCTGCTTTTTAATATGCTATCTAGGTTGGTCATCACTTTCCTTCCAAGGAGTAAGCGTCTTTTAATTTCATGGCTGCAGTCACCATCTGCAGTGATTTTGGAGCCCCCCAAAATAAAGTCTGACACTGTTTCCATTGTCTCCCCATCTATTTCCCATGAAGTGATGGGACCAGATGCCATGATCTTAGTTTTCTGAATGTTAAGCTTTAAGCCAACTTTTTCACTCTCCTCTTTCACCTTCATCAAGAGGCTTTTAAGTTCCTCTTCACTTTCTGCCATGAGGGTGGTGTCATCTGCATATCTGAGGTTATTGATATTTCTCCCAGCAATCTTGATTCCAGCTTGTGCTACTTCCAGCCCAGTGTTTCTTATGATGTACTCTGCATGTAAGTTAAATAAGCAGGGTGACAATATACAGCCTTGACGTACTCCATTTCCTATTTGGAACCAGTCTGTTGTTCCATGTCCAGTTCTAACTGTTGATTCCTAACCTGCATACAGATTTCTCAAGAGGCAGGTCAGGTGGTCTGGTATTCCCATCTCTTGAAGAATTTTCCACAGTTTATTGTTATCCACACAGTCAAAGCCTTTGGCATAGACAATAAAGCAGAAATAGATGTTTTTCTGGAACTCTCTTGATTTTTCGATGATCCAGCAGATGTTGGCAATTTGATCCCTGGTTCTTCTGTCTTTTCTAAATCCACCTTGAACATCTGGAAGTTCACAGTACACATATTGCTGAAGCCTGGCTTGGAGAATTTTGAGCATTATTTTACTAGCGTGTGAGATGAGTGCAATTGTGCAGTAGTTTGAGAATTCTTTGGGATTGCCTTTCTTTGGGATTGGAATGAAAACAGACCTTCTCCAGTCCTGTGGCCACTGCTGAGTTTTCCAAATTTGCTGGCATGCTGAGTACAGCACTTTCACAACATCATCTTTCAGGATTTGAGATAACTCAACTGGAATCCCATCATCTCCACTAGCTTTGTTTGTAGTGATGCTTTCTAAGGCCCACTTGACTTCACATTCCAGGATGTTCTGGCTCTAGGTGAGTGATCACACCATGGTGATTATCTGGGTTGTGAAGATCTTTTTGGTACAGTTCTTCTGTGTATTCTTGCCACCTCTTCTTAATATCTTCTGCTTCTGTTAGGTCCATACCATTTCTGTCTTTTATCGAGCCCATCTTTGCAGTAAATGTTCCCCTGGTATCTCTAATTGTCTTGAAGACATCTCTAGTTTTTCCCATTCTGTTGTTTTCCTCTGTTTCTTTGCACTGATCACTGAGGAAGGCTTTCTTATCTCTCCTTGCTATTCTTTGGAACTCTACATCCAAATGGGAATATCTTCCTTTTCTCCTTTGCTTTTCACTTCTCTTCTTTTCACAACTTTTTATAAGGCCTCCTCAGACAGCCATTTTGCTTTATTGCATTTCTTTTCCATGAGGATGTTCTTGATCCCTGTCTCCTGTACAATGTCATGAACCTCCATCCATTGTTCATCGGGTACTCTGTCCATCAGATCTAGTCCCTTAAATCTATTTCTCACTTCCACTGTATAATCATAATAAAGGTCATATGTGATAAGCCTACAGCAAATATTATTCTCAATGGTGAAAACTGAAAGCACTCCCCCTAACATCAGGAACGAGAAAAGGGTGTCCATTTTCACCACTATTATTCAACATAGTTATGGAAGTCCTAGCTACAGCAATCAGAGAAGAAAAAGAAATAAAAGGAACCCAGATTGGAGAAGAAATAAAGCTCTCACTGCAGATGACATGGTATTGTGCATAAGAAAATCCCAAATATATTATCAAAAAATTACTAGAGCTATTCAGTGAATTTAGCAAAGTTGCAAGATACTAAATCAATACACAGAAATCACTTGCATTTTTATATACTAACAATGAAAAATCCGAAAGAGCAATGAAGGAATCAATCCCATTCACCACTGCAACAAAATGAATTAAATATCTAGGAATAAACTTACCTAAGGAGACAAAAGAACTGTATACAGAAAATTTTAAGACACTAATGAAAGAAATCAAAGACTACATAAACAGATGGAGAGATATTCCATGTTCCTGGGTAGAAGGAATCAATAGTGCAAAAATGCCTGCTCCTGTTAGTAGCTGCAGTGACAGACACTAAGACCTATGGTGCTCAGGTGCCACCTCCTTTATTTTTTAGATTATGTACAGCTTCCATGGACAGAGAAGCTTAGCAGGCTACAGTCCATGGGGTTGCAAAGAGTTGTACATGACTGAGTGACTAAGCATGCACTCACGCACATCTTAGTTCACTCCACCTTGGGTGACCCTGCAACTCCTCTCTGTTCCTCTTTGCCTTGTCTCTGTAACTACATATGCTCTCTGTTTATTCTCTCATCCTTATTCTACTTTTCCTCCCTCCTCCCATTTGTGAGCTCCATATAGTCCCTTCCCATGAGTTGTACATCAATGTGAGGGAGACAGAAAGTGAAATAAGACAAAATAGAAAACCATCAAAATTAACCTCTAAAGACGTTTAAAGAAACCTGGAAGACTCCCCCAGTCCCACTTTATCTTTTCAAATGCTTCCAACTGTGCTTTTATCCCAATCCCCAGCATTCTAAATCACTAAAAACAAAGCATGTATTTTTTTCAATTCCAATTTTATTGAGATATAATTGACATACAGTACTTTAAAAGTTTAAGGTCTATAGAGTAATGATTTGATTTACATCCATCGTGAAATGATTACCATGATAAGTTTAGTGAACAACCATCATCTCCTATAGATACAAAATTAAAGAAATAGAAAAAAAATTTCCCCTTGTGATGAAAACTCTCAAGAATGATTCTCAACAACTTTCATATACAGCATACAGCAGCATTCATTATATTTATCATGTTGTACATTACATCCCTGATACTTATTTATCTTCTGACTGGAAGCTTGTTCCTTTTGACAGTCTTTATCCCAAAACAAACCACAGATTTAATTTTTTTTTCTTTACTAACTCATTTTGCAAAAGCTTTGTTTCCACCTAAATGTACATTGTTTGTGTTAATAATATCCAAACTAAAACTTTTCTGCTAAAAATATTCTAAAATGATCCCAACTAAAAAGAACATCATGACTAGTGTTGTTTTTCTTGGGCAGGGAGGGGTGGTGCAGGATAGAGACTAACTTGAGAACCTGAATATCCCAGTAGTATTGCCTCTGTAAGAGAATATTGTAGAGTATGAACTGTAAATAGAGAACTCCTTGTCTATGTTGTTGATTACAAATAGTTGAAATTAGGGGCTTCCTTTGTCACTCAGGGTCTTAGTGCCAGGAAAGCCCAGGCAAGGCCCACATGTGTGTGTGTGTGTGCACACGTGTGTGTGCGTGCTAAGCCGCTTAAGTCACGTCCAACTCTGTGAGACCCTGTGGACAATAGCCCACCAGGCTTCTCTGGGCATGGGACTCTCCAGGCAAGAATACTGGAGTGGGTTGCCATTTCACACTGAGGGTGCAACCTTTTCAAGGGACATGTGCTTTGCTACAAGGAAACAATCTTTTGCTTTTGCAAGATAGTCTGTTTAGAATGTGTGGAGATTGAGTACAGCAGGACCCAGCAGGATGTGTGTTTTGCTGAATATCAGCATGTTGATTCTAGACACAAAGCTTATCTGCTTTGCTCAAAAAAACATATTTCTGTGCTTTTGTAGAATTGGATAGCAATCAACACGGGGATACCACACTGGCTCACTGTGAATGCTGTTGAACTGAAAGGCTAAGGTGTTAGGAAAACTGCCCTTTAGAAGTCCACACTGAGTTCAACTATTTCTTATTCAGTGACCTTTAAACTTATTTTGAAAAACTCCTCTTAGTGCAGGCATTTTTGACTCCTTTATGACTCCAAACATATTATTACTATATAAATGATGCAGTCATGATATTAGATTAAGACATATTGGTAGGCTAGAAAGAAAGTATAAGGAATTGAATACTGGGGTGTCATTCCTAATGGCAGTTATCTGGAGAAGAAGTATTTCTTTAAAAGCCAGAGGCCAGACCTAAAAATGAGGCCTTAGGAGAGGAAACTTGACATGTGTAATAAAGTTATCTTGGAAAAGTCCTGGGTGATGCACAGGGCCTTTAAGTATACTTGGGCTGGTCGTTCACTGAACAAAAGTTCCTGGCTCGGGGAGTAAGTTGAGGCTGAAATTCAGGCCACCCTCTGCTCCCCAAGAGAAGAACCTACAGAGCTTCCAGCTGCCCAAACAGGTTGTGTGTGAATGCTAAGTCACTTCAGTCCTGTCCAATTCTTAGTGACGCTATGGACTGTAGCCCACCAGATTCCTCCGCCCATGGGATTCTCCAGGCAATGATACTGGAGTGGGTTGCCATGCCCTCCTCCAGGGAATCTTCCCGATCCAGGGATTGAACCCATGTCTCTTACATCTCCTGCATTGTCAGGCAGGTTCTTTACCACTAGCGCCACCTGGGACGCCCCGCCCAAACGGGGCACCTTTGTCAAATTCATACCAAGATGCCTCACGGGCTAGCCAAGGCCCTGGGTGATGGGCTTCATGATGATGCCAGTCAGATGACAACAGAAATATAAAAGGATCAGGCAAGGGCTTGACAATCTGGGTTTCAATACACAAACCCCAACACAGCACATGAAAGGGCATATGGGCTAAAAGCCCTGGAAACACACTGATAAAACCAGTGTCAAAAAGCTACTGGTTAATCTTGTACCACTATCTGTGTTTATTTCCTTTTTTGTTTTCCCTTAGAATTGTATAAAACTTTTATGAAAGTTCCAGTCTGTCTTGACTGTGTTTAGAGGAACAGTGGGAAAGCTTTTGTCTGATATTTGGGTCAGTATTAGAGAGTCATCTGTCCCCCAGGGCCTAGAAATGTGGTCATGGAAGAAATTAGAACTGTCCACCTTCACCCACACCCTCTCTCACTTGGGAGTCTTATAGAGTTCAGCCTATTTGGGAATCCTTTGGTTTGGTTTTCTTTTTAATTCATGGAAGTTAGTAGAATTTCTTTATGTTTTTTATAGAGAAGAGGGGTAGATGCTGATGGCCATGCAGTCACTCCCATAGTTGATTCTCTTTTGAGAGGAACAAAGGAAATTGTCCAGAAAGAGAGTGATAAAATACTACTTCTGCTTTTTGTAAGAATCTTCAAGGAATCCCACAATATGGTAACTTTCAGTTCAGCCCCTCCAAAGGAGTTTGGGGAGCTCAGTCTAGCAACCATCTGAGTAGGAAGCCATCTGTTTGGGTGTCTTCTCCTTATAAAGTTGTGAACAAATTTTTTTTGCCCTTTCTAGCACTGTCAAGGCTTCCAGCATGGACTGAAATCGTCACGCAGTTGGCAAGCAAGTGAACAGAATCAACTGTTGATTTCCTCAGCCCTTAGGGTGAAGACTTGCCTTTTTTTTTCCCATTAAGACCGGATAAGCTATCTTTGGATGGCCTGTAAGAATGTTTGGGGGTTTTAGAGATGAAGTTGGATTGCTTGCCTTGTCAAAAACACCTTCTAGGGCCCAGGTGGGCTTCCCAGGTGGCTGATGCTGCTGCTAAGTCGCTTCAGTTGTGTCCGACTCTGTGCGATCCCATAGACGGCAGCCCACCAGGCTCCGCCATCCCTGGGATTCTCCAGGCAAGAACACTGGAGTGGGTTGCCATTTCCTTCCCCAATGTATGAAAGTGAAAAGTGAAAGTGAAGTCGCTCAGTCGTGTCTGACTCTTCGCCACCCATGGACTGCAGCCTACCAGGCTCCTCCGTCCATGGGATTTTCCAGGCAAGAGTACTGGAGTGGGGTGCCATTGCCTTCTCCATCCCAGGTGGCACTAGTGTTTAAAAAAAAACAACTCACCTGCCAATTCAGGAGAAGTAAGAGACATGCAGGTTTGATCCTTGGGGCAGGAAGATCCCCTGGCAACCCACTCCAGTATTCTTGCCTGGAGAATCCCATAGACAAAGGAGTCTGGTGGGCTACAGTCCGTAGGGTCGCAAAGAGTAGGACATGACTGAGGCAACTTAGCATGGATATAGGGCCCAGGTACAAATTCCCTGGATTCAATAAGAGCTGCCTTTGATTGTCAGCATGTTGCTCTAAGGCCAGAGAAAGAACAATTTATTGGACTGTACTGGATACACACTTAATGTGTACCATGGCCTGGATAAATTTTAAAGCTCACCAGTGTTATTATTTTCCATTTGTAAAATTTTTAAATTTATTTTTAATTTTTTGGCCATGCCAAGCATCATGCAGGATTTTATTTCTCTGACTGGGGATTGAACCTGCCCCCTGGCAGTGAAAGCCCTGAGCCCTAACCACTGAACTCCCAGGGAGTTCCCATTTCCATTAGTATTTTCTTTTCCTTTTTTTAAATTTTAAAAGTGAAAACATTTTGTAAATTGTAGTGAAATATGCATAACATAAAATTTACTATCTTAACCATTTTTAAGTGTACAGTTCAGGGGTATTAAGTACATTCACACTGTTGCACAACCGTCACCACCATCCTTCTCCAGAATTCTTTTTATCTTCCCAAACTGAAACTCTGGACCCATTGAACAAAAATTTTCCATTCCTCCCTCCCCACAGCTCCTGGAAAACATCACCCTACTTTCGGTATCTATGAGTCTGAGTAGGTACTTAAGTGGAATTCAACAGTGTTTTTCTTTGTGTGTCCGGCTTATTTCACCTAGCAAAATGTCGTCTGAGGTTTATTCATGAGGTAGGATGTGTCAGAATTCTTTTTTATGGCTGAATAATATTCCATTGTGTGTGTATACCACACCTGTTTATTCACTCATCTGTCAATGGACACTTGGATCATTTTCACTTTTTGACTAATGTGAATCATGCTGCTATAAATATGAGGGTAAAATAGCTCTTCAAGACCCTGCTTTCAGTTCTTTTGGATATATACAAATAAGTGAGGTTGCTGGATCATATGGTAATTCTTTTTAATTTTTTGAGGAACTATAGCATTTTTCATAGGGGGTGCACAATACCACTTTTCATTTAGACCCACACATCCTCTGGGTCCTTCTTAGGAGTTTCCACTCATGAAGATGAAAAAGACTAACTTGGTCATTTGTAACAGTCTTTCTCCCTTCCCTCATCCTCCAGCAAAAACAGAACACCTAAGCAGAAAAAGCTATTCTGATTAGCCTCAATGATAGTTTTGTCTCTTGAATTGGGAAAAAGACATTAAAGTTCTCATAATGGTAAAGGTCAATCTATATTCTTTTTTCTTGGGGATATTCGAACCAAGATTAGCACTAGCACCCACAATCCCTTGGTCTTGCACTTACAATCATCCTTTCATCTCAGGATCACAAAAGACTTCTCTCCCAAGTAACTGATGATTATCAGTTTGTGATTCTGGAGGAAATGAAGAGCAGAATGTTTAAATGACTTGTCATGGGTGGTTGGGGGATATGGTGGTTGAACTAAAGGAAAGTGAAGAGTCTGTGGTCCCCTGTCTGAATCTCCAATCTGTACCCATTCTAAGCAGCACTGTTGGATCCAGAGAGGACCATGCTTTCCAGAAGCTGCCCTCTGAGAGACTAATAGGTTAGCCATCTCCAGCTGGAGAGAAGAAAAGGTGTTTGACATTGGGTTTACCCTCCCAAGGATAGGAGAGTCTGACCTTGGATAATAGAAAAACAGCTCAAGGAAGGTTCCTTTCTAGTGGGAGGTGTAAGGAAGAAGTTATTCTCTTGAGATTATTATAAACAAATAAGAAAGCAAGAAAAAGAAAGAAAGAAAGAAAGAAAGTCATCAACTTCAGTTGGGCCAAAGGATGCTCTTTAAAGTGTCTGCTTCCTCAGTTAAAAATGCGTGTCTAAGGGTTCAGAGAATACTACCAACCAATGACAAGCAAGGGCACATCTTGACTTATTGAAGCATTCCAATCTAGTAAAAGTAAACATGGGTGATATGGATCAGCAAGGCAGACAAATATCTCTGGGACCAGTGAGCACAGACTCTGGTTCTAATAAAAGATTCCATCCTGTTGTTGGAGAGGGTATACACAACTCCCTAAGGGATTCTGTCAAATTCATTTGACTTGCCTACAACCTCCCTATATTCCAGGGTTTTGCATTTTCTAGATTATGCTACAAGAGGAAATAAAATATGTGCCCAACTGCATTGAATTTTGTTATTTTCTGTGACATGATGGTTATTGTGTATAATTTACAGTGATACAGGGGAGAAAACACACTCCTTTCTCACAGAAACACTGCCTAAACAAAGCTGTTAATCTTCCAAATGAACATATCGTTCTTTCTATTGTATGCCTCTGGAAAATGTTCAACTCAGTCGGGGTCATGTGGGTTCTGTAAAAGTTACAAACCGGTTAGACCTTGCCCTTTTGGCAGCCATGCAGAAGTTAGAGATTGAGGAAAACAGATGGGCTCTTCCAGATTTTTCATGTTGCCTATTCCCTACACATGCAAAAAACAAGAGAATGTTTCAAGTGGTTAATTTGGATAAAGATATCGGGGCCACATGAGTCTATTTCTGGTCCATAAATCATCCATAAAAGATAGACTCCAATGGGAGAACTTTCTATCTTTCTAAGAGATTTTAGGAAATGTTTCACTAACCATGAGAGGCCCCTAGACAGAGCCGGTCTTAGGGCACTGGGAACAGTAGCCTGGGTGCTTCATGTTAGAGTGACTCAGGAGCCATAAGAGAGGAGCAGAAGGATGCGGTTCTATCAGCTGGTGCTAAAAATAGCTGGAGACAGGCAGTTGTGCCATCTCCCCGTGCATGACTCATGCCCAAGGATAGGTGGGCGGTACCACCCTTTCTCCCTTGGCTCATCCCTTCAAGCTACAGACCTTTTTGTGGTTTTAATCTACTTCAAGGCTGTCTGAGGTTTATTTCAACCTCATTTTAAGTTAACAAAAATGCTGTGTTTAGAAGATAGAGAAGGGAGGGAAGGAGTGTATACTTTGTCCCAGGGTTTAAATACCCTGCCTCTGAGTCACCTTTATTTTTTTTAAAGGTGATTTACTTTCATGTGTTGCAAATCACATCCCCGAAGACTATCCAAATGGCCTCAGATCTTACGCTCTGTGAAAAGTTTGCACTGGCAGTTACCTCACTGACCAGAGTGTAGTAAATCTAGAGGAGTAAATTGGTTAGCCTCAATCTACAAAAGCCTTTAGCAAAATGCACAGCCATATGAATGACGGCAGCCTTGTCACAAGTCCAGAATTTGTCACAATCTTGAAATGCATTATTAATTGCCTCCCAGCTTGGGGGTAAACCAGGCTTTCCATATCTTTTTTCACAGAAGCCGAAAGAACAAAAGCAAAATACATACAATGCAACAGACAGAATGAGACATCCAGGATTATAAAAGCCTGAGGAAGTATTGTGCATGCTCAGTCATGTCCGACTCTTTTACGAGCCGGTGGACTGTAGCCCACCAGGCTCCTCTGTCCATGGGATTTCCCAGGCAAGAATACTGGAGTGGGTTGTCATTTCCCCCTCCAGGGCATCTTCCCAACCTAGGGATCAAACCTGCGTCTCCTGTTTCCTGCATTGTAGGCGGATTCTTTACCCGCTGAGCCAACAGGGAAGCCCTGAGCAAGTGCTGATAGATCACTAAAATGTATTGAAGCCTCTTTTTTTGCCTTCTTGTTTTTTTTTTAATATTTTAAATCTATAGAATTTTATTTAAATGCATTTTTAGAAATATAATCTTATCTATAAAACAGTTTGCCTTCTTGTTTTAAAGAAGTTCCCCAGCTATGTGATGATTGCCTGTGATTTATGCTCACCAAGCTCAAACAGAAAAGCAACCGCTTTCTCCAATTGACTTTAATGGTTTTTTCTCTTTCCAAGCATTTTTACATTTCTTTGGCTTCACAACATCCTTGAAGCTCTAAATACGACAGGAATTTGTACTGACTCAGCTTGGCAGGGGGCTGAGGGTATTATCCCAGGTGGGATAACACTTCTGTAAAGCTGGAAGTGGGTTCTCCCTAGTGTAAGGAAGACCTAGACTAGCCTCCAAGATCTCTGTGCCAGAGCATCTCAGCTGATGCTTAAAGGTCAATTTCTCTCTTCAGTGACTCTGTTCTCCTTACTGGCCCAAGCTGTCCAATGAGAGCCAGGGTGACTTTTAGGGAGCCAGCCCAAATCACTTTCCAAGAAGCAAATCACACGAAAGATAGCTCGAACAATGGGACAGAAGAGGGGTGCCTTCTCCCTCCCTTCAATTTCATTAGGACACTGAGAAGCTATTAGTGACCTGAGCTGTCCCCAAATGGGAATCAAAATAACTAACTTGTCAGTGAAGAGAGCCTGACTGGGGTCAACAGTCTCCTTATATTTTGGTTCCCAAGTGCTCTGCACTTCTTTGTTTTCCATGCCAATTAATCCATTGTGGTGTGTATCTCATGTAGAGAACATGCTCATATATCTAACTGGAAACCAGAATGTGGCACGACCATCTGATTCTGGGGAAAATCCATTTGATTTATGAGATAATATGACCCAGTGAGCTGTACTGTACTTTCTTCTCTACTGCCTGGCTTAACTGTGCTGGCAATCAAATTGGTCTCCTCAGCCTCACAATTCAAGGATTCATGGCCTGCTTCTAGCAGCCATGTGGGTCAGGGAGGGAACAGTGAAGAGGAGGAAGAGTTGCTCTTTAATTACCACTTATTTGAATATTAAATTATTCCTCATGAAAATAGCTAGACTCAGCAGTCTGGGGCTGGGGCCACATTTTTCAGTTAATGTGATCAAGAGCCCTGCTTCAGAAGAACTCTGAGAAAGCCCACACTTGAGCAAATGTCCTGGGAAGTCTTGTGAATCAAAGGCAAGCTGTAATTTCCAAAAGGGACATCATTGCAAAAGCCTCACAATTCAGTTACTTTAAGGGAATTTGGTCTAGAGAGCACATCATGTAAGTGAGGATTCCTCTGAGAATACTGCCATGTACATGTTTCTGGCACTCTGAATGGCATTTTGGTGAAGGCTGGTGATTTCCTTTGCTGTGTGCTTGGAAACAGAAATTGACTTTGCTTCAATCTGTGAGGCTAGTGTGGGTGAACCGAAAGTGGGGGCAAGGCTCCTCCTCCCCACAGGTGAAAAGTAGCCAATCACTGGAGCAGCCCACCAAGGAGCACCGCTTTCAAAGGAAGCACAGTATAATGATTTGTGCTCTTTATCTCCGTAGAGTGCCCAGCCCCAGGGCATGCTGGGAATGCCTGGTCACAATGAAAGAACAAGCCAAGAAGGGCTGGGGTAAGAATGTGGAGAGGGGAGTCCTCTGGGGCCAGCAAATCTGCCGCTCTTGACAGGGAAGGTATGTCAGAGCTAATCTCTAAATCTAACTGGGCATAAGGAATCCAAGTCTGTCCAAATACAGGGCAGGGAGGCAACGAGGCTCCCAAGCACCAGTGTGAATGGTGCCTATTTGAACAGATACGAATGTGTCTGAAAGTAGGAACCAGGCTGGGGAAGAGGGCAGTGCCTACATTATAAGCTCCGAGAGAGTACAGGTCTCATCTGTTTCATTTCCACACTCCCCTGTGCTGAGGGCACGGTCAGGTACACAGTAGGGGCTTGATAACAATGTGTGAAGTAAACAAGATGACTGGGGCTCCCCATCAGGCAAAGCTAGAGCACTAATGGGTATAATAATAGCTGTACCCATATTGAAGACTAGTACTTAACAGAGAGCATGATATTCATTTAGTCAATGCATGTACAATGCTTAGCACAGTATCTGACACGTAATGACTCCCTTTGGCATGTCTACCAATAAAATAAAATACTATATCCAGTCCCTCAAACTACTGGTGAGGGGGCTTCCTTCATCAAGCCAAGCCTCCATTGATTCCAGAATTTAGTGGGGTCCAGCTCATAGATGGGTGAAGGTAAGACTGATAGGGACCAACAGACACATTCTGGCCTGATTGAAGTCCAATCTTGGGCCTTCTTCCTCACTTTTCTGTAGCTACAAGTTGAAACTTTTGAGTCTGAGAGTCAAGTTCAAAATCCCTGCTCTGCCAGGGAAGTTGCAAAATTTTCTGAGCTTTAGATTCCTCGTTTGCAAAATGGGCATGTTAATAGTATTTACTGAAGGGTTGTTATGAGGCCTAAATGAAAAAAAGATGTTAAATTTTCAGTACAGGGCCTGTTGAATATGGTGACCAATATTGACCCACCCACTAACAGTAGCTCTAGCTAGTACTGTTGTCAGTCAGACATAATCTAGCACCTCATCCTTCCCATTGTTCTCATGCTTAGGACCCCAAGACAGTGCCTTACATAGGGTGAGTGTTTCATAGCTGCACATACCTGACTCTGCCTGTTTTCTCTCTCTACCCCTCTGCTGGGGTGCCAATCAACTGAAGGTCTAAGTGCCACTTCAAGCTCTAGGTCCAGCTGGCTCAAAGGAGACCCAAATGTGTCTCATCTTTTTCCTGGTTCCAATAGCTGCCTAAAGCATAACCATACAGGCACATTTTGAGCTCCTGTTTGAGTCATATTTGCAAACATCCCATTGGCAAAGTATGTCACATGGTCAAGTTTAAAGTCAAAGTATGCTGAAATACACTCTAAGGGAACAATTGTCATTACATGGCAAAAGTCATAGCTAAAGGGAGGGGTGAAGAATCAGGATCCATGATCAGAAAGCCTTCCTTGAGATATTAATGTTAAAGCCCACTCCTATTGTATGCCTCCAACACAAGTACTTACCACACCAGCTTCTAGATATGTTTCCTAGGCTCCCTACTAGAATGGGAGCTTTTCAAAGAGAAAAATGGTGTCTTTTTCCTTTCTCTATCCCCAGCACCTAGTACAATGCCTGGCACACAGTAGGTATCTCATGAATGAATGTTTGTTTTCATTAATGAATGCATGTTTGTTCTCATGAATGAATGGATGTTTGTTCTCATGAATGAATGGATGTTCATTATCCTTGTTTAATCATCTCTCATCAGTCTGTAGAAAATCAAGGCTTGGGATAACTAGGGCTTTGGGAGACACTGATGAGCCCACCCACTATCATTAGGGACCTGTGCCCCAGATAGAAATCTCTTCCATAAATGGCTCCCAGACTTCCTCATTGGTGCCTTCATCCTTCCCCAGTTCACTTTCTCACTCATGTTCAGGACCACTCTCAGGGCAGGTCTCTGTTTTGTTTCACTCCTAAATAAGGGAAGTACTTTCCTCTAAAATAATTATAGTTTTTAGCCATCCTGTGTGGCTTAACCACAATTTCTTTGAGGTCATCAGAAGTCACCCTTATCTCTCCAACATCAAACAGCTGTTTATCAAGCATCCTGAAGAAAGGTTTAGGGGGCTAGGGCCAAAGATTGAGCAATGACCAACAAATATGTGAAAGCCAAATACTTTTCAGTTCTTTCTCTCTCCAGTATAAGTTCCCAGTGATAATCCCTAACTCCCCACACACAATCCACAGAGATTTATGGAACTTTCTTCCCGTTTGTCTTGATCCATAAGCCCAGTGGGCTTCCCAGGTGGTGCTAGTGGTAAAGAATCTGCCTGCCAAAGCAGGAGATTCTGGAGATGCAGGTTTGATCCCTGGGTTGGGAAGATTCCCCCACGAGAGGGCATGGCAGCCCACTCCAGTATTCTTGCTTGGAGAATCCCATAGACAGAGGAGCCTGGTGGGCTACAGTCCGTAGGGTCACAAGGAGTTGGGCATGACTGAAGTGACTTAGCATGCACGCACATAGTCTCAGTAACCCAGGAGAACATGAAGCTTCCATGCAACTAGAACTAAAGCGTTGCACTGAAAGCACAGATTTCTGAAGATAAATAACATATTAGGCCCCTTGCATAATTGCATTTGATATGTACTGCAAACAGATCAACCAAAGATGGCTAGAGTTGTTGGCTTTATTATAAAAACATATCTGGAGGGCTCAGTTTACTTTTTATTCTTCATTGGATTTCATAATAGTAGACAGTTCTATGCTCTGTCATAGATAATTTGCTTTTCTAAACACACTTTTACAGTAAATTAAGAAGCATTTTACTCAATAAGACACTTTCTGAATTTCCAATGGGAGTATTCTTGCCCAAAAGGGAACTAGTATTGTCAGTTGTCTTTGTGATTTGCACTTGAGGTCAAAATTAAAAACAGCCTTTGGAGCCCAATTATAGAACCATAGAAATCATAGGCCTTGAAGGAGAAATAGCTCTTTTGCTTCCTGGAAAAACCCCGCCAAACTTGAACTTCTAAGGGTTGAGCTACAGCGAGAACTATGAAAGTAATATTTCCTCTCTTATTCCAGGGCTGGATTCAGCTAAAAAAATGGACCAATCTTACAACAAAACTACCCTTATCTTTTCTGTGCCTTCTGTGCTGTGGGAGAGAAAAAAAAATTAGAAAACATGGTGACTGTTCTTTGGAGTTCACCAGTCACACATTGGAAGAGACCAGAAAGAATACTATACAGTGTGTTCTAGTCCAAAGCTTCTTAAACTTTAATGTGCATACAAATAGCCTCTGATTCAGGATTTCTGTAATGGGGCCCAAGAGTCCACATTCCTAACAAGCTCCTAGGTGATACCAATGTTGCTGGGCTGAGCCCACACTTTGAGTAAGGAAATTCTACTTGTGGAACATTATAGAATATTATGCCAGAATGTAAAGGTGAAGGAGGTGAAGGAGATAATAAAGGTGAAAGTCATGTGGAATTCTCAGAGGATGAAGATCTGGAAACAATGTACAACTAACAGAGCCAAATTCCCATCAAAGATTCTCACTTTAAAAAAATAATAAAAGATTCTCGCTTATACAGAGGCCTTATGAGAAGCCCAAAAGAATCCTAGAGTTAATTATAAGCATGGTGCTGATTAATTCAGGTTTGCTCATACATATTCTCCCTGAACTGGTGAAACGTAAAACTGATTCTGCTCCCACCTAAGAAGACAGTGTTGCAATGATATACATTAATATATATTATATATATTAATACTTATACATATTAATATATATAAATTCACATTCTTTGCTGATCTATTTCCACTGAATGTTTGTGACACAAACACGCAAATACAACCTCCACAGATCTTATTACACACCTAACACTAATTACAGTCAACTGAACTTCTGAACCTGAATAAAATTTGGTGGGGACTGTCTACCAAGAAAGAGTGAAGACTTAATAAGCTGTATTTAAAACCTCATAATATGCTTCCAAAAAAGTTATTGACTTGGGAAATGATAAAAGAAAACCGAAGACAGAACAGAAACTACTTAAAAGACAGAAAGATGTGGTCTATCTTCTTTCATATTTGGAGGTTTTTAAGTCACTTTTATGAAACCTGAGCTGTTTGAGAGCATCAGAACACCACCATAGCATAGAGAATAGCGGGATTATCTGCTGGTCCTTGCCTTCCTGGGTCAGGCAAAAGTTGTTGTTTCATTACAACAACTAAAATTCCTCTCAGCTCTCAATCAATGCTCTTGGCTCAAACAGGGGGAAGGGGTGGAAATAGTGGGGTGGGAGATGTTCCTGAGACTGACACTGCTGGCTTCTCCTTTCTCCCTATTCCTTTCACTTCCCAGAAGATCCTGGCTGGCCTTGGGCAAAACAGAGGTCCAGGAACAGTTAGAGAGAGAGGGATGGGACTGAGGATCAAGGGGAACCGTCCTTGGCCCAAGGGGGTGTAGGATTTAGCCTTCTTCCCTATAGCTCCCCCACTGAGTTCACAGCATAGCAAATACCTCTAGTCCAACAGCCATACATGGAGGTATATTGAGTCCAGAGTCCAAAGGGACAGATGTGTGTTCAGGACTTGGAAGGGAATTAGAAAGTCAATCTGTTTTTTTTACATTATTGGCATTAGTTTAAAAAAAAACTATTGGGAGTTTGGGATTAGCAGATGCAAACTGGTATATAGAATGGGTAAACAACAAGGTCCTACTGTATAGCACAGGAAACTATACTCAATATCATGCATATGTGCATGTTAAGTCGCTTCAGTTGTGTCCAGCTCTTTGCGAACTTACGGACTGTAGCCCACCAGGCTTCTCTGTCCATGGGATTCTCTAGGCAAGAATACTGGAGTGGGTTGCCATGTCCTCCTCCAGGGGATCTTCCTGACCCAGGGATTGAACCCCAGGTCTCCTGCATTTCCTGCACTGGCACTAGCACCACCTGGGAAGCCCATTAAATATCATATCCTGTGATAAACCATAATGGAAAAGAATATGAAAAAGAATGTATATGTGTGTGTGTGTGTCTGTGTGTGTGCGCGCACATGTGCGCACGCTTAGTCACTCAGTCCTGTCCAACTCTTTGTGATCCCATGGACTGTAGCCCACCAGGCTCCTCTGTCCATGGGGATTCTCCAGGCAAGAATACTGGAGTGGGTTGCCATGCCCTTCTCCAGGGGATCTTCTCAACCCAGGGACTGAACCCAGGTCTCCCACATTGCAGGTAGATTCTTTACCATCTGAGCCACCAGGGAAGCCCATATATATATATATAACTGAATCACTGTGCTGTACAACAGTAATTAACACAACATTGTAAGTCGACAAAACTTCAATAAAAAATAAATTAAAAAACTAGCTTTTTAGGGTGAAACGGATAACCAGCTCAGGTGGGGTACATGAGACAAGTGCTCGGGCCTGGTGCACTGGGAAGACCCAGAGGGATCGGGTGGAGAGGGAGGTGGGAGGGGGGACTGGGATGGGGAATACATGTAAATCCATGGCTAATTCATATCAATGTATAACAAAAACTACTGTAATGATGTAAAGTAATTAGCCTCCAACTAATAAAAATTAAAAAAAAAAAAAAAAACTAGCTTTTCCCTCCATCACACACACTAAAAATGTTGAATAAATATTTATATACTATCAGTGTGAAAAAGCACAGAAATATTATCCTGTTGTCCCCATAAACTCTCTCTAAAGGAAAAGGGTTTAGATTGGTTGGAGAGAAGAGTATTTCAGGCAGGAACAGAACTCAGGCAACAGTGCAGCCCTGTTTGCTTAGAGCTGGAAACGAGGTTGTGGAAAGTCAGGTCGCCAAGGCAGGTTGCGGCCAGATGGTGGGGAACCAGCTGAGTGCCAAGCTAAGAGTCTGGATGCTCTTCTTTAGGTAAGCATATTTTTGACCCAGAGATGAAATAAAATCTGAAATTGGCTGTATTGAAGTATTTGGTAGTTGGCACTTGGCTCTGCCTGCTGTGGACCATTCACCCACTTGACAGCTCCTCGGGGAGTTCTAAGGGTGGTTCAACAGGGAGGGGCGCCCAAGTTCAAGGTAAATGCAACAGCAGACCTCTAAAAGAGACAGGCTAATCCCCAGCACCTTGGGTCCAGGTTCAGACCAGAGACCACTCAGTGAGCCCCAAAGACACAGAGAGTAACTGGTCCTCAGAGGGGCACAATGCCCAGCAGGTCCCTCAGAGAACGGGGACATCCATATTTTTCTCATTAACTTCTACATGGCATGAAGTATTATGTCTTGCTGAGGATGGTGGAAAATATTTCACTGAAGTCTTAAGTTGGAAAAAAAAAGAAAAGTTAAGAGTTTTTTTTTCTTCCTCTTTATGACCACAGGCCAAAGAAAAAGTTTGTCACTCTGAATGTTTATGAGAGGGGTAAGCCAGAAGAGCAGACCTAGCCAAATCCGTCTGACTCATTACTGAGCAGTAGGAGTGGCACGCTCAATTAGTAGGCAATATAATTTACCTAGCCCCCAGGGTTGAAGGTAGTGGGACAAGGGGTGGAGGGAGTGAGGTGGAAATTAGAATTTTCGAAGTTATAAATTTACTCGAGTGAGATAGTAAGTGATCCCCTCGGGGTAAAACCAGGGCTACCTGGCTGTCAGTCACTTGTGAGCTCCAATAGGTCATTTGTTTGACCCTGCTGCCTATATAGCTAAAATGAGTAATGTATAAGCAATGTGAGAAGCCTGGGCTCATAAAACCAAAAGGGAATAAATCCGCCAAGACTGTCAGGAGGTGGAAGAGGCGGAAATTTAGAGCTAGGACTCCACTAGGCTGGGTAATGCTCTTGTTGCTCTGTAGATGTCAATTTCTTCCTCCTGTGGTCAGGTCAGCTCCAGGGCTTCCCTGTGTGAGTACCAGCCCAGGACTGAATTTTCTTCTGCTCTTGGTGAGTGAGGGCTGTTGGTGATGAATCGCATTCCATGGAGATCTTCTTGATTGTTGTGGTTTTGTAACAACACTTGCTCTTTGTTTTACTCTTGCACACTCGTTATTTTCTTCATTTATTTGTTCATTCAGCAAAAAATATTTACACACCCACTACGTGCCAAGAGCTGTGCAAAGCACAGCAAGAGTTGTTGTGCATTTAGCCACTCAGTCGTGTCCAACTCTTTGTGACCCCATGGACTGGGGCCTGCCAGGCTCCTTTGTCCGTGGGGATTCCTCAGGCAAGAATACTGGAGTGGGTTGCCATGCCCTTCTCCAGGGGATCTTCCTGACCCAGGAATCGAACCAGGATCTCCTGCATTGCAGGCAGATTCTTTACCAGCTGAGCTACCAGGGAAGCCCATGCAAAGCATGGGCAAATATAATGTTGGCCAAAACTCAAACCTGCCTTCAAAGGGCTTTCAGTAATGAGGGGCAGGATAGTCTGAGAGTTTGGGGTTCTAGATTATTCTTGAATGGTCCGTGCAAGAAGCTAATCCAGACCACAGGGCAGCATAAGTCCTCTAGTAAAACTGAATCTGGCTTGGACTGAACAAGAAAGAAGTCTCTGTTTCATGGTTTGAGAGGGAAAGAGGTTTGGTGGAAATTAGAACTTTTTTTCTCCCTGTCAACCTGTATGAGTGATAAAGTCTCTACATGGATTCTCACTCAAACCTGAACCAACATACGTGAGTCTTTGCTTCCTCTTCTGCTCAAATCTGAGCATTACATACCCCCAGCCCCTATGTTATACTCACACTCAAAGCTGCTCTGTTCCATATTGGTAGTTCTGTCAGAATTGAATGCTGGCTCCTCCATAGTGAATATAATTGCTTGATGGTGAAGCCAGAGACATCTAAGAGTGATAGGCTGGTTCTCATAGATGAAAAATAAAAATAGTATACTGACTACAACATTCCTAAATAGGGATGGGTCTCTCAGGAAGGCTCTTCTAGTTCCATCTTAACGTAATGAGATAATTTTTGAGGTCTTAATTGATGTCCCCTCTCTCCCTATGTGTTTTCACCTCTTTTCTTTTCCTGTTTCCAGCTGATAACCAGACTCCAGACTTCTTCATCTCAAAGAAAACTGGCAGTGGGATAGCCGAAGTTGATCACATAGAGTGCCATTGGGGCCACAGGAAATGAGGAGAGATGCCTTAAGGCAGTGAGCCTAGAGGAGAGAGAGCCAGGGAAATCCACTGGGTGGCGGGGGTTCACATTTTGTGGCTTCTGAGAATAGAGGAGATCTGCAGATCTGCACCCCGGGGAGGGGGCCAGACAAACATCTTAGGGGGAGGACTGTGAGATACTTCTTAGGGAGGCTTCCCTCGGTCACAGAAGCTTCCATTCTATGGCAGGGTATTGTGCTCTAAGCATATGGACTGTGAGGAAGGACTTCTAAACAGTAACAAGTGTGAAAACCACAGGATGTTTGCATACCCCTAGGAGTAGGGGGAGCTTCTAAAGTTTTGGATTACCTATCAATCCAGCCTGATGGAATCATAGTACAAATGAAACTGACTTAAGTAAAATTCGGAATTATCATATTTCTACAGTTCCGAGAGAATTTGCTGAGTAATACCTGCTACTCTCCCCCAGATATTTCTTTCTTTACCTGTTTTGGCCACAGTGGGGATATCAGGCTTAGCATTCAGGTGGATCTTAGCAAAGAGCCTGCTCCTCTGAGGTAGACAGCCTCACCTGAATAAAAATTTTCTGAAGTAGAATCATCCAGAATGTACATGTACATTTTCTGCTCCTACGTGTGCATCCTATGCTCCATGAATCCCTCTTCTCTCTCTCTCTTCCTCTCCTCTTTCTCTCTCTCTTCTTCACCTTTCCTCCCTCTCTCCCCTTTCCCCTCCTTCTCTCCCTGCATTGGCTTCAGGGTTTATGCTCTTAACCATTACACTATACTCCCTGTTTGTCACTTTGTAAGCACCAAGAAAGAACGGTCAAGTCTATCTGGGCTAATATGAAAATATATTTCCAAGAATCAACGTGCAGAAGAGTGTGTATGGAATGGTTCTTTTTGTGTAAATAAAGGTAGAAATGTGAATGGATAATCAGAAAGAATGATTGATTGACTTCTTGGTATATGCCTAAATAATTTGAAGGGTAGATAGGAAGAGACAAAATGTATTCACAGTAGTTGCCTTTAGGGAGAGAGACTAAAGGTGCGAGGAAAAAAATGTTCACCTTTAATTTTGCTCACTTATATACTGTTTGAATTTTCTAACCATGTATATGCTTTCCCTCTTAAGATTATCTACAAAGATCATATAAAAGGTGAGATCTACATAAAGCTTCTTTAAAACTTACTCATTTTTATGTGCAACCAACTCATATAATTCAAATAATTAATAATTCATATAAGTTCATATATTATAATACATAATTCATATACAATCATTCATACAACATTTATAATAATTAAATAATTTATATAATTACATAATGGTTCACATAAATTCATTTTTGTATAATAATTCATATAATTAAAATAATTCATATAAGTCAAATAATTCTAATATTGTGATACCTTCCCAGTGACTCAGTGGTAAAGAATCCACCTGTGATGAAAGAGAAGCATATTCAATCCCTGTTATCAGGAAGATTCCCTGGAGGAGGAAATGACAACCCGCTCCAGTATTCTTGCCTGGAAAATCTCATGGACAGAGGAGCCTGGCAGGCTATATATAGTCCATGGGGCTACAAAGAATCGGACACGACTGAAGCGACTGAGCACTCCCTCTAGAGGCCAAGAGAATTCTGAGGTGATCCTTAAGACACGCCCCTGTTATGGCTGGCTCTGTCAAAAGGCCAAGTTCTAGACTGTTCTCTATGTGAAAAGGCTTGTGCAACAGATGGAGAAGGTAGCTGTTGGCTATATCTACTTTTCTCACCTCCAAACCCTCAAAGGCCCTGTGAGGAATTTAGAAACTGCTATGAGGATTCAACTTCCATGTGGATATGAAGATAACATTGCCAAAAGCATTTTAAGTTAAAAAGGGAAACAAGAATATTTACTTGGAAACTTGATCAAGGTTACCAATTGGTTACACTGGTGATTTGGTTTGCTTGGTTTTTTTAGAAATAATTGTAGATTAAAGACATAAATGTAAGATCAGGAACCATCAAACTCCTAGAAGAAAATATAGGCAGTACACTCTTTGACCTTAGTCTCAGCAATATTTTTTTTAAATCTATCTCTTCAGGCAAGGGAAATAAAAACAAAAAGAAATGAATGAGACCTAATTAAACTTAAAAACTTTTGCACAACAAACCATCAACAGAACAGAAAACCTATGGAATGGCAGAAAATATTTGCAAATGATATGTCTGGTTATTATTCAAAATATATAAACAGCTCATGCAACTCAATATGAAAAACATAAACAACTCAATCAAAAAAAATGGTCAGAAGAATAGATATTTTTCCAAAGAAGACATACAGATGACCAACAGACACATGAAAAGATGCTCAACATCACCAATCATCAGGAAAATGCAAATCAAAACCACAATGAGATATTACATCACACCTATTAGAATGGTTGTCATCAAAAAGACAAAAAAACTAAGAAATGTTGGTGAGGCTGTGGAGAAAAGTGAACCCTAGTACACTATTGGGAATGTAAATTGGTGCAACCACTATGAAAAACAGTATAGAAAACAGTGCTATTTCAAAACACTAAAAGTAGAATTATCATATGATCCAGCAATTCCATTCCTAAGTATATATCCAAAGAAAATGAAAACACTAATTTTAAAATATGCATGCACCCCAGTGTTCATAGCAGCATTATTTATGATATCCAAATATAGAAAACAATCCAAGTGTCTATCAAAAATGAATGGATACAGAAGATATGTTTGTATATGTATATGGACTACTAGTTGGCCATAAAAAAGAATGAAATTTTGCCATTTGCAACAGTGTGGATGGATCTGGAGGATATTATGCTTAGTAGAATAAGTCAGACAGAGAAAGGCTCATACTATATGTTTTCACTTATATGCGAAATCTTATAAATACAACAAAAGAATAAATATAACAAACAAACAGACTCACAGATACAGAGAACAAACTAGTGGTTACCAGTGGGGAGAGGGAGGGGGAGGGACAAGGTACAGGTAGGGAATTAAGAGGTAAAAACTATGTTTAAAATAAATATCAAAACAAGGATGGAAAATACAGCACAGAAAATATAACCAATAGTTCATAAGAACTTTAAATGGAGTATAATCTCTATAAAAATATTGAATCACTATGTTGTACACCTGAAACTAATATAATATTGCAAATTGACTATACCTCAATTTAAGAAAAGAAATAATTGTGAGATTTTGATAATATTTGGCCACGAGTGCCCAAATCTTGTTTATGATAACTGCTCCTCACTTCCAGAAGGAGGACTTGGCCCCATGTCTGTGGGAATGCAACGAAACTAGTACCTGGAGCTTTAAGCCCATACTCCCAAAGCAGAGGCTCCAGTAAGAGGGGCTCTATGACAGCACCCAGGAAATATATATATGCTCAGGGGGCAGAGGGCACAACCCATCTTGTTTGCCCCAGACTGTCCCAGTGTCCTGAGAGATCTTTCATTTCCAGGCAAACAGGATGATTGTTGTTCATCCTACCAGTGGGTGTCCTCACAGAATTCTAAACCCAGAAAGGATCTTGGCAATTAATTCAATTTACTGTCTACCTGAAATTTAAGTAACACAAGTTATTATTTGATCCAATTTGATTTATATGTAAAAGTTGTGTGCATGCATGTGTGTGTGTGAGAGAAAGAGGAGTGAGATTCAAAGTGGTGAAGGCAATTGCTTTGTTCTTCCAACAATGATTTACATAACACCTACACCAGCACTTCCTTGGTGGCTCAGACATTAAAAGAATCTGCCTAGAATGCAGGAGACCTGGGTTTCATCCCTGGGTTGGAAAGACCCTCTGAAGAATGGAATTGCAACCCACTCCAGTATTCTTGCCCGGAAAATCCCATGGACAGAGGAGCCTGGCAGGCTACAGTCCATGGGGTCACAAAGAGTCGGACATGACTGAGTACAGAATTCTAGGAACTATGATCAATAAAGGTTTGGTGCAGTGTTTGGAAAGAAATAACTAGAATTTCCATGATATTTTTAATTTTAAAAAAGTAAGAAATTTGATAATATTTAGTACACTGGTTGAATTGGCACCCTCTCCGAAGTGACATGAGGCACATGGTAGGCACCTTATTCTAAGAGAAAGGAGGGAGTTTCAAATACAACAGGGACAGGAAGCAGACAGAAGAATTTCCAGGGGCTGGGGAGAGGCTAGAATGGGAAGTGACTGTTTAAAAGTACAAAATTTCTTTCTGAGGTGATGGAAACATTCTGTAGTGAAAGTTGTACGAAATTGTAAATATGCCGAAAATCACTGAATTGTACACTTCCAAATGTACATAAAATGGTAAATTTTATGTGATGTGAATTTTATCTCAAAAGAAAAAAATTTTAAATACAATGGGATGGCCAAGGCATCCTTACTCATTGACTTGCTGCCTGTTCATTATGAGGGCCTGAAGTTTGAACAGTCAGTTGGGTGGATTTATGGATTACGCTATATTAAATATCAGAATCTGTATAGAATGTCCTGATGCGATGGGTAATAATCATGAAACTCTCTTGAACCATACAGGGAAGATCTTGTGGGAAAGAAATTTTAAAAGCAGTGAAACTTAAAGATGACTACTGCATTTTTCTATTACTCCAAACAATGGTTTCAAATTTATTGACCTTTACCAGGATGTCAAGCAATCCTAACTTTTGCTATTTAGCATAAGCTAAAGAAAGCACATAATCTATCCCTTGATGTCAAAAACTTGAAATTTTTTAAATGAATGAGAAATTAACTTCTTTATGAAAGAAATATATACTATGGAGAGAGCTTAGATGTTTGGAAGATTTCTTCATTGTGTTATTTTTGTTGTAGGAAACAATGTGTATGGGCGACACATAAAAACTTTCATATTTGCACACATAAAAAATAGAACTGAAATTTTCAAATCTGTTTACCTATCTTTCAAATGAATATATCTTCCAAATGTTGCATCTTCTACTTGCTTTATTAAAACACTTGAACATTAAAAGACAGAAATTCACTAGCCAATTTTCAACAAAAATCTTTGCTTAATTGACATATGGCTTGAAGAATAATTGTTGTGATTAGTCAATGCAGCCAACAATCCACTTCTTCCTTTTGAACGTGCCTCTTTGTCAATGTCTTTTCCAGCCATGTCAAATCATTACAACCAAATTTCATCAAAATAAATAAGTTAGAACCAGATGTTCAAATCACCTTTTTACAAAGTATTAAACTGGGTTTATTCCAGTTATGCAAGATTAGGTCCATGTTCAAAAATCAATTGTGATGACCTAGAGGGATGGGGTGGGGGAGGGGAGGGAAGCTCCAGAGGAGGGGATATGTGTATAATTATGACTGATCAGCATTGTTGTATGGCAGAAACCAACACAACATTGTAAAAATTTAAAAAACAAAAAGTTATTAACTACTTATACTCTTGCTTATCTCTTAAAATAATAAAGAATAGTTTTGTGGGGGAAAAAATCAATTCATGTAATCCATCACATTTTAAAGGAGAACAATCACATGATCATATCAGTAGATGCAGAAAAGGCATTTGACAAATTCCAGTATCCAGTCATAATTAAAAACTCTCAGCAAACTACGAATAGGAGGAAATGTCCTCATCTTGATAAAGAACATGTACGAGAAACCTACAACTAATATCATTCTTAATGATGAGAAACTTGAAGCTTTCTAACTAAGATTAAGAGCAAGGCCAGGAAGTCCCCTCTCATCACTCCTTTTCAACATTGTGTGGAAGTCCTAACTAATGAAATAAGAAAAGAAAAGCAAGTAAAATGTATACCAATGGGATAGGAGAAATAAAACTGTCTTTGTTTCAAGAAGACATGATTGTAGACCTGATTCTACCATAGAATGTAGAAAATCTGAAAGCATAAACAAATAAAAAACTCCTGAAACTAATAAGTGATTTTAGCAAGGTTTTAGGATACACAAGTTAATATGCAAAAACTAATCACTTTCCTGAACAATAACAGCGAACAACTGGAATTCGAAATTAAAGTTTAAGAAAATAGAATGATTACAGTTTATAGCAGTGATCTCATTTTTATGTGCATCACATCAGCAAAATATTTATACAGTATACTTCCTCAGTGAATATCCATTTATCTTTTATAAATGTTATAAGCATTGACTGATTATACTAACACACTGTGCTTTGTTGTTGTTGTTGACTCACTAAGTTGTATCTGACTCTTTGCAACCCCATGGACTTGTAGCCTGCCAGGCTCCTCTGTCCATGTGATTTCCCAGGCAAGAATACTGTAGTGGGTTGCCATGTCCTTCTCCAGGGTATCTTCCTGACCCAGGGATCGAACCTGAGAGTCTCCTGCAATGGCAGGCGGGTTCTTTACCACTGAGCCACCTTTACACATTGTGCACGCTATAACAAATAAATTGAAAAATAGCATCCAAAATTTATTTTTATAATATTGCTTTTTTAAAAACTATTTTTAATGTTTTTTGTTGTGATAAAAGTCACATAATATAAAACATACTGTTTAAGCCCTATTTAACTGTATGGTCCAGTGGCACTAAGTACATTCACATTGTTGTGCAACTCTCACCATCATCCATTTCCCAAATTTTTTCATCTTCCTAAACTTAAACTCTGTCACCATAAACATTAAAAGGGGCAGGGGGTGGGATGGACTGGGAGACTGGGGTTGATATATGTACACTATTATGTGTGCAGTAGATTGCTAGTGAGGGTATACTGTATAGCACAGGGGGGGAAAGTTACAATCTGTTTGTAGGACATGTATTATTAAGTTAACTTTAAAAATGCATTCTGGTGTAATATTGCTTATTTTTATGTTTATTTCATCCTTTCAGAACTTCTGAGTGTATGTTTTATAGTACATATAATAATCATTAATATAACTTGTAAATAAACAAATATGCATACAATAAGGGTGGGCTCAGAATTTTTTATTGAAAGGGGTTCAAGTTAGAATCCACCTGCAATGCAGGACACCTGGGTTCAATCCCTGGATCAGGAAGATCCCCTGGAGAAGGGAATGGCTACACACCTCAGTGCTCTTGCCTGGGAAACCCCGTGGACAGAGGAGACTGGTGGGTTACAATCCATGGAGTTGCAAAGAACCAGACAGGACTGAGGGACTAACACTTTCACTTTTTCAAGTTCCACCAGAAGCAGAGCTGAGACAAAACCTTGCTGCAGGTATTTCATCTGATAGGCGATCCTGGAAACAAGAGTAAAGGAACAGGGTATGTGAGACAGGGAAGATGGCAAAACTAATACATTGTTGAGTTGATTAACTCTGTGGGCAACTGAGATTCAGTCCTACTAGGAACCCTCTAGAGAACTAGCAAATGTGCCTTGGAATTGTTCCTTCGAAGGTGGGAAGCTGAAACATTTACCTGCTGACTCCCATCTCCCTGTAATGAAAGGTCCCTCCCATCCCTAATGATACCTCCAGCCCCAGACACACTTTCAGATTGCTCTGTCTGCGTTGAATGAGTTGCTGAAAGCAGAGAGGAGAGAGTGACACTTGGGGTGGAACTCTCAACGTGTATGAAAACTGTCCACCACAAGTGATGTGGTGTGGAGTACCAAAGGCATTTGCTACAAGGACTATATTAAAACAAAAGTCTGGAGATTCCTAGTTTGTCCAAAAAAAATGAATATAGGACTCCCCTTCACTCTGCAAAGCACATCCAAGCAAATATCAATCACATTATGACATTATTATTTCTTTCCACTGTCCTGAAAGTGGTTTAAGAATGTTCTGACATCAGACTGAACTAGTTGAATATTCCCTGATTCTTTTCTTACTGGCTACGTGACTCTGAGAAAGTTACTTTCTCAGTCTCAGTTTCACCCATTGTACACTACAGATAATAATGCCTACTTCAAAGCTAATAGTTAAGATTAAAGTTAGATATATGTGTAAAGGACCTGGCACAAGGACATCAGCAATAAAAAGGATTTGTGGTTTTCTTTTTTGATTATTTGCCTCTCTTACACCTAGATGCAGTAGTCATAGGACTTGGGGGTTCAAAGTATAAATCTTAAGACATAAAAGGCTTAGTTCAGAGCAAGATTCAGCAAAGTGCCAATTTCAGAACCTTGAGCAAGATCTTTCGAATCTTGTTGAAACTCTTTCTAGTGAATTAACCCACTTCTTTGTCTAAGCACATATAGAATATTGAACATAATTTAAACAAGGTGCCTATCACTGTACTTCACACTTGCACCATACATTACTTCTTGATTTTATTTTCTCTCTTGAGATTTAGGATCTCACAGTGTCTTGGTTTATCTTTTCTTAAATTACAGAAAATTTTAAATAGATACAAAGAAAGATAATAGTATAATGAGCCCTTATTGTCCAATTTCATGGGCTTCCCTGCTGGCTCAGTGGTAAAGAATCCACCTGCCAATACAGGAGATGCGGATTCAATCCCTGGGTCAGAAAGATCCCCTGGAGAGGGAAATGGCAACCCACTCCAGTATTCTTGCCTAAAGAATCCCATGGAGAGAGGAGCCTGGCGGACTACAGTCCATGGAGTCGCAAAGAGTAAGACATGACCCAGCAACAAATTGCCCAGTTTCAACAACTACTTTTCTTTCATCTATACCCTCACTCACTTCTTCCTCTCCCATATTATTTTGCAGTAAATCACAAACGTAAGATCATCTTATCTGACAAATTTCAATATGCATCTCCAAAAGATAAGGATTCTTTAAAATAAGGATCTATACTATTATTTATCATACTATATTTATATGTTAAAAATTAGTAATTTCTTAAGATTATCAAATATCTTAGTCAGTGCTCAAAATTCATGTATCTTATAAATCTTTTTAAACCATTTATGTGTTTGAACTACTAAACAAAGTCATCATATTGTAATCGAATAATCTTACATCTCTTTAATTCTGTGGATATACCTTCTCTTTTTTTTTTCCTTTCAATTTGTGAAGACATTGGGTTGTTTGCCCTACAGACTCCCCACAGTCTAGATTTTGCTGATTGCATCTTCATGGTGTCATTGAACACCTTTTCTGTGTTCATATTTCCTGTTAATTTGTAGGGGGAACTAGAGATTTGATCTGATTCAGGTTTTCTCTTTTTAAGAAGACTGCTTCATAAATGGCAGTGCGTTCTTCCATCAGGAAGTACATAATATATGATTAATATATGATTCTGTCTTTGTTACCAGCCATTGATGATCAATGTCCAGATCTATTAATTTCCTAGGGGTTGAACACTGACATTCTACATCAATAATAAAGATTAAATAAGGACTCATCTGAAAGTGACCCCCAGCATCTTGGTTAGATATCTCTTTCATAAATTGGAAAGGATCAAAAAAAAAATTGGAAAGGATCGGAAAGGTGAACTTAAGCAGGATACTTTGCATTATCCCAACATCCTGTAGCTCATGATGTTTGAATCTGCTTGAATTTATTGAAAAAACTTCCAAGTCCAGATTCAAATCAAATTTAGTGTGCTGCCAGCAAGCATTTCCTTAGGCTCTGGAACAAACTCATCACTAAATACCAAACATATGACATGTTCCACACTCTCTGAACATAGCATTTCTATACGTTACTGAAAGGGAATAGTTCATTGTGATAACATAAAGTGTCCTTTTTCAAAAACCATTCCAGGGCTTTCTAACTGAGCCAGCTGCAGGGGGAGTGGGCTTTGTTATCAGAAAAGTCCTTAATTAACATCTTTACTAATGACCTAGAGTAGATCAAACTACCCATGTGTGAGTGACCACTGAACTGGAAATAAGGACAGGTCACATCTGAAATGGAAAGGAAAATAACAATGTGGTGTGATGCTGTATGTGAACAAATTCCTTGTATAATGGTATGGTCACAAGGGAATGGGCCAGACCTATTGCTTCACTCCAGGATATGTAGTAAAGTGACTGGTCTAACAACTGGAAGGAGGTCTGAACTGAAAAAAACTGTGTGAGAATGATTTTTTTAATGTCTGTGTAGATCTTACATAACAAAAACTAGAGAGGGATGGCCTAAGAAATTACCAAACAAACAACACATCATTTCTGTTTTTCCAAAAATACAAGAATAACATTGGTGCAAGATAAACTGCTAAGTTATAAGCATAAAATGGGTACAGGAAAGTAATCTTCATAGCTTTGTAAGGAATAAACTCAACAGAAGTTCCCATCTTAAATCACTGCCTAGACAATATATATAATTGTCCTTGACTTTAAAGAGCCTTTGATTTTGTCTGGAACAACAGATTCATTAGCAGACTAGAAAAATCTATGTGGCCCAAATCATACAATACTGGGGAAAGGGCACAAGTTCATACCCAGAGACTCATTATGAGTGGAGCAGTCACCAAATAGTTATCTCTTGGCTATGCCAAGCACTTTACAAACTCCAATAACCATGACAACTTTGTAAGGTTGCTATTATTATCTCCATTTTATTGATGAAAAATTGAGTCTCAAAGAGGCTAAATGGCTTGTCCAAGGTCCCTCAGCCCGTAAGTGGCACAGCCTGTTTTTAAACCCTAGGTCTGTCCATCCAAGCCTTTATACTACTCTGCTTTATGACATTTTGGAAACAACACAAGGACATGACATTTATAGAGCGTCGTCATCTAAATTGCCCATCAAGGGCTACCACATAGCTTGCCTAAACCTGAACAAATAAACACAGTGATTCTTAACAGCTACAATCTACCACAAGAGGGGAGGTAGTACAATACCTCGCACTTGAACAATGACCCTGAAGGTCAGCCTTTAATCCATTAGATGTTAGTCTTTACATCAGTGACCTGGGGGACAGAAGAAGCCTGCTCAACATATTTACACATAACAGCATTCTGGACACGGGGACTCCCAGGGAAGAAGCTACCCTGGAATCTAGGGACTATAGTATTGAAAGCCCCTCGTAAAACTCAAGGAATGGGTATAAAGCAATAGGAAAGAGATCAGCAAAGGTAATTGCTAGGACTCTAGGATTCAATACAATGAAATTCAACAGCCTGTCCATATAGGACTAAAATACTTGCAGACTTAATTCCTAAATGTGTCAGCTAAGTAGTTCTATTATTTAATGAAGGTCCAAGAGAGATATAAGCAGGAATATTCCATACAGGGTTTAAAGGATTTTTTCACTGTAGAGCATCCCCTTCTGACTTCTATCAGTTAAAAATTCAGAAAATCTGCATGAAATGTTGTAGAGATGACTGAACAATTCTACTCTAAAATCTACAAAGGAAAGTGCATGAAACCAGAAGTTTTAAAGTAGCCAAAAAGAAAAATAGGAATAACTTAATCATGGGCTCTAAGGAAATTACAGGTTTAATCTTGTTGAAGATATTAGACTACAGCAAATTGAAAAAAAATGCTAAGCATGATCTTAATATTAATCCATTGTAATTAAATAATTAGCTCTATCAGGCAAGTTTTTCTTCTACCCAACCCAAATTCCAGATTTTCTTATTCTTTTCTTTCCCTGGAATTGTGTGAGAAAGCAACTTTTTGTATAATTAATTCTTTAATAATTATTTTAATATATTCTGCATTTCTAGCATCATCATTTTAAATGTTCAAAGAAAACTGAAGCAAACTAATTGAAAGAAAGTCCTGTAGGAACTAAAAGTAATAAACTGTGAATATTTTTTTTTTTGGCAAGGTTATAGTGAAATGAAAATGAAAGTTAAGGAATAATAGAGGAGTATTAGAGGACTCTAAAAGGAAATAGGAGAGAAAAACAAGAAAAAGGAAAAAAAAAAGAAAAAAAAATTTTTTTCCCTAATTAAAAAAATCGTAAAAATATATGAAAATGAAAGTTGAGGAGTAATGGGGGAGTAATAGGGAATTATAAAAGAAAATAAAAGAAAAAAATAAAAAATAAAAAAAAGGAAAGAAAAAAAATTTTTTTTAATTAAAAAAAATATGTATATATATATCTAGGAATTTCTCTGGGGTTGTTGCGGTCAGCGTAGGTTCAGTTCAATTTCAGATAGCTCCTCTTTCCAGCTTACACTTCTCGATATCTGTAGGCCCCTTCCAGTGTAGTCGGTGTTACCTTCAGGGATTTTAATCTGTTGAACCGGTCCTTTCTGAAGCGGTTCCCTTTGTTTATTTGGCTTCTATTTGCCGTCTCTTCGGTGTCTAATTTCCACCCTGACACAGGCGGGCGGAGGTGATCTCTTATTTAGGTTCGCTAGTTCAGTTCAGTCCTGCTACGGGGAGGGCGGGGCGCTGCAGACAGATACCGCTCTATGTGGATAGCACTCACCGTGTTCCGGCCACACTGGGTTTGCCCCGCTCACGGGTGTCGGTGCTTTCGCTGTCTACACTGCTCAGGCTCCCGGCTGCTCTATATGGAGCGGGCCCTGCGTTGAGTGCGGTTCCAGTTTTCGGGTACTCCACAAAAGCGCAGATTCAGTCGCTCCTGCGCTTTGTGCCTTCCCCGGCCTGAGCGGTTCAGGCAGCCAGAGGCTTGGGCGTACTCTCCCGG
The DNA here is from genome assembly GCF_023699985.2 of Odocoileus virginianus. Taxonomy (NCBI): domain Eukaryota; kingdom Metazoa; phylum Chordata; class Mammalia; order Artiodactyla; family Cervidae; genus Odocoileus; species Odocoileus virginianus. The sequence goes on from NC_069708.1 coordinate 16,366,233, forward strand.
GTGCAGCACGCCTTTTCCCTCCGCGGCGAGCGGCCCAGGCAGCCAGAGGCTTGGGCGTACTCTCCCGGGTGCAGCACGCCTTTTCCCTCCGCGTCGAGCGGCCCAGGCAGCCAGAGGCTTGGGCGTACTCTCCCGGGTGCAGCGCGCCTTTTCCCTCCGCGTCGAGCGGCCCAGGCAGCCAGAGGCTTGGGCGCACTCTCCCGGGTGCAGCACGCCTTTTCCCTCCGCGTCGAGCGGCCCAGGCAGCCAGAGGCTTGGGCGCACTCTCCCGGGTGCAGCACGCCTTTTCCCTCCGCGTCGAGCGGCCCAGGCAGCCAGAGGCTTGGGCGTACTCTCCCGGGTGCAGCGCGCCTTTTCCCTCCGCGGCGAGCGGCCCAGGCAGCCAGAGGCTTGGGCGCAATCTCCCCGGGTACGGCGCACTTTTTCCCTCCGTGGCCCCAGCACGCACCGCCAGTCGGGTCTCAGGAAGACTTTAGCTAGAACCCGGAGGTCTGTTTGCAGTGTGGGAGGGGGTGGCTTCTCAGGGGCTGAGTTTGCCTTTTTCCCCTCCCCTCTGCCTCCTACCTCCAGCGGGGATGGGCCGGCTCTTCTCTGGAGATTCTCAGTCCCTTTGTTTTGCGAACCACCGGCAGTGTGTTCGGGCCAGTTAATTTTGTCCCTTGCTATCCCACAGTTTAAAAAAGCTCCCTCCGATTGCTCTCAGGGTCTTCGGGCCGGTCCTCACCCTAAGCAATGCCGCCCGCTCCTCTCCATTCCGCCCCACTTGTTGCTGGCGGGTACGGGCGTCTGGGGTACTTTTCTGCTGGGAGTTGCTTTTAGGCACGTAATCTGTGGGCCTTGTCTAATTTTTCCTCCCAGTTAGAATGCCGAAAACTTCCCCCAGTCCCGCCAGTGAGAGGGTTTCCTGGTGATTGGAAACTTCCTCTATTAAGACTCCCTTCCCGGGACGGGTCTCCGTCCGTACCTCTTTTGACTCCCTTATTATCGTTTATATTTTGTCCAACTCCCTTCGAAGACAATGGGCTGCTTTTCTGGGCGCCTGATGTCCTCTGCTAGCGATCAGAAGTTGTTTCGTGAAATTTGCTCAGCATTCAAATGTTCTTTCAATGAATTCGTAGGAGAGAAAGTGGTCTCTCCGTCCTATTCCTCCGCCATCTTGGCTCCTCCCCCCAACTGTGAATATTTTTATTCAAAAAAGAAAGGCCCAAGACTGAAAATAATCACATAGCACCAACATTGTAGTCAAATTGTTCTTTTCAGATGGGAGGTTGGTTCTAATTTATCCTTTTGGCTTAAGTTTGACTTTGAAGCAACCCAGAAACCAAGAGTGAATAAGTACAACACTAGTTTAGTTTTATAAAGCACTTTAGAATTTATAAATCATTTTTGCATTTTTCCCTCATTTGATCAGCAAGCTAACTCTCTCAGAGAGATGATGTGGGAATTTTGGTTCTCCTCTGGCAGATAAAGGCCCTCTTTTCTCAGGAAATGTTGGCAAAATGGTTGAGATAGAACTAACAAGACATTCAATTGTTCCCCGCATTAGGATTCTCCAGAGAAACAGAGCCAATAGGAAATAAAACATACACCTATATCTATTGATACATAGATAAAAGGAGATTGATTATAAAGAATTGACTCGAGATTATGGAGGCTGAGAAGCCCAAAGAACTACAGTTGGTAAGCTGGAGACCCAGGAGGGTTGATGGCATAGTTCACTTCAGTTCAGTTCAGTTGCTCAGTCGTGTCTGACTCTTTGTGACCCCATGGATTGTAGCACACCAAGCCTCCCTGTCCATCACCAACTCCCGGAGTTTACCCAAACTCATGTCCACTGAGTCGGTGATGCCATCCAACCATCTCATCCTCTGTTGTCCCCTTTTCCTCCTGCCTTCAATCTTTCCCAGCATCAGGGTCTTTTCAAATGATTCAGTTTTTTTTCCCCATCAGATGGCCAAAGTATTGGAGTTTCAGCTTCAACATCAGTCCCTCCAATGAACATTCAGGACTGATTTCCTTTAGGATGGACTAGTTGGATCTCCTTGCAGTCCAAGAGACTCTCAAGAGTCTTCTCCAACAACACAGTTCAAAAGCATCAATTCTTGGCGCTCAGCTTTCTTCACAGTCCAACTCTCACATCCATACAACACTATTGGAAAAACCGTAGCCTTGACTAGATGGACCTTTGTTGGCAAAGTAATGTCTCTGCTTTTTAATATGCTATCTAGGTTGGTCATAACTTTCCTTCCAAGGAGTAAGTGTCTTTTTATTTCATGGCTGCAGTCACCATCTTAAGTGATTTTGGAGCCCCAATAAATAAAGTCTGTTTCCACTGTTTCCCCATCTATTTCCCACGAAGTGATGGGACCAGATGCCATGATCTTAGTTTTCTGAATGTTGAGCTTTAAGCCAACTTTTTCACTCTCCTCTTTTACTTGCATCAAGAGGCTCTTTAGTTCTTCTTCGATTTCTGCCATAAGGGTGGTGTCATCTGCATATCTGAGGTTATTGATATTTCTCCCGGCAATCTTGATTCCAGCTTGTGCTTCTTCCAGCCCAGCATTTCTCATGATGTACTCTGCATATAAGTTAAATAAGCAGGGTGACAATATACAGCCTTGATGTACTCCTTTTCCCATTTGGAACCAGTCTGTTTTTCCATGTCCAGTTCTAACTGTTGCTTCCTGACCTGCATACAGATTTCTCAAGAGGCAGGTCAGGTGGTCTGGTATTCCCATCTCTTGAAGAATTTTCCACAGTTTATTGTGATCCACACAGTCAAAGGCTTTGGCATAGTCAATAAAGCAAAAAAGTGTTTTTCTGGATGGCATAAGTTCCAGCCTACCAATCAGAAGGACTAACAATCAAATCCAAGAGCCAATAGAATAATTCCAAATTGAGGCCAAAGAGAAGACTAATGTCTGAACTCAGGTAGAAGCAGCAAATACTCCCTTCCTCCAACTTTTAGTTCTTTTTTTGGACCATCAACTGATTGGATGAGGCCCACCTACATTGGGGAGGGCAACCTGCTTTACTCAGTCTATAGATTCCAATGTTAGTCTCATCCAGAAACAGACTCATACTCAGAAAGTATGCTTAGCCAAATATCTGAGCACCCTATAACCCAGTCACAATGCCATCTAAAATGAACCATCACATCCCCTAATCTCATTTCAAGGAGGTAATTTCCACCTCTGAGGGGCTCCACCTTTGCTCTTTCCCAGGCTCTACTCAGGTAGTCACCTCAGGACACTTCCTTCCAAGGATGCCTGGATGAAATCCCCTCTGAAGATTTCATTCAGTGGTGGACACCACAGACCTATCCATCTGAAAACAGAAACTCATTAATGAAAGCCAGGACAGGGCAGTTGTCAGTGAGAATTAAAGAGACTCTCCAAATGCAGAGAACAATTGTGCAGAATTCATTTTAAAAATACAGTCTAAAATATTTGATGTGGTACAACCTGAGGGAGAGTTTGAGATGGTTCCTAAGTCAGACTGAGATGGATTCTAATACCAACTCTGGCCCTGCTCATGTGACCAGGGCAAGTCCATTAATCTCGCCAATATTCATGTACTCACAAGTAACATGGGGAATAAAATATCTCACCAAGAGCTGCTAATACACACAACAACATGGATGCAGCCCACAAACCTCATGTGTGGTGAAAAAAGACACAAAAGAATAGCACACTGTATGATTCCATTAATGTGAACTCTCAGAAGAAGCAAAATGAATCTGTGAGGATAGAAGTCAGAATAGTAGTAGCCTCTGGAGTGAAGAGAATTGACTGAAAGGGAGCAGAAAAGAATCCACTGTGGTGATGAAAATGGTCTGTATCTGACTGTGTTGTGGGCCACACAGGTGTATACATGCATCAAAATTCACCTACCTGTATGCTTAAGATCTGTGCATTTAACTATATAGTATACTTCAATAAAATTTGGAAAAAAAATACATATCTCATTGGGCTGTTATGAGGAAGGAATGAGATAAAGTATCTTCTAGTGGAGTATTTAAACACATTAAGAAATGATGCCTAAAACACCTTTCTTAGAAGTAACCAACCTAAACGTCCATCAACAGATGAATGGATAAATAAGATACGTACATACACACACATATGTGTGTGTATGTGTGTATATACAAATATACACAATGAAATATTAGTCATAAAAAAGAATGAAGATGCATGAAGAAAAAGAATGAAAAAAAGAATGAAGTGATGACATTTGTAGCCATATGGATGGTCCTAGAGATTATCATATTTAAGTGAAGTAAAACAGAGAAAGATAAATATCATGATATCGCCTATATGTGGAATCTTAAAAAATGATACAAATGAACTTATTTACAAAACAGAACTAGAATCACAGACATAGAAAATAAATTTATGGTTACCAAGGGGGAAAGAGGTAGGAAGGAGTTATAAATCAGGATTTTGAGATTAACAGATACACACTTCTATATGTAAAATAATCAACAAGGACCTACTGTATAACACAGGAAATTATACTCAATATTTTATAATAATCTATAATGGAAAAGAATAAAAAAGTGCATATATATGTGTATATATATATTCATGTGTGCATCTATATAGATGTATGTATAACTCAATCACTTTGCTGCATGCTTGAAACTAATACAACATTGTAAATTAACTATACTTCAATAAAAAATAATGTGATGGTATAAACATGAAAAAAAATTGACTTCAGAAATCTTAGTTTGCATCATCCAGAAATCCCAGAGAATTGCAGAGTAGGGATAGATGTTAGAGATTTTCTCCACCCTTCAGTAGCCTACCTGTGGGTTCCCACCACTGCAGCACCCTAGTCTTATTGAGCATGCAGGTGAGTACTGTGCAGAGAAGCAGATGTAGGCAAGGACCCATAAGTGCATGGGTCTAAGATAGCTCTGGACAGGGCTGCAATGCCAAGAGGCCTGGTGAGGGAGGAATTCCCAATCTAGACAAAACGGGTCCCAACCTGGGGCCCCAGAGTGAGTCTGAAGTAGGATGCAGGAGTGAGGGAGCAAGGCAAGGATCTGGCTTCTGGAACTCAGTGTCAAGGCAGGGCCTGGGCAAGATAAAGGTCCAGATCCTAGGAAAACAAGGAGGAAAATAAAGGTTAAGGATTAGGCTTACCCCGGAAACTAGGGTGAAATCAATCCTGGTTGAACACTAGAGCACACTTCTCAAAGGTTTGTTTTTGCTCTGTTTTGGGGGTTTTGCTTGTCTGTGTGTTTTGGCTACACCTTGTAGCTGGTGGGATCTTAGTTCCCTGAGCAGGGAGGAACCTGTACCCCTCGCAATGGAAGCAGGTGTGGAGTTCTAAACACTGGACCTCCAAGGAAGTCCCTCTTAAAGACTAATATGCACATGAATCATCTGGGAATCCTGTTGAAATGCAGATCTGATTCAGTAGGTCTAGGATGAGGCCTGAAATTCTGCATTTCTAATAAGTTCTCAGGTGATATCCATGGATCACTGGGATTACCAAGAGCCTTCTAGAAGATGCACTGTGTAGCAGCAGCCAGGTGACCAGGGTGAATCCTGGAACTCTTCAATTATCTGTTTCCTCTTACTCTAGGTTCAGATGAAGAGAGAAGGGAACAACTCCCAAAATACACATACACACACAACTTTAAAGCCATGGAAATCAATATTCTATGAGCCCTTCTAAGAAACCCACTCCTATTTACTCAGGATTTAAAACACTGCCATAGACGGTGTTGCAAAGAGATTTATGGCTTTTAATCTTCTCATATGGCACGACTGCTAAATACAGCACAATATATGTGACAGGAATTAGTCCAGAATTTATTTAAGACTTTATCCCCTCAGTTCATATGTCAAAAGATTGCCATTTCCAATTATTTATTAGGAATGTGATGTTTTTCAAGGTGGAGGCATTACTGTTGTTATCTGCTTTCAATTAGCTGAGAATTTACTATGCTCAGCCAAATGTCCATTCATCAGCAAATTCCAGATTCCTGGCAGTCTGACTAACTTCCCAGGGATCCTCCTTTAGAGTTAAAATAAATGAGACTGTCTATATCCCATACTTTCTTGCTTATGGAAGGAAATAGTAGAATTTGGAACTGAGGAAGGAGGAGGAGGAGACGAGGAGGAGGAGGAAAGGAGGGAAGAAAAAGGCTTCAGGCAATCAGGAAATATTATAAATAGAGATAAATACTTACCTTAGACCAAAAGCTCCTCTATACTAGAGTTTTTTTCAGCCCTATCAAAGCTAGCAATTCAGTAATACAATGCCTTTAGTCAAGGGTCGAAGGACTTGAACTTGGCACATTATTGCTGGGAGGCAATGAACTCTGGAACCAATGGGGCTTGGCTCTTAAAACTGGGGCACATGAGCAAAGTTTTCTAAACTCCATTTTAAACACACTTAGCTTCCTTTTCTGGAAAATCATGGCAATAATGACATCTTCTTGTTTAGTCTCTAAGTCATGTCTGACTCTTTGGCAACCCCATGGACTGTAGCCCACCAGGCTCCTCTGTCCATAGGATTTCCCAGGCAAGAATACCGGAGTGAATTGCCGTTTCCTCCTCCAGGGGATCTTCCTGACCCAGGGATTGAACCTGCATCTCCTATGGCTCTGTATTGGTAGGCCGATTCTTTACCACCTAGCCACTAGGGAAGCCTGGCAATAATGACTAACTTGCAGTTTTATCATGAATGTAACAATGATGTCAGCTAAGGTAACCCTGCCCTTGAGTTTCAAACAACAGCCAGTGTGTGCCGAGGATCCCCAATCTCTCCCAGTATCTCTGGGGACTTGAGGAGGGATTGAGGATAAAAGAGTGGGGATTGTGAATGTGTTCCAACCATGGATGACCACAAGCTCTTCTACCTCCCAAAATAGTCCTTTCCAGTTTCCTCACCATATGGTCTACACAGGTCACCCCTGCACTGCCCAGTGTGTTAGCAACCATCCCCCAATCAAGCCACTCAATGCAAGGTCGTGTATGTGTAGCAGATTTTATTACTGATGGCCTGGGGATAAAGAGGAGGTTTACCTTGCAGCAATCCCATACTTAATATCAAATATTTGCCACTTTGTATTTACCAACCTCCATCACCATTTTTGTTAACTCCAATTGTCAAACACCTGTCTTAGACCTCTTCTGGCCTTCTCTCTGTCTTTTCTTTCTCTTCTCTCTCTTGGGTCAGTGGGGAAGAGGCAATAAGACAAAACCCAAAATATCTTGCCTCCCCTTACTCTTATCAGTTTAGCTGTCAACTGGCACTGATCTTACTTTTGGGAGCCCACCTTGATCCTGAGTCTTGACATCTCACTGACTCTTCAACATGCTCTTCTAGGGAGGCACAGTCCCTCATTCACAGGGATTTCTGCCTGAGTGGATCATATCACTGTATTAGAGCCCAACATCTGTCAAACACACACAGTGCAATCTTGATGCATGGCACATGTTAAGTACTGGACAAAAGTCGCTCTCACCTTAATGTTTACTGAATAACAGGCCTGCCTTGGGGGGAAGTGGCAAGGCTGGTGAAATGTGCCTTCCATCTGATTTTCTAATTTTTTTCCCGTGCTTCATTTCTTAGTATTTTTGTTATATTTTCTGGGAAAATTATTTTCAACTTTATCTTGCAAAGCCCCATACAACAACAAAGAGGCCATGCACCACAATGAAGACCCAGTGCAGCCAATAAATAAATAATACACCAATATTTTTTTAAGTTTGCAGTAGAATCACTGTTTCCTGAGAAGTAATCTTTTAATTCCTACTCTTATGACAAAGGTATTAATAGTAAAGAGTGGGAAGAAGAGTGGAGAAACATAAGCCTGGAGGCCGGCACTCTTAGAGTGGGATAGAGAGAGAAAAGAGGCAGGGGTCTCACAGTTGAGCACAGGCTCTTCAATTTTTCAGCCTTTCTGGAGTTCTCTGCTGTAGAGCATAATGTGCTCTACAACAAACTTTAGATCACATAAAGATAACCAGAAAGTCTTGCCAAAATACACATTGCTGGATCTCACTTCTGGAATTCTGATTCACCTGAGGAACTGACACAGCCCTGAGATGTTTTCCTCCACCAGTCAAATCCATTGGAAAGTGGCTGATGAGTATGCCACAAGACTATAAAAACAAAAACAGAAAAGCATCCTCTCTTCCACCATCAACAGCAAATAAGTGTCCGGGGTTAAAGTGTCCTTCCTCTTGGTTAACAAACTCCCCTTTTAAACTATGACCATTCACGGAATGCACCTCATTGAAGAGTGACATCTACCACTCCTTCTTTTGAGTTTGGACAGGCTGTTTGGACCAACGGACTAGGTGAATATAAGACTGGGTAATTTCCCACTGTGGGTCAAAAAGGTGAAGCAGCTTGTGTTTAGTTCTCCTGAACATCCACTCTTTGATGGTCCTCTGGGGACACTCCCTCTTGAAACTGAGCTGCCCTGATCTGATGAGCTTGAGCCACATGGAGAGGCCACATGTAGGGGCCTCAGTTAAACCCTGCTGAGCCCAGCCTTCAAGGCCTCCAAGCCCAGCCTCCCACTGGGTGAGTCACCTCCAGGTAACTGCAGCCCTGGCCTTCAAGTCATCCCAGGTGAAGCCCCAGATATCAGGGAGCAGAGACAAGCCATTCCCACCATGTCTTGTCCAAACCTCCAGTCTTCCTGTCCGGGGAAGACTCTGCTTCACACCTGCTCAGAGCAGCACGAACGGGAGCTGCAGGTTCACTTGGACACACATGGTGATAAGTCTTTCTTCTTAAGGACTGTGAGGTCAGAGACACACTGCTTTGTTCATTTCTTAAAACAGTACCTGCATATGTACAAGCTCAACTATTTCACCTTCTTTATTTATAAATGGAGCACTCTAAGCAAAACCTCTCAATCACTGTCTTAATAGGTCCAAATTCTGCTCTTCACTTGGCTCAGAAGAACCAGTATTGTCTGGTGCAAGGTTCAGTGGTCACACAGCTGGGCTTTGAATTTAGTCTGCTTGAATGTGAAGCCCCAGCTCTGCTCCTTTCTGGCTATGTGACCTTAGCTGAGCTAAATGCTTTTCTGAACCCCATTTTTCTCTGTAAAATGGAGACAATAATTGTACCTACCTTTTAGAGGCATTGGAAAGATTAGATACGTGTATATGTAATATGCTTAGTAAGCCATTTAACATTTAGTAGATATTCAATGGCTGCTAGCTGTTTTTTTTAATTAATAGACTTAATGTGCACGAGGAAGCAGTTTTAGGTTTATAAAACTAGTGTGAAAAATAGAGTTCCTATATGTCTCCTCACCCACCCTAACTCTGAATTTCCTCTGTTATTAATATCTTGCAGTAAAGTGGTACATTTGCTAAAGTTGGTAAACTAATATTGATTCATCGAGTGGGTATTAGTTGCTCAGTTGTGTCCAACTCTTTGCAACCCCATGGACTGTAGCCCACCAGGCTCCCCTGTCCATGGAATACTGGAGTGGGTAGACATTCCCTTCTTCAGGGGATTTTCCCAACCTAGGGATTGAGCCAGAGTCTCCTGCATTGCAAGCAGATTTTTTACCATCTGAGCCACCAGGGAAGTCCATTATTTTTAATTCAAGTCTGTAATTTACATTAGGGTTCACTCTTTGTGTTGTATATTACATGAGTTTTGAGAAATGTATAATGATTGCATCCATAAATGGTTACAGTGAATATAACCATTTCAGTATCACTCAGAATAATAGTTTTAATTTCACAACACTAAAAATCCTCTGTGCTCCTCCTTATTCATCCCAGCCTTCCTCTCCTCCAACCCCTGCTTTCTTTACTGTCTCTGTAGCTTTTGCCTTTCCCAGAATGTCATATAGTTGGAATCATACAGTACATAATTATATTTGCTTCTTTTGCTTAGCCATATGCACTTAAGGTTCCTCCATGTCTTTTTGTGGCTTGATAGCTCTTTTTTTTTTCTTTAAATCTCTAAATAATGTTCCATTGTATGAATGTACCATATTTTATATATCTGTTCACCTACTGTGGGATTTATTGGTTGCTTCCAAGTTTGGGCAATTATAAATAAAGCTGCTATCAAACATTTGTGCGCAGGGCTTTTTGTGTACGTTAAGTTTTCAATTCATTTCGGTAAATACCAAGGAATGTGATTGCTAGGTTATATGTCGAAACTATGTTTAATTTTGTAATTACCAAACTGTATTCCAAAGTGGCACTACCATTTTGCATTCCCACCCACGATGAATGAGAGTTCCTGCTGCTCCACGCTCTTGCTAGGCTGCTAGTTATTTGAACATTATTGTTGTTGTTAGTATTATTACAAGGCAATTCTTCTAAGAATCAAACTGCAAATTTCCCCTTCTCATAAAAGCAGCTCCAAAAGGATGCTCCTGGCTCAGAACCAGCTGTTGCCAGTGCCCATGGCAATTCTCTCCACTGGGCTGTTTTTATGTGTTGGCCTTAGTTCTAAGGGGTCTTATTGAGTTTGCTACTCAGCATGCATCTGCACATATCATGTGTGGCATTGGGGGCTTGTAAAATCTGTTGCTTTTTACACAGTGACTCTTGGGTGTGCAAGAATCACCATGGAAGCTTGCTAAAATTGAAGATTCTAAGGCTCTGTTTTAGCCAGTCTGGAGTAGGGCCCAGAAACATGCTCTTTTAATAAACTTCCACAGGTAGCTCCAACGCAGGGGTCCCTGGAAGCTGTTTCAGCAGATGGTCTCCTTAAGACAAACATCACCCAAACCTTGACATCACCACTGATGATTCCTCAAATAACTGGATTGGAGCTTTTCTAATTTTTTAACACAGAGTATCCAAAAAATGAAGAACTTCCAAGATAAATGTATATTTAAATAATATGTTAGTTTCTATTTCAAATATATGCTTTGTACATTTTTTGCAAACTTCAGAAATCTTCTAAGGTGAAACACCCCTAAATTTAAAGCAATAGGTCCAATAGTTAATCTGAAAAAAGTTATATATAACATATTAAATATATGGACCATAAAGAAGGCTGAGAGCTTTCACACTGTGGCATTGGAGAAAACTGTTGAGAGTCCCATGGACTGCAAGGGGATCAAACCAGTCAATCCTAAAGGAAATCAACCCTGAATATTCACTGGAAGGACTGAGGCTGAAGCTGAAGCTCCAATACTTTGGCCACCTGATGCAAAGAGCCAACTCATAGGAAAAGATCCTGATGCTGGGAAAGATTGAAGGCAGGACAAGAAGGGGATGACAGAGGATGAGATGGTTGGATGGCATCACCGATTCAATGGACATGAGTTTGAGCAAACTCCAGGAGATAGTGAAGGACAGGGAAGTCTGGCGAGCTGCAGTCCATGGGTTTGCAAAGAATCAGACAGGACTGAGCAACTGAACAACAACAAGAACATTACAGAAAGCCTAAAATATCTGGAAACACAGAGAAAAGAGTGTATTTATAAATATAGATTTATCAGCTAATAAATAAATACACTCTAGAATGTCCAGAAAGTCTAGAAACATTTGCAAATGTAGCTAACATACCGCTTGATAATAAATGTCTCCTGTGTTTCCTGGATGTTCAGACACCTTGTAGAATGTTAATACATCATTATAGTTACATGATTCTGACATATCAGGGCCCATATCAAGCATCCCTGCCTCCCTTCCTTTCCTCCTCTCTTCCCTCTCTTCCTTTCCTCCCCCTTTCCCTCCCTCTTCCTCTCCTTTCCTTCCTTTCTGCCTCCTTTCCTCCATGTCTTTCTCTTTCCTTCTACAATCATTTCCTGAGCTCCTAAAATGCATGCACATAGCACTCTGTTAGACTTGGGTGTAATGAATGTATGGGGGAGTGGGGAAATGCTATCCAAAAAAATAAATGGCAGAATCCCTACTCTTAAGGAACGTTCTCCTCGGGGTTAAAATGTAAACATATGACACATTTAAATGTTATTATAAGCCAGCATCTCAATTAGGTGAGTGATGCAGAGAGTATGTGCTATAAAATTCTGGGGCAGAAATGTCAGACTGTCCGGGACAATCCAGATCACTTTCAAGGCATTTCATTATGCTGTGGGTAGACTTTCTTAATTATCTCTCCATCTTGGAAACAATCACATAAAAGTCCAACAGCAGGTCATAAATGAGCTCTGTGATACAGTGAAAATGTTTTTCTAATTTTATATGGAAGGAGGTTTTGATTCAAGGAGATTATGCTTAATTTTCCACGCTGTGGGAGACTTGATCCCAATTCAAGGATGAGGACAACAGCGTGTCCTCCAGTTTCTATTCCAAGGGTCTGATACAGATTTGATGTTGACATAGGTAGCAAAGTAAAACTTTTTTTATTGAAGTAATATCTATTTGCTTTTAATATTGTTTATGCATAATACTGGGGCTTCCCAGGTGGTGCTAGTGGTAAACAACCTGCCTGCAAATGCTAGGGACATAGATGTAGGTTTGATCCCTGGGTCGGGAAGATCCCCTGGAGGAGGGCATGGCAACCCACTCCAGAATTATTGCCTGGAGAATCCCATGGACAGACGAGCCTGGTGGGCTACAGTCCATGGGGTCGCAAAGAGTCAGACATGACTGAAGCAACTTAGCATTCACGCATGCATAATATTCATCATATTTACATAATATTACTGTTTTAGGAGGTTGATTTGTATTCAGTTTTTAGGTTTTTTTTTTTTGAGGCTATGGAAGCTTTTTAAAAATCTACTTATTTTTAATTTGAGGATAATTACTGTACAGTTTGTGTTGGTTTCTGCCATACATCAGCATGAATCAGTCATAGTTGGTTTACAAATATCATGTTAGTTTCAAGGAAGTAAATTTTCACATCGCATTTCTTCTGATTCCTTTCATGCAGGTGACTGCTTTGGGGAGGTGAAGAGGTGAAGGAGATTTCATCTTCAGTCTCCAGAAGGCAGGAGAGAGGAGAATTTCCCTGCTCAAAATAATCATTCATCATTCAGTTATCCCGATTAAGAGAGTCCGCTGAGACAAAGCCTCTGACTTTTTACAGAGATCGTGCAGGATTTCACTCTCCATAAGAATTTGCCCAGAGCAGGATTTCTCAATTTAGGCATGATTATCATTTGGGGCTGGATAAATCTTTGTTGCAGGGGGCTGTTCTGTGTACTGAAGGATGTTTAGCAGCATTCCTGGTTTCTACCCACTAAATATCAGTAGTTCCCACCCCCAGTTGTGACAACCCCAAAATGTCTCCAGATATTGAAAAATGTTTTCTGGGGGTCAACAGTTACTCTGGGGAACAAAATCACATCTGGGCTGCACAGTGGAGCCACCAGAGGACCTTTAGAGAGTACTGGTGCCTGGGACTCTCCCCAAGAATGTCTGATTTGATTTGTCTGCACTGCAGAGTTTTTAAACACTTACCAAGGAATTTGGTGTGGACCAGGGTTAATCTCAGATTCATCTACAAATTCTGACTCTGACAGGGACCTTCTCCCAGATTGGACGTCCAGTGCCATGTTAACCTGGTGGTTACCCAAGCTTGCATCCTCCTGCCTTATTGGCACAATGTTGGCTTTGGTCTTTCAGGTTAGAACATTGCCTTTTACACAACTGTTTGTCGTTCAATTATCATGTCTTACTAAGGAAATTCAGAATCAACATCAGACCAATGGGGGCCATTTGGGGGGCAAGAGGTCTTTGTGACAGTCCTACAGAACACCCCGAGAAGAAGGCTTCTCTTTCCAACCCATCTTGTGATAGCAAAGGCCACATGCACATGCCTGGGTATGTACACAGGAGAAAGCACAAGAAGTGAAGCAAAGTGAGAAAGATCACAATTTCTCCTCTTGGATTTTTCTGGACTGGCCCTGGTATGGCAACACACCAAAATAATGAGCATCTGTGCTTCCAAATCTTTTAACCAAATGTCTCCTGGATGATTTAGAACAGCTATTAAATACAACCTACTGCCCCATATCTTCTGATCTAAGAACTCTACTCCTAGTTCTCTATCCAACAGAAATGTGTACTTATATTGCCAAAAGATAAATATTAGAATGTTCATAGCAGCACTCTCCATAATAGTCATAACTAGGAATTACCCAGATGCCCATCAATAGTGGGATGGAAAAGTAAATTGTGGTATAGTCACACAAAGGAATACTACACAGCCATGAGAATGAATGAGCAATAACTTCATACAGTACGTTGATGAATTTCACAGGTAAAATGTTGAGCCATAGAAACTAGACCCTAAAAGTGGGATATATAACTGACTTTATACAAGATCCCTCCCTCAAAGAGACAAAACTTATTGATGCTGTTAGATATCAGGACAGGGGTCTCCCTCAGGGTTAGGGATAGTGAGTGAAGAGCATGAGGGGGCTTTTGTGATGTTTCAAGTCACAGTTCCTTTCTGGACCTGGGTATTGGCTAGGTGAGTGTGTTCAGTTTGAAAGAATGCATCAATGTGTACATTTATAATTCATGCGCTTTTCTGTTTGTCTTTACCTCAATAAAGTATTTAGAAAAATTACCTTTTCTTTCTCAGCTGCTGCTTCCTCACTCCCAAATGGGGAGATTGGGGGCTCTGACATGACACTGATGAGTCAGGGACTGGGCAAGTCCCAGAAAGCCCAATTTGCCCTTGTCATTGTCCCACCCCCATACTATGATCCTCCACTCAGGTGTCATGCATAGTCTGGAAGCAGATAGCATAGAAGTGAGGAGACTTGGTGTCCCATGGCCTGACTGCTGGAAACAAAACAATTCTACTGATGATCAACTCCCAAGACCACAAACAGTGTCCAGCTCCAAATTGGACAGAGAGCTATGCAATTTTTTTCTTTTAATCTGGATTGTTTATCCCTAAATCAACAATCTTGCAGCAATGACAGAGTCAGGCTGTAGCTCCAGGGTGGGATCCACTGGTGTGGCCTTTTGGCATGCACCACCCCAGCACGTCACACTCCAGACTGCACATCAATTCTGTCCAAGGCCTCTGCCCATCATGGCAGCTAACGTATTTTTCCCACAGATGATACCGTTGTATTTGTCCCAACACCTGGGTAATATTCTGGATGGCATGCATAAGTGAATCGGGCATTTATTTTACTAGTGAAGTACACCTGCATCATAAATAGTGTATGCTGACATCCTAAATAGTGATGACTCTGCATTGAGACCTGGGTGAGGACCTGGGTGTAAGCCCAGGAGGTTCCTCCTTAGCAAGAAGGATCCAAGACTTTCCAATTCAATAAATCTGGATACTACTGAGAGAAGAGAGACATCATTACAGACAGATAACGGTCCAAAATCCCAGCCAGTGATGATTGGAGAAGCAGATGTAAGCCAGGGTGATTTTTATATGTTCCGATAGCCCCTGCCGGGTGGGAGATAAGGTACACAAAAAGTCTGATTGGTAACTACATTTGGGCCACTGAGAAATTTCAGAGGTAGAAGCAATCATATTGCCTATGCTTGTCTGAGGAAAAGGATGGGGTTGACCTGCTAAAGGCAATTGATTTGTCACATAACTTTATGTACTCAGACATTCTCAAACACAGTTATATAATTCACCTAAGATGTGCCCATTTGGGACAGTTACTGTCCCCTGCCTCAATGTATTCAGTCATTCAGCCAGTCCTGACATTTGAAAAAAATTTTTTCTAAGAATATTTATGCATAAAGTGAGGTGTTGGGAATATAATAATGAAAAATGTGACCCCCCTCCCCTCAAGTAGTTCATCATCAGGTTGCCTTGGTTATTGCCTGCTACGTAAGAAGTCACCCCAAAACTTAGGGCTTCAATATAAGAACAACCAGGGTGACTGTCTTAGTCAGTCCAGGCTGTTCTAACAAATAACATACACTGGGAGGCTTAAACAACAGCAATTTCTTTCCCACAGTTCTAGAAGCTGGAAGTTCAAGATCAAAGTGCCAGTAGATTTGGTTCCTGATGAGGACCTGCTGGGCTTCCCAGGTGGCACTGTTGGTAAAGGACCAGCCTGCCAATGTAGGAGACTTAAGAGACATGGATTCAATCCTTGGATTGAGAAAGATCTCCTGGAGCAGAGCACGACAACCCACTCCAGTATTCTTGCCTGGAGAATTCCATGGACAGAGGAGCCTGGTGGGCTATAGTCCATGGGGTCACGAAGAGTTGGACATGATTGAGCAACTTTCACTTTCTTTGCTATAAAATGATGGGACCAAATGCAGTTATCTTTGTTTTTTGAGTGTTGAGTTTTAAGCTAGCTTTCTCACTCTCCTCTTTCACCCTCATCAAGAGGTTCTTTAGTTCCTCTTCACTTTCTTCCATAAGAATGATATCATCTGCATACCTGAGGTTGTTGATATTTCTCCCAGAAATCTTGACTCCAGTTTGTGATTCATCCAGCCCAGCATTTCGCATAATGTACTCTGCATGCAAGTTAAACAAGCAGGGTGACAAGATATAGCCTTGTCGTACTCCTTCCCCAGTTTTGAACCAGTCAGCTGTTCCATGTAAGGTTCTAACTCTTGCTTCTTGACCTGCATACAGGTTTCTCAGAACACAGGTGGGATGGTCTGATATTCCCATCTCTTTAAGAATTTCTCAGGGTTTATTGTGATCCACACAGTCAAAGGCTTTCACGTAGTCAATGATATTGAAGCAGATATTTTTCTGGAATTCCCTTGCTTTCTCTATGATCCAAGGAATGTTGACAGTTTGATCTCTGGTTCAGTAGATAGACTCATGGTATATCTTGGAGGCAGAGCTGATAAGAACAGCTACTTAATTGGATGTGGCACAGGAGAGAAATCAAGGCTGATTTCTAGGTTGAGGGCTTGGGCAACTAGCCAATGATGGTGCCTTTTACTAAGAAGGAGAACACTGGAAAGGAGCAGGTTTGGAATACTAAATTTGCTCACCAAATGTTTTGGGAACATCTACTATGTGCCAGTGAAGGGGTTCAGAATATGTCACCATGACATAAGGATTATTTTGAACTGAAGATATTTGAGAGTCAACAGCTGCAGGAAGAGACTTTTTCTAGCCTCCCCCTTATCTTTCTAAAAGCAAAGTCTCCTCAATTAATTCAACTCTCATAAATCTCCTTCCAGGAGTTTCACAACCAGGGACAATTGACTCTTATCACTGAAGAGGAAAAGTAAACACAGGTCAGCATCTGGATAAAAAGTCACTTAAACAGATACTGTCACAAAACTATCATATCTCCCATCCATTCTCTTAAGTGCCCATTTGTTTTTACTAAAAGTCATTTGTTCTCCCAGAAGTGCTCCTCTGCCCTCCTCCCATCCCATAAAGGTGATAATGTAAAAATTCTAACCACCTCCTCAAGTCACATTTGTTTGTGAACTCCTGAGCGTAGGTATTTAATGAAATCTGTTTTTCCCCTCTTGCTAATCTGTCTTTTGTCAGTTTAATTTGCAGACCTCAAATTACTGAACCTAAGATGATAGAGGAAAAGTTTTTCCTTCTCAACAGTAGGCAATGTATTAGGTACTTTGGACATAGGTCTGAGAGACTCAATCTTTTTCACAAGGGGCTGAGCATTGACAATATTGTGGAGCCATGAAAGTATTAAGAGACATCAAATGTCATCTCTGGGGAGGAGAGGAGTCAAAGAGGGAATGTTGAAAAAACTTAGAAGGAATTCTAAACAGTGAAAGAGTTAGCTAGAAAAAGGAGTAGGGAAAAGTTGATTAAGGTAGCAAGTGCAAATATGCAGCATTGTGGGAAGGCTTAGCCCATAGAGTTAAGAATGTTTAAGGAGAAGGTAAAAGAAGGGAAAGAATGAAAGGAAAACTTCAGAAGTGGAGAGACCAGCCAAGTGAAATGTTTTGTAGGCATGCTGCCACTTTTGCCCTTTAGCATAACAGCTAAGGGAGTCACTGAAGGGATTCCCCAAACTGTAGAAAAATTTGACTATATTGTACTTTTGTACCTGGGATTTCCTCAGCCTGGAACATTCTCCCTCACCCCCACCTCCTGACAAATCCTACTCATCTTTTAAGGTCTTGTGTGTGTGTGTGTGTGTGTGTGTGTGTGTGTGTGTACATGCTCAGTTGCTCTATTGTGTCTGACTCTTCATTACTCCATGGACTGTAGCCTGCCAGGCTCCTCTGTCCATGAGATTCTCTAGGCAGGAATACTGGAGTGGGTTGCCATTTCCTTCTCCAGGGGATCTTTAAGGTCTTAGTCTTTGGCTATCCCCTCTCTGCTGGATCCCTCTTGAAACCGGGCAGGACCTGTGGGGCTCCTGGGTACAGGAGACTTTTGGTTCAGTCTCCATGACCTTCCCTGAGTTCCAATTGGACAGGTTCAAACAGTTGCTAATTAGGGAAGAGAGGGGATGTGGAGACAAGGGAGGAGCAGTCAAGAAACAATAGAGCAGCCTTGGGGCATGGTCCTGGTTATTCCTCAAGTGATACACATGACAACATCTTTAAGCATTTCTGCAGAACTGAAACACCCAACAAATGGAAGATGTTAACTACTTGATGAAGCATTCTTCATTCCATTCTACTGATCAGTAGATTACCCTAAGACCTGATTAAAGGAGTAGGAGCCCTGAATACACCCTGCTCCTTATCAGCAGCTCTGCCTTTGAACCATTGCTATAAAATTCCCCACCAAATGCCCCCAGGAAAGGACGCACAGTTTAGAGAAAGCCACAAGTGTAGCTTGCCAGATTTTAGTTCCCAGACCAGGGATCGAACCCAGGCCTCCTGCAGTGGAAGTGTGGAGTTCTAAACACTGGACCACCAGGGAAGTCCCAGGGACACACAGTTTTGAAGAGCATGAGCCTACTGTGGCCCCCTTTGCCAGGCAAAGCAATAGAGTTACTCTATTCTACTTTACTCAAAACTCTGTCTCTGATACTCGATTTGGTACCGGTGTGAAAAAGCCAAGTTTTCAGCATCATTCTCTGCCCTGCAAGCCATAATTCACTGCATTTCACTGCTGCCCAGCCCCAGGATGCCAAGAGCTGGGCATGGTCTTGGCCTCCTTGCTTCTTGCCAGGCTTTGAGCTCCTTGGCTTGGACTCTTAATTTCAGATTAGAGCCCAAACCAGGGTCCAGAGAATGTAAAATCTACTCAGTAATTGACTGAACTGATTGCCTTTGAAATGTGAGAGAAGCCTGAAGCCATAGAGAAGACACACCACCCACATCCCTGGGAAGAAGACCCAGCTATACAGCCAGCAGAAAGGAGGCAGTGAAAAGCCATCAAAGACTAAGAGTGCTTCACATCAGCCTCGACCCAGGAACATGGGAGCCACTTTCCACTGAGTCCAACTACTCTTCAATTTCTGTGCCCTTGAGTCAGCTCTCTTGGGCTCTAGCCAGTGATATAGGCAGTTACTCACATAGACCCACCATACCAAGACCACCAACCTTTTTTTACACATCACAAGACATGGCATTCATTGAAAGGCTGATATGTTTTGCCAATGCAGACCTGGGCTGGCCCTGAACCAATGGCTGGAGGGAAAAGGTGAAAGTTTCCATGTCTCCTTTTCTGCTGTTATTCCCTCTTACACATATGGGATTTATTTTTTTACAGGTTTAAATCCTACATTGAAAATAAACTTGTGACCAAAATGTTTTACTGAACAATCCATAATAAAGATAAAAGCCGCCTGCATTGGGGGAGGTACCAACAGCCAACTCTAATTGCTCTAGTGTTTGGAATTTCCTGAATGAAAATATTAAGTGCTTTCTGAACAATTTAAAGAACTCATCTGTCCAGGGTTGATTAGAACTGTCCCAAACCAGGCTCATCGTACCTCAATCAAACAAAAAATGGAGGAAAATAAAACTCCCTGGAAAGACAGAAACAAAAGGAAATAAAATACAACAAAGTCACAACTGTCCCCAGTGGATTTGAATAACATGGAGTTTTCTTGTTCTTGTACAGAATCTAGCATATTCTGTATGCTATACAATCTAGCATGTATGTATATACATATATAGAGTAATATAAATGTGTGTATATGTATGTATACACACACACACATATATATATACATACAGACACATGTATATACACATATACACAGACACTCATATAATTTCCCTTTTATTCCACTATGGAATCTCAGTCTAAGATCATGACCCTTCCAAAAAAATAGTAATGTAATGAAGAGACCTTTATGGTCATCGCTACTTTTATGGTCATCTTTATGATTGACCTCATAAAGTAATGTGAGTTATATACATACATGTACACATAGGCCAGATTCTCAACTGATGTAATTCTATGGGAATTCACAGAGTTATATTGGTTGAGAATTTGGCTTCAGCTTCACTTATTGTAGTAATTCCCATCAACTAGCCTGAGATGAGGCTCCACGCACATGGCCACAAAGCTTCATAGGCTGAGAATCTGGCTGACGGAGCACAGAATAATGTCCATCTAAACATCGGCTTGAATTTTATCTGGCCTTGATTTCCAGAGCAGCTTGCATGATGGAATGAGCAAATGCCTTTGGCCTCTGGAGCTTTACAAATCAGTGTGACCCAGTATGGAAAGCCCTAGGTTGTCTGTCCATCCTGGAGGGACAGAGTCATTCCCACCTCAGTCTCTCCCTACCTGGGAATTGAATGCAACAATTACTTGCTTCTCCCCTCTTCCTCTGAGCATTCTCTGCTATTTATGAAAATATACTTTGTAAATAGGACTCCCAGAAAATAAGCATTAAGAGCTGGAGTCTGGCATTGGTTGCCAGGGAAAATGCATTTATTTGCTAAGTTAGCAAGTGCCAACACCACTAATTGAATCTGTGCCAAAACATGCATTTTTGAAAATGTTGTTCTGTTCCATTCATTATTTATAGAACATCACCTAAGGGCAGTGCATGCTACAAGCCAAAAATCTCATCCTGCATTTTATCAGAAGCCCATTGCAGGGAAGGGGAGAAGGGAGACGGTGGGAAACAATAAAATGAGATTTCTGGAAAAAGCTAAAGGAACTTGTCTGGCGTGTTTTGTCTGGACAAGCAATGCCCACAGGGCAACTTGATAATAATCTCCAAATGCAAGGGGACTGGAAAGAGTGGCTGCTTTCTCTTGTGACTCAGGGCTGAAGAAGAAATGAACCTCCACTGCAGCATGAAAGAGTTAGATTAGATAGAAAAGAAATGTCTTTAACAGGGAATGCTACCAAGAGAAATTGAGAGCTGAGAAGAACTTCAGATGTGGGAAGTACCCCATGTGTCCCAGATACTCTAAGGGTAAGAAGTCAATTCAATATTTCCTCAACCCTGAGACAATAGATGTCCCTGGAGGTCATTGCCACACTAGGAAATTGTCCTGATCCTGATGATTTGTCATCACATTAGAGGCAGAGGGTTTGGTATGAGAAACCTGCTTTGAAACACCATACTGGAGCAAAATTACTTGCCTTCACTCTGCCTGCATAAGTATTTGTAAAATAGGGATAATTATTCATTCAACACTATTACTGCACCAAACATTGTTCTAGGGCAGGGCTCCCTATCCCAAGGGCCATGAACTGGTACCATTCCATGGCCTGTCAGGAACCAGGCCGCATAGCAGGAGGTGAGTGGCAGGTGAGCAAGCAAGTCTTCATCTGTATTTATAGCTGCTCCTCATCACTCTCATTACCGCCTGAGCTCCACCTCCTGTCAGATCAGTGGTGGCATTGGATTCTCATAGGAGTGAACCCTACTGCAAACTACACATGTGACGGACCTAGGTTGTGCGCTCCTTATGAGAATCATCCCCAAAACTTCCCTGCCCCTGACTGTGGGAAAATTGTCTTCCACAATTTTGGTGGAAGTCTTTAGTGTCAAAAAAAAAAGGCTGGGGACCTCTGTTCTAGAGGATGAGGATACAGCAGTAAATACAATAGATTAAAAAAACCCTGCCAATTCTAATGGGAGAGTCAGCTTTATTATAATAATAAAGAATAAAAAAGTAAAATATACAGCACACCAGATGGTGATAAATGCTATTGAGTTAAATTAAGGAAGGAAGTGGATAGAGGTCGGAAAGTTTCCACTTTAAGTAGGATGGAGGAGGATTGCACCCTGAGATGGCACCTTTCAATGAAATATTGGAAGAAAGTGAAGGAGTAAGCTAAGAAGCTGTGGTGGGTTGAATGGTGGTCCCCAAAAGGTCATGTCCATGTTGTAATCCAAGAACCAATGAATGTGGCTTTGTTTGGAAAGATGGTCTTTGCAGATGTGATTAAGTTAAAGTTCTTGAGATGAGATCATCCTGGATTATCTGGGTGGGCCCTAATGGCAAGCATCCTTATAAGAGAGAAGAGGAGAAGAAAGACACAGAGAAGCCATGCGAAAATGGAGGCAGAGAGTGATGTGGTTACAAGTTAAGAAACACCTGGCACCACCAGAAGCTGGAAGAATCAAGGAAGGATTCTCTCCTAGAGCCTTCAGAGGGACTATGGCCTCCAGAACTGTGAGAGAATCAATTTCTTTCATTTTAAGCCATCAAACTTGTGTTTTTCATGGCACCCTTTGTTGTTGTTCAGTCAGTAAGTCATGTTCAACTCTTTGCGACCCTATGCACTGTAGCACACCAGGCTCCTCCGTCCTTCACTACCCCCCAGAGTTGGCTCAGATGCATGTCCAGTGAGTCAGTAAGCTATCTAACTCTTGTATCCTCTGCTGCCCCTTTCTCCTTAGGAGCACCCTTAGGAGGTTAATAAAGAGGATATCTAAGAAGTGGTTAAGCAAGAGAACAGCAGATGCAGAGGCTCTGAGGCAGATCTTTTGCCTGTCTGCTTGGGAAAGAGCAAGGAGGCTTGTGTCCTGACTCTGCAGCTGAAGCGGACTCTGAAGGAGTTAACAGCTGAAGGTTCTCTGCCAGTACCTTTCCCCACAGAGGGACAACAAGTCTCTTCTGGAAAAGGCAACTCTGTTCAACACCAACAGTGAGTCTGGAGATAATGTCACTGCAAAACCAAATGGCTTGGACCAGGTTGATAGGAGTGGAAGAAATAAAATCCTGAATATATTTTTGAGGCATAGAGACAAGTAGATTTATGGTAGATTGAATATGGGATATAAGATAAAGAGTGGGGTCAAGAATGGCTCCGAGCATTTTGGCCTGCGCAACTAGAAGAATGGAATTGCCATCAGCTAAGTCAGGGAAGGCTGTAGATGGAACAGGTTTTGGGGAAAAGATCAAGAGTTTGCTTTAGGGTACGTTAGATTTAAGATGTTTGTTAAACATCCAAGTGCAGATATCAGATAGATATATATGACTGAAGGGGACATTTCTGATCTGGAGATATACATATGGAAGAATTTTTAACTTACAGAAAAATTCCTTCTTCCTGTTTGTACAGTTTTATGAGCTTTGAAAACTGCATAGTCATATAACTACCACCACAGTTAAAATACAGAACTGTTTCATCATCCTAAAAAAAGTCCCCCAAGTAACCCCTTTGCTCTCAAACTCACCCTTCATCCTCAGCCCTTGGTGACCTCTGATCTATTCTCCATCCCTAAGTGTTACATTTTCCAGAATGTTATATAAATGAAATCAAAAGATATGTAGCATTTTGAATCTGATTTCTTTTGTTCAGCACAATTTATTTGAGATTTATCCATGTCCGGTTTATCAATAGTCCTTTGCTTTTTATTGCTGAGTAGTATTCCACTATATGGATGTACCATTGTTTGCTCACCCATTGACAGCAGGATATCTGGGTTGTCTCCCCTTACTAGCAATTATGATAAAGCTGATATAAATATTCATGTCATTTTTATAAACAAAAGTTTTCAGATTTCTAGAATATACAATGAGGAGTAGGATTTTGGGGTCAACCAGTGAATATGTGTTTTCTAAACTGCCTACTGTTTTCCAAAGTGGTTGTACCATTTTGTGTTTCCTGAAGGAATATCAGATTTTAAATTATTTTTTAATGTACTCCTTAACAACCCTAATATATGTATAATAGTATCCCATTGTGGCTTTCATTTGCCTTTCCTTAATGAATAATGAAGTTGAGTGTTTTTTCATGTGCTTATTTTCCATACAAATTTCTTCTTTGGTAAGGTGTCCATTAAAATCTGTGCCCATTTTTTAATTGGGTTATTTGTTTATTTACTGTTTTAGTATGGACAATTCTTTATATAGTCTGCTTACATATTTTTTGTCATATGTGTGATTTGTAAATATATTTTCCACCTCTGTAGTTTGTCTTTTTATTCTTTTAAAAGTGTTTTTGGCAGAGCAAAAGTTTTAAATTTTGATTAAGCCCAGTTTGTCATTTTTTTCTTTTACAGATCATGATTTTGGTTTCATACTCAAAAACTCACTGCCTAAATCACAGTCACAAGGATATTCTCCTTTATCTTCTTTTAAAAGTCTTACAGATTTATGTTTTTTATTTAGGTCTATGAAACATTTTTATTTTTGTAAGTCTTGAGATATAGTCAAGGTACTTTTTTTTTTGTATATTGGGTGTCCAATTGTTCCAGTACCATTTGTTGAATCTCTACTTTCCTTATTAATTTTAATCTTCTTTAACATCTCCAGATAGGATCATTTCTAATTACCTATTTTTAAGTTCATTTACTTTTTTCTCTATCATCTCCATTCTGCTATTGAAATTATCCAGCAATTTTTAAAAAAATTTTAAGATGCCATATTTTTCAATCCTAACATTTCAGTTTGTTTTTTTTTTTCTTAATAGTTTCTATTTTCATCTTGAGAGTTTGTATCTTTCCATTCATTTCAAGAATGTTCACCCTTACTTCATGGAACATGTTATGATAGCTGCTTGAAAGTCTTTGCTAATTCAAACATCTGGACCATCATGCTGGCCTCTGTTTATTGTTCTTTCTCTTGAGAATTGGTTAGATTTTTATGGTTCTTTGTATGTTAAATAATTTTATATCTCTTCCTGGACATGTTTTGAGACTGGGTCCTGTTAAAATCCTCTTGAGAATGGAATGTCAGTAGATTTTATTGCTGTTTTCGAAGGAAATAAACACAGGTTAAGACCATAAGTTCTGTCCTACTTTCTGTGGGCAGTGGTTCAAATATCATTTTTTATTGCCCCTATATAGGTGACACTTGTGGCTTCCCAGGTGGCGCTAGTGGTAAAGAATCTGCCTGCCAATACAGGAGACATACCAGACTCGGGGTTCAGTCCCTGGGTAGGGAAGATCCCCTGGAGGAGGGCATGGCAACTCACTCCAGTATTTATTCTTCCCTGGAAAAGCCCTTGGACAGAGGAACCTGGTGGTCTACAGTCCATGGGGTTGCACAGAGTTGGACATGACTGAAACGACTTAACATGCATGCAGGTGACACTCAGGACTATGTTTGGGACTTAGGAGTGGTTTGTATCATAGCTCAGTTCTCAGAGATTTTACTCTGCTTCTTTTGAGTCTGTCCTGCTCATGCACAGCTTGGGGGTAAGCTCAGGACTTGTGTTAGTTCATACACAGTATTAGAGGGAGTCCCTTTTCCAATTCTTTGCTTTCTGGGATTTTTTTCCACATTCTCTGACTCCTGAGATCCCCTTTTCCAATTTTTTTGGTCAGAAAAATGGACTTTTTGCAGACTTTTAGCCCTCGCTCCCCCTACTACACTGTCCTACAGTTCTGGGTCATTGGAGCCACCTTAAGGGTGAAACAGCAAGAAAAAAATATAATAATGGGGCTTCCTCCAACACTCTTCACACGCAGGGATTCCTTTTTCCAGTTCCACTAGTTAGAGAGACAAAGTTCAAGTGTCTGCACTACCATCAACATCGTCCCCATAGCAGTGAAGATCTGCAACTGGGGCTGCCTCAAAGACAAAGCCAAGAGAGACAAAAAGAAAAAAATTGGGATCCTCTTCCCACCCACCTGTACTCTTGACTCTGGGGAGAAGGTGAGAGTGGGATGTTTCGAGAGAACAGCATCGAAATATGTATATTATCTATAGTGAAGCAGATCACCAGCCCAGGTTGGATGCATGAGACAAGTGCTCGGGCCTGGTGCACTGGGAAGACCCAGAGGAATAGGGTGGAGAGGGAGGTGGGAGGGGGGATCGGGATGGGGAATACATGTAACTCCATGGCTGATTCATGTCAATGAATGACAAAACCCACTATAATATTGTAAAGTAATTAGCCTCCAACTAATAAAAATAAATGAAAAAAAAAAGAAAAAAATTAGGATCCTCTCCCCACCCACCTGTACTCTTGGCTCTCATCCTCTGGCCAGAAAGAGTGGGATTTTTATTGGAGCTTTGGGTGTCCATCCCTGATTTAAAATTCTGTGACTCAGATCTCCAGGCCACCCTCATATCAAGCCTAGAGAAACAAGAGGGGGAAAAAAGGAATCTCAAGTTTACTCTATCTTGGTTGGCCCTAGAAGTTCTGGGAATTTTATGCATGTGTACATGCATGATATTTATGATATTTCAACCATTTAGATTGGATAGCTATGATATTGAAACAGTTATTCAGATTAAATGAGATCACCATTTAGATACAAAAGAGAGAAAGGGTGCAAGAACTGAGGCCTGGGGCATTACAACAATTAGAAGTCAGGTAAATGAGGAAGAAGGAGAAGACCAGAGATAAAAGGTGAACTCAGAGAAGCAAGTGTCCTGGATGCTAATAACAGTGTTTGAAGGAGGAGGAGGTGATCCATTGGGTCAATTACTGCCAATAAGTAATAGAATGACTGAGAATTTGCCTTTGGGTAATTCCAGTAGTTGTAGGTGGAATTAAGTAAGATGCTAGGTAGAACAAAATCAGCACAATTCTTTTCAAAACACTAAGGCCATTTTTCATAGAAGTAGAGCAAATAACTTTAAAATTTATATGGAAACACAAAAGACCCCAAATAACTAAAACAATCTTGAGAAAGAAGAATGGAACTGGAGGAGTCATGCAAATCAGTTATATGTTTTGTTTCTATCCTCCATCAGCCTCATCTCTAGATTGGAACCAAGCTTGGGTATGTTGGCCACTACTATGATTTATCAGTAGCTGATTACCTGCTCAATTGTTCCCTTAGTGAAATAAAAGTGAGAAAAATCAAATTGACCTTCCATTCAATGGAAGGTATTCCAAATGACAGTTCCCTTCACATGCAAGAGACTTCAGGCAGCTCAGCTGATCACCTGGTGTGATCAGCACAGCTGCCTAGCTGGTATAACAGCATTATCCAAGGACACATCCACCTACAATCATCTAGTGCTTCTCTTTGGCCATGTACACACACACATTACTTGGGAGCCCAAGGCAGCCACAATAAATCAAAATCCCTAACATCAGGCACATGTTTATCCTTCTGTGTTAAGTTATTGTGAGATACTGTGATTGTTGTTATTCAAATAAAGGGAGGTTACATTTATTTTCCTGGGTACAGAAAGGCAGGAATGGACATTTAAATCTCATTAACAAAAGTACTAAAAAAGAGTGAAGCCACATTGGTGGTGGAGATGGGAGTGGGGATGGAGGCTTTGAATTCAGCATCTTATCCAAATATGGCTTGCCCAGAAACTGACTCAGTTCGTAGGAAAACAGTACCAATGTTCAGTCCTCAGACACGGGGAGGTTTACATTTCTGAGTCCATAAAGTCATTTTAAGTCTAAGATTTGGCCTTGGTATTTCAATTTCAAAGTGACTACACTTATGACTTGAAATCTGTAGGGGCATAAGGTGTGTCTTTTATCTCAATTGCTAAGAAATCTGTATGCAGGTCAGGAAACAAAAGTTAGAAATGGACATGGAACAATAGACCGGTTCCAAATAGGAAAAGGAGTACGTTAAGGCTGTATATTGTCACCCTACTTATTTAATTTATATGCAGAGTACATCATGAGAAAAGCTGGGCTGGATGAAGTACAAGCTGGAATCAAGATTGCCAGGAGAAATATCAATAATCTCAGATATGCAGCTGACACCACCCTTATGGCAGAAAGCGAAGAAAAACTAAAGAGCCTCTTGATGAAACTGAAAGAGGAGAGTGAAAAAGTTGGCTTAAAGCTCAACATTCAGAAAACTAAGATCATGGCATCTGGTCCCATCACTTCATGGCAAATAGATGGGGAAACAGTGGAAACAGTGGCTGACTTTATTTTTCTGGGCTCCAAAATCACTGCAGGTGGTGACTGCAGCCATGAAATTAAAAGACGCTTACTCCTTGGAAGAAAGTTATGACCAAACTAGACAGCATATTAAAAAGCAAAGACATTACTTTGCCAACAAATGTCCATCTAGTCAAAGCTATGGTTTTTCCAGTAGTGATGTATGGATGTGAGAGTTGGACTATAAAGAAAGCTGAGCACCGAAGAACTGGTGCTTTTGAACTGTGGTGTTGGAGAAGACTCTTGAGAGTCCCTTGGACTGCAAGGAGATCCAACCAGTTCACCCTAAAGGAATTCAGTATTGGAAGGACTGATGTTGAAGCTGAAACTCCAATACTTTGGCCACCTGATGAGGAGAGCTGACCCATTGGAATAGACCCTGATTCTGGGAAAGATTGAAGGCAGGAGGAGGAGGGGACGACAGAGGATGAGATGGTTGGATGGCATCACCAACTCAATGTACATGAGTTTGAGTGAACTCCAGGAGTTGGTGATGGACAGGGAGGCCTGGCGTGCTGCAGTCTATGGGGTTGCAAAGAGTTGGACACGACTGAGCAACTGAACTGAACTGAATTTGATGCTCCCTCAAGCCTCTCTCAGCGATCTTGTATGACTGTAGGAAGAGGAAAAGAACTGATAATATTGTTTCAACTAATCCTTATTTCCCAGAAAGCTCCCTGGATTTTACTTTGCTGCACTGAGAATTGGAAGGACTCTGAGGCCTTCTTTTATTTCTGAAAGGGAAACTTTGCGGTATGCTCATCATAGGTAACCAGCCTGCAAATATGTTAGCTTTCCTTCTCATCAGCACATAATCTCAGCTGGGAATTCAGACTTTCCAAGAGGGAGGAGCCAAATGTCAGCACAGAGCATTCACCCAGGTTGGCTTAAGGATGGGCCTATATAGTTCCTTGATACCTGTATCAAAACTCCTCTGGATAAGGCAACATGGGAATGCGCTTATAGAGGAAAGCAAATTTTTTAAGTGGCTGGGTTTATTTATTAGAAATTAATATGCCTCTATGGGGACTAGCTTTGTGACAAGTTGTGTCATTTGTAGGACAGGTTGGGGGTCCATATACCACAGCTATTCATTTTCTCAGGTGTTGTATATTCCATGAGATAGTATACCATGAGATAGTCTTTATCCACCATTAGTCTCATCCCTAATGGCCTATATTAATTTATAACTGAGGGGTAATGCAAAAATGCACCATGTTTCAAAGAAGCAAGGCAAGCCCTTACAACTCTTAAAGTCATAATAAATTAAGCTGCAAAAAATGCCAGTATTTATCTTCCATCATTTTTATAGTTACTGCTACAATTTTTCTTATGCTACCTTAATTAATATATGTCTTTGGGGGTTTAACTTCTGTTGGGAAAAAAAGCAGATTTAAAAAAATAGCTTTGTTTTATTTCTGTGAATAAATAATAGGTGCTTTGGGTTGACCAGATGGTAGAAAGAGGTAGAGCACTCTGGCTTGGGAGTTTCATTCTGTTTCTACCTTATACTAGCCAGGTGATTTGGGTGTTACTTACCCACCTCTGGGCCTTGGTTCTGGAAAAAAAGAAGTTGGATTGGTGGTTCTTTGACCAACCCGTCCTGTTGATAACTAAGCAGTCAAGCCAATGGCGGCCATGCCCATCATGAAACTCACTCAAATAGTTAAAATATGAGTTAGTTTTTAATGACTGAATTGAGTAAGCCACTCAGTATCCAGATAGATCGGTCCACAGCTGGTTGTTATGACAACCAGAAACAATTTCGCAAAAGCCAAGGACTCAGTGGAGATAAATGGTCATGACCAGTGGCCCCTCTGCTATGGGAGCTTTAAAACGGCAAAGTTGGCCCTGTGGATTTGTTCTTTCCAGCCCAGGGCCAACACTGGGCCCATTAGTCTTTCTATCTGATATGAGATTTTGTATTTACTCATTCTACAACAGCTTTGTATTTAATCTACAAAGCAATCCTGAAAAATCCCTTGGTGGAGCGAACCATAGCCTGCTCTTTGAGCTAATTATTTTTCATTGTTTATGAAAAAATATGCATATGTCTAGTAAATTCTTGTCTATGTACATCTTTATTTTCATTAATTTTATGCAACATAGCTCAAGCAATAACTCAATCTGTCTGGTTACAAAGGACGTACAATGCCCTTTTAAGGTTTTATAATCACAAAAGATTCCCCCTGTTTAGTTCCTCTTGAAAAGGCATACTTTTTTCCAGGTCAAGGAGAAATAACACAGCAATCCTTCCAGCCAGGCTCTCCTTCAACAGGCCACACTCCACCAAGCAGGACGTTGGCCGTCACCACTTACAGTAAATCACTAGACAGTGGAGCCATCTTTGCCAGTCAGAAATATTTCCCCACACACTGATTCTGTTTGATTGGTCTTGGGTTTATGCAGTTCCTGGCACAGGGAGGGCCTTTTCCTCCTCTGCCAGGTTTCTTTCAGCCTTGCTACAGCCTTGTTTCAACTCTGGCTTAGAATCCAACCCACAAAACTACCTTTCCAATTGCTCCTTTTGGCCCAAAGAATGTCATCCAGTTTCCAGTGAAGGCTTCAGTCAAAGGCCTTGTTGTTCTGGAAGCTGGTACCCCAGCAGGATGGGCTATTGCCAACCACGTCTCCCTCACCCACCCCAGCCCTGGGGACTATTGGGGGACTTTGAGTTCCCACAGCTTCATAAGCAGGCACTGAAGGTCTAGGATGCCATCAGACAAGGTTGCAGGGCATAATTATGGGGTTTTGAAACTCATGACTTATAAAGACCCTGGTCAAGCTGACTCGGAAAATAAAAAAGAAAATGTTTTCAAGCAATAACAGATAATAATAATAATATGGATTATGACTCAAACGAACACAAACTAATTTAGAATTTCAGGGCCACTTATTCAGGAAACCTCCCATTCATCTTCCCAGACTCTATCCCTCCCTGTTGTCCACACACAATGTTCCCTTTTTCAGGAAGTAATTTCTGTTAAAAAGCTTTTATTGCCCAGTTTATGGGAATCTCTTACTTAGATTTACAATACTTCTCAGATTCCATACACAGAAGTCATGGGATCTTGATTTTTGAGGAGGGAGTAGCTGCTGGAACCGAGAAAGACATAATGCTGGAAATGCCATGTGGTCAGTGGTGGCTCAACCTCATATGAATTACATCACCTCTCTCCATCCCTGCCCCTCTCATTGCCATTCCCACTTATTTGATAATGGGATTGGAGACATCAGGCCAAATTATTTATTAAGCACATTCTGAATGCAGAACAAAGTCCAAGGCAAAAAGAATGGGGAGAAGGGTATCAAAACTTACAATTCAGGCCTTCAGCCTAATAAATGATCTTCATGCTGCTAGTTTCTCCTGCATTCTCTAATCCAGTGGTTCTCAAATTTTAGGGGAATCAGATTTACCTGGGGGGAGATGATTATTAAAGCACAGGTTTTGGGTCCTCACACTCAGATTGTCTGATACAGCAGGTCTGAGGTGGAGGCAAGAATCTGCATTATTAAAAGTTTCCAGGTGATTCTTATATTCATGGTCCAAGGACTATACTTTGAGGAGCAGTGCTCTAATCCATTCTTTTCTCTGTTTCCAGAATGATCCTCTAGCATAGGAGTCTAATCAAGTACTCACCATTCAGTCACCATGGAGTAAAGTCTCACCTCAACATGACATCGAGGACCTCCCCAACATGGTCCTGGGTTTCCCTGGTGGCTCAGACAGTAAAGAATCTGCCTGTAGTATGGGAGATTCAGGTTTGATTCCTGGGTCAGGAAGATTCCCCTGGAGAAATGAATGGCAACCCACTCCAGTATTCTTGCCTGGAGAATTCCATGGACAGAGGAACCTGGAAGGCCTCAGTCCATGGGGTTGCAAAGAGTTGGACACAAATGAGCGACTAACACTCTCACTTTCAACATGGTCCCAGCTGATGTGTGCAGTCACAACCTCACATATACCATGTTTTAGCTTTTAGCTTGGGTTCAGAAGCAAACCTAGAGATAAGGATTTGAAGGGTAATGCCAGGAAGCAATAGTATAGGAGACATTAATTAAGATGAGAAAAAATGAAACTAATACAGAGTTAGTTAAAAAGAAGATTACTGCTATAGATAACTGGTGCCCAGTCTCACTGGGAGCCTCTGGAGGACAGTATAGAGAACACCTCAGAGTTATCCTGCCCAAGAGCTGAAGAACCTGGGGGATTCTCCACCAATTTCTGCCAGTCTTTGGTTAAGAGCTACCTCTAGACCCATTAATTGCCCGTCACTTCCAGTGTGCCCACATTAACTAACCATCACTTCCGGTGTGCCCCTGTATAAGTCTAGCTCGCTGTGGAGGCCAGAGAAAGAACTCAGGCAGAGGGCTAGGCACTTGAAGTAGGAAGCCATCAGGTCAAAGTACATACAAATGTTGAGTTCTAAGGGGTCTTTGATGAGCCACTATCAGCATCTACTCTCCAAGTTCTCTTCATATCCAGCTCTTTCACACTTCTCCTGTGCAGAAACATCCACGCCTTCCTTCTCCTGCTCTGGCTCTCTGATAGAGTTTTGGATGGGGTTGAGCTGATTTTTTAGGGCTTGGGTGGGAAGCTGGCTACGTGATCCTCGGCTCAGTGCATTCAAGTCTGTGTGACCAGATGAAGTTAAAAAGCCCAGGGCAAGTGATGAACAGAAACAGGAGAATCAAGAGGGCCACAAATGCTAGGGAAAGACTCTGCAGGGTGGGGTGGTGGCATGGGGTGCTGACAAAGCAGCTGAGGATGTGTTTGCAGGCAGTCTTTATTTTTTTTAATTGGAGGAATATTGTTTTACAGTGCTGTGTTGGTTTCTGTCCTACAACAACACAAATCAGCCATAATTATACCTCTATCACCTACTTCTTGAGTCTCCTTTCCCTCCCCCCAAACCCACCCCTCTAGGTCATCAGAGAGGACCAGGCTGGGCTCCCTATACAGGAAGTCTTTTGAAGTCATCCTTTGGGACAAATTTTGAGCCCTTTGACTTTAGGTCAGTGGTGGCCACCTGCTGTGCAGTGATTGTGAAATACTATGAAATGTAAGAGGAAGTAGTAGAATTACATTATCCTATTGCCCAAATGGTAAGTCTTAGAGAAGAGCTTGCACAGCACTCATGGATGTGATTACTCTGACCTCGTACCCTGGCACTTAGGTGACATGGTGCCCCCACTCAAGTGCTATTAGAACCTCCTCCTTCTCAATCAGTCTTTGCCTCATGTACTGAGCCTCAGAAATTGTTAATTTCATGAGAGCTCAACAAGTAGAGAATATTCTCTCCCTTGATTTTCAGACAGACTTCTTGATCTGCTGTCAGGGTTTTAGGAGTGCAGAGTTATGATGGCTTAAAGTGATTGGGGGCCACAAGGGTGTGTAACATTGATATGTGGGGGTGGGCAAGAAAGAAAAGGATAATAAACAATCAAAAATTCCCATTTAATATTACTTAGATATTTAATATTTACTATATTTTAAAAAGTCTCCTCTAAAAAGAAAAATAAAAAACATAGAAATTTTTTTCCTAAGGAAATCTTCTGACTAAAACAGTCTCAAGCTCATGAAATGTTAGTGAGTAACTGGTTCATATCCTATTTTTTTAATCCCTTTATCCTTTTTAATCACAGTTGAAGTGATATATGCATGAACTTTGCAAGGCATAACAAAACATAATTTACTTGACATGATTTGGGGAGAGAAAAACTGACATATATTAAACATCATTTAACCACATTATTTAGAAAGAAGAAAATCAGAGACACTAATTGCCCATGATGGCTATTTATACAGTGCACCACTGGAGTGAAGGGATCCTGGCTGCTCTAGAAATAGGCAGTTTAAATATGATCCAGAAGACAAACAGTGGAGCCAATAAATACACATTATCTGGGAGGTGACATGTTTTCTCTGTTAAAGTTCAGCTATTGAAAGGGTAAAGAAATAAGAACAGGCTGCAGTCAAGTCTCAAGTGAGACCACAGAGTGGAAAAACTTTGCCCCCTTTCCTATCTCATCCTTTTGCCTGATGTCCTTCCTTCAGATGTCCTGAAGATAACCCTGAAGTGTTCCAAACTCAACTGGGTGAGGACTTCTGCTTTAGAACAATCCTCTCTTTCCTCCACATCCACCAAAATACACCTGTTCTATGTCTTAATCCTCAAAAATTTGCTTTGTGCTTAATTAGCTATCATCTATAATCTAATACACAAAGTCCCCATAAAGAGTCAAGGACTAATGGTGGCATGAGGAGACTCCATCAATTTCTCATGTCAATTTGGGGATCCCATAGGGAGGTCTTCTTTTTCTTAATGCATCCTGTTACTATGAAAACTAAAATTGAAGCGAATAAATACACCCAAATAAAAATGCTTCAATTTTTTTAAGGACTCTCATTCTTCCCGAAGTTGTGGGGATGAATAGGTTCAGTTGTCAAATTATTTTGTCCGTGCTGTTGACATTTGAAGATCCCTATTAGAGAAAGGAGAAAGGTCTACATTCACATTCTTCCAACTATATACGCTTGCTTGAATTTCTTTACATATAAGTCTAAGGAAGTTATCTTAGAATTTTTCAGTTCTAGTAAATTGGAAATAAATTTTTATCTTTCTCTGGTGAAATTTAAGTTCCAGTTTCCAATTTCTCAAATCATTCCTTTAGGCAGTATACCTGGAATGGCACCAATCTCTCTAAGCCTTGAGGTATCTTTCTTTTGACCCACTGACAGGCAATGTGAATGTCATCAGAAAAATAAATGGCCGAAACAGCCACACAAAGGACACTAACTGATTTTTGCCAATGGTATGAAGGCTCACCCCTTAGGTTCTTCAAAAAGGGCCTATGCCTGCTCCCAGGTGCCCTTCACACCCAAAACACTATTCCTGCACTTCCAAAGATGTTGGAATTAAGATTACTTTGGAGAAGGGAATGGAAACTATATCACACTAGTAGTATTAATACCTACAGTATACCAGGCAGTGTACTAAGGTGCATTCATAGACCATTATTTCATCTATTAGTCCCAAACACTTGTAAAATTGTCATTATAATTCTCTAGTCCTCGAAGAGAAACCTCAAAAAGAAAAAGTGACTTGCCAAATTAAGTAGCAGAACCAAAACTGGCTCCAAGACCCATGCTATTTTCTCCAAATTCAGTTCAGTTCAGTTCAGTCACTCAATCATGTCCAACTCTTTGTGACCCCATGGACTGCAGCACGCCAGGCTTCCCTGTCCATCACCAACTCTCGGAGCTTGCTCAAACTCATGTACATTGAGTCGGTGATGCCATCCAACCATCTCATCCTCTGTCGTCCTGTTCTTCTCCTGCCTTCAATCTTTCCCAGCATCAGGGTCTTTTCCAGTGAGTCAGTTCTTCACATCAGGTGGCCAGAGTATTGGAGTTTCAGCTTCAGCATCAGTCCTTCCAATGAATAGTCAGGACTCATTTCCTGTAGGATTGACTGGTTTGATCTCCTTGCAGTCCAAGGCACTCTCAAGAATCTTCTCCAACACCACTGTTCAATTAGTCATTCTCAAATGTGTGATTCCTGGACCAGCAGCACATTCTCAGGCCTTGCTCCAGCTCCACTGGATGAGAACTTAATGTCAAAAGCTCAGCAATTTGTGTCTAAACAAGCTCTCCAAGTGAGGCTGATACTCTTCAACATTGGCAAAACCCTGTCCGAGAGCGCAAATTCACATGCCTATGAGCACAGCATGGACCCTACTAGGGGCATTTCATTGTGACAAGCCCAGTTAGAAGCTGACTTTTCTGTAACCTCCCTGTTCTTAGATGATCTCTTCTTAGTCTCAATAGCCATCATTGTCCATATAATCTTATCATTCATTTATCACTTATGTCTCATGACAACTCTTCTACTGGGGCCTGAAATTCTCAGACGTGTGTGGTGATTTAATTTTTCACATCCGTCTTCCACTTAACAGTGCTTGACAACAGTGGCTTGCATATAGCTACAAGTTCCATAAATACTGGTTTCCATGATGAATGGATATATCAGAAGAATGGATACATGTGTATGTATGGCTGAGTCCCTTTGCTGTTCACCTGAAACTACCACAACATTGTTCACTGACTATACTCCAATACAAAATGTTTTTGGTGTTAAAAAATAATAATTAAAAAAGAACAGAATATGAAATTAGATGTGTTGTATTCTCTCAACCATGATGAATACTATGCATATAAAATCATGGAAATAAATGCACTAAAATTTTAATAGTTACTATCCTTGGAAAAAAAAGAAGCACTGATAACCACCTTGTATACCTCAATAATATTGGAATATTCTTCAGTCTGGAGAGCACCTACTAAATGAAATGCTGAGAAATGAGAATGTGTCTTCCCTGAGGCCAGTGCTTCTTAAGGTCTAATGTCTCCATAAACCACCTGAGGATCTTGCTAAGATGCAAATTTCATTCAGGAGTCTAACTTCCTACATGCTCCCAAGTGATGTCCATACTGTTGGCCCACAGACCCTGCTTTTAGTAGTGTGGTTACAGTGTCCATGATCATGAAGGGTCTGAAAACTGAGACACAGGAAAAATAGTTGTGGTGGAGACCTCTGTGGTTGGATTTGGATATTTGGGGGTGAAGAGAAGTACACTTACCCTTAGCTGGCCCAAGGGCAGTGAGGGGACACTATACATTTAGGAGATTCCAATTTTAGCTCAATAGAGAGGAACTTCCAAACAATCAGAATTGTCTATGCAGTAAGTGGGTTGCCTGAAAATATCACTGCCTGCCCCACCATCCCCAGCCCTAGAAGTGTTGCATGGCAGATGAAGGAGCACTGGGCAGGGGCATCACAGAAGGAAATCCTGAGTGGGACAAGTTAGACAAGATGGCCCCAGGGCCGCCAGTCCAGCAAGGTTTAAGTATAGTCTTTCCTTCCATAATTGAAAGAAAAGACCACATCTCATTCTTATTAATAAGGCTGTCAATGTTTCTAATACAGGTCAAACATATATTCTGAAGAAAATATCAATTTATAAAAATGCAAAGGAAAAGTGAAAAATAAATTAATTATTATTACCCAGAAATAACTGCTGTGAACATTATAGACTATTTCCTTCAAACTATTCTAAGCATATATTTTTATTTTATTTTATTTTTTTAATTTTCATTTATTTTTATTAGTTGGAGGCTAATTACTTTACAATATTATAGTGGTTTTTGCCGTACACTGACATGAATCAGCCATGGATTTACATGTGTTCCCCATCCTGATCCCCCCTCCCACCTCCCTCCCTATCCCATCCCTCTGGGTCTTCCCAGTGCACCAGCCCTGAGCACTTGTCTCATGCATCCAACCTGGTCTGGTGATCTGTTTCACACTTGATAATATACATGTTTCAATGCTATTCTCTCAGATCATCCCACCCTCGCCTTCTCCCACAGAGTCCAAAAGTCTGTTCTATACATCTGTGTCTCTTTTTCTGTCCTGCATATAGGGTTATCATTACCATCTTTTTAAATTTCATATATATGTGTTAGTATACTGTATTGGTGTTTATCTTTCTGGCTTACTTCACTCTGTATAATGGGCTCCAGTTTCATCCATCTCATTAGAACTGACTCAAATGTATTCTTTTTAATGGCTGAGTAATATTCCATTGTATATATGTACCATAGCTTTCTTATCCATTCGTCTACTGATGGGCATCTAGGTTGCAACAAAGGAAACTATAAGCAAGGTGAAAAGACAGCCTTCAGAATGGGAGAAAATAACAGCAAACAAAGAAACAGACAAAGGATTAATTTCAAAAATATACAAGCAACTCCTGCAGCTCAATTCCAGAAAAATAAATGACCCAATCAAAAAATGGGCCAGAGAACTAAACACACATTTCTCCAGAGAAGAAATACAGATGGCTAACAAACACATGAAAAGATGTTCAACATCACTCATTATCAGAGAAATGCAAATCAAAACCTCAATGAGGTACCATTACACGCCAGTCAGAATGGCTGCTATCCATAAGTCTACAAGCAATAAATGCTGGAGAGGGTGTGGAGAAAAGGGAACCCTCTTATACTGTTGGTGGGAATGCAAAATAGTACAGCCACTATGGAGAATAGTGTGGAGATTCCTTAAAAAACTGGAAATAGAACTGCCATATGACCCAGCAATCCCACTCCTGGGCATACACACCAAGGAAACCAGATCTGAAAGAGACACGTGTACCCCAATGTTCACCGCAGCACTGTTTATAATAGCCAGGACATGGAAGCATACATTTTTAAATGGTTGAAAATTTTTTATACAAATTTTGAACTCTGTTTTTTCTCTTAGTACTTTTTTCTCTTAGTATTTATATCTTAAGTAATCTCATGTTATTAAAAATGTTTCATAATGCTTCTTAATGGCTGCATCATATTGTTTTCTTGTATGTACTGAAATGGATTTAATCAACCCCTAATCACAGGCTATTTCTGCTATTTCCATATCCTCACTATTTTACATAATATTACAAAGATTAACTTAGTGCAAAAATCTTGGTCTGCATATCTGATTAGTCCCTTAGGATGCCTTACTAGAGCATGAATATTTTAAGGCTCTAAATATTAATAGATATTCTCCAACTGCTTTTTAGAAAAATTGTACCACCAGAAATGAGAATAAGTATGGATTCCCCATTGTCCTCAGCAACAGGGAAATTGCCACTTTAAAATTTTATAACATTTGGTTTCATAGAAATATTAATAGAATCTTATTATAGTAGTACATTTATATTTCTTTGATTCCACTCAAGGTGAAATACAATTTTACTTTTATTAACCATTTTTATTTCTTTTTTGTGACTGAGTTCTCTGCTTATTTTTCATTAGTCCTAGAATATTCCTTACCAAATGTGTATAATATTCTTTTTACAGGAGGTAAATCTGATAAGCCATAATTTCTTGTATCTGTTAAGATTCATTATCTAATGTTACATTTTCGATGTTCCAAAGTTTTAACTGCATTATCAAATCTATTAATCATTTTCTTCTGCCTTCAATTTCTCTTACACTTGGAAAGTCTTCTCCATTCAGAGTATACTTAGTAAATGTTCAACTTTTATGGTTTGAATTTTCACAGTGAACTTTGATCCATTTATAATTAATGTTCAGGTAGGCTTCCCTTGTGGCTCAGCAATACAGAATCAGCCTGCCAATACAAGAGATGCAGATTCGACCCCTGGGTTGGGAAGATCTCCTAGAGAAGTGAATGCAACCCACTTCAGTATTCTTGCCTGGGGAATCCCAGGGACAAAGAAGCCTGGTGGGCTACAGTCCATGGGGGTCTCAGAGAGTCAGACATGACTGAGCGCAGCACAGCACAGGAGGGCTAAATAGGTTTCTTTTCCCAAGAGCTGTTTTTCTAATCGATGTATTAAATAACCCATGTGTTCTCCCACTGAATTTTTGTACATTGAAAACTTCTGCTTGTTAAAGGTACAAAAACACTGTTTTGTCAGTTTATTAATATTTCTAGCTAGAGCATATGACTAAGTATGCATCATTTAAAAAAATCTTGATTTAAAATTTGCAATCTTAAAGTCTTAAAACACATTTACTTCTCAACTTCTCATTTTGAAAAATGTAAAAATTAAAGAAAAATTAAAATAATAATACAATGAACACCCACTCTTCACATATATTCACTACTTATTTTTTACCAATTGTTAATATTTCCTTTAACTCTATATGTTCTCTCTCCCCTCCCATTCCCTCTTCCCTCTCTTTTGATTTGTTTTCCTGAACCACTTGATAGATGCTATCATTTTGACACTTGAACTTCATCCCCAAATCTTCACTATGTATCTCAAAAAACAAGAGCATATTATTACATAAACAAAACACTTAGGAAATAACATTCACACACTGCTATTATCGAATAAATTGTCTATATTTAAATTTCCCCTATTTCCCCAATTATGTTCTTTATAGTTTTATTTTTCCTAATATAGAATTCAATCAAGGATTATGAATTGTATTTAGTTATTGTGGTCCTTTCACCTCATTTTCTTGTCTCTCATGATACTGACAGTTTTTCAAGATTTCAGGACAGTTGTCTTACAGAATGTCTCACAATCTGGCTGGCCTGAGAGTTTATTCAAAAGTAGATCCTAGTTAAATATTTTTGTTAGGAAAAACTTCATAGGTGGTATTGTGTCCTTCTCAGAGCATCACATCAGGAGACTCTTACTGATTTTTTAAATCATCTTAATCAACATATAATATACATGCACTAAAATTAGCTAATTGTAAGGATACAATTGAATGGATATTGACAAACATATAGTCATGTAACCACCACTTCAATCATGATTTACAGCGCCTACAACATCCCAAAAGACTCCCCTGTTGCTCTTTGCGATCAGTCTCCTACCCACACTCCTGGCATCCACTGATCTGCTCTCTGTTACTATAGTTTTGACTTTTCTACAATGTCATGTGAATATATCATACAGAATTTTCTTGTCTGTCTTCTTTCCCTTAACATAATGTTTTGGGATTCATCTATGCTGCTGCATGTATCAATAGTTTGTACCTTTCCACTGGTGAGTAGTACTCAGTTGTATGGGTGGAACATAGTTTGTTTATTCATTTGCCAGTTGACTGACATTTGAAGTTTTTTTCCTTTTCCTGTTTTTCTTTCATTCTTTATTTGGATGCACTGCACGGCTTGTGTGGAGAAGGCAATGGCACCCCACTCCAGTGTTCTTGCCTGGAGAATCCCAGGGACGGAGGAGTCTGGTGGGTTGCCGTCTATGGGGTCACACGGAGTTGGACACGACTGAAGTGACTTAGCAGCAGCAGCAGCATGGCTTGTGGGGTCTTAGTTTCCTGATCAGGGATCGAACCTGTGCCCCCTATAATGGAAGCACAGAATCCTAACCACTGGACTTTCCTGGAGTCTTTTCAGTTTGGGGCTATTATTCATAGCATACAAAACTGCTATGAATATTTGAATACAAGCCTTTGTGTGGACATATATTTTCATTTCTCTGGGGTGTATACATAGGCATGGGATCAATAGTTCATGTGGTAAGTACGTTTAGCTTTATAAGAGACTCCCAAACTATTTTGCAAAGTGATTGGACCATTTTGCATTTTCACCAACTGCTTTACACACTAGCTAGCAGTTGGTATTATTACTATTCTTTTTTAAAATATTAGCTATTCTAATGGGTGTGTAATGGTGACACACTGTGGCTTTAATTTGCATTTCCTTAACAGCAAATAATGTTGAACATCTTTTTGTGTGTTTATTTCCCATTTGAATACTTTCTTTGGTGAAGTCTCTTCAAGTCTTTGGCCCATTTTCTTAAATTGGGTTGTTTGTTTTCCTAATCTTGAGTTTTGAAAGTTCTCTATATACCTGGATACAAGTCTTCTGCTGGATATGCAATTTACAAATATTTCCTCCTTGTCTGTGGCTTTCCTTTTAATTTTCTTAACTATAGCTTTTGAAGAACAGAAGTTTTACAGTTTGATCAAATTAATCACTTGTCCTCTGTGTTTCAAACTCACTAATCTTTTTCTTCTGCAGTGTCTAACTTGCTTTTAATCCCTCCCAGTTTGTTTTTCACCTCTAGAAATCTCATGCTAGCCTTTGTAATATCTTTCTATCTCCCCATCATGTTCATGTTTTCCTGTCTTCTCGAATATAATAGATATATTTATACTAGCTATCTTAATAATCTTCTTTCCTAGTTCCATCATCACTATTATATCTGGCTTCATTTCTATTGGTTAAATTTCCCCTAGTTATGGATCATATTTTCTTGCCTCCTTGCATGCCTAAGTTTTAATTGGATACTAGACATTTTGAATTTTACTTGTCAAGTGTTATGCATTTTAAAATTCCTTTAAGTAGTATTGAACTTTGTTCTGGTGTACCATTAAGTTACTTGGAGTCAGCTGTATCATTTGGTATCTTACTTTTAGACTTCATTAGGACAGATCTAGAACAGTCTTTGGTTCAGAATCAGTCTAGAGTTAATTTAGCCTTACTAATACAGCAATATCTTTGAGGATTCTAACCAAGTCCTCCACCTATGACAAGATCTTTCTACTCTGGACAGAGGAAACACAAATTATTTCTAGCCTTTGAGGATCTTTGGGAATTCTTTGGCCTACTGCTGTCCAGTGATTCTTTCCCCAGACTTGGGTAACTTTTTCTTATCCATTAGAAGATCAGTACTCAGCCAAAGTCAAAGACTAGGGTTGA
This sequence comes from Odocoileus virginianus, assembly GCF_023699985.2. Classification (NCBI taxonomy): domain Eukaryota; kingdom Metazoa; phylum Chordata; class Mammalia; order Artiodactyla; family Cervidae; genus Odocoileus; species Odocoileus virginianus. The sequence goes on from NC_069708.1 coordinate 16,408,544, forward strand.
TCCCTTTAAAGATGAACAGCTGTCTCTTGCAGCTCCCTCATCTCTAGTATTCTCCTCACACACTCTAGACTCCTTGGTTTTCCTGAGCTTCAATCCTTGTCTTCTCAACTTAATGGGACCACCAGGCTCTCTTTGGATTCCTCCTCCCTCTACTGTGGTATGAAAACTGCCTCAAGATAGTAATGAGGGACAATCATAGTTCTCACTTCTCTCAATTCCTTAGCCTTAGGAATCACAGTTCTGCCCTCTTTATTGACCGATATCTGAAAATCATTGCTTCATCATTGGGTTTTCTAGATTTTCAATTGTTTAAGGTAAAAGGGTAAATTTGGACTTTTAGTCCATAGTCACCAGGGAAACAAAGTCTTTATCCTAATGGTTAATGTTTCCATCATAGACACACACACACACACACACACACACACACACACATGCACACATACATCTGTTATTAATATTTCATAGATCTGCAATTTATTATGTTACTACCATACTACTTTAATTATTATAACTTTAAAATTTAGGAAGAGCTTCTGCTCATTAACTTTTCCAATGTCCTGAAACTATTTTTATATTCCAAATACATCATAATCATTTTATTAAGTTCTCTCCTTAAACCCCATTGGGACTTTTTATGTTAAGCCTACATCTGACATCTTAACCATATTCAAATTTCCTTTTTCTCCATATGTCCTCATTTTTTTTATTGCTAACTTTCAGTGTGTTTCAAATGGTTACTACATGTTTCAAATTAAGGTTATTCTTCCTGGGTCTTTTAGAGGATTTTATCATTGTTATAAAAGTGATTTTTTTCATTGTGTTTCTAAGTGAGTATTGCTTGTTTACCAGAAAGCTGTTGATTGCTATATATTTACCCTATATCCAATATTTTTATGAATTGTCTTATTAATTCTAAGATGATCTTTAAAAATTATTCTCTTGGATTTTCTAGGTAGACTATCTTACCATCTGAAAATGAGAATTATTTTATCATAGGTATTGAAGAAATCTCCTTCTACTCTTACTTTGGTGGGAGTTTTATATCAAGACTAGATGTTGGGTCTTCTCAAATTCTTTTCCTAAATCTATTTAAATGATCATATGATTTTTCCTTTTTAATCTTTTACATTAATGGCATTGATAAACCAACTTTATAATCCTGAGGAAAGAGGAGAGTGAAAAAGTTGGCTTAAAGCTCAACATTCAGAAAACTAAGATCACGGCATCCGGTCCCATCACTTCGTGGCAAATAGATGGAGAAACAGTGGAAACAATGCTGACTTTATTTTTCTGGGCTCCAAAATCACTGCAGATGGTGATTGCAGCCATGAAATTAAAAGACACTTACTCCTTGGAAGGAAAGTTGTGACCAACCTAGACAGCATATTAAAAAGCAGAGACATTACTTTTTCAATAAATGTCCGTCTAGTCAAGGCTATTGTTTTTCCAGTGGTCATGTATGGATGTGAGAGTCGGACTATAAGGAAAGCTGAGCGCTGAAGAGTTGATGCTTTTGAACTGTGGTGTTGGAGAAGACTCTTGAGAGTCCCTTGGACTGCAAGGAGATCCAACCAGTCCATCCTAAAGGAGATCAGTCCTGGGTGTTTATTGGAAGGACTGATGCTGAAGCTAAACTCCAATACTTTGGCTACCTCATGTGAAGAGCTGACTCATTGGAAAAGACCCTGATGCTGGGAAAGATTGAGGGCAGGAAGAGAAGGGGCCGACAGAGGATAAGATGGTTGGATGGCATCACTGACCCCATGGACATGGGTTTGGGTGGACTTCGGGAGTTGGTGATGGACAGGGAGGCCTGGAGTGCTGAGGTTCATGGGGTCACAAAGAGTCAGACACGACTGAGCTACTGAACTGAACTGAAAACTCTACTTGGTCATGATGCATTGTCATTTTTATAATTACTGGATTTATTTTTCTAAAATTTTGTTAAGAAACTGCATCGATATTCATGAAGGTTATTGATTTGCAGTTTCTTTTCCTTTGAGTCTCTTTTTCTTTCTTTCATTTTTTAAATCTGGAGTAATGCTCAACTCTTAGAATGAGTTGGGAAGTATTTCTTTCTCTTCAACTTTCTGGAATAGTTTATGTAGAACCAGTATTATTTCTTCATTAAATGTTTGGTACAACTCCCCAGTGATGCCATTTTCCTTTTGCCAGAGGGACTACCTTTGTATTTAATATGAATTGTAGAATCAGTTTGTCAGTTTCTACAAAAATGTTTGCTCTCATTGTGATTAGGATTGCACTGAAACTATACATCAATTTGGAGAGAACTGCTTGTGATGAACACAGTCATCTTTCTTTATATCTGACAAAGTATTTTGTCTCCCTTTACAAAAGTTTTAAATTAAACCTTTTATTTTTATAGTAGTAGATCCAAATGTAATTGGAAGGAACAACAGAGAAATCCCACATATCTTATACCCAGTTCCACTAATAGTAACATCTTGAAAAACAATAGTGCTGTATCACAACCAGGATATTGACATTAACAAAATCAAGATACAAAACATTTTCATCATCACAAGGATTTCTCATGTTGCTTTTTCATAGCCACAGTGCATTTCTCCTCCTCTCACCCTCCACACTACCCCTCTAAACACTGACAACCATTGACCTGTTCTTCATTTCTATTGACACAATTTTTCATTTCAAAAGCATTATGTAAATGGAATAATACACTATGTAACCTTTTGAGATTGTTTTTTTTCAGACAACATAATTCTCTGTAGACTTATGCAACTTGTTGCATTGAATTGATAGTTCATTTAAATTTTTATTGCTGAGTGGTATTCTATAGCACTGAGACTGTTCAATTAAGTTCAGTTGCTCAGTCGTGTCTGACTCTTTGTGACCCCATGAACCTCAGCACTCCAGGCCTCCCTGTCCATCACCAACTCCCAGAGTTTACTCAAACTCATGTCCATCGAGTTGGTGATGCCATCCAGCCATCTCATCCTCTGTCGTCCCCTTCTCCTCCTGCCCCCGATCCCTCCAGCATCAGGGTCTTTTCCAATGAGTCAACTCTTCACATGAGATGGCCAAAGTATTGGAGTTTCAGCTTTAGCATCAGTCCTTCCAATGAACACCCAGGACTGATTGGATCTCCTTGCAGTCCAAGGGACTCTCAAGAGTCTTCTCCAACACCACAGTTCAAAAGAATCAATTTTTCAGCGCTCAGCTTTCTTCACAGTCCAACTCTCACATCCATACATGACCACTGGAAAAACCATAGCCTTGACTAGATGGACCTTTGTTGGCAAAGTAATGTCTCTGCTTTTTAATATGCTCTCTAGGTTGGTCATAACTTTCCTTCCAAGGAGTAAGCGTCTTTTAATTTCACAGTTACAAGCAAATCATTGCTAACGATTAACCCATTGAAGTTTAGCTGGGTTGTTTCCACTTTGGGACTATTATGAATAAAGATGCTATAAATATCCATATGGACTTCCCTGGTAGCACAGCTGGTAAAGAATTCACCTGCAATGTGGGAGACCCCAGTTCAACTCCTGAGTCAGGAAAATCCCCTGGAGAAGGGACAGGCTCCCCACTCCAGTATTCTTGGGCTTCCCTGGTGGCTCAGATGGTAAAGAATCTGCCTGCAATGTGGGAGACCTGGATTCGATCCCTGGGTCAGGAAGATCCCCTGGAGGGCGGAATGGCAACCCACTCCACTATTCTTGCCTGGAGAATCCCCATGGATAGAGGAGCCTGGTGGGCTACAGTCCATGGGGTCACAAAGAGACTGCCACGACTGAGCAACTAAGCATAGCACAGCACAAATATCCGTATATAGGTTTTTGTAGGAACATATGTTTCCATTTCTCTGGATTAAATGCCCATGGGTTAAGTTGCTGGGTCATTTGAAAGATACAGTTTTTAAGAAACTGCCAAGTTGTTTTACAGAGTGGCTGTACCATTTCATATCCCCATCAGCAAAGTGCAAGAGATTCAGCTTTGCTACATCCAGTAATTGTTACTATCACTATTTTTTTTAGGGACTCTGAGAGATGTGTATTAATATTGCACTGTGACTGGTTTGCCTTTCCTTAATGGATAAGTCATATTGAGCATCTTTCTGTGTGCTTAGTTTTCATCCGTATGTTCTTTTTGGTGAAATCTCTGTTCATGTCTCTTGTTTCTTTTGTAATTAAGTGTTTGAGATTTCTTTACATATATCTTTTGTTGGATATATGTTTTGCAAAGATTTTCTTCTTGGTCTGTACCTCATCTTCTCATCCTCTTAACAGGGTCTTTTTCAAAGCAAAAAAAAAAAAAAAAGTTTTTCTAAGAACTCATTACTTGTCCCTTATCCTGAATATTTTCTCCTGGGTACTTTTTTTCTGGAACTTTTATGGCTTAACATGTTAGATTTGAGTCCATGATCTATCTTGAGGTGATATTTGTATAAAGTGTGAAGTTTAATTCAAAGTTTTGATTCTTTTTTTTTTTTTTTGGCTTACAGCTGTTCAGTTATTTCAGTGTCATTTGTTGAAAGGCTGTCCTTCCTCTACTGACTTAGTTTTGTTCATTTGTCAGAGATCAGTTTGGTACCATTTGTTTGGGTCTATTATTGGGTTCTGTCCTCCCTTTCATTGATTTATGTGTCTATCATTCGACCAATGACAGTCCAGATGACTATAGATATATGATAAATCTTTAAATCAGATAGATTGATTCTTCCTACTTTGTCATTTTTCAAAATTGCTATAGCTATTCTAGTTCTTTTCCTTTTCCATATGAATTTCAGAATAATAGTGCCTATAGCTCCAAATATTCATGCTGAAAGTTTGATAGAAATTGCATTAAATCTGTATACCAATTTGGGAGAATTCACACCTTTAGTATTTTGAGTTTTCCAGTCCATGCTCAACTGATATATTTTTATTGAGGTGAAATTCACAGAACACTATTTAAAAGTGCAATTTCAGTGGCATTCAGTACATTCACAATTTTATACAACCATCACCTCTCTCTAGTTCCAAAACTTTTCCATTGACCCAAAATGAAACTCTATCCATTAAGCAATTGCTCCCCAGTCCTCTCTCCTTCAAGTGCACTCTGCATTCTGTCTCTATAGATCTACCTATTCTGGATATTTCATACAAATGAAATCATATGTGACTTTTTCTATCTTCCTTCTTTCATGTAGCATAATGGTTTTGAGGTTCATCAATGATGTAGCATACATCAGTACCTCATTTCTTTTAATGGCTAAATATTAATAATATTCCACTGCATGTTAATACCACAATTTGTTTATCCATTCATCTGTTGATAAACATTTGAGTTGTTTTCATTTTTTAGCTATTGTGAATAATGCTACTATGAATAGCGTGTATAAATATTTGTTTGAGTACCTGTTCTGCCTTCATTTTTGAAAGATATATTCAGTGGGCATAGAATTCTACATTATCAGTTTACTATTTCAGTACTTTAAAGATGCTGGTCCACTATCTTCTTCCTTACATTTTTCCTGGTGAAAAAATCTGCTGAAATCCTTATTTTTGTCCCTCCATGCATAACAGATCATTTTTCTGTGGGTGGTTTTAAGATTTTCACTCTATATCTAGCTGCTGTTTATGATGTTGTTTGGTGTAGTTTTCTTCATATTTCTTGCACTTGGGTTATCTGAGATCCTTACATCTATATGTTACTTATTTTCAAAAAATTCAAAATATTTTAGGCCATTATTTTCCTTTCTTCTTGCTCCACATTATAATTGCATATTAGAGTGCTTTAAGTTGTCCTGCAACTCACCAATGAACTGTTCATTTTCCCCCCAATCTTTTTATTCTTTGTGTTTCATTTTGGATAATTTCTATTAGTATGTCTTCAAGTTCATGAATCTTTTTTTTTTCTGCAAAGTCTAATCCGTCTTTAACCCATTCATTATATTTTTCATCTCACCGCATCCATTGTACATTTTATCAATAGAAGTTTGAGTTGGGTCTTTTTTAATCTTCCATGCCTCTCCTTAACTTTTTAATTACATGGAAACAGCTTAATAGTTGTTTGATTCTCCATTTCTCCTAACTATAACATCTGTGTCAATCTGGATCAGTTTCTATTGATTTCTTTTTTTCCTCATTGTGAATTGAACTTTCCTTTTCTGGTATGCCTGGTAATCTTTTATTGGAGGCAAGACCTTGTGAATTTTACCTTTCTTGGGAGCTATTTATATATTTCTATCAACACTCTTACCCTGGAGTAGGAAATGGCACCTCATTCCAGTATTCTTGCCTGGAAAAATCCATGGACAGAGGAGCCTAGTAGGCTATACAGTCCACGGGGCTTCAAAGAGTCAGCTAAGTGACTAAGTACACACATCAATAGTCAAGCTTTGTTTTCTGAGACATAGTTAAATTACTTGGAAATTGTTTGACCCTTTTAGGTATTGCTTTTAAAATGTGTTAATTTTAATCTAAAGTTCATTATTCCTCATTACTGGGGAAAGAACCTCCTGAGTACAATTCTCTATGAATGTTGAGACTTTACAGTCAGGTTTTTGAGAAGAGGCACTATTATCAGCTTTGTGTGAACACTAAGTACCATTCTCTGCTCCCCAGTCTTGGGTAGTTTCCTCAGACACATCTGTTGCTCAGTACTCAGCTGAGCACTCAAGGAACCATCTGAAGATCTCTGAAGTTCTGTTTCTGTGCAGTCTCTTCTCTCAAGTAATATTCCTTCTGAACTCTAGCAAACTTGGTATTTCTAGACTCTTGGTTCCATCTCTTCTAGTCAGAGAGGACACCATATTCTATTTGGCTTCCCTCTTCTTGTGCCATAGGCCAGAAACTTTTTCAAGGCAATCTGAGGCTATAAAGCCTGCCACTTTGCAACAACATGAATGTACCTTGAAGGCATTATGCTAAATAAAATAAGTCAGACAGAGAAAGCAAATACTGTATAATCTCATTTATATGTGGAATCTAAAAAGGTCAAACCCAGAAAAACAGATAGTGGAGAAATGGTTACCAGGGTCTGGGATGGGGAAATGGTGAGATGTTGGTCAAAGGGTACAAACTTCTAGTTATCAGATGAATACGTTCTAAGGAATCTAATGTACAGCATGGTAATTACAGTTAAAAACATTGTATTATATATACTTAAAAGCTTCTAAGAGTAGATCTCAAATGTTTTCTCTGCAACCAAGGAATGGTAATTATGTGATATGATGGAGGTGTTACCTAACACTACAATGGTAATCATTCTGCAATATATAAATGTATCAAGTTAATATGCTGTGCACATTAAATTGAGCAAAGAAGAACAAAACTGGAGAACTAAAACTATTAATTTCAAGACTTATTATAAAGCTACAGTAATCAACACAGTGTGATATTAATATAAAGATAGACATGTAAATTAATGGAACAGAATAGAAGTCCAGACATAGATCTTCACATGTATCAAGAACCAACCTTCAGCAAAGGAACAAAGGCAATTCAATGGAGAAATGATAATCTTTTTGACAAATGGTACTATAACAATTGGATATCCATACGCCAAAAAACAAAAACAAACTTGGAGCCATATCTCACATCATAACAAAAATTAACTAGAAATGGATTACAAAACTAAGTGAAAAACCTAAAACTATAAAATTTCTAGAAGAAACATATAAGAAAACACTTGGGACCTTGGTCTAGCAAAGATTCATTAGGTATAACACCAATAGCACAACCCATAAAAAATAAATTGATAAAATAGATTTAATCAGAATTTAAAACTTTTGCCCTCCTAAACACCCTGTCAAGAGAATGAAAAGACTGCCACAGTTTGGGAGAAAAAATTTAGAAATCACATATCCAATGAAGGACTTGTATCTAGAACATATAAAGTACTCTCAAAATTCAATAATAAGAAAATAGGCACTCATAACAAGCTACTACTACATATCTACTAGAATGGTTAAAATTAAAAGGATTGGCCATACCAAGTATTTGCAGAAACATGGAGAAACTAGGACTTCCTACAATGCTGGAAAGGAAAGCAAAATTGTACAATCACTTTGGAAAATAGTTTGTCAGTTACTGAAAAAGTTAAACATTGTTAAAAAGGAGAAAGTAGGAACAAAATAATGTGCTAAACCCTATGTCAGAAAAACCAAGACTTAATACCTAATTGCAGTCTTGACCCCCCCAGGAATGTTAACATTTAGCCAGTCAACCTGGAATTATCTAGTCAGCCCTGGTGAGGTCATCTCTCCTCACCCCTGGAATAGGCCCCTTCTGTTCTCGTTAGGAGGGTGACCTTCCCTGAAACAATGCACTCTTTGCTAATAACTTATTTTCTCTGCCCCCTTTCCACCTTTAAAATCCGTACCTTTTCTATAGCTCAGCAGAGTTCCTATGTGCTACATGAGATGCTGCCCCATTCACAAGTCATTTAATAAAGTCAATTGGGTCTTTAAATATACTCATTTTTGTCAAATTTTTGTTATTTAACAGTATATATCAACCATTGGATCCAGCCATTCTACTCTTTGGCTTCCTTAGTGACTCGGTTGGTAAAGAATCCGCCTGCAAGGCGGGAGACCTGGGTTTGATCCTTGCATTGGGAAGATCTCCTGAAGGAGGGTATGGCAACCCACTCCACTATTCTTGCCTGGAGAAGCCCCATGGACAGAGGAGCCTGGTGGGCTACAGTCCATGGGGTCACAAAGAGTCAGACATGACTCAGCAACTAAGCACACATTCTACACTTAGGTATTTATGTAAGAGAAATGAAAGCATATATTCACACATAAACCTGTACACCAAGGTTCACAGCAGTTTTATTTGTAATAGGTAGTTAACTGAAATAACCCAAATTTCCATCGACATGTGAATGAACTAAACTTTGGCATATCTGTACAATGGACTCAGCAATAAAATGAAATGAAACACTGGTATATGCAAAAATGTGGATGAATCTCAAAATAATTATGCTGAGTGAAAGAAACCAGACCCCCAAAAAGTACATACTGTATAATCCCATCTATATAAAATTCTAGAGAATGCTAACTTTTCTATAGTGACAAAAAGCAGCTAAATGGTATGGAGGAGGGTGAAGACTAGCAGAATATATCACCCCTAAATATTCCTCTTTGGCATAAGAATTATTTTGAGCTGACTATTTTGAGAAATAATCACAGCAGACACAGAAGTTCTATAAAACGAGCTATCCTTCTGTAGAGACATTTATATCTATAATGGAAATCTCCATTTGTAAGGATGTCTTCCTCTCTGTACCAGGAAGTGAGGGTGGCTCAAAATCACAAGAAACTCCTAAAAATGAAGAAGGCATTGACTTCTATCTGCAAAACAAATCTTACCCTTGTTTACCTTGCTTTTCCTGGTAATCTTCCATAAGGGCTCTACTCCCCCCAAAACATACCTTTATTGTATCTTTAGCTGAAGGTGGTATTTAAAGTAGTAGCTTAGATCACCGTGTGTGTGTGTGTGTGTGTGTGTGTGTGTGTGTGTTCTCAGTCGTGTTCGACCTTTTGGGTCCTCATCGCCAGGCTCCTCTGTCAACTGGATTTCCCAGGCAAGAATACTGGAGTGGGTTGCCATTTCCTCCTCCAAGGGATCTTCCCGGCTTAGGGATCAAACTGTGTCTCTTGTATTGGCAGGTGCATTCTTTACCACTAGCGCCACCTGGGATACACCTAGACCGCCCTGTAGAGTTACTAATATTTTCTGGATATCTCCCATGTCTACTTTCTGGGGGTTTTCCTCTGGTTAACCTGTTTTTTATTATATTGGGTCTCACCCGAGAGCTCAGAATGGTGGAGGGAAAATTATTTTTCCTCCCCTACAAGAGGAGGGATTTCAAAGGAGTGTGAGGAAATTTGGAGGGAAGAAGTTCATTTATCTTGATTGGGATGACGTTTCACTGGTATACAGATGTGTGAGTTTATCAAATTGTACACTTTAATATGTATAGTTCATTGTGTGACAGTAAAAGCTCTTTTTAAAAAATCAGTAATACACTAGACACTGTGATTCTCAGGCAATAAGTAACCCTCTAGCCAATCTTACCTGTGCTCACAATGACCCTCACACATGCCAACTCCAGCCCTGGTCATTCTGCAGCCCTGTTCATCCAGTTACCTTATCAACATCTCCACTTCTCTGTTTCACAGGCACTCTGATTTCCTATGCTCAAGGCAGAATTTTTGACTCCCCCTCAAACCTTATTTTTCCCTGGTATATCCCAGCACAATGATTGGCAACTCCACCTACCCAGCTGCCAAAATGACTCAACCCTAATTTTGATTTCAGCTTCTCCCTCATCTTCAAATTCCTGAATGTGTCCGGAATCTATTCACTTCCTAGCAACCTCAAACCAGCCATCACTGCTCTGGCAACAGCCTCCTAGTCAGCCTTCTCACTGCCAAACTCACTCTCGTAGTTCACACACAGAGAGCAGCCAGAGCTTTTTAAATACAGACGTGATCTTTTCATTCTCCAGATTTCAAATCTTTTCAGTAGCTTCTCGTGCTCTTAGGATGAAGTTCCAACTCTTTAATGTGAGTTACACACACACGGTGGTCCCTATTCTCATTTGGCTCCTCTCTGTAATGGTCATATGTCTTGACATTTCCCTTCTTTCTCTCCATTCTGGTCATGGTTGAAACTGGGGCTATCTGCAGCAGTCTGAAATGGCTTGTCAGCTCCGGTTCTGTATTCAGTGAGTGGCTCCACAGCAAGGGAGAAAAAAGGCAGGCAAAAGTAATTTAATCAAGTTCCTATTTCAGTCAGCTGTTCTTGGACAGGCAAAGTAGGAAAAAGGAAACACAAAGATGACTTTGGTGGAATTCTTTCTAAAGGAGAATGTATTTTCTGTTTTTCACCAAGCCATCAGCCCCTCTGGATTTTAATATTATAGTGGGGTCATAACAAGCATTTCCTCTATTGTTGGGTTTACACAGAAGCAAAGCGGTGCTCAGGAAGCTGGGAGATTGATGAATAGCTGGTTTGATGTGTTTGAACCATTCACCACTTTGAGTTAAATGTGCATATTCTGTTCAAAATAGACAATGGGGAGTGGCGGTCCCCTTTTCCCTCTATAACTTGCATAACATCAGGCCTCACTGCTTAAACTAATGAGTATTTAGAAGTAAAGGCTCCTACTGATTCTAGCCAGTCATTAATTCTCCGCTTGCAGAGCCACTGTGGAGTTTTTCATCAGCCACATTTTTCAGCCGTTTCCAGTTGCTTCTGAGCAGCAGTGCTGACCCTTGGCTTCCTGTGCCATGCACCAGACACACAATGGGCTCGAAAGTTCCCTTGGAAGGAATTTTACTGGGGGCCAGGAACAAATGCAAAGAAGATGTACATCCTCGAATTAGAACTCTTAGTTTGGGGGAACTTAATTGAACTTTAAATGAAGATGTTTATTTAAACCAGTATATAACCTGGTAGAAGAATGTGAGTGGGCGTGAATTACAATTTCGTTTAAACTAGTTGCACAGTCAGCGCTACCCTTTGTAATGTTTGCTCCATTATCACTCCAGGTTTATTTGTTAAATAGCTTCATTGATCTCGCCTCAGTAGGTTTTCCATTTTTATACATCACATTCTCTTGGGAATTAAAAAGCACCGTGTTTCCGGATGCTGTCAACTTGGAGACACTTATTTTTGAAAAAGTCTTAACCTGCTTTCAACTGGAAGCAACACAAATGTGGCCCACACAAATATCAGGGCAGAGACTCATCACTTGAGTACATGTTTAACGCCATCATTTGGAAGCTGTTTGTCCGAAAGATCATTTACAGACCAATTCTGCAGGGTATTCAAAATTCAGGAATCTATATCTTTAACCAGAAGCAATATACGAATAATTGGGGACATGACTATTCATTATTCCATGGATTCTGCACTATTCAGCATCATATTTTGTGGAAAAACCTACTATTTCATTAAGCTACTAGTGAAGATGCCAACTGCCAAACTTAGAGCAAAATCATAATGTATGGAAGAAGGGGTGGACAAAATGAGGAACAAGTGGAAAAGGCTATGATGAAGCAATCCTCACTCAAATTAAGATAAATAAACTGAAGCTGGAAAGGCAAGGTTTTTTTTTTTTTTAATCTGGATATCATCTTGTTCAATAATTCCCTACTATTTGAAAGAAGGAAGGGCAATGTAAATATCCGAAACTCATGACTGAGGTATCCTTAAAGCCTGGAAGCAATATAACCTCCCCCAAAACCAACTTCAAAATAAGACCAAGAATGGTGTGTTTGACATTACTTGGATCAGAGGCAATGCACACACTAAAGTAGGCAAAATGTTTAAACTACTGTAATACTTAAAAGTTACAGTGCTCTTCATCTTCTCTCTGTTGTTTAAAATTTTAATTATTTTAGTAAGCATTAATCAACCAATAGATGCAGCCACTATGGAAAATAACAGGGAGATTCCTCAAAAAACTAAAAATAGAGTTGCCATATGATCCAGCAATCTCACTCCTAGGCATATATCAGGACAAAACTGTAATTCAAAAAGGCCCCATGTTCATAGCAGTGCTATTTACAATAGCCAAGACATGGAAACAAATGTCCACCAACAGATGAATGGATAAAGAATATGTAATATATTCAATATATACACGATGGAATACTACTCAGCCATAAAAAAGAATAACATAATGTCATTTGCAGTAACATGGATGGACCTAGAGCTTACTATACTAAGTGAAGTAAGTCAGAAAGAGAAAGACAAATACCATATAAGATCATATATATGTGGAATCTAAAATATGACACAAATGAACTTATCTACAAAGCAGTAACAGAATCACAGACATAGAGAATAGATTTGTGGTTGCCAAGGGGGAGGCATGGTAGGGGAGGTATGGATTGGGAGTTTGGAAGTTAGCAGATGCAAACCATTGTATGCAGAATGGATAAACAAGGTCCTACTGTATAGCACAGGGAACTCTATTCAATATCCTGTGGTAAGCCATAATGGAAAATAATATTAAAAAGAATATATATGTGTATAACTGAATCACTGTGCTATACACCAGAAACTAACACAACATTGTAAATCAACTATACTTCAATAAATAAATCAATTAACCAATAGACATAGCCACAAGGCTCCTCAGTTGGGTCCAAATGGTTTAGATAGGTTAAAAAGGGGGGAAAAAGGCAAATAAACACTGAAAATTAGTCATCTGCTGACAACATCCATACTTTACAACAATGACTCAGCAAACCATTTAAAGTAAACTGCAACAGCTTTTAATCAGTTTCTTATGAAAAGACATGATTCAATTTGGGCTTTCAAATGACTTTATCAATCATTCCCACAGTTCCAGGAATACTAAAAAAAATTAGTTCTTAGTACAAAAGGTTTGCCTATATTAACCTTCAACTTACCTGGACATAAAGAGGCAGCACCAGCTTCTCCATCAAAATGAGAAATATTAGCAGCTAAAAATATAAGTATATGCAAAGGTAGCGAAACTTCATTAAAATATTATTACCCATGAGCAATGACAATAGTTGTGATTTCTCTTCTTCAGAGGAAAGAAAAGAGGCAGCTAATAATCTAAGTGTGAGCAAAGGCGGTGAAACTTTTTTTTTTTTTTTGTGGTGAAACTTTTAAAATGTATTACTCTGGAATATTGATGCTATCGAATTGTGGTGCTGGAGAAGACTTTTGCGAGTCCCTTGGACAGCAAGGAGATCAAACCAGTCAATCCTAAAGGATATCAACCCCAAATATTCATTGGAAGGACTGATGCTGAAGTTTAAATACTTTGGCCACCTGATGCAAAGAATCAACTCACTGGAAAAGACCATGGGATGCTGGGAAAGATTGAAGGCAAATGGAGAAGAGGGTGGCAAAGGATGAGATGGTTAGATAGCATCACTGACTCAGTGTACATGAAGTAAGCAAACTCTGGGAGATAGTGAAGGACAGGGAAGCCTGGTGTATTGCAGTCCATGGGGTCGCAGAGTCAGACATGACTTAGTGATGAACATACACACTCTGGAATAATGGCAATAGTTGGGATTTCCCTTTTTCAGAGGGTAAAGACCAAATTTACAGCCATCTTTCCCACACCTCCCAAAGATTTGAGTCACAGGGTTTATTTGTGTTGAAAACCATAGTTATCAACAGCTTGAAACCTAAGCAGACTGCGTCAGCATTTCAGGACCACCTGGGACCAAGGAGGTGGGGACTGGGAGATTTCCAGATGGATTGTAAGACAATTCACTGATATTTACATAACGAGAATAAATGTTTTTCCTAAGATAGCATTTCCCTTCAGTGTCTTGAGACCACCAGCAAAAGAGGGAGGTACAAAAACTCTATTAATAATCTTTGTTTTTATGGCTTTGGCATTTATTAACTAATGGGGGCTGTTTATTGGGTCATAAACTTTACTAATGGGCATATTATCTCTAAATTATAAATCTCCTTCAGTATATGGCTGTTATAAAAAGAATAATTATTTAAAGTGTCTGTATGACTACAATGTAACATGTTTATCCACATGATTCCTATAATGGCCATTTAATTGCTAATTGTGGACTTGTTCTGTGAATAACCAGGGCAGTGACACACACATGTATGTATCAGAACAAGCAGCTGTCATCCTACAAACTCAGGAGCATATCACTGGCTTGCTTCCTTCCCTTTTCTCCTCCCACTTCTCAAATGAACTTTATTACAAGCCTGTACCAGGGCTAAATTATCTACATATTTAAAATCTCGAGGGAAAGACAACTGACTGAAGAGTTGAATAGGTAAGTGACGGATGTGTCAGCCCGAAAAGTTCCAGGAAAGTGTCATCCTTCTAAAAGCTTGCTCTCTGGGGAATGGAAAATCGAAAAGTGACAAAATAGCTTGGCACTGTCAGCTGTCTTAAAAAAAAAAAAAAACAACCTGGGACAAAAATCAAGTAGTCAAAATTAGACTTTATGGGTAAATGGTTCTAGTATATAAATTGAGTATTCTAGTTTATTGGAAAATCCTATGGGATCTATTTTAACAATGGCACATGGAGAACTATCCTAGGTTTATATATAGAAATGGTTTACTGATGAACTTCAAATTTTAAAAATGAAGCAGTCATTGTTGTCAAGCAAAATGGTGTATCTGAGTGTCAAGAAGCCAGCTCATTTCTAGGCAAAACACTGCAAACGTAGAGTGAAAGAATAAGAAGATAGAAGGGGCCCTTGAGATGCTGTCAGTTCCTCTTCCTAGTCTCAGAGCAGTCCCTGGGTCAGTGTCAAAGACCCTTCTCCACAGGCTTCCATCGTCTAAAAACACCAGGCAACTGGGTTTATGATACTCAGCAACCAACACTGAAGAACGGGGTAGATTGAGACAAACTCCTCACAGTGAATTCCCAGAGGTCCGTGATTATGAGGTGTAATCAAATGTACACTACACGACAAAAGTTCTGCTGAGACTCATAATGTACAGTCCTAGAAGATAAAGAGAACTAGAGAAAAGCAAAAGGGAAACATGTTACAGTCTTAGAATATTAAAACCTCTGGGTGGTTATGTATGTGTACATGATGAACCAAAAAAAAACCTCTCAGGACCCTCAACATTCACATCCTTAAATATTTCAGACATAATACAGTTTTGGTCATACTATAGTTATATACACATGAATCAACCCATTCCAGTATTCTTGCCTGGGAAATCCCATGGACAGAAGAGCCTGGTGGGCTATAGTCTGTTGGGTCACTAAAGAGTCAGACACAACTTAGTGACTAAACAACAACAATATATTCCTAAATTGTGTAAGTTAAAAAAAATAACTGCATATATTTTACTTTGTCAAATTTTGTGTGTGTGTGTGTCTGTATGTTGTAGGGGAGGGGTCTTTTTTCTTCTTGTAGCTTTGTTAATTTCAGAAAAAATTAATACCTTCAGTCTACAGAGGTTTAAGGATTATTTTGAAAAGGTGAGTTGCTAAAAAGTTTAATTATGTAAGTAATAAGTGTCTGTCAAAAAGATTTCAAAAAATGTTTAATAGAATCACAACTTATTGTTCTGATATAACTTGATTTTATATTGTCTTATATAGCTGTCAAAAGTCATTTTCTTTTTGTGCTGTAATGAATCAAATTACATTGGATTGAAAATTACTGTAAGATTCTTGGTATCAATACATCACGCATATAATACAAATGCTCAATGTTTCTTTAAATGGCATTTTTAATAGTGCAGGTACATCAGCAATATGAGGTTCTGAAAACCTGAGATGACAAAAGGAGATTAATTTTGGAATATGGATTTTAATTCAACATGAACCTTGTCTCTTTTGTTTTTAATGGAATTATATCTGCTGAAATAAACTTGGCAAAAATTAAAGCAGGAAATCAGGAAATCAAAGGAAGTTAACCAAAACTGCAAGGTTACTCCTCCTCTAAGCCAAACACATCCTTTAAAAGGTTTAAATAGTAAACGCCTTTCACAGGAATAGGTGATGGCATCCCAAGCCACTCATCTTCACACCTCTGGGGGAAAAACACAAAGAAGGATATAATTAGAACTACATTTGAAAGTGCAGTTTTATAAATGCAACATCAAATTGTTTGTTCCTTGTCATTTATATAAGCTCTTGGCTAAATTTTCCAAGCAGACATTTCATTGACTTTCAGATCATCAGGACTCTGCAGTAGATTGGATTCTTATACTCGATCCTTTGTCCTTCCCTGTATTAGAATTATATATACTGTGCTCTTTGCCATGTGAATTTGCCGCACCTTCTATGGAATCCTGTTTCCTAAGGAGTCCTTTTTCCCTTTGACATGAATTTGGCCACATGGCTGGCTTTGGCCTATGTCATCCTATCAGATATACCAGACAGAGGCCCTAATGTGCTAGAATGGTTTGGCTTGGCCTTTGTACCTCTGCCATCACCATGAGAAGAACATGGCCCAAGATGCTGCTGGTCCCAGAACGACACAGGTGGAGAAAGCCCCCACACATGCACGATATATCATGGGCTTCCCAGGTGGCTCAGTGGTAAAGAATCCATTTGCCAATGCAGAAGACCTGGCTTCCATCTGTGGGTGGGGAAGATCCCCTGGAGAAGGAAATGGCAACCAACTCCAGTATTCTTGCCTGGAAAATTCCAAGGACAGAGGAGCCTACTGGGCTACAGTGCATGGACTCGCAAAGAGTCGGATATGACTGAGTGTGTGCATGCATGTGCACACACACACACATATTATGTAATACATATATGTGTATATATATTTGCTAAACACCTTCACTCTAAAGAGGTTTAAGAATTATTTGGTTAAGGTGGCTTGTAACAAAATGCAATTATGTAATAATAAACGTGTCAAGGAGATTTCAAAAATCTTGTATATATAAATCTATATACACATAGGCATACATATACTTTTATTTATCCTGCAATGGCTAATATTATTATCAATGGCGGGTGGGGGGGGTGAGCCCATAACTACAGCTACCTATATTTCTGTTGTCAAGGTTAATCGTTGTATATAAGGACTGTTAAATCTTTCCTAGTGCCAAATTAGTATCTGGAGTCACAAGATACCACAGAAATACAGGTAAGGGCTCCATAATTCTATGTGATGTGGAAGCAACCTGAGAAAGTGATATTTCACTTGGGCTTTATGGGATGAGGAATAGTTTGTTGATGTGTTATTTAGCTACTAAGTCATGTCCAGCTGTTTGTGACCCCATGGACTATAGCCCTTCAGGCTCCTCTGTCCATGGGACTTCCCAGGCAAGAATACTGGAGTGGGTTGCCATTTACATCTCCAGGGGATCTTCCTAATCCAAGGACTGAACTGGCATCTCCTGCATTGCAGGCGGATTCTTTACCATTGAGCCACCAGGGAAGTCTTGAGCAGCAAGCAGTTCAGCAGGGATTAAAGTGATGAAGGCTGTTCCAGGCATAGAGAATAGTATAAGCAAAGGCCTGGAGACCTCAAAAATCTATTTTCAAGAAAGGGTGAGTATCCTGGTTGGTCTGGGGTACTCAGTACAAAGCAAGAAGAGAGGCAGTTGGAAGGAAAAGGCGGGGCCAAACTTGAGGCCTTCTGTGCTAGTTTATGCTTTATGCTATGGCTAGGGAAAGTCAAGAGTGGACCTCAGTAAAACTGGATTAGAAGTTTATTAGGTAACTCATTGGATGTATGAAGAATGAAAGGAAGGAGGACAATCACTTTGGAGGTTACTGCAATAATCCTCGGGAGAAATGAATATGCCATAACCAGTGCAGCTGAGCCTTGGGTGAATAACTAAATCTGAAAGACTCTGCCACAGTAGAACATACAATACCTGGAAGCTGATTGATGTGAAGTGGTGATAAAAGAAAGAGGTCAAGTTATAGGTTGAATTGTGTCCCCTCAAAAAAGACATGTTGGAGTCCTAACCCTCTGATATCTCAGAATGTGACCTTATTTGGAAATAGTCATTGCAGATGTAATTAGCTCGATGTGGTCATCCTGGAGCAGGTTAGGCCCCCTAATTCAATATGCTCAGTGACCTTATAAACTAATACAGATAAGGATGGTTCTAAGACTTCTAAATTTGGTAACAGCTGACGATGTCTGTATTAGTTTCCTAGGGCTCCCATAACAAATTACCACAAACTGAGAGGCTTAAAGCCACAAAACGCATTCTGTCACCGTGAAGAGACTAGATGTCCAAAATCCAGGTGCTGGCAGGGCTGGTTCTTCCTGGACACTCTAAGGGAGACTGTCCCATGCCCCTCTCCCAGCTTCTGGGAGTTGCTGGCTATCCTTTGAGTTCCTTGGCTTGTAGATACATCACTCCATTCTCTGCCTCTATCTTATTCTCCGTGTGTCTGTGTGTGTCTCTGTCATCACATAGCCTTCTTATGACAACAATTACTGGATTTAGGGGCCACTCTAATCCAGTATGAGCTCATTTTAACTTTTAGTAGGTGTTTTAATTGTATCTACAAAGATTCCATTTCCAAATAAGTTCACATTCTGAGGTTCTGGGTAGACATGAATTGAGTGACGTGGGGGTGGCAACATTATAAAGAAAATAAAAAAGCACAAAGAAGAGAAGTTTTAACCATTTTTAACTGGGAAATAATGATCATAGGGAGAAACAAAGCTCAGTTTGGGGCATTTTAATTTAAGGTACCCCTAAGACAGCGAGGTAAAGATTCTGGTAAATATCTGGAAACATGGTTCTGTATAGCACAGACCTAAACTCCAGAAATGACCAAAGAGGTGGAAGTCACTGAAACATGGGTTATATGTAAAACTGTGATAATTAAAAATGATGATGCAGAATCAGAATCTGAAGAGCACCAAGAACTGGCATCAGTTATGAAGCATAAAGTCTTAGTTTAAGAGATGATTGATGATGACGATGATTATAAATTTACTGGTTATTCACTATATGACAGGTATTCTTTTAAGTGTTATACTGAGCTATTTAATTGCTTCAGTTTAAAAAATCAATAAACAGAAACTTCAGTTAAATAGAGTCACGAGACCAGAAGGGGAAGCCTTCATGCCCTTCATTATAAGCAGAACACAAGAGAAGAAGAGCAACTCCTCTTCTTCCCTGGCAAGGACACAGCCAATGAAAAGACATGGACCCTATGTTTGCTACCGCTTTTCCAACTTCCTTTTCCTCTCAAATGTTCTCCTTCCTTTGCCATGAAGGAACTTGCACATGGCTTACCATAGCTGCAGACCCCCAAATGCATTTCTCTTGCCGTTGTTGTTTAATAGCTAAGTCGTGTCTGACTCTTTGGGACCCCATGGCAATTCTCTGATGACTGCAAATAAATTCATCTTTGCTGCAGAAGTATCTGGCAATCTATTTGATTTTAAGTCAACACCTGGATCTAGAAAAGGCAGAGGAACCAGAGATCAAATTGCCAACATCTGATGGATCATCGAAAAAGCAAAAGAGTTCCAGAAAAACATCTACTTCTGCTTTATTGACTATGCCAAAGCCTTTGACTGTGTGGATCACAACAAACAGTGGGAAATTCTTAAAGAGATGAGAACACCAGATCACATCACCTGCCTCCTGAGAAATCTGTATGCAGGTCAAGAAGCAACAGTTAGAACTGGACATGGAACAGCAGACTGGTTCCAAATCGGGAAAGAAGTACGTCAAGGCTGTATATCATCACCCTGCTTATTTAACTTATATTCAGAGTACATCATGAGGAATGCTGGTCTGGAGGAAGCACAAGCTGCAATCAAGACTGCTGGGAGAAATATCAATAACCTCAGATATGCAGATGATACCACCGTTATGGCAGAAAGCTAAGAAGAACTAAAGAGCCTCTTGATGAAAGTGAAAGAGGAGAGTGCAAAAGGTGGCTTAAAACTCAACATTCAGAAAACGAAGATCATGGTGTCTGGTCCCATCACTTCATGGCAAATAGATGGGGAAACAGTGGAAACAGTGACAGACTTTATTTTGGGGGGCTTCAAAATCACTGCAGATGGTGACTGCAGCCATAAAATAAAAAGACACTTACTCCTTGGAAGGAAAGTTATGACCAACCTAGAGAGCATATTAAAAAGCAGAGACATTACTTTGCCAACAAAAGTCTGTCTAGTCAAAGCTATTGTTTTTCCAGTAGTCATGTATGGATGTGAGAATTGGACTATAAAGAAAGCTGAGCGCTGAAGAATTGATGCTTTTAAACTGTGTTGGAGAAGATTCTTGAGAGTCCCTTGGACTGCAAGGAGATCCAACCAGTCCATCCTAAAGGAAATCAGTCCTAAATATTCATTGGAAGGACCGATGCTGAAGCTGAAATGCCAAAACTTTGGCCACTCGATGTGAGGAACTGACTCATTTAAAGACACTGATGCTGGGAATGATTGAAGGCGGGAGGAGAAGGGGATGGCAGGATGAGATGGTTGGATGGCATCACTGACTCAATGGACATGAGTCTGAGTAAACTCTGGGAATTTGTGATGGACAGGGAAGCTTGGCATGCTGCAGTCCATGGTGTTGCCAAGAGTTGGACACAACTGAGTGACTGAACTGAACTGAACTGAAGAACAGCAGAAAACCCTAAGAGGTAGGTATTATTATGACACTCATCTACAGAAAAGGAAACTGAGGCAAGAGAAGGGTTAAGTAGCTTGTCTAAAGTCAAACTGCCAGTAAGTGGAGGAGTCTGGACTGTAACCCCAGTCTGAGGGCTCCAGAGCTCTGCTTATCTGCTGGGCTACCCTCCAAATACCAGGGAAGGAGCGGGCCTATTCAGAAGCAGCTGGCTCTCATCCTACATGGCTACATTTAGTCCCATCATTTCCAACAAGGATAGTTAAGTAGAAAAAACTGAGATTCTTGAAGGAACACTATACTTCTCTTTCACAAATGCCTCTGGTTGGATGCTGGAGGTTGAGCCCAGACTACCCAACCAGCTGTGTAAAGAAGGAAATGACTATTCAGATGGATGATGGCTAAACCAACTCTTAGGGTGTATTCTGTGTAATTCATACTACATGGAACTTCAAGAAATGTCTTTCTTATGCCCTAAAGTAGTAAATCACTGTGTGTCTGAATGTGCATATATAAAATGTGTGTGTATTTTATATGTGTGTACGTGTGTGTGTGTGTATCAGTCAGTTCAGTTGCTCAGTCGTGTCCAACTCTTTGTGACCCCATGAACCGCAGCACGCCAGACCTCCCTGTCCATCACCAACTCCCAGAGTCCACCCAAACCCATGTCTATCGAGTTGGTGATGCCATCCAACCATCTCATCCTCTATCGTCCCCTTCTCCTCCTGCCCTCAATCTTTCCCAGCATCAGGGCCTTTTCAAATGAGTCAGCTCTTCCCATCAGGTGGCCAAAGTATTAGAGTTTCAGCTTCAACATCAGTCCCTCCAACGAACATCCAGGGCTGATCTCCTTTAGGATGGACTGGTTGGATCTCCTTGCAGTCCAAGGGACTCTCAAGAGTCTTCTCCAACCACAGTTCAAAAGCATCAATTCTTCGGCGCTCAGCCTTCTTTATAGTCCAACTCTCATATCCATACATGACGAAAGGAAAAACCATAGCCTTGACTAGATGGACCTTTGTTGGCAAAGTAATGTCTCTGCTTTTTAATATGCTGTCTAGGTTGGTCATAATTTTCCTTCCAAGTTATGTGTATGTGTGTGTGTATATATATGTCTTTTTAATCAATGAAGGCTAAGATCAAGTCATTCAATTCAACTATTCAACATGTCCTCAAAAATTTCATTATAAGACTTTAAGAAATTTTCACTCTTAAGTAATAGAATAGTTCCTCAGTATCTTGGTTCTAGGATCTCCTGCAGATACTAAAATCTAAGGATGCTCAAGTCCCTTACATAAAATGGTGGAGCATTCACATATAATCTATGCATATTCTCCTGTATATTTTAAATCATCTCTAGGTTACTTAAAATACCTAATACTATGTAAATGTCATGTAAATAGCTGTAAATACAATGTAAACACAATGTAAATAGTTGGTGTGTGGCAGATTCAAGCTTTGCTATTTGGAATTCTCCAGATCTTTTTTTTCCAAATACTGTTGATCTATGGTTGGGTGAATCTGTGGATATGGAGGGCTGACTGTATTTCTTAATTTTACCATGTTATAGAAGAACATTGTACAAATATGTACATTCAAAATCACTATTTCCTGATAGACTTATTTTAAACAAAAGTTTTCAATACAAAAAAGAAATGCATTATGCAACATATAACATTACAATGAAATTATCTTCTCTCATGAAACAGGTCAGTATTAGAAGATCTTCATGCTTTATTCAGCAGCAAAATTTTTGAATTGTTTGGTTTAATTTTTGTTTGATTTTTGAGCAAGAAATCATGATTTAAATCCTAACAACAAGAGAAAAAGAAAGAGAAGAACTTATATTGGAATAATGACAACTGAAGAGTTTGGAGATGAGAAATTTATTAGCAACAAGCCAAACCTGGGTAAATGAAACTCAAGGAAAATGCCCTGAGATTCGAAGTTAAGGACAACTTAAGATGAAAAAATAATGTATGGGAGCAAAATCTGCCACCCCAAAATGTGCCTCTCTGGCATGAGGATTATTTTTAATTGATTATTTTTAAGAAACAAAAGACTCAGGAAGAGCTTTTACCTCCCCCTTAACTGCCTAAAAGAATTTAGATAAAGGGTTTGTTCCAAGAGAGCAGATGTAAGGTAAGGTAGACAGGGAGGAACTGAGCAAAGTCTGCTTGTTCAAATTTCTTTCTGTGTTCCATTGTTTCTGCATGGCCCAGCAAAGATTTCTTTACCAAGCATTTGCTCTTTTCATCTTCCTGGAAATTGCTTTCCTTCCCTTTCCTTTTGCAGTCCCAGACCCCTAACCCCTTCTCCTCAGTCCTTTAGTCAAGAATGACATCTATACCTCATTTTACCTGTCTTTGGAATCTCTCACGTTTATATGGATTCCCCATATATAAGCAATTGGGTTTTTTTGCTCCTGTTAATCCAACTTAACCTCATTTTAACTATTCAACCAGCCAAAAGGACTTAGAAGGGTGGGAAGAAATGGTTTCCCACCCCCAACAACAATAGTCCATTTCTTATAATTCTGACCACTTTAAACCCTGTGGCTTACACAATGCTTTCCTGACGGTTCCAGCTCCGCTATGCCCTTTCTCTAAAATCAATACCACTTTCCTCAAGTTTATTTCCCTTTGTCACTTTTTTCCAGGTTCTAGATGGAAATGACATTTTCTGCCTAAATATCTGAGTTTGTACTGCCTGAGGAACCTAATATTTATACATTGGCAATATGATCTGGTGATTTATAGTAAGAAATGTATATTTGGTTTCATCCCCATTTCTGGCACAGAGCTCTTAAAACTCTTCAGTTCAGTTCATTTCAGTCGCTCAGTCGTGTCCAACTCTTTGTGACCCCATGGATTGCAGCATGCCAAGCTTCCCTGTCTATCACAAACTCCCGGAGCTTATTCAAACTCATGTCCACCAGGTCAGTGATGCCATCCAACCATCTCATCCTGCCGTCCCCTTCTCCTCCCGCCTTCAATCATTCCCAGCATCAGTGTCTTTTTAAATGAGTCAGTTCTTCACATCAAGTGGCCAAAGTATTGGCATTTCAGCTTCAGCATCAGTCCTTCCAATGAATATTTAGGACTGATTTCCTTTAGGATGGACTGGTTGGATCTCCTTGCAGTCCAAGGGACTCTCAAGAATCTTCTCCAACACAGTTCAAAAGCATCAATTCTTCAGCGCTCAGCTTTCTTTATAGTCCAATTCTCACATCCATACATGACTACTGGAAAAACAATAGCTTTGACTAGACAGACTTTTGTTGGCAAAGTAATGTCTCTGCTTTTTAATATGCTGTCTAGGTTAGTCATAACTTTCCTTCCAAGGAGTAAGCGTCTTTTTATTTCATGGCTGCAGTCACTGTCTGCAGTGATTTTGGAGCCCCCCAAAATAAAGTCTGTCACTGTTTCCACTGTTTCCCCATCTATTTGCCGTGAAGTGATGGGACCGGATGCCATGATCTTCATTTTCTGAATGTTGAGTTTTAAGCCACCTTTCGCACTCTCCTCTTTCACTTTCATCAAGAGGCTCTTTAGTTCTTCTTAGCTTTCTGCCATAAGGGTGGTGTCATCTGCATATCTGAGGTTATTGATATTTCTCCCAGCAGTCTTGATTGCAGCTTGTGCTTCCTCCAGACCAGCATTCCTCATGATGTACTCTGCATATAAGTTAAATAAGCAGGGTGACAATATACAGCCTTGATGTACTCCTTCGCCAATTTGGAACCAGTCTGTTGTTCCATGTCCAGTTCTAACTGTTGCTTCTTGACCTGCATACAGAGTTCTCAGGAGGCAGGTGATGTGGTCCAGTATTCCCATCTCTTTAAGAATTTCCCATAGTTTGCTGTGATCCATACAATCAAAGGCTTTGGCATAGTCAATAAAGCAGAAGTAGATGTTTTTCTGGAACTCTTTTGCTTTCTGATGATCCAGCGGATGTTGGCAATTTGATCTCTGGTTTCTCTGCCTTTTCTAAATCCAGCTTGAACATCTGGAAGTTCACGGTTCGTGTACTATTGAAGCCTGGCTTGGAGGATTTTGAGCATTACTTTGCAAGTGTGTGAGATGAGTGCAATTGTGCGGTAGTTTGAACTTTCTTTGGCATTGCCTTTCTTTGGGACTAGAATGAAAACTGACCTTTTCCAGTCCTGCAACCACTGCTGAATTTTCCATATTTGCTGGTATATTGAGCTCAGAACTTTAACAGCATCATCTTTTAGGATTTGAAATAGCTCAACTGGAATTCCATCACCTCCACTAGCTTAAAACTCTTAGAATGTCCTAAGTGATGACAGTGATAGGGTCTCTTTTCTTATGTTAATGTGACATTTTGGAAAAGCACCTTAATGATGGGGGCTGGTTGCCAAAGGAGCCAACCACATGATTGGAGGGTTGGAAATTTCAGTGCCCCACCTCCACTCCCCACCCCATACCTCCAGGGCAGGGGCAAGGGGCTGAAGAGTGACTTCATTCACCAACAGCCAACAATTTAGTCAATCATGTCTTTTTAATGAAACTTCCATAAAACCCCAAACGTACAGGGTTTGGAGAGTTTCCACGTTGGTGAACATGTGGAGGTGTGGGGAGAGTAGTTGAACCCAGAGTGGGAATGGAAACTCTGCGCCCTTGCCTTACACTGTGCTTCATGCCTTTCTCCTCCATCTGCCTGTTCCTGACTTATGATGTTTAGTTACTTCAGTCGTGTCCAACTGTTTGAGACCCTACGGACTGTAGCCCACCAGGCTCCTCTGTCCACGGGATTTCCCGGGCAATGAATACTGGAGTGGGTTGCCATTTACTTCTCCAGGGGATCTTCCCAACCCAGGGATTGAACCCGAGTCTCCTGCATGGCAGGCATATTCTTTACCACTGGGAAGCTACCTGGGAAGCCATTCCTGACTTATATCCTTTCATAATAAACAGGTTATTTAGTAAGTAAGTTTTTTCTGAGTTATGTGAGCAGCTCAAGCAAATTACTCAAACCCAAGGAACAAGACAAAGACTCAAGTATGGCTCAGATGGTAAAGCATCTGTCTACAATGTGGGAGGCCCAGGTTCGATCCCTGGGTTGGGAAGATCCCCTGGAGAAAGAAATGGCAACCCACTCCAGTATTCGTGCCTGGGAAATCCCATGGACGGAGAAGCCTGGTAGGCTATGTCCATGGAATCACAAAGAGTCAGACACAACTGAGTAACTTCACTTAAGGAGGAGGACATGGGAACTTCCAATCCATAGCCCTTTGGTCAGAAGCACAGGTGACAACTTGGACTTGCAAATGACATTGGAAGGAGAAGAGTTAGTCCTGTGGGACTGAGCCCTTAGCCTGTGGGATCTGATACTATTTCCAGGTAGACAGTATTAGAATTGAGCTGACCTGTAGGAGACTCAGCTGGTGCTGAGAACTGCTTGGTATGGGGGAAAACACACATTGGAATTGGTACCAGAATTGCAACTACCCCCCAATTTCAGACAGATGTTCACAGTACTAGTTTAAATGGACTAACAGTAATCAAGTTGGGATCCAAAGGATGAAGGAAGCAGGACATAACATTTAAGAAACTCAGGGGAATGGGGCATTAATAAAGTAGAGGGCAAAAGTACCTTCCTCATAATTTTGTCTGTAATTGGGTCCACCTAAAGGAATCACTCTGCATATAAGTTAAATAAGCAGGGTGACAAGATACAGCCTTAATGTACTCCTTTGCCAATTTGGAACCAGTCTGTTATTCCATGTCCAGTTCTAACTGCTTCTTGACCTGCATATGCAGAGTGCATCATTCGAAGTGCCACACTGAATGAAGCAGAAGCTGGAATCAAGATTGCCTGGAGAAATATCAATAACCTCAGATATGCAGATGACACCATCCTTATGGCAGAAAGCTAAGAAGAACTAAAGAAGCTCTTGATGAAAGTGAAAGAGGAGAGTGCGAAAGTTGGCTTAAAGCTCAACATTCAGAAAACTAAGACCATGGCATCCAGTCCTATCACTTCACGGCAAATAGATGGGGAAACAGTGGAAACAGTGACAGACTTTATTTTTGGGGGCTCCAAAATCACTGCAGATGGTGACTTCAGCCATGAAATTAAAAGACGCTTGCTCTTTGGAAGAAAAGCTATGACCAACCTAGACAGCATATTAAAAAGCAGAGACATTACTTTGCCAACAAAAGTCTGTCTAGTCAAAGCTATGGTTTTTCCAGTAGTCATGTATGGATGTGAGAGTTGGACTATAAAGAAAGCTGAGCACTGAAGAATTGATGCTTTTGAACTCTGGTGTTGGAGAAGACTTTTGAGAGTCCCTTGGACAGCAAGGAGATCCAACCAGTCAGTTGTAAAGGAAATCACTCTTGAATATTCATTGAAAGGACTAATGCTCAAGCTAAAGCTCCAATACTTTGGCCACTTGATGGGAAGAACTGCCTCATTGGAAAAGACCCTGATGCTGGGAAAGACTGAAGGCAGGAGGAGATGGTGATGACAGAGGATGAGATGGTTGGAGGGCATCACTGACTCTAGGGACATGAGTTTGAGTAAGCTCTGGGAGTTCGTGATGGACAGGGAAGCCTGGCATACTGCAGTCCATGGGGTCACAAAGAGTTGGATACTACAGAGTAACTGAACTGAACTGAAAGGAATCACACGGCCAATCTCTTTTAAAGAGGTCTTTGGTAAACATGGTAACCCACTCCAGTACTCTTGCTTGGAAAATCCCATGGATGGAGGAGCCTGGTAGGTTATACAGTCCATGGGGTCGCAAAGAGTCAGACATGACTGAGCGACTTCATTTTCTTTCACTTGGTAACATGAGAAATCCCCTCGCTACCACTGCCTAATTGTTCTAATAAATCTGCAAATGTTCCAATCGTTACATAATATTTATGACTGGGCAGTGAGTTAAAAATATTCTTTGTCCTCCCTGACCTTCTATTCATCCCACGCTACAAAATTTGAAGAAAACTTCAGATTATATTGTTTCCCAGCACCACACATAAGTTTTAAGTGGAAATAATTGCATGGTGATTTTACAACAGGACAGTTCATCCACAGCAGTCAATCCCTCCTATTCTGGATGAGGATAAGCCTGCTTGTGTTTCTGTAAAACAGGCTGCCTAAAGGTGCAGGATCAGAATCTTAAATACCTGTATGTATCAGATGTTCTGCCATTACCCCTCCTGATCCTCTCCCCCTGTCCACTTTGGCGCACACCAACCTAACCTCCAACCATCAGCACCTGTTCCTCTGCCCGAGAGCTCCCCTTTGGCCTTTGGGGCCTGCTTTGGCTGTCTCTGTGACATGCCACAGGGGCTTCCCAGGTGGCGCTAGTAGTAAAGAACCCTCTTGTCAACGCAGGAGACACAAGAGATGCGGGTTTAATCCCTGGGTTGGGAAGATCCCCTGGAGGGAGGGTACAGCAACCCACTCCAGTATTCTTGCCTAAAGAATCCCATGGGCAGATGAGCCTGGAGGGCTACAGTTCATGGGGTCACAAAGAGTTGGACAAGATTGCAGTGACTTTGCACGCACATGTGGTGTGCCACAAGTGCCTGCAAATTCATTATTTGCCCCCACTTCAGCAGCAGCTGTCAAACGATGACTGAGAGGAGTTGATGGAGGGGATAACTCTGATGTACACATCAGGTTACTGGATCCCTGCGTTTCCCATAGATATTAAGTCCTAGTCATTCCCATTTTTACTGGTTTGATAATATGCCTTATATTTCTGCTCTTCCATTTCTCACTTTCCTGCTCCCTTGCTAGCATTCCCTTCACTTTGTCCAAAAAACTATTTATACGCAAATCTGTTGTCTCTGAGTCAGCTTGCAGAGGAAGTCAAACAAAGATAGTATGCAATTTTGCATTTATCAAAATTAATAGAATGAATATGAAAGTCCCGGTACAGCTTGGAACAAAGCAACTTCTTGACAAACTGTGGATGGATCCAGAGTCTCCAGTGTGACTGCCAGATAACTCCAGAGACAGTACCCAAATCTCAAAGCAGAATTCAGTGTAATCTGGAGCGTAAACAGTATGTGCCACATAGCATTTTCTGGAAGAAGGAAGAACTACGAGATGCAGAGTGAAATTCAACAGTAATACAAAATCATGACTCTAAAATGGCTGGAAATCATTGTCTGCAAGAGGGCCCCATGACATCTTTCAATCTGGCTGTCACTGGAGCTACTTAAGATGTCAGAGAAGTTGGCAATAAATTACTTGCTCATCAATGGTGAAAAAAAAAGGTAGCTGCCAATCTGTAAAACCACATATCCTTGAAATGGGAAGCAAAGATGGCACTGGATAGAAACCCAGTAAACAGCAGCTGCCCAGTGAGAACAGCAAAGCTGTGTGTGAGCTCATAGGCCCTGGATTTATTTGCTTTGACATTTTTAAAAGGAAATTTAATTGGATTATGTCTCCTTCTAGCTTAAAATTTTCTACTGTAGTACTGGCCACCAGATGCATGCGGGAAAAAGATCGAGAGCCAATTAAATTCCACGCTTCACTGAAACAAGGTTATTTTTATTCCTCCCAAATGTAAGGCTGCTAGAGTCATGTTAGTGATTTCACTCTATTACTCCCCCTTTGCTCAATCAAAAAAAAAGGGACGTTTTTTATCTATGAATTTGTAGAAAAATCCAGTGCTGTATTGCTGCTTTCTTGGATTTTCTTTCTTCTACTAGGTTGTCATGACCTCGGAAATAATCAAATTAAGTTGACAGAAATCATAAAAACAATTAAATTTCAGCAAATTAAATTGAAATTAATTTGAGGAAGAAATTTTACAAATACTTGCTAAGATAATCAAGGGCATTCTAATGACATAAGGAAAATCTCATATATAAAACCAGGAGACTTGTTTATGTTTCTATCCATTTCTGTCTTTACTATAATGCCAGTATTTCACAACTGCATTTCTTTGCCCTACACCAAGCTCCAATAGAGTTGTCAACTGTGTGAGTGTAGCTAAAAGTTGTTAAACAAGAAAACCTTTTCTTGAAATTGCATTACAGGGCAAGCAAAGTTTTCAAGGAGACATGAGTTTTTTTAGTTTTAGTGATAAGCTTATTTATACAATTCTAGTAGGCATCACCAAACCTTTTAAATGACAGTGGATTCTGGCAGTATTGTTCCCTACTAGGTCATTGCTTTGTATGTGTTTACCAGTTATTTTTTAAATCTAATGAGAATGACTGAAAGTGCTAGCTGCTCAATCATGTCCAACTCTTTGCGACCCCATGGACTGTACCACCAGGCTCTTCTCTTCTGTCCATGGGGATTCTCTGGGCAAGAATACTGGGGTGGGTATCTGTTCCCTTCTCCAGGGGATCTTCTTGACCCAGGGATTGAACCTGGGTCTCCTGCATTGCAAGCGGATTCTTTATCAATTGCAACACCAGGGAAGATCAATGAGAATAGTTAATAATCTTTTATTTCAACTGTAAATTCAATCGGAAATATTAGACATAACTTTGCTAAAAGAGTTGGCACTAGCCTTTGACTATATAATCTAGACCTTTAGGAATGCCTTTGAGTCTTAGCTTCCTATCTATAAATTGGTAATGATACTTATTGCCACAATATGGTTGGGAAAATAAAATGCCACAGGGTATTCCACCCTCTAAATACCAAAAGATCTTTAAGAAGTGAGGTGTCCAAAGACAGATACCAAGGTGTACCCTTACTGTTCCCTATTCTCCAATACCAAGGCTATATATCATCCTGTCATGACAAGAGAAAACTTCAGAGCAAATTGCTAATGTTTCTGCAGTGCCAGTGCGCATAAAAAGAAGCCACATCCAATTTTTCTCAGAAATGTCCAAAGGTAAGATGCCAGTCACACAGTGTGAATTATAAAGTTTATATGAGATCCAATTTAGCGTTATTTTTTAAAATGTGACTTCTGAGATTAACCAGGCAGGCTCTAAACAGTGGGACCTCTTTTGCCAGTTTTACAGCTACCATCTGTGAGCAAGCACAATAGAATGGAATTGGGGTCTCTAGGCCGTGACAGCTCCAGGCAACATGCTGAGACCATAGATAGTCACACAATAGAGTGAGAATTAAATTACCTCCAAAGGCTGAGGTGGGGGCCAGACAGAGGCTGGCCAAGGCAGCTCCTGAGAATCCAGGCTACAGGCCACAGTCAGCAGCCCTGGTGGGTGACAATAAGTTTCCACCCATTCACACAGGGAAAGTTCTCACCAAATCAAAGCTGGGTTAGCTACGACCACGGTCCTCTCTGAGAATTCTGCTTTTTTGTAGTTGGTCCCCAGTTCTATCAGCTGATGCTATGTTAGGATCACATATAGGTGAGTTCTATTGGAGTCAGAGGGACCAGTCCTGACATCCAGCAGACCAAGCTTCAGGAGCTGTTAGTCTGGACTTGGCCTTAAACATTGGCTGTGACGCTTGCTCACCAGAGCACAAGTCTTTACTCTGGTAACAGACTATGCTGGCTCTTTCTCCATTTGTCCCCCAAGGCCATTTTCTGCCCTTCACACCAAGCTCTCTGCCCTGGGAAGCTGACCTTTGTAGACTGCACCACTTCTTGAGTGTCCTCGTTTTCTACCTTCCGGCTGGGTCCAGCCAATGAGAAGCAGCGAGAGATAGGGATATGGATTCCACTTCCTCCTCTCTGCTCTCTTCCTACCTGCTGCCACTGCTCCAGCACTTCTACTGGGCTCCAATAAGACCAGTCCTTCCCTGCTTCTCCAGACCTAGGGAGGGTAAAGGCTTCCCACTTCGGCTAGGCCCTGAGCACTTCACTGTCCGAATTGGTTCCCTTGACCCTACATACTCCTCTGTCAATAGCCCCTGTATTAAATCCATACCCCGACTCCTTTATGAGAGCTGTGAATCTCGAGCTAGAACCTCAGTGGTATAGGGCCTCAGCCTGCTCTTTCCCCTGGCCAGGGCTGAAGGTTTTAGTTCAAGCCTGCTGACAGGCCCCCTCTGGTTGTTCAACAGTCCTAACCCCAGGATTCCCCAGCACTGTGCTCCCTGTTTGGGGAGCCTCCCTGCTAGAGCTCCCTGATGTGCTGCCCTTCCAATCCCTAGTCTTGTGTAGCAGACCACTCCCCTACTTAGCTTCTGGTTGGCTAAAGCTCATGGTCCTGTTCCTCTTTTTCTGGTCCCTCGCTGCTCCCATTCACTGCAGCTAATCAAGCTTGGGAAGGTGTCCCAAATCCCCACCCCTACCATCCACCCTATCCATTCATGATGATGCAAACAGAACTGGTGCTGAATCTAGTACTGGGACCTGCCTAGCTTTCATCAGCTTCACAGTCTCTTTTCATTTTCCAGTAAGATCCCCATTCAGGGAAGACACCCTGTTAAGTGGACAATGATCAGCCCAAGAGCATAGTAACCCACCCAGGTTCTGAATGGTGGCTGGTGCCAGTAACTTCTAGAGAGGTGTTTATGATACCTCTGGAACTTCAGCCAGAGCTGACTTGTCCAGCTCATACACTGGGGGAAGCATGCAGCTGCCCCACTGCTGGCCTCCACCACGGCCACGCTTCCACACAGGAGCTCAGCCTGCCATTCTGTGTTCTCAACAGAACTTTAATCTGTCGCGTCACAATCAAGGCTGGGTCACTTTTACAACCTGGGGGATCTTGTCCTAAAGTCCTAAAGTCCCACATTCAGTGTTTTGGCTACAGTAGACTCTCTAAGTATTGGCAATCCCCAAAGCTCTATGTGAGAGGTTTTCTTTGCCTGAGTGGTCCAACTCCTCAAGCATAACTACTTCCTCTTCTATAACCATGGCATCTTCTAGCATGTCAGTTCCCTGCCACAGGTGAAAGCTCAGAGAGTAACAGAGGAGCAGGTGCATACAGAAGGCTGTGCCACAGGCCAGGCCCCCAGTTCATACCAAGAACAATCAAGAGTGGTTGGCTGCCAAGACATGATCCATCTAGAATGCTCCTGAGTAAGGACTTGGTGGTCCAGCCTCTAGAAGACCCTTCAGGGATTGCTTCAGCTACAGAGCTGTCTTGACTGCAAAGAGCCACACTACCCTTTCTAACTCATTTCTAACTCAATTTCTGACTCATTGGAAAAGACCCTGATGCTGGGAAAGATTGAAGGCAGGAGGAGAAGGGGATGACAGAGGATGAGATGGTTGGATGGCATCACTGACTCAATGGACATGAGTTTGAGCAAGCTCTGGGAGTTGGTGATGGACAGGGAAGCCTGGTGTGCTGCAGTCCATGGGGTTGCAAAGAGTCAGACACGACTGAGTGACTGAACTTCACTTACCCTTTCTAAACCAACACACAGGGATAAAGTCCAGGTCATTTTGGCCTAACTAACTCAGGATGGCTCTGAGAAGCCATTCTAGCTCCAGAGTTCCCTGTGGACCAGCAAAGGCTGCCTTTGGATCTGCATCAAAGCTCAATTCTCCCTCTGTCCACTCCTATGTCCCCCTCTCCCTCCCATAGGTATTGATACCAAGGACATTTCCAAATTAACATCCTTCACATTAAACTCCATCTGCTTCCTGGAGAAGACAACCTGTGACATAGCTCTGACCCACTGTGTCTCAGGGCGTTATTAGATATTAACACTATGTACACTTGTATGGTTCGGGAGATACTACACTCTTCATGGCTTTCTGCTGTCTGAACTATGCAATATTATGGTCAACCCAGCCACAGGACCTCTTTTCATATAGATTACAGACTCACCGGTAACATTCCCAGGTTATCTAATATCCTCTTTAATGAAATGATAACAAGCTTAGGAGTACCAGAGTGCTTCAGACTCTGCAGTTTAGTTAAGTTCTCACTAAAGGTTAAATCGGTCAGGTGTCATTTTATATCTATGTTCTTCCTTCTATTTCTACACTGGCTGAAAAAGAATGGCTCCTTCCAAATGTTTCATGAAGATTGAACTGTTTCCAGGCTTGGTCCTGTGGGATGATAAGAGACCCTAAGAGTAAAGTTCTTCTCACCATAAATGAGTTAACAACCGGAAGAGTCTACTTACTGCTGAAGCACAGACCCTTTCGGATGCTACATGCCTGTTCTGTAGCTGTTCTAACTCTTACCTTTAAGGATAGAATCACTGATCTTAGCTTTAGAACTTGACAGCTCAGGGCCCAGCCCCCTGACTTCAGGACTTAAGACATCGCCATTTTACAAACAATAGTAACAGCCACCATGTAAGTCGTTACTGTGGGGTAGGTATTGTGCTAACTGTCTCATGTATACTGACATAAGCACTACTTTTACTTCCATTTTTGAGATGGGGAAACTTGAAAGGTTAACTCACTTAAATGAAGTGACCCAGTTAGTCAATCATAGAGCTAAGGATTTGAGTTCAGCTTCCTATGATTCCAGACCTTCTGTTCCACATGATCTCTCTGAAGAACCCGAGGCCCACTGCTCAATAACTATCCCAGCAGACAGAGTAGGTAAAAGATGAAATGGGGGAGGGGTGGCTAAAGAGAAAGTAGATTTTTGGCTTTTCCACACTGACTCTCCTTCCAATGTAGGTGGTAATCCTTTTGCAGGTCCTTCAATCAATTTAGTGGGTAAGGGACTATATTCAAAAGAAAGAAAGAAGGTGGGGAGAAAGAAAGGAAATAGGGAGGAAAGAAAAGAAAGACCATATATCATTGCATGTAGTTAGAATAATATTGTTTCATGAAACGTTTGTTCTATTGTATATGTGCATGCTGGGTTGCTATGGAAAAAAATGTCTTTCTTACTGTAGGTTGTAGTACCAAAAGATAATTAAATTTCATTCAAACTCAACAGTCATCAGGAAAATAAAAATTAAAGCAATAAGATACCACATATTTTCAGAGGCAAAAATGTAAAAATAACGTGAATGCCTAGTGATAGAGAAATGGATGAATAAATTATTCCATACTCATACTATAGTATTAAAGAATGGCTTAGGTCTACACATATTAAACTAAAGAAATGTCCCATGGTGTACAATTAAGAAAAACACACAGCAGCTAAAATGCATGTGGTACAATTATACTTCTGTGCATTAAAATGATGAAACCCCAACACACAGGCAAACATTTGGGTGATGGATTGGGTGGAATAGAAAAGGAGAAAAGGAGAAAGTGAGAAGAAAAACAAACAAACAAAGGTAGTTGCTAACTAGCAAAAAAAAGCATGTGTATCATTCAGGATAACCAAAGAAATAGAGGATATACGCAGACTGTGCAAATTTAGAAAAACTTAATAAAATGACTATTTACAAAGTTGTGGGAAGTGTTCAGGAAAACCAACAAGGGATCCTCCAGACCCTCAAGGAGCCGTTACCACGACCTGAGGCTCAAGGGGCATGTGAGGGTGGTTGCAGCTACACGGAGAGAAACTCCAGACAGGTGCTGTGGACCTTAGAGGAGGAGGCAGTCAGGGAGGGAGATGACTTTTTTCTCCTCCCACCCTCCACTCTCCTGCTGGTGCATCCCAATAGCTCCCCCAACTGGAGGCCAGAGGGCTAGGGGACCCACTGATGAAGCTCACAAAGATCAGAGGCCTAGGGTAGACGGGGCTGGAGCAAAGTCCCAATTGGACAAATGGATGCTATCCAACACAGAATACTGTAACATTAAATGAAAAGGTAGAACATAAACTCTATCCATCATTGTTCTTTTTACATGTAAAAATTACATATTTGTGTGGCTAAGAAATTAAGAGAGACTTCCCTGGTGGCTCAGATGATAAAGAATCTGCCTGCAATGCAGGAGACACAGGTTCGATCCCTGGGTCAGGAAGATCCCCTGGAGGAGGAAATGGCAACCCACTCCAGTTTTCTTATCTGGAAAATTCTATGGACAGAGGAGCCTGGCAGGCTATAGTCCATGAGGTCGCAAAGAATCAGACACAATTGAGCGGTTAGCACTTAAAAGGTTACCAAATGACAGTATTTTTTTTTTGGTGACAGTTTTTATGACTGTTTTTGTGACAGTATCTTGAACTTTAGTGAATTAAATCCAGTATCTTCAATAATAATTATATTTAAATGATTCTTTTCCTTTTTCATTCTTTGTGGTAAAACAGATCTGAGTTAAAATTCTCACTCTACCATACACTGGCTGTTCTAACTTCCTCAACTCTAAAATGGGAATGATAAAAGTATCTACCCTCAGAAAGTTGCTCTGAGGATTAAATGAGCAAACAGATTTTGAGGTCTTAGAAGACAGCCTGACACACAGTAAATGCTTTAAGTGTGTGCTGTTGCTATGGTGATGATGCATCATCAAAGAGTCTCTTAAGGGGTCTGCTTGTCTCCTTGTCCTCTCTCCAATCTACCCACTGCTCAACCAGAGCAAGGGCCCTTTAAAGGGTATACTTAATCACGTCACTCTCTTCCTGGACATTTGTTCATGGTCTCCAGACTCTGCAGAATGATATGCAAACCTCACCCATGAGGTTATCTCCAGCCTCATCCCTCTCCTCTCCTCCCCCTTTGTGGCTTTATCCCAGACACACCAATTCTTCCTGGTTCTGACCAAGAATCATGCTGCCCCTTGCCCTAGAGCCTCTGTTGGGAAGACCACTGGGTATACCATGCCACTCTTCCTATCTAACTCTTACTACTCATCATCGGAATTTCCAGTGTCACCTCCTCTAAGACTTCCTGTCCCCCTGACCCTCCTCAAGGTAGCAAAAATGACTGTCTCTAGACCTCAGGACACAGCACCAAAACTGCTGAGAGTGGATACTTAAATGTGATTTGCCTGAGAATTAAATTCATACATTAATGAGTTAAGTAACTATCCCCGAAGTCACTGAGCTAATCAAACGGCAGGGCCAGAATTCAAGTTTAACTCCAAAGTCTACCAGTGTTTCCCCAGCATCTGGGGGTTCTAAGGCTGCCTGACACTCCAGAAGAGCTGCATGCCTGAGGGAACTCCCCAAGGGCACTAGACCAGTTCAGGCCAGAATGAGCTGGTCAGCAGAGACGGGGAGGAATAAATGCCTCCTTTCTGAGAGTATCGACCACATGACATTTGCTTTATCAAGGGACTTTCCCAAGAAAATCAATTTCTGGAGCATGTTAAAACATAAACAAACCGCCACCCACCCACTCACTCCTTAAAGACAATTGGTCCAAAGAGATCTTAGAGAATTCAGACAATTCCACAATGTTGAGAGCATCATCTGATCACAAGAACTTTGTTTTCCCTAACCAAGCATTTTTCTACTGAATTTCTATTTCGAATTTGGCCCCACTAGGAAATATGTATTTCCATACAACATTGCTTCACCCAAGGCAAACCTGTGTGCACCACCTCAGACACACTCGGGATTCTTGACATATGCACCATTTTAGGTTTGCTCTTGTGGTTTATGATGATATTACCAGAATCCCCTGATAACAGTGTTTATATCTATTTATAACTGTAACCTATTATCCTATTTTCCATATAATTGGGTGTGACTTAGGTTAAAAAACATTCAGCTGCATAAGAAAAATCACGCTCTTATACAGCAGATGTTCGCTCAGCATGGAAAGTGAATTAGCCTTTAACACAAATACTCAGAAATACACAGTGCTCTTTCCAAAAGCACTGATGTTAATATTCTACATTGAAAAATAATTTTAAGATAAAGGATGTTAAAAACGCAAGGGAGGTAGCTATGGCTGGTTCCTAAAACAGATATTATTGCTAATTTTACCTCTTTAATGTATGATACCACTTCCAATTCAGGCACTGGATTCACTCTCCAGTTCAGGGCACAGACAAATGACTCGTAATTTATTTGCTTTTCACTGTCTTCAAACCTAAAAATATAATTATATGATTTGCGTCAATCTGTAGAATTCAGGACCAAAATGTCAGCTTAAATCCACCATGAAAACATAATATTAAAGTGCTTCAATACTGATATTTTTCTTATTTCTTATTACTTTATATTTTGGTTCTAACCCTCCAGGGTGTAAACTCTTTGAGAGCAGAGACCTCACACATCCAATTCACCAAAGTATCCCCAGGACCTATGACCAACCTAGATAGCATATTAAAAAGCAGAGACATTACATTGCCAACAAAGGTTCATCAAGTCAAAGCTATGGTTTTTCCAGTAGTCATGTATGGATGTGAGAGTTGGACCATAAGGAAGGCTGAATGCTGAACTGATGCTTTCAAATCGTGGTGTTGGAGAAGACTCTTGAGAGTCCCTTGGACTGAAAGGGGCTCAAACCAGTCAATCCTAAAGGAAATCAACCCTGAATATTCATTGGAAGGACTGATGCTGAAGCTGAAACTCCAATACTTTGGCCACCTGATGGGAAGGGCTGACTCACTGGAAAAGACCCTGATGCTGGGAAAGATTGAAGGCACAAGAAGAAGGGGGTGACAGAGGATGAGATGGTTGGATGGCATCACCAACTCAATAGACATAAGTTTGAGCAAACTCCGGGAGACGATGAAGGACGGAAAGCTTGGCATGCTGCAGTCCATGGGGTTGCAAAGAGTCAGACATGCCTGAGCGACTTAACTACAACAATAGATCCATATATGTTATCATGAAAATATGTTAATAATATATTGTTGAGTGGAAAGGAGGTTATAAAATAGAATGCAGAGTTATGATTTCACTTTAGGTTTGTATTTGTACAAAACAGCATTTAAAAAGCCCAGTAACAATACACAGAAGTATTAAGAATAGCTATCTTTGGCAGAGAGATTATAATTGTTGCTTTTTCTTTAGACTTTTCTGTATCATTTGAACTCTTTTAAATTTATAATCAGGAAAACTTAAGTCCATTTTCATTTTGAAAACAAAAAAACACAAATGATTAACCTGCATCATAAAGCTATAGGTCAAAAATAACTAATCTAGTTGACTACTATTTCCTAATTATAGACATTGTCATAAATTTATTCTTAACCATAATAGAGTTTTGGCCATTAAGACCTCAAATTTTCAAGGCAATTGCTACAATGTCCCCAACACAGAGTACTTCTTATTGTAATACCTCAATGCTACCTATTCTGAATTTGACCACATTCTGCCAATTTCTAAGGCTAACTATATACTGGTTATGTAACATGATTTTTGGAAGAAGAACAAAACAAAGATGGTCACTAAGGCATTGTTCCAAGCATCCTGCTCCAGGTTCCTGCCCTTCTCTCAGCACCTCTAACTCAACATGCTCCCCCCTGCACCCAACCAGCAAGTGAGGTGTGCAAGTTACTATTGCAAAGATGAACAGAGGATAATTAACTATAAGAAAACTCAGTGATAACAGAAACAGGAAAAAAATAACTCATAATCGGTCAAAAGGCTTTTTTTCCAAGCATTAAGAATAGCTCACATTTATAAACTAATAAAAATTAGCAGCAATAAATGAAATGTTACATGATGAAGTTACATAGACTCATCAACCTAAACAAAGCAGAATAAACAGAGAGACCAGAACAGGGGAAAGGGAATTCAGTCATTTCTTTGTGTACATTTTCTTTGGCCAAGGATTCTGGGAGACAGCTCCAACATGCTGCCCCCTACCACCGTTTAGCCTGTGAATTCTGGCTCACTTGTCATTTGAACTCATTGAAAGGACATGATCTGTTTATGGAATAGTTTGTAGCCAAAATGCAGGACCACTATGTCTTTTATTTGCCTGTTTTGGGGGAGATGAACTAAAACTCAATCAATGAAAGATGTTTTGTAAGAAGCTTTCCTTTAGCATGGTGCCTCGAAGAAAAGTATTCCCTAATACTCTTGAGTAGGAGCTGAGATCAGAGAATGAGATCATGGAGGGCCTTTGACTTTCATACTAAGGACAGCTAAGAGCCATTGGAGTACATTGTGCAGAACAGTTATGAGATCTCTGTTATATTTTCTGAAGATCACACTACTTGATATATTGCAGGTACAATGTAGGGGCAAGGCCACAGTGGCAAGGGTGCTTAGCAGCCTTCTGCAGTAATCTGGGCAAGAGGTAATGGCAGCTTTGATGACAGTGGTGGCAGTGGAGAGCAGTGAGGAATGGTAAAGCCTGAATATATTTTGAGCGTAGGATTCCTGAAAGATTTTATAGTGTATAGGAGAGGTGAGGGAGAGAATGAATAGGAATGGATTTAGGAAAACTCCCAGGGTTTTGCTTAAACAACTGGAGTTTGGTTTTGGATGTGTTACATTTTGATGGGAAGTGAACAGTTGGGTATATGAGTCTGAAGTTCAGGGAATAGGTTTGAGTTAGAGATTGAAATGTGGCAGTCATTAGCATACAGAATGTATTTAAAGCCACCAGCCTGGAAGACTGAATGAGATCACCAATGAAAGAAGTTTATCTGTCTGTTCCTACAATACAGAATCTAATTGCTGCTAAATTCCCATCACATCATGACAGGAGGCACATATTGAATCCTAGAGGTTTCAGAAGTATAATATCCCAGTGATTTGGAAACCAGTCAAAAGACTATGAAACAAATTTAGAATCAGGTCTGACTTCACCCCTCATATACAGTCCACTAACCAGTTCTGTAGGCTCTAACACCTAAGCATATCACAAGTCTATTTTTCTCCATCTTTTCTATTCTAATAGGCCACCATCATCTCTGACTTGGGTTACAGGAACAACATTTGTATCATGGTCTTTCTGCTTCTACTCTTACATCCTCCACCAGAATGGTCTTTCTAAAACACAGATTGGATCAGTTACTTCCTCGCCGACAACTCTCCAGTGACTTTCCAATCCACTTAGAACACAAGCTGAACTCCTTAATAGGGTTTATAAAATCACATATAATCTGGTCCCCCACTGATTTCTCTGATCTCATCTGAAATCTCTCTCCCTCTTCACCATCTTCCAGGTACACTTGCTTTCTTCATGCTCTCTGATCATACTAAGACTGTTCCCAGCAATGCAAGGCATTTGCACGTTCTGGACCCTTTGTCTGGAAAGTCTATATTCAAATGTTACTTCCTCAGAAAGGCCTTCCTGCTTCCACTTATTTAACCTAGTCTCCATGCCTAAGTAAGTCTATATTTGCTCCATATGATGGCACTAGATGGTACAGGAAAACTTCTGGAAGTCACCACTGAAGTCCTATTATCAGACTTCCTTACCAATCTGTCTGATATTTGCTTATGATCACCTGTCAACCCTGGGCCCCTAGCACTTTTCCCTGCCCAACTCATGATAATGTCTGACTCAATCTAACCAT
Source organism: Odocoileus virginianus (assembly GCF_023699985.2). Taxonomy (NCBI): domain Eukaryota; kingdom Metazoa; phylum Chordata; class Mammalia; order Artiodactyla; family Cervidae; genus Odocoileus; species Odocoileus virginianus. The sequence continues at coordinate 16,449,755 of NC_069708.1, forward strand.
TCATCCATCTCAAAAGATATTTGGGAAGCTATTCTTGACTCAAATAATATTCGGGAAGGATCAAATGGTGTTAAAGAGTACATACACAGCTTAATAATGATGTCTAAAACCTTTTTGAGGAAAAATGTTTGAAAGATTTAATCTTTCTGAAGTCCCAAAGCCAGGCCTCAGGAAAGAGCTGAGCTAACGTGATAAAATGGGCTTCCCTGATAGCTCAGTTGGTAAAGAATCTCCCTGCAGTGCAGGAAACCCCAGTTCGATTTCTCAGTCAGGAAGATCTGCTGGAAAGGGGATAGGCTACCCACTCCAGTATTCTTGGGCTTCCCTGGTGGCTCAGCTGGTAAAGAATCCACCTGCAATGCGGGAGACCTAGGTTCCATCCCTGGGTTGGGAAGGATGCCCTGGAGAAGGGAACAGTGGCCCAATCCAGTATTCTGGCCTGGAGAATTCCGTACTATATAGTCCATGGGGTCTCAAAGAATCAGACTTGACTGAGTGACTTTCCCTTCACTTCACTTCAACGTGATAAAACAGCTCAGCTGGTAAAGAATCTGCCTGCAATGTAGGAGACCCCAGTTTGATTCCTGGGTCAGGAAGATCCCCTGAAGAAGGGATAGGCTACCCACTCTAGTATTCTTGGGCTTCCCTGGCAGCCCAGATGGTAAAGAATCCGCCTGCAATGTGAGGAGACCTGGATTCGATCTCTGGGTTGGGAAGATCCCCTGGAGGGCGGAATGGCAACCCACTTCAGTATTCTTGCCTGGAGAATCCTCATGGACAGAGGAGCCTGGTGGGCTATAGTCAGACACAACTGAGCGACTAAGCACAATGTGGTAAAATACTCCAAGTTTCTCTTTTCGGTTTTGTCTGTGAGGATTTCATTGGAGGTGGGAATCCCTCCAAAAGGAGCAAGAGAGAAAAAAGAACAAAGAATCTTTCAATGAAAAGGGATAAAATTACACAATGCTTCCTGGGAGAATCCTTTGCTCTTGGGAAGTGGGTAGGATGGCAGTAAATCACAATGGGTCACTCACAAATACTTATCTCCTTTTCCCACCAAAATCTCACCCAATGACAACAGAGAAATAAAAGTAGGTAGTATCCTGCAATGACAAAGATAGCTGATGGAAAAAAGGCAATAGTGGATAAGAAATTTCAAAATCTTTTGCAAGATGGAAATCGGACTGGGATAACTGACTTGGCACAGCTGAGGAAGGGAAGCTGAACTCCAAATGTCTGTGGAAGAGACAGGGAGGGCACTTAAGAGATTAGGCAATGTGGCCTACAAAACTGCTGAGAGGCTGAGCGATTGTAGACTCCAGGAGCAAATAAAGGCAGGGATAAGGTGCTGTGCTTAGTTGCTCAGTTGTGTCCAACTCCTTGCAACCCCGTGGACTGCAGCCTGCCAGGCTCCTCTGTCCATGAGGGATTCACCAGGCAAGAATACTGGAGTGGGTTGCCATGCCGTCCTCCAGGGGATCTTCCCAATCCAGGGATCAAACCCAGGTCTCCCACATTGCAGGTAGATTCTTCACTGACTGAACCACCAGGGAAGCCCAGGGATAAGGTGGTGGTGGTTTAGTTACTAAGTTGTGCCTGACTCCTGTGACCCCATGGAATGTAGCCTGCCAGGCTCCTCTGTCCATGGGATTCTTCAGGCAAGAATACTGGAGTGGGTTGCCATTTCCTTCTCCAGGGGATCTTCCTGACCCAGGAATCAAACCCAGGTCTCCTGCATTGCAGGCAGACTCTTTACTGGTTGAGCTATGAGGGAAGCCCCAGGGATAAGGTGGGGTACTGAAAACAAGGCATGTTTGAAAGCCTTAAAACAGCAAGAGCAGCTGAACCCTCAAGAATCTGTCCTTGTACACTGGACTCTTCACTGTAGGGGGCTGGGGCTTCTTCTCCAGAGAAATTCAACTAAAGAAGCTCTAGTCTTGGGTAGATGAAGCACAATGGAAGGTGGAGAAGAACATTACCCACTGAACTTGGGTCTCTCAGACCCCTTGCTTCCCCTTTCCTGTTTTCAGAACATCAGTGGCTGTGCTTAATTTCTCCTCCTTTTCCCTAACCTACTTCCCTCCTACCCTGCAGGAGAAGACAGGATTCTTCTCTCGTTGCTCTGAGTGGCCCTGAGAGATCTCCTGATTGTGGCTTCTGGGGATTCCCTAATGAAAATGCAGGCTAGGAGATGACTCATGCAGTGAAACTTGATTAGTGAAACTAATCAAGAAGACCCACACCCAAAAGCTTCCAACATTAAGGATAGAAGTCAAAGCAGCAACAGGGGAAAAAAGCTATCAGGGGACAAAGAAAATTCAGGTAGCAGAGGGAAAGATATGACATAAGAGGATGTATTACACCCATGAAAAAAGAACAGAAGACTACAAAAAAGGAACCAAAAGTGTGCTCTTAGAATAAAAAATATGATAGTAGTAAAAAGATGCAGTAGAAAGGGTGGAATGCAAAGCTGAGAAAACCCCTTGGTAAGGACATCCTAATGACAAAGAAAAACTTAATACAGATTCAAGAGAGCCAAAATCTTAATCATAGGAGTTCTCACAAGACAAAAATGAAAAAGGATGGGAGGAAATAATTTAAAAATTAATGGAAAATTTCTCTGAGCCAAAGGACAGAGCCTCCCGACTGGAAGGGCCCATAAACTGTTAAGTACAATCTATATATAGGCGTGTGCGTGCATGCGCACGTGCGTGCACACACACACACACACACCCAACAAGGCCCCATCATGAATTTCCAGAACATTAGCAATAAAGACACGATTCTAAGAGCATCCAGAAAGAACACCAGTAATGGGAATCAATATTATACTAAATTCTCAAGCATCATAACAGGAAATTAGTACTAGTATCTAAAAATGAGAAATCCAGAAATAGCAGAATGTACATGCTATTTTAAGTTCTGTAGAAACAACTAGAAAGACTGAAACGCTGTTTCTTGAGAATGGGTCTGGGAGGTGGGGAGAGATGTGGCTGGAAACTGCTCTTGTCAGAGTAAGTTTTTTTAGAATGATTTATTTTCTTTACTATAAGCGTGTATCTGTTCGGCATAAATGAAAATGTAAGAAGTGTGAAAAGCAGATGAGAGACAGTTGCAGAGTGCTTTCCCAGGTGGTCAATTCATGCATCAGACTTGGAAAGGCAGGAGCACCCTCGTTTGGAGCACACTGATAAGGGAATCACCTCCTGGTCTTTCTCCCAGCTCCAAAACTCAGCACATTCCTCGCCTGCACCACTGAGAGCGTGAGATTTTTCACGCCTCCATTTGCTACTATACCCTATATCTATTATCTGCACTGTCAGATGAGGTTGTCAGAGAGACAAGAATAGGATACAAAGGAGCGCTTCAGGTTGGAGGAGAAGGCGATGAGGAGGAGCAGTTTAGAGATGGAGACAGGCTCAAATCTTAGGGGAGTAAGCACAAGTAGGTCAATTTCCCCCGAATATCATCTCCCCAGCGATCCTCCCTGTCTCCTGACCACTGCAGGTCATCATTCACCAAATCCAATCCATCCTTTCAAAATATTTTAGGAAAGCCTATGAGTCATATAGAAGATGGATCTCTCTTACTTCAGGGTCATGCTGTGCTTCTGATCAAAAATGTGAGCATCCTTTCTCCACCTGAATCCACTACTTCTCTCCTCGCCAAACGACATTTGACTCTTGCTAAGACTCTGATTCACAGTCAAAGGATGAAGATTTGCCACTCTGTAGGAATTTCCTTTGAAAAGGCTGTGAAGGCAACTCCAAAGAAGAGCTTTGTATGGCGACATTGTTGGAATGAGTGCACAGCCTTCCAGGGTGACTGCCCTAAAGGGCAACGCTAATTCTGGCTTTTAAGTGTGCCTAAGCTTGTTAAAAAGTCAGACTGCTTACTTTAAAGTCCTAGCTCACAGTGCTGAAGTGTTTTCCTAAAGCCTCCATAAATTCTTCTTTCCGTTTGATACTCAGGCAAGCCACCATTTCCTTCCCTACACAAACTAAAGGACATGTTTGTGGAAGAAGAGGGAGGGAAAGCCGTTTCTCTGGTTCCCCTCTCGATCATAATGACCTCCAAGTAGGCTTCCTGATGCCTTGCTAGGTGGGAGTTCTCAGAAGTGAGTCTCATGTGTCATTTGACGGGTGCTCTTGTTCCCCACTCCCAAAAATGATGAATGGCTTGCAAACCGCAGCAGCCATCCATCTCCTTGCCGTGGGGAATAATACTGATATGCTTTATTTCCCCCATCTGTGGAGGTAATAGGCACAGCAGCAGCTGTATTCTGCGCCAGAGTAACTTGGGTTCCCCTCTGCCGCAAAGACCATCTCATAACTTAGGGGAGCGGGCTGGCGGCATGACCAGGGCTGAAAGGGAGCGAGGGTAGTGAAGACACATGTTTGACTCACTTGCTTGGGTTTGGTTTCAGCTCATTACCTAACAAACCCCAGCCAGGGTGCACAGTGAAACACCTGGTGGGAGTCTTAATAAGGACCAGACACTTGAGGGGAAAAAAAGTGGAGCTCTGGGCCGCTGTTGCCAGTTGGTCACAACTTAGGAGCTGCCAAGATGGCACTGCCCAGGATGCCAATAGTTAAGTTCCGTGATCTCAAATCACCAGGCTTCTAAATTCCAATTGTGATCCCAGCACAGATCTCCTGAGGGACCAAATCGTCTTATATTTGAAAAAGTAGAAACCATCTGTGTGTGTAGTCAGGGTAGGGGGTGAGAGAGAAGAGAGGGAGAAGAGATAAACTGGGAGAGAAGGGGGTTTCTCTCTCAAAACTTCCCAGGGCACCAAACACTTTGCAAGGTGAGCAAGTATATGGTTCCACCCCTGCCCCTCAGCTTCATGGCCAGGTACTGTTGGTGAAATTACTTAAGCCCCAACCATGCCTCTGCAAAGGGAACAGGGGGAGAGGCTGGGTATAGCATAATGAGATGATTTGAAAGCCTTGTTAACTTTTTCCATTTTAACTAATACTTCTGGATGAGGCACCAGCTCTCCTGGGAGGCCAGTCCTAAGGCATTCTGTGAAACCCAAAGCCAACTGTAAAAGACTAGCTTGGGGCAGAGCTGCTAGGAAAACAGTCACACTTGACTTCCAAGTCTCACTTTGGAAGGCCACAGTCAGGGGAGGAGTATGCCTCTTCACTCCCCAGGCCCAACAGGAACAAAGAATGGAATGACCTCAGAATTCTCCCCACCTCTAATGGTTTGAGAACCCAATTTCTTGCTTATTAGTTCTGAGGGAACCTTAACACCCAAATGAAGGCTCAGTGGGGTTTAGTCAATTTACAAGGATCACTTGGGCAGAAGGCAGTAGGGTTGGACTTCAGAGGAAACTCTGATATGTATAAAGCCCACATCCCTGCCCAGTGTAATAGCATGGGACACATCTCTGGAACTGCAGGGTTGAATGAGATATTGTCCCTACCCCTAGGGCCTGAGATAGAAACAAAGGTTGAGGATATCTTCAGTTCAGTTCAGTTCAGTTCAGTTCAGTCGCTCAGTCGTGTCCGACTCTTTGCGACCCCATGAATCACAGCATGCCAGGCCTCCCTGTCCATCACAAAGTCCTGGAGTTTACTCAAATTCATGCCCATTGAGTCAGTGATGCCATCCAGACATCTCATCCTCTGTTGTCCCCTTCTCTTCCTGCCCCCAATCCCTCCCAGCATCAGGGTCTTTTCCAATGAGTCAACTCTTCACATGAGGTGGCCAAAGTATTGGAGTTTCAGCTTCAGCATCAGTTCTTCCAATGGACACCCAGGACTTATCTCCTTCAGGATGGACTGGCTGGATCTCCTTGCAGTCCAAGGGACTCTCAAGAGTCTTCTCCAACACCACAGTTCAAAAGCATCAATTTTTCGGCACTCAGCTTTCTTCACAGTCCAACTCTCACATCCATACATGACCACTGGAAAAACCATAGCCTTGACTAGATGGACCTTTGTTGGCAAAGTAATGTCTCTGCTTTTTAATATGCTCTCTAGGCTGGTCATAACTTTCCTTCCAAGGAGTAAGCGTCTTTTAATTTCATGGCTGCAATCACCATCTGCAGTGATTTTGGAGCCCCAAAAAATAAAGTCTGACACTGTTTCCACTGTCTGCCCATCTATGTGCCATGAGGTGATGGGACCAGATGCCATGATCTTAGTTTTCTGAATGTTAAGCTTTAAGCCAACTTTTTCACTGTCCTCTTTCACTTTCATCAAGAGGCTCTTTAGTTTTTCTTCGCTTTCTGCCATAAGGGTGGTGTCATCTGCATATCTGAGGTTATTGATATTTCTCCCAGCAATCTTGATTCCAGCTTGTGCTTCTTCCAGCCCAGCGTTTCTCATGATGTACTCTGCATAGAAGTTAAATAAGCAGGGTGACAATATACAGCCCTGACATACTCCTTTTCCTTTTTGGAACCAGTCTGTTGTCCCATGTGCAGTTCTAACTGTTGCTTCCTGACCTGCATACAGGTTTCTCAAGAGGCAGGTCAGGTGGTCTGGTATTCCCATCTCCTTCAGAATTCTCCACAGTTTATTGTGATCCACACAGTCAAAGGCTTTGGCGTAGTCAATAAAGCAGAAATGGATGTTTTTCTGGAACTCTCTTGCTTTTTCGATGATCCAGCAGATATTGGCAATTTGATCTCTGGTTCCTCTGCCTTTGCTAAAACCAGTCTGAACATCTGGAAGTTCTCGGTTCATGTATTGCTGAAGCCTGGCTTGGAGAATTTTGAGCATTACTTTACTAGCGTGTGAGATGAGTGCAATTGTGCAGTAGTTTGAGCATTCTTTGGGATTGCCTTTCTTAGGGATTGGAATGAAAACGGACCTTTTCCAGTCCTATGGCCACTGCTGAGTTTTCCAAGTTTGCTGGCATATTGAGTGCAGCACTTTCACAGCATCATCTTTCAGGATGTGAAATAGCTCAACTGGAATTCCATCATATCCACTAGCTTTGTTTGTAGTGATGCTTTCTAAGGCCCACTTGACTTCACATTCCAGGATGTCTGGCTCTAGGTGAGTGATCACACCATTGTGATTATCATATCTTAGGGGGTTGTTATTCTAATTCCATCTGGGGCTGAAGTACATTTATTCAGTGAGACAGCCTCCTCAAGAAAAGAGGTATCATGCCTACCATCAACAAAAATGTACCTATTAATGTGCTCAAGGATTTACAAAATATTCCAGGGCCCTAGGCACTGTTTCAATACAGAGCGTCACTCCTATTATGGGTAATAGCTATCACTACATCAAACATTTACATCTGATGCTCTGTGCATTAGTGAAATGATTGTTTGGTAAGGAAGGTGACCTCATACAGGCTGTATATATGTGTTAGTTGCTCAGGTGCATCAGACTCTTTGCCACTCCATGGACTGTACCCCACTAGGCTCCTCTGTTAATTGAATTCTCCCTGCAAGAATACTGGAGTGGGTTGCCATTTCCTTCTCCAGGGGATCTTCCTGACCCAGCGATCGAACCTAGGTCTCCTGCATTGCAGGTGGACTCTTGACCATCATACCAGTTTCCACAGCACAAACTGATGGGGGCTGGGGTAAGCAGATGTGAAAAGATTTTGAAGTCCTGATTCTAGCATGAGTTGTGCTAATAAGGAAAAGACCTAATGAATCAGAAGAAAAATAGAAATGGAGTAGAAGGGAAATCTTAGTACCCAAATGCAGGGTCAGGAGAAATATACAAGTAACAATCCCCGGGTGAAAGAAATCATCTGAATCTTTAGCCATAAAGTTTTTCATCTTCTGATCTGAATTCATATAGTGGCGAGGCTCTACACCTGCTCACCAGCTGCCCAGCTCCATCCCAAGGCAGGTAAAACTGCCCCTGGGCAGAGTGTGTGCTGAACCAAGTCAACAAACTCTGGGCCTGTCTCCCACGGGAGACTGTAGACGTCAGAGGGGCTCTGGTTTAGCGTGCCACAGGAGGGCTGTGCAGAAAGAGAGTCTGGTCAAGGCTCTGGAAAGCCCTGTGGAGTCTGTGGGGAACAATAAGAATGCAGAATATAAATGTAAGCTGCAGGCTGATGGGCCCGTTAGGAATTAGGGCCGTCTTTGAAAGGAATCTGCGGAGATGATGCAAAACATCAAGCATGTGACCCAAATCGTGGCAGGGCATATTGGAGGGAGAGGGGAATGGGAATGAGACATTTTCTAATCTGATTAGTCTGAAGTTTCCCCTGAGTGTGGAGAAGGGTCAGTGCACAATTAGAGGCAAAGTTAGACTGAACATGGTCTGCTCAGTGGCTCAGAGGGATGACCTCCTTGGAGCTAAGCTGGGGCTCGGAGGCGGATGTGATCTGAGACTGAGCCGGCTTCATGGCAAGTTGGGGAATCATCTTTCTGCCTTTCATGTCAAATCGTCAAGGCAAAGACAAAACAGTCTGCTGAGAGGATGAGAGGATGATGACTTGGTGGCCTCAGTGCTGGATAAGAAACATCTAGGTCCCCCAGAGGCCAGGCTCCCACATTACTGGCCTTTCCAGGACAACTCATCCCGAGGCCATCAAGAGATAATTTAATAAACATCCGCAGCTTCCTGACTAGAAGACAGCTTAATGTGTGAAAGGCATTCAGATCCAACTGTTTAAAAACAAGGCTTCCTCTATGTAGGACACAGGTCTCTTCCAGTTCATTTCTAAGTCAGAGCGTGTGGTCGATGGTGTCTGATGAACACTTCTCTCCTAGTCTCCAATCAGGACTTAGTACCCAGTGCTATGGCACTGTGGAATTTATGTATGTTATCTCAATTCGCCCCAAGAGCCAGGAGGAAGCGGGTATTGTTATCTCATTCTAGAGGTATGGAATCTGAGGTTCAGGCAGCTCAAAAAACTTGCACAAGATTACACCGCTAGCAAGTAGATTCAAAGAATATAGGAGACAAGGTAAGGGGTAAAATTGTCAAGCTATAACAACCCGCTGTTTATTTTTAGGCAGTGAATCAAATAGGCTAGACGTAGGTCTCAGTATCTAAATGGATCAGATGTCTACTCACAAATCTTCATTACAAGGTAAGAGACAAAAAAAAGAAATATAAATAGTGCTCTGAGAATCCTTAGCAGAAGATAACCACACCAGCCAACCAAATCCAAGAGGGCTTCATGGATACAGTGCTATGCAAAACAGGTCTCAAACAAAGAACAAGCTTTCAGCAGGTGAAAAAAACTCAAAGCTAGTTCCTACTGAAGAAACAGCAAGAGAAAAGGCAAAAAAGTGGGAAGGTAGGAGGTATACAAGTGAAAAGCTAAATGGGCCATTTGGCTGGACTACTGGGAACGGGAAGAGGAGCTTTGAGAATGTGGTAACTGTGGAGAAACCAGACTCCTGAGCCTGCACTTCATCTCAGGTCCTTTACACTGGGATAGCCTATTTATCCTTCATACTGCTGCTAGAAAATAAAAGCAACTAAAGCTGAAAGTCTAGAAGACAACCCCAGGTTATCCAATCCACACACACACAGCCACCTGGATTGGCCTCTTCTTGATTCTGCCCCTGATACTAGGAGCAGAAGGACCCTAGCTCTCCCATGTGGGATTTAGTTTTTGTCTGCTTCCTTTTTTTTTCTGTCTCAGATGACGACTGCCCACTCCAGTCCCTGCTTGAGAATAATGCTCTAATGACAACCCTAAGCCCCACAGTGGAGATGGCAGAAGGTGAGCTCAAAGCTGAGGAAGTTGGTCATTCCTTAGAGAACAAAGAAATGGTACAGAAGGCTTGTGAGTAGAAGAGTGACGCTAGGATATTCTTGCCCTTAGAAGGTACTTAGCTGCTAGATGTAAAGATGGATTTAAAAATTTAGAGGCTGGTGGAAGAAAGGCCAATGTGGGGGCCCTGCAACAGTCAAGAAGAAAAGTAGGTCAGAACAAGAGTGGAGGTAGTGGGAATAGAGGGGAGAGAGAAGATGCAAGCAGTAGAAGTAGGAGGCAGAACAGGCAGGACACTCTAATCTACTGGCTATTTGTAGACAAAAATTCAAAACGGTTTGAAGCAGAAGATGTGCATTTTAAAGGTTCAGAGGTTAAGTCACAGCTCTTCTTCTAGACTATGTGACTTTGGGCAAAATCTTATCTCTCTAGACCTCAGCATCCTCATGTAAGATAGGAGGATAATAGCTCTGACCTCACCAAGCTGTTCTCACAAAGTCAATGAGGTAATGTACTCAAAGCAATGATAACAATGCCTAGAACACAGCCCCAAATGCCAGCATTATCAGATAAGTCAGTTAGAGGAGGGGCTGGCGTCATGCCATGGGAAGCATAAAAGATGACCAGAGTCTGGATGGCTAGGAGGGTGGTGCCAGGCAGTCAAAAAGTCAGGTTTGGTACAAGAAGAGAGGTGTTTTAGAAAGCAGTTCACTGTGCTTTCCTTTGGCAACATCCTAACCTCTGCACTTGACATCTAGCACTCTTGCTCTGTGCTAATAACACGAGGTCCTCTAATTGCATGTCTTCAGCCATTAGAAACTACTGCTCTGAAAAACCTGTCCTAAATTTTAGATCTAAGACTCTCACAACCAAAGAAGTGGTTCATTTTCATTTTGTCCCATGAATCTGTGTGCATTTAAGTGCATCTTCATGTTAAAAAGATCAAATGATAATTCATCAGAGGCTCTCTGACATTCACAATCATGACTAACTTTTCCTTCTGTAACAATTAAATGGAGATGTGTCATCAGTGAAACAATACTGAGGTAAAGGGTAAATCAAGGGCAGTTAAAGGCAGATGTAAAACCAGGAACTGTCTCCAAAACAAAAATATGCAGGACATGGTCCATGAGGGTGGAGCTCTCACCTACCTGGACAGTAAGGATCCTAGAAGATCTTCAGTCAAAGGTAATCTGAAGGACTTGCACAGCCTTTTGATGTCTTTGCTGGGTAACACTTTTTTCCTGCATTAAAACACAGTCAATGAGCTTTTCTGTACTTCATATCTCTTGAGTAATAATTACATGCTATAGGAAAGAAAACATAGATGTGTCCTAAAAGCGTGCACATGGAAATAAATATGAAAGCTGGTACTGGAATCACGGTAAGGAAAAACAGTCATATTACACTTCACCAGCTTGTTTCCATTTCAGGAGTCACTAGATTCTGTCCTTACAAAGCCTGTTCCATCAAAGTTCATATTCTTGGTTGGTGATAGTACAGCCTGTTAAGGCTGCAGCCACGAGTGTTGCTCTAAGTAATCGATCTGCATTCTTGACCACTAGTCAAAAATGGTTCTGATATTTGAAAACATCGCTTAATTTGACAGGCATCTAGAGCCTCCATCACAAGTATTATATGACCAGAGGGTGTTTTTCTAGTCTTTTCCTTGGACCCAAATCATATAACCTAGAAACCCCAACTGGGACCTTAACATTCACCTAATTTTTTTTTCTCCAGAGCAGCCCAACAGTCATTTTCTCCAGCCTGCTGGGGCACAGAAATGCTTATCTAATGTTCTCACCCTGCCAGTGTTCTTCCAGGCATCAGGCAAAATTAGAACTAACAGGAAAGGAAGTGGGCTTCTTTCTTAGCAATAGGTTATAAAATGGTAAGAGAATGTTTATGTCTAGAACTGGAACTTGTTGGATCTGGAAGAACCTCAGAGTTCTCTCATCACCTAGCCCCTTTCTTCCCAACAGGTAATCCTTTAATGAAAGAGGGTCACAATTCTCACCCTGGAGAGGGGTACCATCAGGCTGGAAGGCAAGGCCAGAGTCATACAAAGCTCAGGTAACACGTCTTCCACGAGGCTCAGAGAAACTTAAAGATTCAAGGAAGAATACCATTTTTATGACAACTCAACAAGGGTATATTATGGATTAGGAAAAAAAAAAGTTCCCTAGTAAGATAAACTGGGGGCATCCCTGGTAGAACTAGTGGTAAAGAACTCGCCTGTGAATGCAGGAGATGCAGGTTGGATCCCTGAGTTGGGAAGATCCCCTGCAGAAGGAAATGGCAACCCAACTCCAGTATTCTTGTTGGGAGACTCCCACAGACAGAGGAGCCTGACAGGCTACAGTCCATGGGGGTGGCAAAGAGCTGGACATGACTTCTTAGTGACTATAACAATAACAAATTAAGAAAAACCATGGGTCCTTCTAAGATATTTAGGGTACAGACTTCAGGTTTGGGGATGAAGGAAGTAGTCATGGGGTAAAGAGATGACAGTGGTCTGAAGTAACAAAACCAGTGGGAAGAGTGAGACCTAAGATTTTCCAACTCCAGATAAATATGCTCCCCCACCACTATATCAGATCTGTGGGTAAGATGAACAGCAAAATATACTAAGATGGGGCTCCAGTTGTTTGTAACAATGACTGAATAAAGTTCAAAGGCAAACATGATAAATGTATTAGAAATACATTATTTGGAGCTTCATTATTTTTGAGAAGAAATAATTTCAAAGAGATTTTATAGAAAGTTTACTTGCAAATCCCCTGTCCAGTATATTATAAAACTCATATTTATAAATCCCACTTATTAATAGTGTAAAGAGATGCCATCTGAGAATTAAATCTTCTAACACTGATTTACTGTTTCAATTGAAAGCTTCTAGAAACCAATTAGAAAATGCAAAGGGGCAACCCTATTCTTTTGAAGACACAGAACTTTCCCCATTCCATCAACAAGCAAAGCTCACCATCCATCACTATGAAATATGTGTACCCAGATAATCTCCAAATATGATTTAAGGTGGCTTTGCTACCTAGTGGAGTATGAGGAGACATGCCAATTTTCTTTTTGTTCTTTTTGATACAATACAAATTCCTTCATTACTCAGCTTCACAGAAACATAAATGATTTCTTAGAATCGATAAAAGCTTACTTTTCCCGATCATGGTATACACACGTAGCAATGAGTCTTTCAAAATTCGCAAAAGCATTTTTCTTGAGTTGTTGATGGGCCTGTGCAAGTAGGACATTCCTATCTGGACATGGGTCCTCAGGCACCCGGTAATGACGTGCAATGGTTATAACTTCTTGGTCTGTGAGTTTCCCGGCAGTTAGATTCATCATTATTTCTCTGTTTAAAAAAAATGGGGAAACACTCAAGAAATTATATCTAAGATTATTTTACCTTTCTATTAAAAACACACCCAAATTCCATTTTACAAAACTTTACCAACGGCCTAGATACAGGTTATTATTATTTTTAATTTAATTTCTCTACTATGAGCAACCAGGAAGGTACTTGTGCTAGAATGGAAAACCATAAGAACAGCAGCTTATAAATAAAATGGCACTTTGCCCAGAATCAAACATCTATCAGATAATAGCCCACAACCAGGAAGTAAATTCTTAAAGTCCTTGAATGGTCAAAAATCCTGGGACTAAATACATGAGTTCATTCAATGCCTATTAATCTTACTTTACACAAAACAGTAACAGACTTGGGGTTCTGATTTCCCAGGGTATGAAACTTATAAATCAGTAAGTTAGAAAGATGTTTTAGAGATGGGGAAAGTGATTAAGCATATTTCTATGGTAAAAAGTAAAAACTGACACATCATACCCATGAGTGGAGAAAGAAATGGCAACCCACTCCAGTATTCTTGCCTGGGAACTCCCATGGACAGAGGAGCATAGCGGGCTACAGTCCAGGGGGTCGCAAGAGTCAGACCTGACTGAGTGACTAAACCACCAACATCACCTCCTACCCATGAGAGAAAAAAGTAAAAACAGATGTGTAAAGGTACAGTTGTCTGAGACTTTAGAAGGCAAAAGGCATAGATATCATTTGGCAGAGCAGTTCAGTTCAGTTTAGTTCAGTTGCTCAGTATTGTTCGACTCTTTGCAACCCCATGGATTGCAGCTAGCCAGGCCTCCCTGTCCATCACCAACTCCCGGAGTTCACTCAAACTCATGTTCATTGACTCGGGGATGCCATCCAACCATCTCATCCTCTGTCATCCCCTTCTCCTCCCGCCTTCAATCTTTCCCAGCATCAGAGTCTTTTCAAATGAGTCGGTACTTCGCATCAGGTGGCCAAAGTATTGGAGTTTCAGCTTCAACATCAGTCCTTCTGATGAATATTCAGGACTGATTTCCTTTAGGATGGACTGGTTGGATCTCCTTACAGTCCACGGGACTCTCAGGAGTCTTCTCCAACACCACAGTTCAAAAGCATCAATTCTTTGGCACTCAGCTTTCTTTATAGTCCAACTTGTACATCCATACATGACTACTGGAAAAACCATAGCTTTGACTAGATGGACTTCTGTTGGCAAAGTAATGTCTCTGCTTTTTAATATGCTATCTAGGCTGGTCATAACTCTTCTTCCAAGGAGCAAGCGTCTTTTAATTTCATAGCTGCAGTCACCATCTGCAGTGACTTTGGAGCCCCCCAAAATAAAGTCTGTCACTGTTTCCACTGTTTCACCATCTATTTGCCATGAAGTAATGGGACCAGAGAATAGCAAGGAGAGATAAGAAAGCCTTTCCCAGCGATCAATGCAATGAAACAGAGGAAAACAATAGACTGGGAAAGACTAGAGATATCTTTAATTAGAGATACCAAGAGAACATTTTATGCAAAGATGGGCTCAATAAAGGACAGAAATGGCAGGGACCTAACAGAAGCATAAGATATTAAGAAGAGGTGGCAAGAATACACAGAAGAACTGTATAAAAAAAATTTCACGACCCAGATAATCATGATGGTGTGATCACTCACCTAGAGCCAGACATCCTGGAATGTGAAGTCAAGTGGGCCTTAGAAATCATCACTATGAACAAAGCTAGTGGATGTGATGGAATTCCAGTTGAGCTATTTCACATCCTGAAAGATGATGCTGTGAAAGTGCTGCACTCAATATGCCAGCAAACTTGGAAAACTCAGCAGTGGCCACAGGACTGGAAAAGGTCCGTTTTCATTCCAATCCCTAAGAAAGGCAATCCCAAAGAATGCTCAAACTACTGCACAATTGCACTCATCTCACACACTAGTAAAGTAATGCTCAAAATTCTCCAAGCCAGGCTTCAGCAATACGTGATCCGTGAACTTCCAGATGTTCAAGCTGGATTTAGAAAAGGCAGAGGAATCAGAGATCAAACTGCCAACATTCACTGGATCACTGAAAAAGCAAAAGAGTTCCAGAAAAACATCTATCTCTGTTTTATTGACTATGCCAAAGACTTTGACTGTGTGGATCACAATAAACTGTGGAGAATTCTTCAAGATGTGGGAACTCCAGACCCTCTGACCTGCCTCTTGAGAAATCTGTATGCAGGTCAGGAAGCAACAGATAGAACTGGACATGAAACAACAGACTGGTTCCAAAAAGGAAAAGGAGTACGTCAAGGCTGTATATTGTCACCCTGCTTATTTAACTTATATGCAGAGTATATCATGAGAAACGCTGGGCTGGAAGAAGCACAAGCTGGAATCAAGATTGCCGGGAGAAATATCAATAACCTCAGATATGCAGATGACACCACCCTTATGGCAGAAAGTGAAAAAAAACTAAAGAGCCTCTTGATGAAAGTGAAAGAGGAGAGTGAAAAAGTTGGCTTAAAGCTCAACATTCAGAAAACTAAGATCATGGCATCTGGTCCCATCACTTCATGGCAAATAGATGGGGAAACAGTGGAAACAGAGGCTGACTTTATTTTTCTGGGCTCCAAAATCACTGCAGATGGTGACTGCAGCCATGAAATTAAAAGACGCTTACTCCTTGGAAGGAAAGTTATGACCAACCTAGAGAGCATATTAAAAAGCAGAGACATTACTTTGCCAACAAAGGTCTGTCTAGTCAAGGCTATGGTTTTTCCAGTGGTCATGTATGGATGTGAGAGTTGGACTATAAAGAAAGCTGAGTGCCGAAGAATTGATGCTTTTGAACTGTGATATTGGAGAAGACTCTTGAGAGTCCCTTGGACTGCAAGGAGATCCAACCAGTCCATCCTAAAAGAGATCAGTCCTGGGTGTTCATTGGAAGGACTGATGTTGAAGCTGAAACTCCAAGACTTTGGCCACCTCATGCGAAGAGCTGATTCATTGGAAAAGACCCTGATGCTGGGAAAGACTGAAGGCGGGAGATGGGGATGACAGAAGATGAGATGGTTGGATGGCATCACCGACTCAATGGACATGGGTTTGGGTGGACTCCGGGAGCTTGTGATGAAGAGGGAGTCCTGGAGTGCTGCAGTTCATGGGGTCGCAAAGAGTCAGACACGACTGAGAGACTGAACTGAACTGATGCGACCAGATGCCATGATCTTAGTTTTCTGAATGTTGAGCTTTAAGTCAACTTTTTCACTCTCCTCTTTCACTTTCATCAAGAGCCTCTTTAGTTCTTCTTCGCTTTCTGCCATAAGGGTGGTGTCATCTGCATATCTGAGGTTATTGGTATTTCTCCCAGCAATCTTGATTCCAGCTTGTGCTTCATCCAGCCCAGCATTTCTCATGATGTACTCTGCATGTAAGTTAAATAAGCAGAGTGACAATATACAGTCTTGTCGTACTCCTTTCCCAATTTCTAACCAGTCTGCTGTTCCATGTCCAGTTCTAATTTTGGCTTCCTGACCTGCATACAGGTTTCTCAAGAAGCAGGTCAGGAGGTCTGGTATTCCCATCTCTTTAAGAACTTCTCAGTTTGTGGTGATCCACACAGTTAAAGACTTTGGCATAGTCAATAGAACAGAAATATATGTTTTGGTAGAGGAAAAACAAAGCAAATGACAACATATTCACATGAGACCTCAAAGCCTAACAAATTGGCTGACATATTTTCAATACATTCTCTATGGGAAAGTCATAAACCATGTACCAGGCATTAGAAAGAATTTCACTGAAATGGTTAAAATGCAAACTGTTATGGCACTTAACCAAATAAGCTTCCACCATCTGGAAAAGCCACTTACTGGAAATACTGGATTGGCCAAAAAGTTCGTTTGGGTTTTCAATAACATCTTCTTGGAAAGCCTGAAAACACTTTTTGGCCAATCCAATAATTCAGTTTCCACGAAGTCCAAATCAGTGAGGGAATACAAGATTTTATTTATTCTGCTATAGACTGGTCTTTTGTGATAATGGGTTTTAGTTCTTTTATATATTTCTTGTCATTTTCACTATCATTTAACAAACCTACAGGTTCTTCTGGTCAAGAATTTCCTAAGGTAGACTGTAGGAAATCCCACAGCTATGATGTTAACCTACCTAAAGGAACTATATATTTCACCTACATCCACTTATTAGGATCTCTGGGTTTTTTTATTTTGCTTTGCTTGTGTCTTTTTAATGGGAAATGAAGACCAAATTCAACCAAGAGGACCCCACCATTGTAGCAAGTCAGTTTGGGTTAGACCTTCAATCAGTAACATTGGCCAGAGGTTCAGCAATCAGGAATAACACTATAGATGTTTTGGCATGTATCCTTCCAGTCATTTTTCTGTCAATATATGTGTACTGGTATCCTTAGTTTCATTGGGACCATATGACATTTATCAACATAGCATGGACATCTTTCATACCCACAAATGCCAATCAACAGCCTGCTTTTCACAGTTGCATGGTGTTCCATTTCGTTCAGTTGTGACAACTGGTCATTCCATGGCCAGTGTTGTAAATGAGTGAGGGGCTTTCCTTGGAGTGGCTCCACCTCAGTATCTCTTAACAGAATGGGAAAGACTAGGGATCTCTTCAAGAAAATTGGAGGAAGCAAGGGAACATTTCATGTAAAGATGGGTACAAAAAGGGATAGAAATTGTAAGGACCTAACAGAAGCAGAAGAAATTAAGAAGAGATGGTAAGAATACATGGAAGAACTGTACAAAAAAGGTCTTAATGACCTAGATAACCATGATGGCATGGTCACTCACCTAGAGCCAGACATCCCAGAGTATGAAGTCAAGTGGGCTTTAGGAAGCATCACTACCGACCAAGCTAGTGGAGATTATGGAATTGCAGCTGAGCTATTTTAAATCCTAAAAGATGATGTTGCTAAAGTGCTGCACTCAATATGCCAGGAAATTTGGAAAACTCAGCAGTGTCCACAGGACTGGAAAAGGTCAGATTTTATTCCAATTCCAAAGAATGGCAATGCCAAAGAATGTTCAAACTATCATACAATTGCCCTCACATCACATGCTAGTAAGTCTATGCTCAAAATCCTTCAAGCTAGGCTTTAGCAGTATGTGAACTAAGAACTTCCAGATGTACAAGCTGGGTTTAGAAAAGACAGATGAACCAGAGATAAAATTGCCAACATTTGCTGGATCACAGAGAAAGCAAGGGAATTCTAGAAAAACATCTACTTCTGCTTCACTGACTATGTTAAAGTCTTTGTGTGGATCACAACAACCTGTGGAAAATTCTTAGAGATGGGAATACCAGACCACCTTACCTTCCTCCTGAGAAATCTGTATGCAGGTCAAGAAGCAACAGTTAGAACTGGACATGGAAAAATGGACTGGTTCCAAATAGGGAAGGAGTACGTCAAGGCTATATATTGTCACCCTGCTTATTTAACTTATACAGAGTACATCATGCGATGTATTGGCTGGATGACTGACTGAAATGCCTGGCTGGATGACTCACAAACTGGAATCAAGATCTCTGGGAGAAATATCAACAACCTCACATATGCAGATGATACCAGCCTTATGGCAAAAAGCCAAGAGGAACTAAAGAGCCTCTTGATGAGGGTCAAAGAGGACAGTGAAAACACTGGCTTAAAACTCAACATTCAAAAAAACTAAGATCATGGCATCTGGTCCCATCACTTCATGGTAAATATAAGGGAAAAAAAAGGAAGCAGTGACAGATTTTATTTCCTTGGGCTCCAAAATCACTGTGGACAGTGACTGCAGCCATGAAATTAAAAGACGCATGCCACTTGGAAGGAAAGCTATGGCCAACCTAGACAGCATACTAAAAAGCAGAGACAGCACTTTGCTAACACAGGTCCATATAGTCAAAGCTATGGTTTTTCCAGTAGTCATGTACGGATGTGAGAGTTGGACCATAAAGAAGGCTGAGTGCTGAAGAACTAATGCTTTCAAATTGTGATACTGAAGACTCTTGAGAGTCTCTTGGACTGCAAAATCAAGCCAGTCAATCCTAAGGGAAATCAACCCTGAATATTTATTGGAGGGACTGATGCTGAAGCTGAAGCTCCAACAGTTTGGCCATCCAATGCAAAGAGCCGACTCATTTGAAAAGATCCTGATGCTGGGGAAGATTGAGGGCAGGGAGAGAAGGGGTTAACAGGGGAAGAGATGGCTGGATGGCACCACTGACTCAACGCAGATGAGTTTGAGTAAACTCAGGGAGATAGGGAAGGAAAAGCATGTACAGGACTGTAACCTGGTGTGCTACAGTCCATGGGGTCACAAACAGTCAGACACAACTTAGCTACTGAACAACAACAAATACCTATACATAGAATGTCTCCTTTTTGAATTTTTATAATAATCAAATATGACTTTCATTGTTAAAAAAAAACTATTTGAAATCTTTTTCCTTTCGTGGGTAGAAAATGACACGATGAAGTGGCACGCTCCCAAGAACAAGGGAACAGAGCATGTGCAGCAATAACTAGAAACTTTCCACACACCTTTAACTAAAACTACTCTAGCCTGACCAGGTCATAAAAGTTTATTTTTTGCTTTTCATTGGATAAACTGAAATTATCCTGGCCTCACTGCAGTGAAACTTTATATTTGCTAGGTTTCTGTCTCCCTGGGTTATAAACAGCTTGGTACTCCATTGCTTTTCTTGTCTCCATGTGAGGATTCCAAACAAGCTGCCCTTGACTTAAAACTGCCTTCAGTCGTGCAGGACACCAGGGGGCCCCTGAGCAGCTGCCTCAGTGGCCACTGCACCCACATGAGCCAGGTCCTGGCATCAGGGATCCCAACCAGGCAGTGCAAGCCTTGTCATGCTAAAGTTTTGCCCCGTTTATCACATGTCCCTCTTTAGAACCCACCCCACACTGTCAAACGTTAATGGGCTTCACCAAGAATGAGGAATCGTTTCAAAACTTACACATTCCATTTCTTTTTACTATGGTGAAAAACACATAACACAAAATTTACCATCCGTGGCACTGACTACATTCATAATGTCGTGCAACCACCATGTCTATTTCTTTCAAAATATTTTCATCACCACAAAGAAGCAATCACTCCAGTTTCTTCCTCCCCTCAACCCCAGTCTCTCTCTGCCTGATCATCACTAATCGGCTTTCTTTCTTTGCAGACTACCAATCTGGATACTTCATATAAATGGAGTCATGCAGTATGGTTTCTTGTATCTGCTTTTGCTCATTTATCATAGTGTTTTCATGTTCATACATGTTGCAGCAGATATCAGTACTTCATTCCTTTTTATGGCTGAATACTAGTAATGCTGAAGAAGCTGAAGTTGAAACGTTCTATGAAGACCTACAAGACCTTTTAGAACTAACACCCAAAAAAGATGTCCTTCTCATTATAGGAGACTGGAATGCAAAAGTAGGAAGTCAAGAAACACCTGGAGTAAGAGGCAAATTTGGCCTTGGAGTACAGAATGAAGCAGGGCAAAGGCTAATAGAGTTTTGCCAAGAGAAGACTGGTCATAGCAAACACCCTCTTCCCACAACACAAGAGAAGATTCTATACATGGACATCACCAGATAGTCGACACCAAAATCAGATTGATTATATTCTTTGCAGCCAAAGATGAAGAAGCTTTATACAGTCAGTAAAAACAAGACCAGGAGCTGACTGTGGCTCAGCTCATGAACCCCTTATTGCCAAATTCAGACTTAAACTGAAGAAAGCAGGGAAAATCACTAGACCATTCAGGTATGACCTAAATCAAATCCCTTATGACTATACAGTGGAAGTGAGAAATAGATTTAAGGGACTAGATCTGATAGACAGAGAGCCTGATGAACTATGGATGGAGGTTCGTGACATTGTACAGGAGACAGGGATCAAGACCATCTCCATGGAAAAGAAATGCAAAAAGGCAAAATGGTTGTCTGAGAAGGCCTTACAAATAGCTGTGAAAAGAAGAGAAGCAAAAAGCAAAGGAGAAAAGGAAAGATATTCCCATTTGAATGCAGAGTTCCAAAGAATAGCAAGGAGAGATAAGAAGCCTTCCTCAGTGATCAGTGCAAAGAAATAGAGGAAAACAACAGAATGGGAAAGACTAGAGATCTCTTCAAGAAAATTAGAGATACCAAGGGAACATGTCCTGCAAAGATGGGTTCGATAAAGGACAGAAATGGTATGGACCTAACAGAAGCAGAAGATATTAAGAAGAGGTGGTAAGAATACACAGAAGAACTGTACAAAAAAGATTTCACGACCCAGATAATCATGATGGTGTGATCACTCACCTAGAGCCAGACATCCTGGAATGTGAAGTCAAGTGGGCCTTAGAAAGCATCACTACAAACAAAGCTAGTGGATATGATGGAATTCCAGTTGAGCTATTTCACATCCTGAAAGATGATGCTGTGAAAGTGCTGCACTCAATATGCCAGCAAACTTGGAAAACTCAGCAGTGGCCACAGGACTGGAAAAGGTCCGTTTTCATTCCAATCCCTAAGAAAGGCAATCCCAAAGAATGCTCAAACTACTGCACAATTGCACTCATCTCACACGCTAGTAAAGTAATGCTCAAAATTCTCCAAGCCAGGCTTCAGCAATATGTGATCTGTGAACTTCCAGATGTTCAAGCTGGATTTAGAAAAGGCAGAGGAGCCAGAGATCAGATTGCCAACATCCGCTGAATCATCGAAAAAGCAAGAGAGTTACAGAGAAACATCTATCTTTGTTTTATTGACTAGGCCAAAGCCTTTGACTGTGCGGATCACAATAAACTGTGGAAAATTCTGAAAGAGATGGGAATACCAGACCATCTGACCTGCCTCTTGAGAAACCTGTATGCAGGTCAGGAAGCAACAGTTAGAACTGGACATGGAACAACAGACTGGGTCCAAATTGGAAAAGGAGTACGTCAAGGCTGTATATTGTCACCCTGCTTATTTAACTTATATGCAGAGTACATCATGAGAAACGCTGGGCTGGAAGAAGTACAAGCTGGAATCAAGACTGCCAGGAGAAATATCAATAACCTCAGATATGCAGATGACACCACCCTTATGGCAGAAAGTGAAGAAAAACTAAAGAGCCTCTTGATGAAAGTGAAAGAGGAGAGTGAAAATGTTGGCTTAAAGCTCAACATTCAGAAAACTAAGATCATGGCATCTGGTCCCATCACTTCATGGGAAATAGATGGGGAGACAGTGGAAACAGTGTCAGACTTTATTTTTCTGGGCTCCAAAATCATTGTAGATGGTGATTGCAGCCATGAAATTAAAAGACGCTTACTCCTTGGAAGGAAAGTTATGACCAACCTAGATAGCATATTAAAAAGCAGAGACATTACTTTGCCAACAAAGGTCCGTCTGGTCAAGGTTATGGTTTTTCCAGTGGTCATGTATGGATGAGAGAGTTGGACTGTGAAGAAAGCTGAGTGCCGAAGAATTGATGCTTTTGAACTGTGGTATAAGAGAAGACTCTTGAGAGTCCCTTGGACTGCAAGGAGATCCAGCAAATCCATCCTAAAGGAGATCAGTCCTGGGTGTTCATTGGAAGGACCGATGCTGAAGCTGATACTCCAAGACTTTGGCCACCTCATGTGAAGAGTTGACTCACTGGAAAAGACCCTGATGCTGGAGGGATTGGGGGCAGGAGGAGAAGGGGACAACAGAGGATGAGATGGCTGGATGGCATCACCAACTTGATGGGCATGAGTTTGGGTAAACTCCGGGAGTTGGTAATGGACAGGAAGGCCTGGCTTGCTGCGATTCATGGGATCGCAAAGAGTCAGACATGACTGAGCGACTGAACTGAACTGAACTAGTCCACTGTACGAATGTACCACATTTTGCTTATCTATTCATGTGTCAGTGGATATCTGGGTTGTTTCTCCCTTATGGTTATTGTAAATAGCGCTCCTACAAGTTTTTGTTTGAACATTTGTTTTCAATTCTTTAGGTATTTTTACCTATGAATAGAATCACGGGGTCATATAGTAATTTTATATTTAAATTATTGAGGAGCCATCAAACTGCTTTCTGCATACTCCACTTTTGCATGCCACAGTCATGAAAATGAAGGTTCAACTTCCATCAGATATACCCCTTTCTCACTTAAACCTTCAAGTTGTACTAGTCACTCAATCATGTCCAACTCTTTGTGACCCTATGGACTGCAGCCCACTAGGCTCCTCTGTCCATGGGATTTCCCAGGCAAGAATATTGGAGTGGGTTGCCATTTCCTTCTCTAAAACCTTCAAAGTGAACTTCAAATATCATCTGAGAGCAAAGTCTCATCTTGGTACTTCCTGGCCCATCATTTAAGAAAAATAAAAATGCACTTTAAAAAGAAGCTGTAATTGTATTGACCTGGTATTCTGTGATTATTGTTGTTCATCTTAGAGACTCAAGTGGCAATCACCTTTGCCTTTACTCAACATTGCCCTATGCTCCTGGCACTAATATTTTATACAGATTATCACAGTATTTAGTTAATCTTATAAGGGATGCTGCCATGATTTTCTCCCCATTTTTGTAATTAAAGCCGTAAGACTAAAAAAAAAAAAAAAAAAAAAGCCAAACTGCTCTAGGGTATTGATGTAACTAGGCAGAATTCTGAAACATGAAATGCTAAACAGTTTTACAAGACATAATTCCATTAAAGTCATCCAGTCATAATGGTGAATCAAAACTTCATTTTAAAACTCTGAATCTAAGGGTATTTTATTACATATTGAATTGTTAAAGTCTAAGCAATGTCTTTCAAACAAAAAAAAAATTCAGTATCAATGTAAACAAGGGCTTAAGAGATGAAATTTTGTCCTAAGGCTTACAAGAAAATCTAGTTGAGTCTAAATTAAACCAAGAAGCAATTTTAATGACAATTATTAGGCACCCTTTATCATCTCCTTCAATCTGATATTCAACAAATAAAAGTGTTTCAGTTTCTCTAATCAGAAGCCTGGCAGAGCTGCTCACATCCTACATTGCTGCAGGTATTCTGTTGCTTATGGGCCTAAGCTGCCTATACTGAACAGAAAACCCTGCCTTCCCATAACTTACGTTCCAGCCAGGCACATGATTGGACTAGTGTGCTGCCAGACAGCAGAGAGTAATAGAGACAGCTGGTAGAATACGTGTCAGTGGAAGAAGAAATGGAAAGATAGATCAAATGGGACCAGTACAAACATCTGACCAGATTTTGCTACCAGCCTAACTATAGTTCAAAAGCATTTACAGAGCTCTTCAGTCTCACGGGGGAACAAAGCCATTACATTTGGCCATGTTAGCTGGGTACTGCCCACCTCCAGGGAGAACCTTTATACACTTATGGTATAAATAGTGTCCCCTGGAGCTGTATGACATGGTGGCCTCACCAGAGAAGCCAAAGAACTCCAGACAAAAGCGGGGGGGCAGGGTGGGAAGGTCACCACAAGTGGGAGGTAGTGTGATTCAGAGGGAAAAATGTGAGCTTTCAAATTAGACAGACCTGGATTAAAATTTCAGCCCTGTGAATTCGCTATAAAATGGAAACTTTGGTAAATTGTTAACTTTTCTGAGGCTCTGTTCCTTATCCATGAAATTGGATAAGACCGCTTGTTTCACAGAATTTTATTTTACCACAGGAGCCAGGATGATCCTGTGAAAATGTAAGCCAGATCACATTATGCCTCTGTTCAAAACCCTCTGAGGGCTTGCCCTCTCTCCTGAAGTCAAAGCTAAGAGCCTCATGATGGCCTAGCAGGCCTGACATGATATGTCCCCTCCACTGCTCTCTCTCAGACCTCGTCCCCTCTCTGTCTCTCTTCACCACCAGACCACACTCCTTGCTCTTCCTCAAACAAGGCAGGCACATTCCAATGTCAGGGCCTTTGCACCTGCCATTCCCTCTACTTGGAATGCTCTTCCCCAAGACAGAGTTTGGTTACACAGTTTGGTCCTTCACTTCCTGAAGAGCATCTTCATTTGCTTGGGTGTCATCTTCTCCATAAGGCCTTCTCTGACCATCCTTTTCAAAAGTGTGACCCCTCCCCCTAGAAGCCTGGCATTCCCAAAGCCCTTCTTTGCTTTCTTATCCTCAGTAGCATTCATCATATGCCAACCTAGTATATAATTTATTTTCTTATTCTCTATATCATCTTTATCCCCCAACTAGAACATAAGTTCCACAAAGGGTCAGGCTATTTGTCTATATTTTGCTCATTGCTGAATCCTCAACACCTTCAACAGCCCCTGGCACCTAGTAAGCACTTTATATTAAATAGTTCTCTGAACAAATGAAAAATGAGGGTTAAGTTAGCAAAGTATGAAAAGCATTTAGCTTTCTACAGCACTATGTTGTTTTAGTTGCTAAGTCATGTCTGACTCTTTTGCAATCTCATGGCTTGTAGCTCGCCAGGCTCCTCTGTCCATGGGATTTTCCAGGCAAGGACACTGGAGTGGGTTGCCATTTCCTTCTCTACTATAGAACTATATGAATGCTCAATAAATGATAGCAATTTTTATTATTCTCATCATCTCACCATGGAGACAGTTTCACGTTGCATTAAACTGGAAGAGTTACTTCCTTTAAGCAAGTTCATCTTGGAAAAATGTGAAATGTCTTTGATGGGTGAAATCTTAGAATTTATCGCAGAATATAAAAGGAAGATGGTACACTTGTTTTAAATAGTCAAATTCAGGATTTAAGTCTGAAGTGATAAAGCAATAAGCTCCAGGTGTGCCTCCCTTTATATAATTGAATATATTTGAGAACCTGCACAAATGCTTAATTCTTAGAATTCAAATTACACGTCCCCTTCCACTCTCTGTTACATTTAAAGATGCTCTATCTTCATCTTGGTTATTTTAATTGGCAATGGCACCAAACACCTTAGCTTCAAATTCCTTTAATTTCTGTCAAGTTGTTAACAACAAGCACTCACACTGAACTCTGAAATAAGTTCTTTGGAAACTAAAGAACCTTTTGACAGTATAATAATTACTGCCAAATTTCTCTGCTTTGTAAACTGATTTTTTGATGTATTTTCTCAAAGAGAAGTACATCTGCATTGAAAATCATGACCTTGTTTTCTCATTCCAAATAAATGTAAGCAGCTTTTAGCTTTCTCTCTATTACTGCTCTAATCTTTATTTCACATCAAATTCTATGGCTTTTCCTGTTTTGACATGCAGTGGAATGTACATGATAATTTTGATTTATTTAGTTTGAAATCCAGTATGTCTTGGTGCACTCGACTTTGGGGCTATTTAAGTGTAGCCAAACAAAACGAAATCTTCTCACGCAGTTAACAGTAATTGCTATATATTATTAAAAATATTCTTCAAAGAGGTACAATTTTAGAAAAACTCATCTAGAATTCTGCTACAATGTGGTACAATATGCATTTAAGCAAATGCTTAATTGCATTTCAGGATTTGGGCCTGAAGTGATAAAACTTTTAACTACTGTTAAAAGACACAGTGGGTTTTTTTGTTTTTTCAATCAGGTCAAGATTTTTTGGTAGCAGCAAATGGATGACGGTGGTTCACTTGAGATTTGGGTAGATAAGAATGAATATGCATTTCATTTACACACAAAGTGATTTGTTTTCTACCACTTACTTTTCATTAGCACCCATCCTGTGTTCAGGGATTATTTGTCTCCAAGCAAACCTCACTTGAAGTTTCCCTGGTGGCTCAGTCAGTAAAGAATCCGCCTGCAGTGCAGGAGACCTGGGTCTGCTCCCCTGGAGCAGGAAATGGCAACCCACTCCAGTGTTCCTGCCTGGGGAACCCCGTGGACAGAGGAGCCTGAAGGGCTACAGTCCTCGGGGTCATGAGAGTTGAACACGACTTAGTGACTAAACCACCATCACCACCAAACCTTGTTTGGCCTTTTTTTTAAAACTCTTTCTCATTGGTTGCCAGATGAGATGCTTTAGAGGCCATGCTAATCCCTGTGACAATTAGGGGGTCTTAATGGAGGGCAGCCTCATATAAGCCCACAGCTATTTACTGATCAGCTGAACACAAGACCAGATCTGTGCCCTCCAGTACTTCACTTCCCAATTCAAGACTTACTCATGTTAAAACACAGCAAACAAAATATAATCAGATTCTTAATTCTTTCTGGGCATGCACTTTAAAACATAAAATTTCTTGGCTTTACTCCATTATAAAAGGAACACATTTCTAAATATAAAGAATTTGAATAACATATAAAAGGAAGAAAGAAAAATCATATACACTCACACCATACAAATATAACCAACTAATCATTCTGGTATATTTCCTCATTCTGGTATATTTCCTCTTTTCTTATGCATGGGTATCTGTCTTTTTTTCTTAACAGTTGTGAACATATTTTATAGTCTGCTTTTTTTCCCTTTAACTAATACACTTATTATCACATATTTTTCTGAAACCAAAATGCTAATCCATTCTTCTATTAT
Organism: Odocoileus virginianus; assembly: GCF_023699985.2. NCBI lineage: Eukaryota > Metazoa > Chordata > Mammalia > Artiodactyla > Cervidae > Odocoileus > Odocoileus virginianus. The sequence continues at coordinate 16,477,224 of NC_069708.1, forward strand.
TGGGTATTTCATAGGCTTTTCTCAAAATTTTACATAAATAATGTCATAATGTACATATTTATGCAGAAACATTTGTCTGTATTTAAAATTATTTCTGTTAGTATCCCAGAAGTAAAATTAGGTGGACAAAAGAAAAACACATTTAAAGGATCTTGATACATGGTGTTAAATTACTTTTACCATTCCACCATCCACAAGAGAGGGGCCATAGCAATAGATATTACCCTTTTTAAAGGTATTTCCTAATTCATCAGGTAAAAATGATGTCTTATTTTAATCAGCAATGATTTAAGTACTAATAAACTTGAATATGTCTTATTTGCTTATGAACTGTATTTCTTCTCTAGCATTCTGTCAGTACGTGTCCCTTACCTATGTATTCATTCATTCATTCAACATACACTCCGTAAGTCCTTACTCCATGTCAGGCCACATCAACAGATAGAGAATAAGAGAAGAATGGACTAGATTTGACTCCCAATCCTCAAGACCTGCACCTTAGAGTAAATCACGGACCAAAAGCAAAGCCAAATCAACAAAGTAGAAAAGTGGCTCTAATAAAGATATGTCCAGTTCAGAAAAAGTACCCCTCGTCCAGTCTGGCATGTATACACCTCAAGGGGGAAATCTACGAAGGTTCCATAGCAGAGGTGGCAACAGAGCCACCTTTCTACAGATGAAAGACAATTTGCTAGTCAGAAAAGTAGGGTGGGGAGGGGAATGAGGTTGGGAGAAATGGGAGAAAAAATATCCTCAAGATATTGGGTTGGCCAAAAAGTTAGTTTGGATTTTTCCATACAATTTCATAGAAGAATCTGAATGAAATTTTTGGCCAACCCAATTCAAGGACAGTAAGAGGATGATACATTTTAGGAGCTGTACAAAGTACTAAGAATAGGAGCTATCATTTATCACACGTTTAGTGTACGCCAGACATTGATCTAACTGCTTCACAGGTGTGAACTCATTTAACTCCATAATAGCCCTTTAAGTAGGAACATTGGTTATCCCCATTTGACAGATGAGGAACTAAAGTCCAGAGAGCTGGAGCAAACTGCTGAAGGGCACATAGCTAGTATGTGGTAGAGTCAAGATTTGAACCCAGGATTTGAACCCAGGATGGTCAGGATTTTTAGGATGACTGGAATATTGGGAAATGGACCAAGAGATAAATGAGAGAAATGGCAGGTGGGGCCCAATCATGAAAGGTACACATTGGGTGTCTGGGTTTCCTTCCACAGGTGAAGGGAATCTCTTGAAGCGTTTGTAAGCAAAAGAACACTATGAATAGAGTTGCATGTCAGAGCACTCAGGAAGCAATAGTAGCGCAGGCATGCCAGCGAGGGCCGCTGGCCAGAGGAAACAGGGCAAGCGGATGAGCTGAGAAGCATCAACTAGGATTGGGTGTGCTTGGCTGAGGATGGGGCCTAGATCTCTCTTTTTGTTCAATGTCTGAGAAACAGGGACATCCTATCCCCTTGGACAGCAGATGGGACACCTTTTCTACTAAGGTGAGAAAGGAGGAATGCAGAGTTCTGGATGCAAGGATGTGGGGGAGGTTTGTATCTCAGGACCTCTACACCCTCTGTAAACCTGGAGATGAAGTTTTCTTTGGTGAGTGGGAGGGAAACAGTGAGGTTAGGAACCTAAGAGTGAGAGAGTTTGAACCATCCACTGTGGAGAATGGAAAAAGGCATAACTATGCCTTGATCCATCCTTTACTGCTTCTTCATCTGTAATTGCCCAATGATTCATCAACTGTCCAGTTTGTCATCTGTGCCTTTGATTTCTTGGTCCCAATTGATCCTTTCTCTTTGGCTTATAGACATGTTCACGTCTCCTGCATCTTTAAAACAAATGGCAAAACCTAGTCATTAATCTTCTAGCCAGCTAAGCCATCCCAGTGGCACCCACCAGTCAGGCAGAACCAGGCTCCGACAGCAGCCTCAGAACAGTAAGGAGCCACAGCAGTGGTGTTGGGTAGTGATCCGACCACCCTCTCTGGACAAGTCACCCTCCTGGGGTTCCTGGACAACTAAAGGCGAAGTGAAAGGGAAGAGGCCTCAAAAAGACTGTATTGATATCCCTGATAATATGGCCCATGGGAGTTCAAGGAATTAAATGGGAAAATAAAAGAGAGGTGATCATATGCCAATGTCAAGATGGAATGTGTCATAATGGCTCCAGGGGCGATCAGGGAGTTCACATTTATGGTCAAAACTTCTCCCAGGACTCCCCACCACCCTGTGCATCTTCTTGTTTTATATTTTCAGTTTTTTATGTATTATTGCCATTACCTTTTATTGCTACTTGTCTTTTGCCATAAAGACTATACTAGGTTTGCTCTTAGGTTCTGCAATTTTTTTTCCTAAAAACGAACACTATGTCCTATGCTTGACTTTGTTTCTTAGTAATAGATTCTAAAATAAAATGATATATCAAATTAAAAAAATATAAAAAGTTATATAATGAATCTCCTCACCACCTCAAGCTCCAATCCCACTCCTCAGAATTCTTTCTTCACTCAGCTTTGACATATAAATGAGAAAATTATATATATTTAAAGTGTACAATGTGATGATTTGATATACATAAGTTCACTGTGAGATTATTATTAGATTCTGCAAGTCTATTTGGAACTTAATCTTGGTTAAGTTGAAGTTGCCTTAAAATATTTTAAATTTATAACTACCTGATTTTCAAAGATAAGCTTGAAATATGATTTTACTCTCAAGATGAAATATGAGGAATTTAGCCTTCAGTTTTTTCCCAGCTCTATTTGGCTATTTTTATCTGTGGTATAAACCATGTCATCTTCCATTTTAATTTTTCTAACAATATTCACTTCTTGAAATAATGCTTTATCCTTGAATTTAGCTGAGTAACCGTGTGTGTGTGTTTGTGTGTGTGTGTATGAAACCTGTTTAGTGTTCAATGCTGTTCCAATCTTTCAAGATAAGATGTCCTCCTTGAGTTCTTAATTCTTATTTTCTGTTCATGTTCTGGAGCTGTTTATTAAAGTAATATAGTACTTTGAGTAAAGTATTAAAGAAACTATTATAGTCTGTTTTCTTGAAGACTTGAAAACATTTCTATTGTCTCTATGTACAAAAAACAACTTATGTCCAATTTGTTTACTCTCAAAGCACTGAAGACTTGATCCATTTTCTCCTTGTGTTACCTAAAGCCATTTAGGTCATTGGTTCTGCTGCTGTTGGGTGGTATTTTCAAGCTTTATTTTGTGTATGTTTTGCTTTGATACTCCTTATAAGATTGTTTCTTCATATATGACCTTTAACTTTTTACCAAGGTATCCCTTTTTCATATATTTTGTGATCTCTTTTTCATATATTTTGTGTGGAACAGAGTGAAATCTCTCCATTTCCAGACATATTTTTTTTCACTTAGAAAAGGATTTTCCTTTAAAAACTGTCATTGATTATTACCATACTTCCAGTTGTTCAGTTCCCTTTCTACCTCTGTTACTGCTCTCTTCTCTCTCACCATTTAATCTTCCTGTTTTGCTCTGTTGGAGGGTTGTTTCTAAAGATAGTTCTCTGAGTCTTCTGCAGTGTCCAGTCTCCTTTTAGTGCCTCCTGTTTAATGTTTAATTCAGAAAATATGTGTTTTGTCCATTTTAATACAAATCTTTCCCTATTTTGGTCTGTGTGCTTCTCAAAGTGGTCTGCTCTTGCTAAGACCATCAAACATCTGGTTGTGACCATAACTAGGTTCTAGAACCAAATAAACAGAAACCAGTTTCTTATATAATAAATCACTTTTAGAATCTGCATGGATTCTCCTATACTGCACCATTTAGAGTCTCTGTGTACAACCTTACAAAGAGGTTTCTAGAGCAGTCCGGGCATTGGTAGGGGGCTGTCTTTAACCAAATTCCACAGGCTCTGTCACAGATGGGGCATATGTGTCTCTGATGGGGGGAGGAATTCAATAAAGGAGGGATCTAGTCATGTCCATCCTCAACAAATGTGCCCAAGTCAACATGAAAGAGGGAGGAAGACAAGCTTTTGATTTGGAGACCAAGAAGCCAAATTTAGGGTGGGGAACTGGTAAGGAAAGAAAGACTAAGTAGCAGAGAAAAGGCTGGGAGCTTGTCTCAATATCCCAGCGGCTGATAGAGGTGTTTCCAGAGCTGTGCAGTTCACCATCTGTACAACCCTTACAGTGGCCCTTCCCTAGGACAACCTAATGACATTGAAGCCCCAGGAAAGACTCTTTGGCTTATGCTCAATGGACAGATTGTCATTAAGGCAACTGGGTCTCCTGTACCAGGAAATAGATCAGAAGAGGAAGAAATACCTAAGTACATGGATGAATACAGTGATTTACTTTCTTATCAGAATCTGAAGTAGGAAAATTTCTTACATCTCATTGTTGGGGCCTATTTCTTTAAAATTTGTTCTGGTCTTCTATGAAGAGTTCTGAGCTTGGGAGAGTGCAGCACTGAAATGAGAATTAAATCCCTGATCTGAATCAGAAGTCATAGACACAACCTAGGCAATCGACTGGACTATTTTGACAGTGGATGGAACTATTAAACTTTGCAGTGTCAGTAAGAAATCATTTTCCGCCCAGATAATATTAATGAGAACTTGTTTCTGGTTCCTTGTTTTAAACACCCTGTGCTTAAATTATGTAATGAATCTTAACGTGTAACCACAGAACATCAGGTCTAAAAATATCAGTTTTAAAAGTAATATAAGAAATCCATACATCTCACTCTCTCCTCCCCTCTCTCCATGTCCACAAGTCTGTTCTCTATGTCTGTTTCTCCATTGCTGCCCTGTAAGAAATCCTTATGCTGACAGCCTCATCTATAAAGCATAAAGGACTCTAAATAAAAAACAAATATGTTCGTCTATTAAGAGTTTGACATTTCTATAAAAAAATAAAGAAAAATGAGCAGGAATCACTTAAGATAAAACAAAATAGGAAAGCTGGTTGTCAGTCATAAACCTAACTTCCCTGCCACTTCAGAAGCCACATTCTCCACTATGGGCAGGAGGAAGCGTCTCCAGCAGGTGCCAGAACATAGTCCCTGTGAAGACACACAGTGGTCCCTCCCAGGGTCAAGTTACCCCAGAGATAATGTGCAGCAACACTGATAAGCCAGGGTCACAGTGACTTCATGCTAAGTGTCCTGCAGGCCAAAGTAACCCACATGGTGGCAGCAGGTACAACCAGAACACGGAAGGGCCTCGCAGCCACAGAAAACTCTAAATCGAAGAGATACACACACCCTAATGTTCATAGCAGCACTATTTACTATACACAAGACATGTTGTTTGCTGTTCAGTCGCTCAGTCGTGTCCAACTCTGCAATCCCATGGAATGCAGCATGCCAGGCCTCCCTATCTCTCACCATTTTCCAAGTTTTCCCAAGTGAATTTGGACATGGAAGCAATCTAAATGCCCACTGACAGATGAATGGATAAAGAAGATGTGGTCTGTGTGTGTGTGTGCATACATACATATATATGCACACACATGTGCGCGCGCGCACACACACACACACACACCAGAATATTACTCAGTCATAAAAAAGAATGAAACACGGCGACTTGCAGCAACATGGATGGACCTAGACATTATGGAATCTAAGAAAAAACAAATGAACTTATTTACAAAACAGAAAAAGACGCACAGACACTGAAAACAAACTATGCTTACCAAAGGGGAAAGGGGAGAGGAGGCATAAATTAGGAGCTTGGGATTAAAATTAACACACTAGCATATAAAAAATAGATAACAAACAAGGACCTCCTATATATATAGCACAGGGAATTATACTCAATATTTTGTAATAATCTATACACATATATTTAAATACATATGCACACACATATATATTAATATATATGTATACACACACACACATATGTATACATAGGGCTTCCCTGGGTCAGGAAGATTATCTGGAGAAGGAAATGGCATGACTGAGCACATAGCACATTGGCACATATAAATATATATAAATCACTGAATCACTGTGATATACACCTGAAATTAAATCAACGCTGTAAGTCAACTATACCTCAACTTAAAAAAAGAACAGGGAAGGGCTCCCATGCCTCAAAGGGGTAATGAGCTGTTCCCACAGTCATTTCCAACTCCTCTGTGGGATACTGTTATCACTACCCTCAATTCTTGATTTCTCCCTGTACCTGTACCCCTTCCCATGTGCTTCTGTTATTCCATCTTCCAAAAGGGAACAATTTCTTTCCTGCTCCTTGACAACCCCAGGATGTGCTCTGGCCAGTACGATAATGTGGAAGTCAAGGTGTGCCAGTTCTGAGTAGAAGCCTGAAGAGGTCTTCCATGTTTCTTATTTCCTGATGGTACTTCTGCCATTACCCTAAAAATTACACGCTCAAGTGTGCCCACTGCTTCCTGGAGGGGAATGAGAAACATGGAACAGAGCTGCCCCAGACAGGCCCATGGTATATGATACTTTTTATATATTGCTGAATTCCATTGCTAATATTTTGTTGAGGATTTTTCCATCTATGTTCATTAGAAATGTTGGCATGTAACTTTTTTGGTAGTGTCTTTGTCTGGTTTTGGTATCAGGGTAACAGTGGCCTCATAAAATGAACTTAGGAGTGTTCCATCTTCTTTAGTTTTTTGTAATAGTTTGAAAAGGATAGGTATTAGCTCTTGAAGAAAGTAGGGAAAACCACTAGGTCATTCAGGTGTGATCTAAATCAAATACCTTATGACTATACAGTGGAAGTGACAAATAGATTCAAGGGATTAGATCTGATAGACAGAGTACCTGAAGAACTATGGATGGAGGTTCATAACATTGTACAGGAGGCAGTGATCAAAACCATCCCAAGAAAAAGAAATGCAAAAAGGCAAAATGGTTGTCTGAGGAGGCCTTACAAATAGCTGAGAAAAGAAGAGAAGCTAGAAGAAATGAACAAATTTCTAGAAACATACAACATTCATTCCAAGACTGAATCAGGAACAAATGGACAATCTGAACAGGCCAAACACTAGTAGTGAAATTGAATTTTTAATAATAAAAACTTCCAGGAAATAAATGCTCAGGACCTGAGAGCTTCACAAGGGAACTGTACCAAACATATTTGTTACTGTTTAGTCTCTCAGTCATGTCCGACTCTTTGCGACCCCATGGACTGCAGCATGCCAGACTTCCCTGTCTGACACCATCTCCTGGAGCTTGCTCAAACTTATGTCCATTGAGTCAGTGATGCCATCCAACCATTTCATCCTCTGTCATCCCCTTCTCCTTTTGCCTTCAATCTTTCCCAGCATCAGGGTATTTTCTAATGAGTCAGCTCTTCACATCAGGGGGCCAAAGTATTGGAGCTTCAGCTTCAGCATCAGTCTTTCCAATGAATATTCAGGGTTGATTTCCTTTAGGATTGACTGGTTTAATTTCCTTGCAGTCCAAGGGACTCTCAAGAGTCTTTTCCAACACCACAGTTCAAAAGCATCAATTCTTCAGTGCTCAGCCTTCTTTATGGTCCAACTCTTATAGCAATACGTTTTCTGTTTTTTTTCTGGTTGTTTTTATAGTTCTTCCCTATTCTATTCTTTCTTTTCTTCCTTTATGACCTGATTATTTTCTTTAGTGGTATGCTTATATTCCTTTCTTCCTTGTTTTCGTATATCTACTGTAGGTTTTACATTTGTGGTTACCATGGGGTTCATATATGTTAATGTATATATCTATTTGTTTGTGTATAAATATATATACACCACATCTTCTTTATCTACTTATCTCTTGATGGACACTTAGGTTGTTTCCATATCTTGGCAATTGTAAATAATGCTGCTATGAATACTGGGGTGCATGTGACTTTTTAAATTAGTGTTTTGCTTTGTTTTTCAGATATATATCAGGAGTGGAATTGCTGGGTCATACGGTAGTCCTAGTTTTAGTTTTTTGAGGAACATCCATACTGTTCTCCACAGCAGCTACACCAATTTCCATTCCCATCAGCAATGTATGAGGGTTCCCTTTTCCTGCACATCCTCAGCAACATTTGTTATTTGTGTTCTTTTTGACTATACTTTCTACTTCCTAGTTAAAATTCCCATTGTGTTCATCTATTTTTCCCCTAACTCATTTAGCAGTCTTATTACTAATTCTTTGAATTATTTATCTGGTAAATTGTTTATTTCTGTTTCAGGAGTTTTTGTTTTTTTTCAGAGGTTTTCTCTTGTTTCCAATTGAGACAAATTCCTGTCTTCTCATTTAGCTTCTCTTTCTCTGTCTCAATGAAATTAGGTGAAACAGTTACCTATGGTGGTCTTGAAGAGGCATCTTTATGTAGGAGCATCCTTATAACAGTCTCTATGTGTCCAGTGGCTTTGGTGAGAGAGCTGGATTTGACAAGAACACAGTTCATGTCTTTCTTCAGGGTGTGCTGACAGGTATCACCTTAGTAGGATATAGGACTGCAGAAGGAGGGGCTAGAACTGAGCAAGGTGTGAGGGGGTATTCCCCTCTGCTCAGTGGCCATCAGTGGTAGAGTCAGGTCCCTAATTATTGAAGCAGAAGCCCTGAGGGTCAGGGCTCAGTTCCCTTTCAGTATATGCTGTTCCGCCTCCCAGCACCAAGAGGGGAGCAGTGCTGGAGCAAGAAGGGCTGGGCTGGGTATTTGGTTAGGGTCAGAGCACAGGCTGTGGCAGTCTGGCTACTGCCAGAGATCCAGACTACCTAACCCTAACCACCTGTGTGGTCACCAGAAGTGGCTATTCCCTCCTTGCTCAGACTCTGCTTAGGATTTGAGCCATCTCAGCATCTCTTAGCCAGACTTTTTCCTCAGTCAAAGCAGCTCTCACTCCAGTGTGGAGCTGCAATACAAGGCAAGCCATGCTGAAATGTTCTCACCTCAGGCTGGGGGGTATGCCAAGGCAGTCACAGGAAAGCAATCAGCCACTTGTGTGGTTTCAATCACCCATTCTACCCTGTGCTTCAGGAGCCAGCAAACATTAATGCACTCCTCAAGGGTAGAATCCATGCCTCCCACAGCCTTCCTATTAGCCCCACTGGCCCTCTACCTAGCCAAGAGGGCTTATCTTCTCTTCATCAAGCCCCAGGGCTGAGGCACCCAATATGTGGCTCAAATTGCTCCTTTCCTAAGGAAGGTTTCCACCCGTGTAATCTCCCTTTTCTTCTGAGTCCCCTTCCAGGAACTCAGGCCCCAACCTGATTGCTTCTGTTCCCTTCCTACTCAATTCTGTGCAGATCTTTCTTAAAGCCATGATTGTACAGGAGTCTTTCTGATAGTTTTCAGTTTTCAGGTAGAAATGTTCCACATGTACATGTATTTTTCTGTTTGTGCAGGGAAGTGAGTTCCACATCCTCCTACTCTGCCATCTTGATTCAGTCTCCAAACTTAAGTATTAACTATTATTAAAATTATTAGTAGGTGGTAGAATGAACTGTCCTTCGAGAAATGTCAAAATTAGTTAAGAATTCCCTTTCTATAGAATCCTAACTACTATGTGAATGAAAGTTGAATCCAAACAAAGAAATCCAAACAAAAAAAAAAACCCCTTTGTTCATGCATGTATTCATTCACTTATTCTTCAACACACACGCATGAGGGAATAAAAAGATGTGCTGAGAGTGACACCAGTCATAAATACAATGATATCAAAAAGGCAAGGATCACTGTGAGCTGGGGTGGTCAGGAACATCTTAAGAAATGTAAACTGGAATATCTTCACAAATAAGAGAAAGCTCGACAGTAAAGGAGAGATCCCTTCCAAAATGGTATGAAAAAAGAATGACATAAGTTGGGTGGCCCAGAAACAGCAATGCCTGGTCCTATGGTAGCTGATCAAAGTTAAGAGATGAGGCTGGCATCTTCCAAGGGCAGCTTATTCATCTCTGAACCTTTGTCACCCACCATGGGACCTGACACAGAGTAGGTACCTAGCATATATTTATTGAATGAATGATAAATGAACATGGTTAAATACCACACTGAGAGGCACACCCTCCATATCCAGTACTTTGGGTTGCAAAATTTGCTCGAATGAAAAACAGCCAGGTAGGGCTTGCCCTAGAGTAGCTCAAGTGTCATTGCCCTCTTGCTCTGTAGTATTCTCTCATTTTATAGCATAATTCTCCCTCTTAGGAACTAAAAATTAGCATATAGCTACTGTTCTCATTTTTTCAAACAAAATTGGGACTCTAATTAAAGACAGCCTGGGTGGCACTGACTTGGTCATTTGTTAGCAACTAATGGCCACACAGTTGCCTTGCTTTTATTCATAGAAACTTCATTTAGAATAGAAACCATCAGAACATTGTATTTTGGATGAAATAGCAGTTTCACTGTTAATGACTTACCCACTCCCACAAGAATATAATCATGGAAAAAGAAATAAAAGAAACACAGTATAAATATATACGTGTATATATAAAACCTCAGAAAAAGAGTTGGTCCTTTTTCCACTCTTTAGAAACATAAGAAATAGTCTATCTGCTTTGGCACAGCATTATATGGTTTATTTATTCTAAAATGCCAAGAATTTTTTCTAGCATCCCATAAAACTCAAGGCTATAAGAATGGACATGCTTCAAAAATAGAAAGAGAAAAGCCTGAGAGTTATTAAGATTTTTAAATAGTGGGGCTGATTTTAAGTAGGTCTACATGAGTGAAGCAAAACCCACTTCAGCTTAGGTATTAATAATGATGTCATATCCCCAATAATGTGTCTAGTCTGTATTTTCTCCAGTGTAATTTTAGAGAGTCCATATAGCATGGTAAAGAGATTATGTGTGGCAAAATGGTAGACAAGATAGCAATTAAAACTCAAACTTCTGGCTGAGCTTGTGAAAAAAGGAGAGGAAATGTCCTAGGTACAAAAGCAAAGAGGTATCTTGCACAGCCAGAGAGGAAGGTGTGCAAGTTAAGAGGGTGGCACCTGGGGAAAGGGGGAATCAAACACTATTAACAAGTAAGAGCATGGATTTTAATGCTCACTCAGGCACAAGAAACAAGGTCTCTGGCTAAAGGGAGTAGCAATTTGAAACTCCTACATATGAAACCTATGCATAAAGCTAGAACTGTAAAAGGCTGCAATTGAAGTGAAAGGAGGATTGATAAACTCTAACCATTGTCTTAGACAGCAATGGACCTTTCCTCTGAGTCTCTGCATACAAAGGGGGAGGACAAAGGAACATAGATAGATTGATTACATGATAGAACTTAAAGCCAATACTCTGCCTAATAAGAATCTGTAGTACAGATTTATTTTACCTACTAACTATAGCAAGTTTCAAGTCAATAAATTACATCAAAATTAAGATTGAGTTCAGTTTATAAGCCAGCCTGGAGAGGTAAAATCAATACTCTGAAAGTTCTACTTCTGGATGATAAAATTAGTGGTGAAAGCTTGAGGAAAAGCAAGGTTTGCATAGTCTCAAAGTATCTCTCTCAAGACATTTATTCACTTCAAAAGGAAGGACAGTAATTTTACAATGGAGAAATCTGACAAACACCATCTTAATAGAGAATAAGGTCAATATCACTATAATGACATATAGATATCAAGAGCTCCTTGATGTGATGCACTAAGAACGTTGATTTATTTCTGTAGAATTCTTGCTCAAAATGCATAAACTTAGTCCAACCATGAGAAAACATCAGAAAAATACAAATTGAGGGACATTCTACAAAATAAGGGATTCAAAAAATGTACTCAAAAATAAAGACTTAAGAACTGTTATAGATCACAGAAGACTAAGAAGAAACAACAACTAATTCCATGTACGATAGATCCTGGGGAAAAAAAGACATGTTTGTGGTGTTGTCCCAATGTTAGTTCCCCAGTTTTGATAATAGCACTATGACAAGATGCTAACACTAGGAGAAACTGGTTGAGGTGTTTCACCCTCAACTGGGTGAGGTGAGAGACAGGACAGCTCTTCATACTATTTTGGAACTGGTCTAGAAGTCTACAATTAGTTCAAAATAAAAGGGTTTGAAACAAAACAGAACAAAAACTACTCTGAAAGGCCAAGTCAATTACCAAAGGAACACTGTGGTAAGGGAGGAAAGTTCAGCTTAAGATGAGCAAAAGGGAACAATCTACCATGAGTAAGAGTCAGCAGATGCAAAAGAAAGACTAGTACTCCCATAAATTTGGAATAACAGAACAAAAATCAGCAATGGACTATGAAATCATTGTGTTTAAAAGTACAAAACAGATTAAAAAATAGAGAAACCATAAGAAAGGAACAAGATACCATGGGAAAGAATAGAAATATTTAAAACACACATGAGTGCATGCACACATACACAGACATACACACAACTAAACAGCACTTAAGAACTGAAAGGTAAAGTCACTGAATCAATGAACACGATGACAGATAGAAGGAAAATGTCAAGAATGCAGCACAGAATAAAAAAATCAACAAAAAGAGTGAATAAGAGGTTAAAACACATGGAAAAGAGAAAGAAGTTTGATAAGTAGTTAAGAGGAAAACAGAAAACAGCTTGAGAGTTTGAGAAAAAAAAAAAGCAGAAAATGGACAAGAAATGACACTTGAAGAGATAATGGCTGAGAATAATTCTTAAATTGAAGAATTACAAATAGTCCCAAGATACAGTCTAACGAAACCAGAGAACAGCAAAAACAAAGAGAAAGGCAATCAGAGAGGGAAAAGGCATATGATTACAAAGGACCAATTACATTAATAGGAGACTTACCAACAACCACAATGGAGGGCAGAAGAGAACAGAATAATATCTTCAAAAGGTCAAAGGAAAATAACTATAAATCTAGAATTATTTACCAAGTTAAACTTCAAAAGTAAGAGAAAAAATAGATACATTTCAGAAACTAAGTTTATTTGTTCCTAGAGTTACTAAGCAAGTCTCAATAAATATCAAAGAATTGGTATCATGCAAACCATAATCTCCAAGTAAATGAAACAAAAAGAGCAAAATGAACTATAAAGCTAACATCACACACATTTGGAAATTTAAAAGCAAACAAATAATTGGCTGATTTTAGGAAATATTTGCACATGAAGGACAATAAACACTAAACTAAAAATACTAAAGCCAAAGTAGTACTTATGAGGCAAGTACATAGCCTCAAGTGCATTTCTCAGAAAACAAAGACAGATATTCAGTGAAATAAATGTCCAAAGTGAAACAAATGTCCAACTCAAGAAATTAAAAAATTTAAAAAAAACTAGAAAGGAGGACAATAATAAAAATAAGAGTAGGAATTTATAAAATAGAAGCTAAAAGTAAAAAAAGAAGATTAATAAATTGAAATCTGGTTCTTTTTCAAATTAATCAAATAACTAGTAAAATTGATTTTAAAAAAACAGAAAAGGCACAGACTAATAGGGCTTAAAGGTTTCAAAATAATAGGTTTTTTAAAAAATAGGTTTAAAAATCTAAAAAATTAGACAAAATGGAAAACTTTCTAGAAAATATATATAATTTTCAAAATCGACTCAAGAAAAAACAGAAATCTAGAATAACAATGTACTCCTTAGATGAAGTAAATCATTAGTTTAAATCCACTCACAGGAAAAAAATGGAATGGCTACATGGTTTTACATGCAACTTCTACAAAACCTTCAGAGAACTAATAATACCTAACTTTTACAGAGAACGAATGCTCTAAAACTTATTTTATGAGACTATTATAAAATACTGATATCTCAACAAAGACAGTATGAGAAAGAAAAAGCATAGGCCTATTTCCTGTGAACAAAGATGTGAAAATTGTAAATAAAATTTCTGCATCATTCTAACTGGGAGGAAAAATTAAACAAGGCCCACAGATTACGTGCCTAAAAGCAACTCCCAGCAGAAAAGTACCCCAGACGCCCGTACCCGCCAGCAACAAGCGGGACGGAACGGAGAGGAGCGGGCGGCAGTGCTTAGGGTAAGGACCGGCCCGAAGACCCTGAGAGCAATCGGAGGGAGCTTTTTTAAACTGTGGGATAGCAAGGGACAAAATTAACTGGCCCGAACACACTGCCGGTGGTTCGCAAAACAAAGGGGCTGAGAATCTCCAGAGAAGAGCCGGCCCATCCCGGCTGGAGGTAGGAGGCAGGGGGGAGGGGAAAAGGGCAAACTTAGCCCCTGAGAAGCCACCCCCTCCCACATTGCAAACAGGCCGGGTTCTAGCTAAAGACTTCCTGAGACCCGACTGGCGGTGCGTGCTGCGGCCGTGGAGGGGAAAAAGCGTGCCGTACCCGGGGAGATTGCGCCCAAGCCTCTGGTTGCCTGGGCCGCTCAACGCGGAGGGAAAAGGCGTGCTGCACCGGGGATAGTATGCCCAAGCCTCTGGCTGCCTGAACCACTCAGGCCGGGGAAGGCACAAAACGCAGGAGCAACCGAATCTGCGCTTTTGTGGAGTACCCGAAAACTGGAACCGCACTCAACGCAGGGCCCGCTGCATATAGAGCAGCCGGGAGCCTGAGCAGTGTAGACGGGGAAAGCACTGACACCCGTGAGCGGGGCAAACCCAGTGTGGCCGGAACACGGTGAGTGCTATCCACACAGAGCGGTATCTGTCTGCAGCGCCCCGCCCTCCCCATAGCAGGACTGAACTGAACTAGCGAACCTAAATAAGAGATTACCTCCGCCCGCCTGTGTCAGGGTGGAAATTAGACACCAAAGAGACAGCAAACAGAAGCCAAATAAACAAAGGGAACAGCTTCAGAAAGGACCGGTGCAACAGATTAAAATCCCTGAAGGTAACACCGACTACACGGGAAGGGGCCTACAGATATTGAAAAGTGTAAGCTGGAAAGAGGAGCTATCTGAAATTGAACTGAACCTACACTGACCGCAACAACTCCAGAGAAAATCCTAGATATATATGTACATATATATTTTTTAATTAAAAAAAAATTTTTTTTTCTTTCCTTTTTTTTATTTTTTATTTTTTCTCTTTTATTTTCTTTTAAAATTCCCTATTACTTCCCCATTACTCCTCAACTTTCATTTTCATATATTTTTATGATTTTTTTACTTAGGGAAAAAGAAATTTTTTTTCTTTTTCTTCTTTTTCTCTCCTATTTCCTTTTAAAGTCCTCTAATACTCCTCTATTATTCCTTGATTTTCATTTTCATTTCACTATAACCTTGCCAAAAAAAAAAAAGAGAGAGAGAGAGAGAGAAACCCTATTTTTAAACCGAACTTCATATACAGTTCTAAATTTTTGTGTGTTTTTGTTTTTAAATATTGTATTTCAAAGAGTCTAACCTCTACACTAGATTTTCAATCTTTGTTTTTCAGTAGTATGTGATATAAATTTTGGTTATTTAAGAATCCAATATTCAGTTCCAATTTCTATTCAGGAGTGTGGTGATACTCTCCCACTTTTGACTCTCTGTTTTCTATCTCAGAACACCTCTATTTCCTCCATTCCCCTTCTCTTCCCAATCCAACTCTGTGAATCTTTGTGGGTGTCTGGGCTACGGAGAACACTTTGGGAACAGATAACTGCGTAGATCTGTCTCTCTCCTCTTGAGTCCCCTTTTTCTCCTCCTGCTCACCTCTATCTCCTTCCTCCCTCTCCTATTCTTCATGTAACTCTGTGAACTTCTCTGGTTGTCTCTCACGGTGGAGAATCTTTTCACCATTAACCTAGAAGTTTTATTATCAGTGCTGTATAGTTGGAGAAGTCTTGAGACTATTGGAAGAATAAAACTGAAATCCAGAGGCAGGAGACTTAAGCCCAAATCCTGAGAAAACCAGAAAACTCATGACTACACAGAACATTAAGGAATAAGAGACCATCCAAAAGCTTCCATACCTACACCAAAACCAACCACCACCCAAGAGCCAATAAGCTCTAGTACAAGACATACCACACAAATTCTTTAGCAATGCAGGAACATAGACCTGAGTGTCAACATACAGGCTGTCCAAAGTCACACCTAACACAGAGACCCATCGCAAAACTCATTACTGGACACTCCATTGCACTCCAGAGAGAAGAAATCCAATTCCACACACCAGAACGCTGACACAAGCTTCCCTAACCAGGAAACCTTGACAAACCAATCGTCCAACCCCACCCACTGGGTGAAACCTCCACAATAAAAAGGAACTTTAGACCACAAGAATACAGAAAGCCCACTCCAGACACAGCAATCTAAACAAGATGAAAAGGCAGAGAAATACCCAACAGCTAAAGGAACATGAAAAAAGCCCACCAAGTCAAACAAAAGAGGAGGAAATAGGGAATCTACCTGAAAAAGACTTTAGAATAATGATAATAAAAATGATCCAAAATCTTGAAAACAAAATGGAGTTACAAATAAATAGCCTGGAGACAAAGATTGAGAAGATGCAAGAAATGTTTAACAAGGACCTAGAAGAAATAAAAAAAAGTCAATTAAAAATTAATAATGAAATAAATGAGATCAAAAACACTCTGGAGGGAACCATGAGTAGAATAACAGAGACAGAAGATAGGATAAGTGAGTTAGAAGATAAAATGGTGGAAATAAATGAAGCAGAGAGGAAAAAAGAAAAAAGAATCAAAAGAAATGAGGACAAACTCAGGGGCCTCTGGGACAATGTGAAACGCCCCAACATTCGAATCATAGGAGTCCCAGAAGAAGAAGACAAAAAGAAAGGCCATGAGAAGATACTCGAGGAGATAATAGCTGAAAACTTCCCTAAAATGGGGAAGGAAATAGCCACCCAAGTCCAAGAAACCCAGAGAGTCCCAAACAGGAAAAACCCAAGGCGAAACACCCCAAGACACATATTAATCAAATTAACAAAGATCAAACACAAAGAACAAATATTAAAAGCAGCAAGGGAGAAACAACAAATAACACTCAAAGGGATTCCCATAAGGATAACAGCTGATCTATCAATAGAAACCCTTCAGGCCAGAAGGGAATGGCAGGACATACTTAAAGTAATGAAAGAGAATAACCTACAACCTAGATTACTCTACCCAGCAAGGATCTCATTCAGATATGAAGGAGAACTCAAAAGCTTTACAGACAAGCAAAAGCTGAGAGAATTCAGCACCACTAAATCAGCTCTTCAACAAATACTAAAGGATCTTCTCTAGACAGGAAACACAGAAAGGTGGTATAAACGTGAACCCCAAACAACAAAATAAATGGCAACGGGACCATATCTATCAATAATTACCTTAAATATAAATGGGTTGAATGCCCCAACCAAAAGACAAAGGCTGGCTGAATGGATACAAAAGCAAGACCCCTATATATGCTGTCTACAAGAGACCCACCTCAAAGCAAGGGACACATACAGACTAAAAGTGAAGGGCTGGAAAAAAATATTCCATGCAAATGGAGACCAAAAGAAAGCAGGAGTCACAATACTCATATCAGATAAAATAGACTTTCAAATGAAGTCTGTGAAAAGAGACAAAGATGGACACTACATAATGATCCAAGGATCAATCCAAGAAGAAGATATAACAATTATAAATATATATGCACCCAACATAGGAGCACCGCAATATGTAAGGAAAACGCTAACGAGTATGAAAGAGGATATTAATAGTAACACAATAATAGTAGGAGACTTTAATACCCCACTCACAACTATGGATAGATCAACTAAACAGAAAATGAACAAGGAAACACAAACTTTAACAGACACAATGGACCAGCTAGACCTAATTGACATCTATAGGACGTTTCATCCCAAAACAATCAACTTCACCTTTTTCTCAAGTGCACACGGAACCTTCTCCAGAATAGATCACATCCTGGGCCATAAATCTAGTCTTGGTAAATTCAAAAAGATTGAAATCATTCCAGTCATCTTTTCTGACCACAGTGCAGTAAGATTAGATCTCAATTACAGGAAAAAAGTTAAAAATTCAAACATATGGAGGCTAAACAACACACTTCTGAATAACCAACAAATCATAGAAGAAATCAAAAAAGAAATCAAAATATGCATAGAAATGAATGAAAATGAAAACACAACAACCCAAAACCTATGGGACACTGTAAAGGCAGTGCTAAGGGGAAGATTCATAGCATTACAGGCCTACCTCAAGAAACAAGAAAAAAGTCAAATAAATAACCCAACTCTACACCTAAAGCAACTAGAGGAGGAAGAAATGAAGAACCCCAGGGTTAGTAGAAGGAAAGAAATCTTAAAAATTAGGGCAGAAATAAATGCAAAAGAAACTAAAGAGATCATAGCAAAAATTAACAAAGCTAAAAGCTGGTTTTTTGAAAAAATAAACAAAATTGACAAACCATTAGCAAGACTCATTAAGAAACAAAGGGAGAAGAACCAAATTAATAAAATTAGAAATGAAAATGGAGAGATCACAACAGACAACACTGAAATACAAAGGATCATAAGAGACTACTACCAGCAGCTCTATGCCAATAAAATGGACAACTTGGAAGAAATGGACAACTTGGAAGAAATGGACAAGTTCTTAGAGAAGTATAACTTTCCAAAACTGAACCAGGAAGAAATAGAAGATCTTAACAAAACGATCACAAGCAAGGAGATCGAAACTGTAATCAGAAATCTTCCAACAAACAAAAGCCCAGGACCAGATGGCTTCACAGCTGAATTCTACCAAAAATTTAGAGAAGAGCTAACACCTATCTTACTCAAACTCTTCCAGAAAATTGCAGAAGAAGGTAAACTTCCAAACTCATTCTATGAGGCCACCATCACCCTAATTCCAAAACCAGACAAAGATGCCACAAAAAAAGAAAACTACAGGCCAATATCACTGATGAACATAGATGCAAAAATCCTTAACAAAATTCTAGCAAACAGAATCCAACAACATATTAAAAAAATCATACATCATGACCAAGTGGGCTTTATCCCAGGAATGCAAGGATTCTTTAATATCCGCAAGTCAATCAATGTAATACACCAACAAATTGAAAGATAAAAACCATATGATTATCTCAATAGATGCAGAAAAAGCCTTTGACAAAATTCAACATCCATTTATGATAAAAACTTTCCAGAAAGCAGGAATAGAAGGAACACACCTCAACATAATAAAAGCTATATATGACAAACCCACAGCAAGCATCACCCTCAATGGTGAAAAATCGAAAGCATTTCCCCTGAAATCAGGAACAAGACAAGGGTGCCCACTCTCACCACTACTATTCAACATAGTTTTGGAAGTGTTGGCCACAGCAATCAGGGCAGAAAAAGAAGTAAAAGGAATCCAGATAGGAAAAGAAGAAGTGAAACTCTCTCTGTTTGCAGATGACATGATCCTCTACATAGAAAACCCTAAAGACTCTACCAGAAAATTACTAGAGCTAATCAATGAATACAGTAAAGTTGCAGGATATAAAATCAACACACAGAAATCTCTTGCATTCCTATACACTAACAATGAGAAAACAGAAAGAGAAATTAAGGAAACAATACCATTCACCATTGCAACAAAAAGAATAAAATACTTAGGAGTATATCTACCTAAAGAAACAAAAGACCTATACATAGAAAACTATAAAACACTGATGAAAGAAATCAAAGAGGACACAAACAGATGGAGAAATATACCGTGTTCATGGATTGGAAGAATCAATATTGTCAAAATGGCTATACTACCCAAAGCAATCTATAGATTCAATGCAATCCCTATCAAACTACCAACGGTATTTTTCACAGAACTAGAACAAATAATTTCACAATTTGTATGGAAATACAAAAAACCTCGAATAACCAAAGTAATCCTGAGAAAGAAGAATGGAACTGGAGGAATCAATCTGCCTGACTTCAGACTATACTACAAAGCCACAGTCATCAAGACAGTATGGTACTGGCACAAAGACAGAAATATAGATCAATGGAACAGAATAGAAAGCCCGGAGATAAATCCACGAACCTATGGTCACCTTATCTTCGACAAAGGAGGCAAGGATATACAATGGAAAAAAAGACAACGTCTTTAACAAGTGGTGCTGGGAAAACTGGTCAACCACCTGTAAAAGAATGAAACTAGAACACTTTCTAACACCATACACAAAAATAAACTCAAAATGGGTTAAAAATCTAAATGTAAGACCAGAAACTATAAAACTCCTAGAGGAGAACATAGGCAAAACACTCTCCGACATAAATCACAGCAGGATCCTCTATGACCCACATCCCAGAATTTTAGAAATAAAAGCAAAAATAAACAAATGGGACCTAATGAAACTTAAAAGCTTTTGCACAACAAAGGAAACTATAAGCAAGGTGAAAAGACAGCCCTCAGATTGGGAGAAAATAATAGCAAACGAAGCAACAGACAAAGGATTAATCTCAAAAATATACAAGCAACTCCTCCAGCTCAACTCCAGAAAAATAAATGACCCAATCAAAAAATGGGCCAAAGAACTCAACAGACATTTCTCCAAGGAAGACATACAGATGGCTAACAAACACATGAAAAGATGCTCAACATCACTCATTATCAGAGAAATGCACATCAAAACCACAATGAGGTACCATTACACGCCAGTCAGGATGGCTGCTATCCAAAAGTCTACAAGCAATAAATGCTGGAGAGGGTGTGGAGAAAGGGGAACCCTCTTACACTGTTGGTGGGAATGCAAACTAGTACAGCCGCTATGGAAAACTGTGGAGATTTCTTAAAAAGCTGGAAATAGAACTGCCATATGACCCAGCAATCCCACTTCTGGGCATACACACCGAGGAAACCAGATCTGAAAGAGACACGTGCACCCCAATGTTCATCGCAGCACTGTTTATAATAGCCAGGACATGGAAGCAACCTAGATGCCAATCAGCAGACGAATGGATGAGGAAGCTGTGGGACATATACACCATGGAATATTACTCAGCCATTAAAAAGAATTCATTTGAATCAGTTCTAATGAGATGGATGAAACTGGAGCCCATTATACAGAGCGAAGTAAGCCAGAAAGATAAAGACCATTACAGTATATTAACACATATATATGGAATTTAGAAAGATGGTAATGATAACCCTATATGCAAAACAGAAAAAGAGACTCAGACGTATAGAACAGACTTGTGGACTCTGGGAGAAGGCGAGGGTGGGATGTTTCAAGAGAACAGCATCGAAACATGTATATTACCTAGGGTGAAACAGATCACCAGCCCAGGTTGGGTGCCTGAGACAAGTGCTTGGGCCTGGTGCACTGGGAAGACCCAGAGGGATCAGGTGGAGAGGGAGGTGGGAGGGGGGACCGGGATGGGGAATACATGTAAATCCATGGCTAATTCATTTCAATGTATGACAAAAACTACTGTAATGATGTAAAGTAATTAGCCTCCAACTAATAAAAATAAATGGAGAAAAAAATTTCTGCATCTACCAAAAGCCTAAGACCTTAATGGTGAAATATTAGAAATATTTCTTTCAAAATCAGGAAAATATAAGGATATGTGCTTTTACTACTTATCACACATAGTACATTGCAGCTCTTAGCCAACATAAAAAAAATAGAAAGAAATCATATAGATTAGAAGGGAAGAAGCAAGGATGTCATAATTTACAGTTTATATGTGGTCCAAAATAAAATCCAAAAGACTCTACATACTCTGAGAACTCAAAAAAGAAAATGAGATCTGCATACAAAAAGTAAAATACTAAAATCAACAGCATTCACATACACCAGCAATAACAAACTAGAAAATGTAGTTTTAAAATTAAAAGGCAGTATTTGCAATGACAAATATTATAAAATAAGATATATCATATTCACAGATGGGAGATTTCCATTTCATAGTGACAGCAATTCTACCACTAATTAATCTATAAATTCAATACAATTTCAATCAAAATCCAGTCAGGCTTTTTAAAGAACTAGAAAGTGGTCATAAAATTGATAAGGAAAATTAAAGCCTAAGAATAGTCAGAAGAAAAAGTAGAACCCTGCTGTATATATCACAATTTATCATGATTCTATAGTAACAAATTTAAATAGACAAGTCAACAAATTTAACAAAATAGAGAGCTTAGAAACAGATTCATATGGATATTGGACCATGAAATATGTCAGATGTTTCAATACAAACCTCTGGGAAAGAAAGGATAGACTTAATGCATGGTGCTGGAACAACTGGGAATTCACATGGTAGTCATAATTTCTTAAAGAGGATGCAAAATTCACAAACCATAAAGGAAAAAAGTCCATAAACTCATCTATAATTAAAAATTTAAACTTCCACATGCCAAAAGACACAATACAGGAAGGAAAAGAGAAGCCAGACACAGAATACATCTGCGATCCACATAACCAACAGAGGACTCGCATACAAAATGTAGCAAGAACAAAAACTTTAAGAAAGACTTAAATCTCAACAGAAAAATGAGCAGTATGCAAAAGATGAAAATATAAATTGATAGCTCCACTTTCTAAGAAAAATTTAACAATCTTTAGTGAAGTTGAAGATACAGCCTATAGCCTAGCAATTCTGCTTCTAGGTTCCTATTCTAGAGAAATTAGCACATATCAATAGACATGTATAAGGATGTTCTCTTGCAGCTGTTAGTAACAACAAAATAGCTGTTCACAAGTACAGGAGACTGAAGAATGATCCCCAAAGATATCAGGTTCTAGTCTCTGGTACCTGTGGAGGTGGCTTTATTTGGAAAAAGCGTCTTTGCCAATGTGATTAATTTAAGATCTTGAAATAGATTAACAGATTATCCTGGATTATCCAGATGGGCCCAAACTGCCATCACATGTATCCTCACAAGAGACAGCAAGATATCACAATCTCTCTCTCTCTCACACACACACACACACACACACACACACACACACACACACACGAGGAGAAAGCAATATGAAATTAAAGGCAGAAACTGGAGTAATACCACAAGCCTAGGACTGCCAGCACAGAAACTGAAGAAGCAATAATCAGATTTTCCCAGAGGAAGCATCATCCTGCCAGCTCCTTGATTTCCCAGAGATACTCTGGGACTTCTTGCCCCTAGAACTGTGAGAGAATAAATTTCTGATGTTTTAAGTCACCTAGTTTGTTTTTTATTACAAAAACATTATGTTTTATTTTTTTGTTTTTTATTTCTGTAGCCACAGAAAACTAACATAATAAGAAAGTGGTATACTGCAATTTATTCATAAAATGACATATTATAAGACAATGGGGATAGTTCAAATGGTAAAGAATCTACCTGCAGTGCAGGAGACCCAGGTTCCATCCCTGGGTTGGGAAGATCCCCTGGAGAAGGAAATGGCAACCCACTCTAGTATTCTTGCCTGGAGAATCCCATGGACAGAGGATCCTGGTGGGCTACAGCCCATGGGGTCGCAAAGAGTCAGACACAACTGAGTGACTCACATACACGTAAAACAATGAGAATAAATGAACTAGGGCTACATGTTTCAACATGGAAATGTCCAACATGGAAATAACTCAAAATTATATGTGGACTGAAAATGGAAAGTCACAAAAGGATATAAAGAGTGTTTACCACTATGTACATTTTTAAATGTACAAACAATGTTATAAATTGTTTATAGATACATATATATGTGGAAAATATTAAGCATAGGGATTACATACCCATCTTGAAACTGGTAAGGGAAAGAGATGTTGAGGGAGCAGGCATTAGTTCTATAATCACGTCTTAATTTTTAAAAAGAGATAAAAAGAAAATGTAGAAAAATGTTCTTTTGTTAGTTCTGGGTAGTAGGTATATAGTGCCTTTCAGCACATTTTGGTCTATTTAAAATTTTAATAATGACACTTTCATTTAAGTTTTGAAATAGAACATTTGGAATCAAACAGACTTAGGTCTGAACCCCAGTTCTGCCCTGAGATCTTGAGCTGATAATGACTCTGCCTTGCAGGGTTATTTTAAGAATGAGATGAGTTTTATATAATTGTCTAACACAATCTCAAAGACTAGGAGCAAAGTGTCCCAGGTGGGAAAAGACTGAGGCCTATGAGAAAGCCTAGTTCTGATGCCCAAAAGAATTATGTACAGCATTGTTTCCAAAACTGGTTAATCAAGAACACCACTTCGTTAAAAAATTTTTGAGTAGTCACCCTCAATATATTTACCACATAGTAATAATACGCTTAAGCTATTGTACTTTTATATATAATAAAACATATCTAAAATAATTTAAGGGATTAAATGAAGATAAATGTAAATCATGGGAAAATAAATATGAATAATAGAAAGACCATTACAATGGAAAATAATAGATAGACCATCAGTCCAGCCTCTTCCTTTTACAAGTAAGGAAATGAAATCCCAACAGGTAAAGTGACCAGGTCACCATCACAGGCAGACAACTCATTCTATGAGGCTTCATGAAAATAGAGGCAAAAACTCAAAACAAAATTTTCACAGATTAAATTACATGTGGAGTACATCATGTGAAATGCTGGGCTAGATGAAGAACAAGCTGGAATCTAGATTGGTGGGATAAATATCATAACCTCAGATATTCAGATAACACCACTCTAATGGCAGAAAGCAAAGAGGAACTAAAGAGCCTGTTAATGAGGGTGAAAGAGGAGAGTGAAAAAGCTGGCTTCAAACTCAACATTGAAAAACTAAGGTCATGGACATCCAGTTCAAGATGGTGGAGTAAGATTCTCCTTCTCATCTGCTCATCTCTTCCTGTGAGAGCACTAAAATCACAGCCAGCTGTTGAAACAACCATCAACAGGAGGACGCTGGAACCTACCAAAAAAAGGTACCCCATGTCCAAAGACAAAGAAGAACCTGCAGCGAGATGGTAGGAGGGTACAATCATGAAAAAATCAAATCCCATATCATTGGGGTGGGTGGCCCACAAACTGAAGAATAATACCAAAGAACTTCTCCCACTGTTGTGAAGGTTCAGAACCCCACATCAGACTTCCCAGCCTGGGGACCCAACAAAAGGACTGGGAATCCCTAGAGAATCTGACCTTGAAGGACAGTGGAATTTGATTATAAGACTTCCACAAGATTAGGGGAAAGGGAGACTCCAGTCTTGGAGGGCACAAACAAAACTTTGTGCATACCAAGACTCAGAGGAAAGGAGCAGTGACTCTATAGGAAACTGAACCAAAACTACCTGCTAGTGTTAGAGGGTCTCCTGTGGAGGTGAGTCAGCAGAGACTCACCACAGGGATGGGGGGACTGGCAGCAGCTGTCTTGGACAGTTCCTTTTGGTGTTAACTCTCTTGGAGGTCGCCATTAACCCAACCATAGAGCCCACAGACCTGAGGGCTGGGTCTCCTCAGGCCAAAAAACTACCATGGAGGGAGCACAGCCCCATCCATCAGCAGATAACTGAATTAAAGCTTTACTGAGCAAGGCCCTGCCCACCAGAACAAAAGCCAGATTTTCCCACCACTAGTCCTTCCCCATCCACCGGGTCACAAAGAGTGGGACATGACTGAAGACTAATACTGTAATCTAGTCCTTCCCATCAGGAAGCTGACACAAGCCTCTTAGCCTCCTTCATCAGAAGGCGGAGAGAAGAAGCAAGAAAAACCACAATCACAAAGGGACTAAAACAAAACCACATTAGAGAAAGTTAATCAGCATGAAAAAGCAGACAGTTACATCCCAGATGAAGGGAGAAGATAAAATCCCAGAAAAACAACTAAACGAATTGGAGACAGGAAACCTTCCAGAAAAAGAAATCAGAATAATGATAGCGAATATGACTCAGGATCTCAGAAAAAGTGTGTGGGCAAAGATTGAGAAGATGCAAGAAATGTTTACCAAAGACCTACAAGAACTAAAGAACAAACAAACAGAGAAGAATAATATGCTACAAGGAATCCACAGTAGAATAACTGAGGCAGAAGCATGGATAAATAACCTGGAGGACACAATGGTGGAAATTACGGCTGCAGAACAGAATATGGAAAAAAGAATGAAAAGAAATGAAGACAGCCTAAGAGATCTCTGGAATAACATTAAATGCACCAACATTCGCATTATAGGGATCCCAGAAAGAGAAGAGAGCGAGAAAGGACTTGAGAAAATATTTGAAAAGATAATAGCTGAAAACTTCCCTAACATGGGAAAGGAAATAATCAACCAAGTCCAGGAAGCACAGAGAGTCCCAGGCAGGATAAACTCAAGGAGAAACACACCGAGACACACAGTAATCAAACTGACAAAAATTAAAGACAGAGATAAGATATTAAAAGCAACAAGGGAAAAATGACAACATACAAGGGAACTCCCATCAGGCTATCAGCTGATTTCTCAACAGAAACTCTACAAGCCAGAAGGGAATGGCATGATATATTTAAAGTGATGAAAGGGAAGAACCTACAACCAAGAATACTCTACCCAGCAAGACTCTCCTTCAGATTTGATGGAGAAATCAAAAGCTTTCCAGACAAGCAAAAGTTAAGAGAATTCAGCACCACCAAACCAGCTTTACAACAAATGCTAAAGGAACTTCTCTAGGCAGGAAACAAGAGAAGGAAAAGACCTACAGAAAACAAACCCAAAACAATGAAGAAAATGGTAATAGGATCATAAGGGCTTTCCTCATAGCTCAGTTGGTAAAGAATCCACGAGACCCCAGTTCGATTCCTGGGTGGGGAAGATCCACTGAAGAAAGAATAGGCTACCCACTCCAGTGTTCTTGGGCTTCCCTTGTGGCTCAGTTGGTAAAGAATCCTCCTGTAATATGAGAGACGTGGGTTCAATCCCTGGGTTGGGAAGATCCCCTGGAGAAGGGAAAGGCTACCCACTCAGTATTCTGGCCTGGATAATTCCATGGCCTGGAGAAGTCTACGGGGTTGCAAAGAGTCGGACACGACTGAGTTACTTTCACTTTCTAATAAGATCACACACATCAATAATTACCTTAAATGCAAATGGATTAAATGCACCAACCAAAAGACATAGACTGGCTGAGCAGATGAAAACATGTGTATGTACACACTTCTACTTACCACTTCACTCTGCTTGACACCCCAAATTGTATGCAATTATTTTATATTGTTAGGTTAATTATTTTCCCATTATGGCTTGCAATAGTAATTATCTTTTATTTTTTGTCTGGCTATTGATTGTGAAAACAAACATCTTTTACTATTGTGATTATATAACTATTTCTCACTAAATACCACTGTATCATGATTGGTCAACAGAAAAATTACAGAATTCTATATCACAAAAACTACTATTTAATAGAAAAACCTGTAATCACTTTTAAAAATTCACATGCATATCAGAATTATCTTGGAATTTTTTGAAAAATACAAATGCCCAGGTATTTCTTTTTTTCTGTCAGAGTTCCAGATATGTTTCTAATGAGTGGTCATGTTTAAAAACAATTGTACTACAGAGGATGTTTTATCTAGATTGTTTCACTTTTTCTATCTCATATTCAGTGCTCCCATTTCATTTCGTTTATGTTTTCCAATTTCTCCATCTCTTTTTTTTTATGCTCTTTCTCAAGCCTTTATCAAAAGCATAGTAGAAAAGCTTTTGTATACACATATATATAATATGTTTAATATATATATTTTAGAAAACATATGAATTTTTGCCTAGCTAAAAAATTTATGACACTTTGACTGTACTTGTTTGACTTAGTATGAATAGAATGCTAGACTACTAATTTTAAAAAATAGATATGCAACAACAACAAAGATTTACTCTATAGCACAGGAAACTACAGTCAATATACTGCAATAACCTATAATGGAAAATAATTTCAAAAATAATATATGTGTATATCTAAAACTGAATCACACACGTGCAAAAGAATTTTACTTTTTGAAATTTAGTAATTTTTTTTGCCAGTTTTTCTAAACGTCCTATGGACATCTAATAACAACATACATGATACAAAGTTTTAAATATAGGATATATATAGGATATTAATCATATATGTGTAGGATATGATTAATATAAATTAAATATAAATCTATTATATCTAAATTATTAATGGCATCATTCAAGATGCTCCTGTTCTTATTTTTCTGCACTCCATAAAATATTCTGAGAAATGTTAATATATCTCACTATGATTGCATATTTATATTTCTTCTGATTTTTGCTTTATGTACCTTTGTTTCTTTGTTGTTAAGGTGTCTAATGGTTTACAGTATCTATCTTCTTTGTGAATTGTACCTTTTATCATTAAAAACATTCATTTTTGTTTCATTTAAAATAAATTACTTAATTAAAAAAAAAACTAAAATCATGGCATTTGGTCCCATCACTTCATGGCAAATAGATGGAGAAACAATGGAAACAGAGATAGACTTTATTTTCCTGGGTTCCAAAATCACTGTGGACAGAGACTGCAACCATAAAATTAAAAAGCGCTTGTTCCTTGGAAGAAAAACTATGGCAAACCTACACAGCATATTGAAAAGCAGAGACACCACCTTGCCAACAAAGGTCTATATAGTCAAAGCTATGGTTTTCCCAGTAGTCATATATGGATATGAGAGCTGTACCATAAAGAAGGCTGAGTGCCAAAGAACTGATGCTTTCAAACTGTGGTGTTGGAGAAGACTTGAGAGTCCCTTGGACAGTAAGGAGATCAAGCCAGTCAATCGTAAAGGAAATTACTCCTGAACATCCATTGGAAGGTATGATGCTGAAGCTCCAATACTTCAGCCACCTGATGCAAAGAGCTGATTCCCTGGAAAAGACCCTCATGCTGGGAAAGACTGAGTGCAGGAAGAGAAGGGGGCAACAGAGGATAAGATGGTTGGATGGCATCATCGACTCATTGGGCATGAGTCTGAGCAATCTCTGGGAGATAGTGAAGGACAGGGAAGACTTGCATGCTGCAGTCCATGCAGTCACAAAGAGTCAGACATGACTGAGCGAGTCAACAACAAAAGAAAAGGGAAAACAACATCGTGGCCAAATAAAGTTTACCCCAGAATGCAAGTCTTCACATTTGAAAATCAATCAACGTAAGTCATTATATTAACAAAATCTGATCATTTCAATAAATGACAAAATCTAACACCCAACAACAAAGGAACAACAACAAAGGAACTTTCACAAGCTGATTTACCAAAAACTCTTAAGTGACATTACAGTTAATGTTAAAAGAGTAAATGCCTACCCCTTAATTTTAGGAACAAGAGAATGATGTTCTTTTTCATCTCTTCTATTCAATATATTGATAGTACTAGAACTTCTAGCCAGTGCAAAAAAGCAAAAAAAAAAAAAAAAAAAAAAGAAAGAAAGAAAGAAAGAAATCAAATGAATGCAACATGGAAATAAAGAAGTAAAACTGTTCTATACATCTGAGTCTCTTTTTCTGTTTTGCATATAGGGTTATCGTTACCATCTTCCTAAATTCCATATATATGTGTTAGTATACTGTAATGGTCTTTATCTTTCTGGCTTACTTCGCTCTGTATAATGGGCTCCAGTTTCATCCATCTCATTAGAACTGATTCAAATGAATTCTTTTTAATGGCTGAGTATAGAACAGACTTGTGGACTCTGTGGGAGAAGGCGAGGGTGGGATGTTTCAAGAGAACAGCATCGAAACATGTATATTATCTAGGGTGAAACAGATCACCAGCCCAGGTTGGATGCATGAGACAAGTGCTCGGGCCTGGTGCACTGGGAAGACCCAGAGGGATCGGGTGGAGAGGGAGGTGGGAGGGGGGACCGGGACGGGGAATACATGTAAATCCATGGCTAATTCATTTCAATGTATGACAAAAACCACTGCAATGTTGTAAAGTAATTAGCCTCCAACTAATAAAAATAAATGGAAAAAAAGAAGAAGTAAAACTGCCTTTATTTACAGATGACATGACTGCCAAAAAACCCAACAGAATAAAAAAGAAAGCTACTAGGACAAATAGGTGAGTTCAGCAATGTATCAGGATACAAGATCAACACACAAATAACAATATTTATATATACTAGCAATATACAATTGGAAATTAAAATAAAAACAATACAATTTCCAAATATGAAATATTCATGGATAAATCTGACAAGAGATGTGGAAGAAGACCTGTACACTGAACACTACTATAAAGTATGTCTGAAATAAATTAAATCACAAAATGAAGCGATACACTATGTTCATGAGTCAGAAGACTCAATGTCGTCCACAAATTTATCTAAAGATTTAATGCAACTGCAGTCAAAATCCCAACAGGATTTGTTGTATAAATTGACAGGCTACAAATTCGATGCATGAACCAGGGCACCCAAAGCTGGTGCTCTGGGACAATCCAGAGGGATAGGGATGCGCAGGGGAGGGAGGTGGGTGGCGGTTCAGGATGGTGGGACATATATACACCCATGGCTGATTCATGTCAAGGTATGGCAAAAAACACCACAATATTGTAAAGTAATTAGCCTCCAATTAAAATAAATAAATTAATTAAGAAATAAAAAATAAAATTAAAAAATTGACAGGCTGATTAAAGTTCCAAAGGTAATACAATGACCTAATAGAGCCAAAATAACTTTGAAAGAGAAGAACACTGGAGAATGAACACTTGGAGAATGAACACTACCTGACTTCAACATTTATTATAAAGATACAGTAATCAAGAAAGTGTGGTATCAGTGACAAGGTAGACAGATTGACAGAACATAATAGGGAAAGGCCCATCATATATGGACACTGATTTACAAAAATAATTCAAAGGCAATCTGGTGGAGAAATGATAGTTTTTTTTGTTAACAAATGGTGCTAAAAAATGCATATCTACATATAAACAACATGTAAACCCATGGCTAATTCATGTCAATGTATGACAAAACCACTACAATATTGTAAAGTAATTAGCCTCCAATTAAAATAAATAAATTTAAAAAATAAAATAAAATCTAAACCTTAGATCTAAAAAAAGAAAAATGAAACTTCAATCCTTATTTCATACCACAAACTAACATCACAGATCTCACTTAAAACTGTAATGCATCTAGAAGAAAACATAGAAAACGTTTGTGATTTTGGATTAGTCAAAAATTTCTTAGATGTAATACCAAAATCATGATCCACAAAAGCAAAAACTGATAAATAGGACTTAATCAGAATTTAAAACTTTTTCTCTTCAAAAAACAGTTTTTTAAAGAAATAAATTAAAAAAAAAAGAAAGAAATCACAAGCCACAGACAAACATATTTGGAAATCATATATCTGATAAAGGACTTGTATCCAGAATAAATAAAGAACTCACAAAATAGGAACAAGAAAACAAGAAACTCAAAAAATGTTTGGGAAAAAGACCTGAAATCTCCTCTGGCTCCACCAAAGAAGATTTATGGGTGGCAAAGAAGTTCACGAAAACATGTTTAACATCATTAATCATTAGGAAAATTCAAGTAAAAACTATAAAGAAATACTACTACTCCTCTGTTAGGATGGCTAAAATTAAACATACAGACCATACCACGTGTGGGAAGCATGTAGAAGAACTGGAACTCTCAAAGACTCTTGATAAAAATAAAAATGATACAATCACTTTAAAAAACAACTTGAGAAATAAAAAAGCTGAAGGAACTGAAAAATCAACAACTGTTCTTAGATCCATTTGAGAAGGGAGGTCACTGGGCAAACCACTGTCCCTCAAATTGAAAAGACAAATAGACACACAGATACAGAGTATCATGACTTAGCAGAAACCCACAAGAAGAAACCAGCAGAAACCTCTGTGGGAACCAGTAGCAGGATAGGAAAATCTGGACTTGGATGAATTTGATGTAAGTGATGAATTTCTGGAGACTCTATGTGGACAAATCTAAGAGAGAAAAATTCCAGGGGAAGCCAGTCATCAAGGGAGCCCTACATTTCTGTGAGTTTTATCTACAGGAGCTTAATCAGGTTCTCATAGTGAATATCAAAGAAGAGTCCTCTCTGACTTCTGTTCTCCTTAACAAGGGAAACTATTTTACCAGAGTCTAACCTACTGGGATTTATCAGAGACTAACCAACCTGGGGGAAGGGAAAACTCAACTCCAGCCCCATGGAGCTTTCTACATAAGGGCAGGTAAATACCCATATCTAGCTCCCCTGCTCCTCCCCACCTGCTCAGCCATCCTGTCACACCTAGAAGAGTGGGAGAGGAAATTAAAATGTACTTAAGAAATTCACAGCTGAGGGACACGGGCCCACTAAAAAGACTGAGGCCTAATCACAGCAATGGAGAACACTTCTCCCTCCACACCTTACCATCACATCACCAAAGGCTTACTTACCAGAGAGTCTCTTATCTAGTATATCATAGTCTGGCTTTCAGCAAAAAATTTAAAAGGCATACTAAAAGGCAAAAAACAGACGTTGGAGAGACAGAGCAAACATCAGAACAAGACTCAGATATGGCAGAATATTGTAATTATCAGTCTGTGAATTTAAAATGAGTAACATGGTAAAGGCTCTAATTCAAAAATTAGACAACATGTAAGAATAGATGGGTAACAGAGAGATGGAAATTGCAAGAAATAATCAAGAAGAAATGGTAGAGCTCAAAAAACACGAACAGAAATTAGTGCAATAAAAGATGTAAAAAACAACAACAAAAAGTTGTGTAGTTTCTCAGAAAGTTAAACATATGCTTTCCATATGATCCAGACATTTCATTTCTAGGCATTTACTCAAGAGAAAGCATTTTCTCTCATTTGTGGGGGGAGGTGGTAGTGAGGAGGCAGCTGTGGTAGGATTGATCTGTATCTTTATTGTGATGATTGTGGTGGCACAACTCTCGGAATTTATCACCATCATAGAACCCTGGGCACCAAAAAAGAGTGAATCTCAGTGTATGTAAATTTAAAAATAAATTAGTGTTTAAAAATTAAATGTGTTCTTGGAAAATGAGACCACATCTTCTTCTTTGGATGGAAATCATACCTAACTTCACAAAAGCACCCACCCCCACCTCACCTTGCTCAGTTCAGGTAGAAGGAAATTTTACTACTATTCTTCCAGATGGAAGGTACACATACAAAGGATAATTTTGATACTCTTTTTCCCCTACCCAGCATATTTAGCATTCTAACTGATGTGGAGATCTTTTCACAAGAGTAACTTCTAAGACATGGCACAGGATTTCTCCACTTCTGCAATTAAAGGACTGGGAAGTCATGACTCTGAGGCACTAAAAGATATCAGACTGTCTCTCAAAAAAATCAAACATCAAATACTTAATTTGAGGGCCGCATATTATCAGCATTCTAATTCTTCAAAATGTGTTGCTGCATGCTGCTTCAGTCGATATGGCTGTTTAACAAATTGCCCTAAAAATCAACAGCTTAAAACACCTATTTTGTTATGCTCATGGATTCTGTGGATCAGGAATTCAGACAGGGCACAAAAGAATGTCTGGAGTTTCAAGCTGGAAGATTCTGTAACTGGGGGCTTGAATTATGTGAAGGTCTGTCTGTTTAGTTGCTAAGTCATGTATGACTCTTTTGCAACCCCATGGACTATAGCCCACCAGGCTCTTCTGTCCATGGGATTTCCCAGGCAAGAATACTGGAGTGGGTTGCCATTTCCTTCTCCAGGGAATCTTCTTGATCCAGGGATTGAACCTGTGTGTCCTGCACTGCAGTCATAATCTTGACACCACTGAGCCACCAGGGAAGCCCTGTGTGAAGGTATCTATGCTCATAAATCAAGTGCATAGCAAGAGCCGTCAGCTGAGATTTCAGTTTGGGCTGTCACGTGAATTACCATCTACACATGGTTTCCCCCATGTAGCTTGGACTACATAGCATGGCAGCTTCAAGCTGGTAGAATTCCTTACATGGTAATACAGGGCTCCAAAAGCACTTTCAAGTTCACATTGTAGATGAACATTTTGGATGGGACACTGTTGTAGCCATATTTGGAAAATACAATTTGTCACACGTGTAATAGTTTCCTTCAGTTAACAAGACCAATGGTACATGGCATTCCTCAGTTAACTGGGATAGTAATGTAGCGAGGATACATCAATCCTCAAGAAGTGGAAATGTACTATGTAAGGAAATTATCGGAAGTATAAAAGATTAGCACTTCAGTTTCTTTTTCAAAGGAGAATTTGTCATTTTAATAGGCAAATCTAAGTCATACACAGTGGGCGAAGGTGAGTGTGGGACGAATTGATAAAGTAGCATTAATATATATACACTATCAGATTAAAACAGATAGCTAGTGGGAAGTTGCTATATAACACAGGATGCTCAATCTGGCACTCTGTGATGACCTAGAAGGGTGGGATGCGGGGGGGGGGGGGGGGGTCGGTGGAAATTCAAAAGGGAGGAGATATATGTATATAAATAGGACTGATTCACATTGTTGTATGGCAAGAATCAATATTACATTGTAAAGCAATTTTCCACCAACAAAAAAAATTTTTTAAGAACTAACGCACAGAAGAAGAAGAAAATGAAAGGGTAAGATAGTCACCAATTTAATAAGAATTTGAAAACATTTTAAACATTTCAAAATTATATTTTAAAGCTCTGGAATTTTTTACTTTAACATAAAATAATCCTGGCATATAATAGAAAATTTTCAAATAAGCATTTTAAGAATTTAAGTATAATAAACCTTCATGCTTATCCAACAGCATATATAAAATATAATTTGAAATGAATCACAGACTCAAAAGTAAAAGCTAAAATCATAAAGCTATTAGAGAAATATAATAGCACAGCACACCTCAATAATAATAGAACAAGCGATCAATAAAATTTGGCAAAGGATCTGAAAAGAGACTTCACAAAATATACAAAGAGTCAGCGTTGTTCAGATGCCAAGTCATGTCCAACTCTGTGACCCCATGGACTGCAGCACAGCCAGGCCTCCCTGTCCCTCACCATCTCTCACAGTCTATATCTCTCAAAGAGCCAATAAACACATGAAAAAAAGTGTTCAACACCAAGGGTTATCAGAAAAATGCAAATTAAACTACAATGGGGCACTACTACATATCTACCAGATGGTTTACATTAAAAAGCCTAATAATACCAAATTGTTGATAAGGCTGTGAAGCAATTAGACCCTCTGTACATTTTTAGGGGAAATGTAAACTGGTATAACCTCTTTGGTAATAAGTCTGGCAGCTTCTTTAAAAACTAAACACATACCTATGTCCCAGCAATTTCATTCATAGTTACATAACCAAGAGAAAAAAAATTATGTTCACAAAAATATTTGCCTAAGAATGTCGAGAGCAGGTTTATTCATATTAGCCCAATATTGGAAATAGCCCAGATATTCATCAGCAGGGGAAAGAATAAACAAATTGTAGTATTCACTACTGAGCAGTACGAATTACGAATGAATTACTGATACACTCAACAATATGGATAAATCTCAAAATCATACTTAAGAGAATCCACAAAAGAATACATGCTGTGTAATTCCATTTATATGAAATTCTAAAACAGGAAAAATATATTTACTGTCAAAAAAATCAGAAAAGTGATTGCTCCTTGGATGGGCAGGGATTGACTAGGATCAGGATGGTAATGTTGTATGTTTTAACAGGGATTTGGGTTGCACAGGTGTATTTGTCAAAATTAAGCAAATGTATACTTTAGGTTTATCCATTTTATTAACAATAAATTTTACGTCAAAAGGGAAAAAATGTAAATAAATGGTAAACATGCTGATATATTTAGAAGGAAATAACTGATGTCTGTGAAATTTTCTTTGAAATGTATTAAAGTTAAGATGGATTAATCAATGGATAGAGGGGTGTGTGAATGAAGAGATGCAAGATAAAGCAAATACAGTAAAATATTAGTGATACAATGTAAGTGGGGAAAATAAAGGGGTAAGACTTTGTTGTTAATTTGATAAGAATTTGAAAGTTATAAAAACTATTCCATCCCAAATTTACTTTCAAAGCTCTGGGATTTTAAAACATAAATAAAAAACATTATAGCCCATAATGCAAGAATTTTAAGTAAACACATTAAAATTAAATCAATAATCAGAGTAGAGCATCAAGTGAAACAACTCATATCCTGCTTTATGATTCTGAGACTCTTGACT
Source organism: Odocoileus virginianus (assembly GCF_023699985.2). Classification (NCBI taxonomy): domain Eukaryota; kingdom Metazoa; phylum Chordata; class Mammalia; order Artiodactyla; family Cervidae; genus Odocoileus; species Odocoileus virginianus. Next base: position 16,513,169 of record NC_069708.1, read on the forward strand.
TTTGCTCAAAACATTCTGCCAGCATTTGCCATTAGCTCTTTCTGAAAACTGAAGCAAGAAACAGAAAATGCTCATTGTTCTTTGCCCAGGCTTTTTGGTTCTATTTGCTTGAGCTTTATTTGTTTTTATCTTTTTAATTTTTTTTTACAATTGCTCATTGTTTAAGAAATATATCAAAGAATGAGGCAGGCTGGTGTGCAGCCTGCTAAGATTTCTTCAAAGGATACACAATCCTTGAAATATTTATATAAATATACATGTACATGTAACCTTTAGATTTTTGGCATAAATAGGATCATATTATACAGACTTCTGAATTTTGCTTTATCTACAAAACAGCATGACATATATATGGTAGCCATTAGTGCTGTTTATCTAGCATCTGGTTTCCCTCTTTCTTCTGAATATATGGGTGGAACCATGTGACTCATACTAGCCAATAGACTGAGAGTGTAAATGATGTTTTTCTTCCCAGCTGAGATTTATTGGTCTTGACCCTCCAAAGTTCTCTTCTCTCTCTGGTACATTCCAGGTAGTGGCTGTTCTGTCAACTTCAGTCCTGAGTGACCTATTATGAACAAAGCTCCGTCTGACAACAATGAATATACACAGAGTAACCCTTATTGATTTAATTCCTTGAGATCTGGGGGTTAGTTACTGCAGCATTACTTAACCAACCCTGACTAACGCACTGAAGATTTTTTCAAGTACACGTATTTGGCATATCTCATCCTTTCTAAAGGCTAAATAGTGTTAGTCACTTAGTCGTGTCTGATTCTTTGTGACCTCATGGGCTGTAGCCCGCCAGGCTTCTCTGCCCATGGAATTCTCCAGGCAAGAATACTGGAGTGGGTTGCCATTTCTTTCTCCAGGGGATCTTCCCCACTCAGACATGGAACCCAGGTCTCTCACCTTAAGAGGCAGAATCTTTACTGACTGAGCCACTAGGTAAGCCCTAATGGCTAAATAGTACAGTCTTAAACCAAAGCAAAAGAATTTATCCAACTATTCCCCTATAGTTGGACATTTGATTTTTTCCAAATTTTTGCTATTTTGCTGCAATAAATATTGTTGGAGTACACACACAAACATCTGTAACAACCTACTTGTCAAAATTTTTCTGAGTAAAAAGCTTCTAAAAATGCAATTACTAGGTAATAGAGTCTCAGCATTAGATATTGCCGATTACCCTCCAAAATGCTGAACCTATTTAAGCTCCTATCAATAGAAAATGAAAGTACCTGTTATCCCACATGCTCATCTGGAGCCAGTTATATTATTCTTTTTAAATGTCACTAATACAATATGTGGAAACTCTATTTCATTATTGTTTCAGCTTGCGTGATTATTTGGTTTCTTTTCATAGGTTTAAAGGCTATTTGTATTGCTTCTGAGAACTGTTTATTCCTGTCCTTAAGTCATTTTTGTCTGCTGATTTTACAGGCGTTTTCATAAATCCTTAATGTCAATCCCCTGGTTCTTACATTGGTTGTAACTATTTTCTCTCAGTCTATCTCTTATCTTTTCAGTTTGTTGACAGTACTTTTTTGCTATAGAGAAATAGAAAATTTTACTGTAGTGAATACAGTCAATTTTTCCTTTATGTTTTTTGGCAACTGTCCCTACCTACCACAAAATTAAAATGTATTAAATGTTTCCTAATCAACTGTCACTAGAACCTTTACTATTAATCTATTCTTTGTCCACTGATTTGAGAATTTCTCTGTACCTTACAATAAAATCCACAATAATGAATCTTTTATGGGCTTTATACTCTATTTCACTGATAGTTTAATCCACTAACAGTAAAGTGTTTTCAAATATCTATCAATTATATAAATTCTAGTATCTGGACTTTAACATTCTCCCTTTTCAATATTTTTTTCAATCCCTAATTTTTCTTGAGGAACCTCAAAAATAAATGAGCCAATTTCTCTCCCTCAACCCTGCAAAACAAAACCGAATCTAAGAACAAAACTGTAATTCTGATTAGAATCAATTCAAATCTAGATTAATTTGGACAGATTAGAATTTTTTTTTAACCAGGCAGAAGTTGTATTTCCTCCTGATCCCATCATTCAAGGCTCACCTAACTCATCCCAGGAGTGATAAAAATCCCCCACCACAAGCAATAATCAGGAGCACCCATGTGAAGGGGTCCTGACATACAACCCTAGCTATCTGCTCAGGCCAGGAGGAGAATGTCACCACACACAAAGGTTGCTTCCCACTTTTGCTGAAGGCAGCTTTTTGGCTTGCCAGGCACTTTGCAAATGAAACTCACTTGTCAGTCCTCCCTCAATTTCAGGTATATTTCCAGCTCTCAACCTCCCCAGCCTCACAACTGGCAGGGTTATCATTTCTCCTCCCTAAGACTGGGCAAAGAGTGCCTAGGGTTTCTCTCATCAACCCTCCATCCAGGACTCAACTGAGTTCACTACAAACTGTCAGTAGCTCTCCTGAGGGAGAGGCTGGGAGAGGGGCTGGAGGGTCCAACCACTATATAGGGACAGAAGCACGAGAAGAGAAGGGGACCTTTGGAGAGCCAAACCCGCCTTCCTCATTAGCATCCCTACAATAATGGACACGGTTTGGTCTGTCTTCTACCAGTGGGAACAATACATAGAAGAGCGCTCTGTTTGTGAAGGAAAGAAGATCCTGGGGCTCAGAGCGGGGTCAGAGGCCAGAAGACACCACACAGCTGACAGATCCATGTCTCTCTGTCTCTTCTCACTAGTTTAAAGGATGAAGGTGGGTTGCCTCTCTTTGGAGTCAGGCCAAGGCCTGCACACCCCACCATCCAGTCCCTGTGCCCAGGTGGGCCCCTACCTGCTTGAGCAGGAATTGATTCTGGGTGTTGGTGCGCAGGGCGATGGTCAGATGGAGGACAGACAGGAGCACCCCGCTGAGTATCGCAGCCCGCATGCACACGGGCAGGAACGTATAGATGGTAGTGATGAAGGACGCAGTCCACCAGATGCCCTTGGAGGCGCCGTGCGGCTGGATCAGCAGCAGGCCCACCACGGGACGGCCAGCATGATGGCGATGAGCGCTTAGAAGGCCAGGCCCATGTGGTCCTGGTGGGAGGCAGCGGGGTTGCAGAGCATGGCCAAGACGAGGATCACACCCATGGTGGCCACTAGGATGGCTAGGTAGGGCAGCTGCAGCGGAAGCCGCGCCACGCACAAGAGCACCAACACAGCCACGAGCATCGTGAAGCTGTTCCGGTTCAGACGGTTCAGACGGAAGAAGCAGCGCTGGTCCAGCCGCTCCAGCTTGTCCCGGGGAACTTCTGTGAGCGGAATATCTGCAGCAGTGCCAGGCGGCAGGCGCCCAGCGAGCACCGCACCAGGCCCTGCGCCCAAGCCTGCGGTGCTGCCGCCATCCCCAGACCCCTAGTCTTCCTTGCCGCGCCACTCCTCCAGGCCTAGCTCCCCCAGCCCGGGCGCACTTCTGTTCCGCCCGTGGCTGCGACCGCTGCTGCCTGCAGGGGGCGCCTGGCCTAGCTCCCCCAGCCCGGGCGCACTTCTGTTCCGCCCGTGGCTGCGGCCGCTGCTGCCTGCAGGGGGCGCCCGGGTGCTGCCGCTGCTGGCCAACCTGGAACAGAAGCCGAAGCCCCCAGTCAAACAGATCCCCGCCCCCCACTCCTGTCTCTTGGTGGAGCTGCAAGCTGAACCCCAAGGGTAGAATTTTTAAATTAGTGTCTTCCAATTCAGAGAGATAATAAAGTTTTGAAACTGTATTCATTTTGAAAGTGAAGTTGCTCAGTCGTGTTCGACTCTTTGCGGCCCCATGGACTGTTGCCTACCAGGTTCCACTGTCCATGGGATTTTCCAGGCAAGAATACTGGAGTGGGTTGCCATTTCCTTCTCCAGGAGATCTTCCCAACCCAGGGATTGAACCCAGGTCTCCCGCAGTGTAGGCAGACGCTTTACCATCTGAGCCACCAGGGAAATAAAATGAATTTTAATTCTTTTTGGCACAATGACATACACATATTAGGTAGAGAATAAGTATTAATGTATGTGAAGTGAGTGAAAGTCACTCAGTTGTGTCTGAGTCTGCAACCCCATGGTCTATACAGTCCATGGAATTCTCCAGGCCAGAATACTGGAGTGGGTAGCCTTTCCCTTCTCCAGTGGGTCTTCCTGACCCAGGAATCAAACCAGGATCTCCTGCATTACAGGCGGACTCTTCACCAACTGAGCTATCAGGAAATGTATACAACTGTATTCATTTTAGTCTTACACATTTCTTGTCCAATTTTATTGCACCCAGGTATTTCATAATATTTGTTGGTATAGCAAATAGTATCCCCCATTGCATAAAATCTCATTTATTATTAGTATAAAGTAAAATTATTGCTTTCTATGTGGTTTTCTTGTATTGAGATACTTTTCCTGAATATAACGAATAGTTCTAACCATTTTTAAATTGAGTCTTTTAGACCTTTAGATATATAATCACATTTGGGTTCTAATTTAAAAATTAGTCTTCAGTTACACTTTGAGCTATTTACACAATCATCCCTAATTACCGATTTCCACTATACCTAGGGCACAAAGGGACCTTAAAATTATCCAGTCCAAGGATTACCTAGTTAAGTACCTTCTGGGATATGAAAATAAGATAAATGGGAGAAGGCATAAGACAACAGGGCTTCCCAGGTGGTGTGGTGGTAAAGAATCCGTCTGTCAATTCAGGAGATGGTAGGTTTAATCCCTGAGTTGGGAAGATCCCGGGGAGGAGGAAACGGCAGCCCAGTCTAGTATTCTTGCCTGGGAAATCCCATGGGCAGTGGAACCTGGTGGGCTAACCACCCTTGGTGGGTCCATGGGGTCGCAAAGAGTTGGACACGACTGAGCACACACATCACACACATTAGACAAGAAGGAATTGTAGGGATTGAGGGAAAAATGCAGAGAACAGGCAGAGTCTGAGAGGGACAGCTGCCATTTACCCTACTGATTATTGACATGGAGAAATGTAGGCCCACTCTCTATTTTTCAAGAGGAGACACAAATATAGGTTTTTTTTTTCTTTTTCATTTACTTTTATTAGTTGGAGGCTAATTACTTTACAATATTGTAGTGGTTTTTGCCATACATTGACATGAATTAGCCATGGATTTACATGTATTCCCCATCCCGATCCCCCCTCCCACCTCCCTCAATATAGGTTTTTATCTTTAAATTCTTAATTTAAAAAAAAAACCACAAGCCAAACAAAATACAACTGCCAGCTATCAAAATCTATGAACTTGAAAGTAATCCAATGCCTTCAAGGCAATTTAAACTCAGAAAGGTGTGTCAGAGATTGCAAAAATAGTGGGATATAGGGAAGAAGTTTCTATTTTGTTTAGCTACTTGGGTGGATCAGAATGGTATTTGCAAAGTGCTAAAACCAGGCAAGTGTTTTGTTTGGTTTGTTCACAAACAAGGAGCTCAGTTCCTAATTACTGACATTCTATGCCCCGTGTTTGGCTTGAATTTGCCATCATGGTAAATGAAAAGGGTACCTTTTAAATCCCCCATCTCTATTTGGGGAAATTACCACATTCATTCTCCGTCAATCCAACATGGAAGTCAGAGCTTAATTTCCCAGCCTTCCTTGCAACTAGAAACATGCCAATGACCCAGGATCTGCCAATCAGGGAAGCTTACATGAGACTTTGACTTGGAAGAGTAACAGCTAAGTATGGGCCACATTTGAAGTCACAGGGGTCCAACTTTCAGGGGTAGCATCGGACACAAGGTTGCCAAAAGTAGTGGTAGTGATGGCTGTGATAAAATTGAGTTGAGTTGATAAAATTGGCAGCAGTGCAAATGTAGCAATGAGTGTGGGTGGTGCAGTAGGAACAGAGGCCATTTTCCCATCAGACAAGTTCTACAACCCACTTCTGGGCACTGTTCCTAGAACTGAGCCTCAAGCTTATTTCTCCAGCCCTTCCAAAGATACTGTGAACCACCCAGGATCCTTTTAGTTAATTCCTTTCCTGCTTAACTAGCCAGGGAGGATTCTGCTCTTTTAAAAACTGAGCCTGCCTTCACCAATACAAACAATATCATCAGGCAGTGACAGAAACAAATTATAGATCTCAGTCTTTCTGAATCCCAGGCCAGCACTTTTTCCTATGACATCACATCGTTTATGTTTAATGCTTTTAGGAAGGTTCAAAATGTTGTTTTCAAAATGTATGCTGAGGCTGGCATCTCAAATATATGGTATGGATGCTGTCAAAGAGTCTATTTGGTTCAACATAAGAGTACAGGTTTCAAAACTTTTGGAATTTTCATTTTCCTTCTGTTCATATAGATTCATAGACCAGTGGCTTCCTTAAAAGATGTTAGACTTACAATAAAAACACCAATAACAATGTACACAGTGCTGTTAAAAAAAAAGATCAAAACCACATAAAAGGAGAGATAATTGTATGAGATAAATAGGATGAGATCATCACAATGCTCTAAGCACTAAATTTACAATCTTCTTCCTTGAAGTTAAAGGACAGTAAAGGAGTGGATTAATGTTTCCCAACCTTGGTCCACCAACAATCTTTATTTTCCACCTTCATGGCCTCCAAGTTTTTTAAGGGCTTCTTCCAACCTCATTTATTAAAGAATGTTTTCAACGACTCTATCAAGAGTAAATAAACAACTTATGGAAATACTGCAAATAGGACATAGATTGCTACTATTTTCAGTGACTATTTTGAACTATTCCAACTCTTGAGATAAAGGGTTTTCATTTTCTAGTGTCTGCTACAGTGAATTTTACATACGTTATCAGCTTTATTCATCACAACAGCTCTAAGTAGTAGTTATTATAACTATCCCCATTTTGTAGGTGAAAATGTTCTTCAACAACTTACGCAAGGACATCAGGATGAAAAATGGCAGAGCTGAGATTTGAATGCATGTGTCTGACTCTTGAGACCCCATGGACTGTAGCCTGCCAGCCTCCTCCATCCATGGGATTTTCCAGGAAAGAATACTGGAGTGGGTTGCCATTCCCTTCTCCAGGGGATCTGTCCAACCCAGGGATTGAACCCTGGTCTTCTGCTTGGCAGGCTGATGATTCTTTACCACTGAGCCACTAGGGTGAAGAAGCTGCCTGCCAAGCAGGAGACGTGAGCTGAGCCACTAGGGTGAAGAAGCTGCCTGCCAAGCAGGAGACGTGAGCTGAGCCACTAGGGTGAAGAAGCTGCCTGCCAAGCAGGAGACGTGAGCTGAGCCACTAGGGTGAAGAAGCTGCCTGCCAAGCAGGAGACGTGAGCTCGATTCCTGGGTTAGGAAGATCCCCTGGAGAAGATAATGGCAACCCATTCAAGTATTATTTTCTGGGAAATACCATGGACAGAGGAGTCTGGCGGGCTACAGTCTATGAGGTTGTGAAAGAGTCAGACACAATTTAGCGACTAAACAAGTCAAAAATCGGATCTACTTACTACATTATATCACCTCTTTCAGGAAGAATTTTACATTTACAAGAACAAAAATTTCCTTAAGGCTCTAAATCTTAGAAGGAATTTATCACACGGAAACTCACAGGAAATCTCTTGATCCTGCAATTGACAACAGGAGCCTGAGAAAGAATGGTTTAATAATTCATTACATTCACTGCGGCCTGAGACACTGGGTGCTGGAAGTATTTGGGAAAGACACCAGGGTGAACTGGCCATGTGTCCTGCCCTCTAAGGCTGGAGCCCAGGTGGGGAAAAGAAGTGAGCACTGAGCTTGCAGAAATCCAAAATACATGCAGGCTACATGGGGCAGGTGTCATCTCTGATGGGGAGATCAAGGCTCGGGGAGGTGGCTGGAGGGAGGGACTGGCCACGTCTTCCCTGGCACAGGGCCCTCCTTGCTGCTGTTGCCTGGGGTTCAGAGTCCAGGGCCCACATCAAGAAGCCTCACTCTGCCCATGTTTCCAATTGCACAAAACACTAGCCCTGCTAAGCCTCGTCCCTGTCTGGCTCCCTGCTAAAATCTGCCCATGAGGAATCAAGGCTCTGAGAACAGTTCTCTGCACTCCTTCAATAACAACTGACAGTGCTCACAGGCCCATCTGGCAGACCATGAAAAAAGGGTCCCAGAGAAATAGTTCCAGCCTAGAGGCAGAGGAGAAAAGAAATGCTCCCTCCCCAAACTGCCTTCTGTTTCCACCTGTCCCTGCATTCTTCAGGTCCATTTTGAGACAAATATCTCAGGAAGGCCTGGTCAATCCACTAACAGGTTAATCCACTAATCCATATTAACCATGGCACCTTATGCAGAGATAGGATGGTTTCCTTGAGAATAAAGGAAATGCCCGAGGCTTGGACCACTGTCCAAAGCATCAAGTCTGGGCTCTGAGGCCCAAGTACATACTGAGAGGGCCAGGTATGTAAGCTGGGGAGAGAAGCAGGGCCACAGACATGAAGCCCAGAGGCCTACACTGCAATCCTGCCTCTGCCAGTTCAACACAGATATGAAAAGGGAGCATTTTACAAGTGTATTTATAAACCTACATTTTCCACATCCTCTCCAACATTTATTGTTTATATAGAGTTTTTGATGAGGGCCATTCGGATTGATGTCAGGTGATACCTCATTGTAGTTTTGATTTGCATTTCTCTAATAATCAGCAATGTTGGCCATCTTTTCATGTGTTTACTGGCCATCTGTATGTCTTCTTTGGAGAAATGTCTGTTAAGGTCTTCCACCCACTTTTTGATTGGGTTATTTGTTTTTCTGATATTAAGCTTTATGAGCTGCTCAAATATTTTAGAGATTAATCCTTTATCAAGCTGCTTCATTTATAATTATCTTCTCCCATTCTGAGGGCTGTCTTTTCATCTTGTTTATAGTTTTCTTGAGGATGTGGAGAAAAGGGAACCCTATTGCACTGTTGGTGGGAATGTAAATTGATACAGCCAATATGGAGAACAGTATGGAGATTTCTTTAAAAACTAGGAATAAAACTACCATATGACCTAGCAATGCCACAACTTGGCATATACCCTGAGAAAACCACAATTCAAAAAGACACACATTTCTCAATGTTCACTGCAGCACTATTTACAATAGCCAAGACATGAAAGCAACCTAGATGTCTATCAACAGATGAAGGATAAAGAAGCTGTGGTACATATATACAGAGGAATATTATTTAGCCATAAAAAGGAATGAATTTGAGTCCGTTGTAGTGAGGTGGATGAACCTAGAGCCTGTTATACAGAGTAAAGTCAGTCAGAAAGAGAAAGACAAATATCATGTATTAACACATACATATGGAATCTAGAAAAGTAGTACTGATGAACCTATTTACAGGGAAGAAATGGAGACACAGAAGTAGAGAACAAATTTGTCGGCACAGCAGGGAAAGGAGAGGGATTGAGAGAGTAGCACTGACATATATACACTACCATGTGTAAAAGAGATAGCTAGTGGGAAGTTGCTCTATGACACAGGGAGCCCAGCCTGGTCATCTGTGATGACCTAGAGGGGTGGGATGGGACCAAGGAGGGAAGTGCAAGAGGGAGGAGATATATATATAATAATGACTGATTCAAACTGTTGCATAGCAGAAATCAACACAACATTGTAAAGCAATTCTCTTCCAATTAAAAATTTAAAAAAATAAAAATAAAACCTACATTTGAAGAGTTTCAGAATGTCAGCATCTGAAAGAGACCTTAGAGATCATTATATGGACAAAAGAGTGAGATGCAAGTAGATGAAGCAAGTTGCCTAAGTCACTTGAATTGTGAGGGTTGGGACTAGCTCTCCCTGACACCCCTACAGTCAGAGAGAGAGTTCCCTTTCCCAGTGCAAGGTAATCAATTATTTACTTGTTTGCTGCAAGCTTTAGACAGAATGTTCCTTGAGAAATAGGACCTTTCATTAAATTATTCAACAAACTTCTATTGTACTTGGCAGGAACCAATTGTGGAGGCAGGGAAGTAAACAACTCAAGAGGGGCTACCAGTGGATGATACAGGAAAAGCATTTAACATGTTGCATGGCCCATGGTAAGTACTCGATAAGTGGCGACTTCTACAAAAGAATAATTCTTCTAGTGAGATAAGGGAAGAAATGTTGGCAAGGGTCAGCTCATGACCAAACTCACAGGAAACACTAACAGGTTGGGGATTTGCCCTAGAGCCAAGGAACGATATGATAAGACTTTAGGGAGGTCATTCTGGCAAAGCTTTGGAGGGTGAGCATTAAGAAAAGATCAGTTTTGCAGCTTTCAAGAGACTAGTGAAAAGATGAAAAGCCAAACTGCAACAGTGAAGCTGGGGATGGAGAGAGGGTGTTTAAAAAATATGATTTCAAGAGGGTGGGAGAGGTCAAGGTAGGGGAGAGGGCAAAGACAAGGCAGACCCTGGCTCAGGTCCTGGGGACAAGTCTGGTGGCCTTTACCAAGATAGGGTCCCCAACTGCAACTGTATGGGGGAAGAAAATGAGGTCAATTTAGGGAAAGTTATTTTGGAAGGCCTAATGGGGATCCAAAGGGGGGATGTCCTGAAAGCCTTCATATTTCCAGATCTATAATTCAGGAAAAAGGTCTGAGCCTGAGGAGCTAAATGGGGAACTCAACCTTCAGCTAACAGGCAAAGCAGGGCAGACTGGATAAAATAGAGCTACTCAACAAGGCATGATGAAAAGTGATGAGCCTAAAGCAAAAAACAAGAAAGAGAAGCTCCTTGCCCTCAAAGAGGTTATGTTCTGGTGAGAAGAGCCAGAGTATATCCATATACATACACATGGAAATATAAGAAAAATATTTGCTAGTTAAAGCTCCAAGCACAGAATTAAATTAGGAGGTGGTGTGATAGCAACTATGTAGTGCCTTTGCCATTACCCAGAAAGAGCATGAGGAGCAACAAAGAGGGCTGACTTCCAAACTAGAACACCCCTCTCCCCAAAATAACACTAGAATCTCACTCTTCCATTCAGGAACTATGATATGTAGTTAGCCCAGTGCAAGGTGCTGGTTTTAGGACAGTGAACAGGGGTGTCGAGGACCCTGCCCCTCAAGAAAGCTCACATTCTAGGAGGAGAAGACAAACTTAAGGACACACACACCAAGTACAGTTAGCTAAATAAAGTAACTACGAGGTGTGCCGGGGTAGTGAAAAATACTGGGTTGGCCAACAAACTTTTTGGCCAACCCAATATAAACATGGGGCTAAGAAAAAAATCCACTTTAGGTAGAATAGTCAAAAAGAAAGCCCCTCTAAGGAAGCAGCATTTATAATGAGTCCCAGGGTTTGCCATGAAAAGGATGGTGTATGGACATTCCCAGCAGAGAGAACTGCATGTGCAGAGGTATGGAGAACAGAAAGAGCTTAATGTGTTTGAGAAAGTGAGTGACAGTCAGCAGGGCCAAAAGACAGGGTGGGAAGAAAATAAGTGACAACACTGGAAATACAGAGTGGCATCACTCAAGGCCCTGCTGGCTGCAATAAAACGTTTGGATCTTATTGTAAGGACGAGCACAAGCCACTGAAGGGTTTCTCAAGCCAGGTATGGCCTGATCTGATTTCCATCTTAAGGAATTTTTTGGCCAGGAGACGCCCTAAATATTCACAGTTGTTCTTTCCAAGCACCCAGTGCCTTGAGGTCACCCTCCAATCACACAGCATGGCTGTCCTTTATTCCACCCACAATTAGGGTCAGGCCTCCATCCACGGAACAACTTACCATCCTTGGATCTCCTGCCTGGCCTACATGCTTCTCCCAAAGCCCCATAAACTCACTAAAGTGTTTCCAAGAGACACTGCTAGAGAATGGATGCTTTTGTAAAGAACACAAAATACTAAAATGAAACCACTCCCTCATTTCTGATGGAAATTTGTTTTCCCCTCCACTGCTATCCATTAGTCCTCGGCCTGAGCAATTGTCTGTGCTCTTCACCCCATCCTTCATTTATTTGCCAAAAGGCCAGGAACATGTGTACTGCCATGAACAATAACAAAGAACTATAAATTCTTATTGATCCCAGAAGCTTGGGAATTCTAAACAATAAAAATATGTCCTCTGATTGCTGCACTCAAAAGAACGTTTTGGAGATACAAAAGAGCTTTGTTGAAAGAACAAATGAGCTCCAGGGATACTGTGGGCCTCATGGAGGGCTTAGGTCACCAGGTATTGATACAACAGGCAACTCCAGACACAGAGTCAGAAAGACCTCCCTGCCACGCTCCCCCGGGCTCACATCTTCATTTCTTAGCCGCATCTTGACTGCATCAAGCCGAGTGTCCTATATAGCTTTTAGCCACTATTGTTTTTAGGAGCCAGAATTCTCAGCCTAAAGAGAAAGTCCCCTTTGTCCTCCATCCATGATTTAATTTACATTCTCCTAAACTCTCCATTCACTTTGTTTTCAGGCTAAGAAATCTCACAATTGTACCAGGCCCTGAATTTGAATTTCCTTGTGTTTCTGCTGTTTGGAAATTTGCCTAGGTCAGTCACTGGACAGTCCTAGAAACTCAGCTTAACCTTAGAGAAAAATCTCTATTGTTCATTTCTTACAGTACTTCTAACTTCTGTCCTATATTTACCCTTCAATTTCTACATTTTCATGTCTTTCTAAGTACTTAACGTGTATGTGAGCATACATACACACAGATGAATACACAGCACCTTTTCTCTGATAATCAGTGAAGTCTCCACTATCTTTTCCAACTGGATGGCATTCTTCTTCATTCCTCACACTTTGAAGGGTGGGGGTGCTCTTAGCTGCACTGCTTTCAGTCTTTCTCATTCAGATGCAGCCTTCCTGACACTCCCCTGATCCTTCAATGCCCTGCATGATTCACAAGACACTGTGTCCAACTGACTTAAACTGCTTTTGTCTCTCTGTTCTCCCCTAGGAATTTCTTTTATATGCAAATATATAAAATTTACTAGAAATGGGCAAAACTTGATCATGAAGTAATAAGAATGTAAAGAAATACCAATTCTTAATTTTTAAAAACAGTACATAGTAAATTAATGAAGAAACGCTAGGGAGGAAAACATCCTTTCTGTTCTTTGGACAATGAGATAACTGCTAGCAGCCTATGGCTTACCTGAATGTATTAAAATCCACCATCGTTGTGTGCATACAATCAGCAGCTATAAACACCTGCTTGAACTCTCTGGATTTGGATTCTTCTTCTTTTAACTTTTGTAGGATAAGTTCAATGTTGCTCAGGGGAAACTAGGAGGAGGAAAAGACAGACATTTAAGATAGGGAGCCAAATCGTTCTGGTGGCCAGCAAAGAGACTTCATGCTATGAACCTGGACTTAGCTGGCTATGTCTTTCCACAGAAACCAACACAAAGAAGACATAACCAGATTTGTATTTCTTCAGCTAAGGCTCTGGGACAATAAGTGACATTAGCACAGGCCCAGATCTGAGAGAAATGAGCTTACAGGACAGCAGGTCACAGGAATCAGAAAAGCACCACTACGTCCACCTCAGCCTCCTCCCTTTGACACTTGGACTCTGGCCCACCATGTTGGGAGAGCCTAATGGAGAGAATGGGGATTCAAAGTTGCATAAGTGGATCCCATTTTCTCCAGATCTTTAGAGTGGGACTCCTGGAACCATTGGCCACCAGGCAATACGCTGGGCAGAGAGAGGATGGGTGCCAAAGGTCTACAGGCACTGCGGTCCCCTACATTCACCCTCCAGGAGACCCCCAGTTCCTGTCTCCTATACTGTGATTTGGTTTTTGACTCTGTAAGAATACTTCTTATTTTATTGAGTAAAGTACAAGGCTATAAGTAATTATACTGACATTATAAGTAATTATATTATAGAAAAGAGCTAGAAAAGGAGAAGACTCATTATGGAAATAAAAACGTTGATGGTAACTTAACATAAAGTTCCCCCTCTGCCACCAGGGGGTTTTGGGGGTGGGGTGGGGGAGTGGGTCAGTGGCATTCCTTCCCTATTTTGCATTTCCTTTCATCTATTTCCATGATAGGATCTATTAGCTCTTACAAAAAGACCCCTCAGACTGATATTAATCTTTCTCTGCTTCGAATGTCCTTGTTAAAGGTAGCTTTAAGAAAATGCAGTTTTTACTTGGGATGCTGATATCAGATAATGTCCTACCTTGCTTTTCTCTTTTGGAAAGGAGAAAAGCCCTTAATGTCTCATATATACATACATACATATATATACATACATACATACATATACATGCTATATATATTTTATATTAAAGTACAGGTTTGCACTGCGTTTGAAAATGGAGCCCTAATTACAATAGCTATTGTAAACTGTGCACTGACTGCATCTCCTATGGGCCACATAGAGATAAGCACTTAAAACAGATTACCGCATCTAATCTTCACAGCAACTCTCTGAAATAGGCACCATTGGTACTCCCATTTTAAAGATGAGGAAAGGGAAGACACATGTCTAAGGCCTCTTGCTTTTAAGGAGTCAAGTTTCCTTGCCAAGTCTGCTGGTCTCCAGCAATTTAACTGCCCTATTACTGAGCCCCTCACCTGAATTCAGTACTTTTGAAGAGCTACCCATTCCTGGTGTTGTGCTAGCTCAAGTTCCTAACACTGCAGATGGAGAGGTGGTGTGGCAGCCCCGGAAGGTGCTGCCTTGGCCTGCCCTCCAGAGAGACCGTGCAGAGAGGAGTTCTGTTAGCGGACAGCCCCCTGCTGCTGCACCTTCAGGTCACTGGAGCGCTGCAGCTTTCAGAGATTCCCCCAGAGGCCACAGTCTCCCCAGACTCTTCCCATCCAGTGACTGAGCAGGAAGGAGGCGCCAGAGCTGGGCCATTCCTGCCTGACATGGGATTTCTCTGATGCGCAGTATGTGCTCTGGGGCTCCCTGTGAGCCTGGCCAACTTTCTCAGAGCTGCAATGTGTCTGAGGTTCTTCTCACCCCCATCCTTCTCCCTTCCCTCTCCTTTCTCAGGGGTCAGACCTACATCTCAGTCTCCCCACCTACTCCTGCTCCCTCCTTTATCCTTCATACACATTTCCCCCAATACATCTCTTGCACATATCATTCTGTCTTGGGATCTGCTTCTCAGAGGACCCAAACTGATCCAGGTAACCTGTTGTACACAGAGACTGATCTTAGCAACATCTCCCTGAGCATTTGACATGAAATGAAATGGAGTTGGCACTGTATCTATATAACTGGCACAGAAGTATTATTATTTACAGGCAGACTTCGAAAATAGTTTCTAGATAGATTCTTCAATCTATCTAGTTTAGATAGATTGGTTCTGAAATATACATGCTGGCACATGGAACTCATCCACACTTAAAATCAAGGTTTTTGTCAACATGTTTTCAGTGAACAGCACTGTCATAATAGTACTTTCAGTAGTAGCACCCATGTGCCATCTCATTTCAAATGGAAAACCTTGTGGAGCTCACTGTTGCCAATTTGTCCTTGGAGTCTCATTGAGGCCTCAGGTGGCTCCTGTTATGGGAAGTTGCAACCCCAGCAACAATCGGGTTCCCTTGGGGTTTCTGTTTGTTCAGGTCTTGGCCTTCTCTGCAGGCCTGTGCCAATTAACTGAGACAGCACAGTGTGTGGCACCAGGTTTTCTTCCTTTCAGATCGTTGCTGAATTTCTTTCTGAAAACATTTTCAGCATCAGCAGAAAACCCAGGAAACTTGATTCAACCCTGGGTCTGCCTCCTGCCTGTGCCTGGCATCCGTGATGCTGGGCAGCAGCAAACCCAGCACATAAACAGAGGAGACCGGGCCCTGGCCTCTGTGATGGGATCTGCGGCCAAATCATGCAGATCCATTATTCATGCCCACATGTGTGAATGCACAATGTAAAATTGGTTGCAGGATGAAGAAGAAAAGGCCTGGAATAAGGAAAACACAGACTGCAGAGTGCTGAGAGGCGAAGTCAAGAATTCTACCAAATGAGTTCACCTTATCTGAATTCCTTTCCATGTAGTTCAAGGTATACTCATCAGCATTGACCAAAAGAAAGAGGTAGCCATTCACGTTCACTTTGGCTCCAACATACAGTTCCTCAGCCTTGATATATTCCAAGAATTCACTTTTAAAGACTTCTTGTCCAGGCTTCTTAACACGACCTCTTTTTAAGAACCTTCCTCCAGTATACCCTGTAGAAAAAAGAGAAAAAAGTTAATGAGTAGGTTTTGTTCCTCAAAGAATCAGATAACCTGCCTTTAGAGATACTTCATGCTCAAATATGTGAACTTGTGAACTCATTCTACCATATAGTCAGTCTTTAAGGGAAGAAGAATGAGGCAATGGGTGAAGGAATGAGACTTCTAGGTGAGTGTATAAAGAAGAAAAGTGGCATGGCATTCCAGCCTTTTCTTTCCTCCATCCTCTCCCTTCCCAATCCAAACACTTAAATAAACACTGAGCGAGGACTTGGTCTATGTCCAGAAGCATCCTGGAAACTGAGACAACAGGAACATCTTCTGAGCCTGCCTGAACTGTATCAGGTAGAAAATTTCTCACCTGAGTTTATTTCCACCTATTTGTCCCAGGTGATGTCTTATACACATCTTCTGACATACAGATGAAATGTAAAGATGTCCCATTTCTGGAAAGGTGTTATTTAATTGAAGATAACTATAGGAGTTCCCTTAACTCTTTGTTTCTACAGGCAAAATATTTAAATAATGCGCCATTCTGGTTTTGTGTTTTTTTTTTTTTTACTTCTCAGAATTCTCATCATTTCCTCTGCTCTCTTCTGGGCATTGTTTGGGTTTTGGCAAGCAGTGAGCAGAGTTGAACGTGGGACTCCACTATCTCCTGATACTGAACTGAAATCTCCAACCCTGTGGATACATCCTGGGACCAGGTGAGCTCTGGGGAGCAGCTTCCTCATGCTTTTACCATATTCAGAAAGCAGAGGTGGCAGAAAGACATAGGCTTTGCAGCCAAAGAGAGCTAGAGTCCATCCTGGCTCTGTCGCTTGCTTGCTGGATGATCTTTAGGAGTCATTTAATCTCTCTGAGCCCCTCCAAATTCTCGCTGGTAAATGGGAATAATATTTGTGGGGGGCTATGAAAATGTACTTCTCAGATTGCTGGCTATGGGGAACATAGTTGACAGAAGGCTCCAACTGCTATGTTCTGAAAACTATCCCCAGATTTGTGCCGAGGTCATGCTTCCCACAGGCTGCTGCCAAAGCATGACTGAGCAAGGTAGGCAGACTAAGGCAGGCAAGATGGGAGCTCCTCGCACTGGTGACTCTGGCTCCAGAACGCCCATTCAGCCTTGCCAAAATTTTCTTAAGGCTTTCACTGTGGTCTGAGACCTTCCCCTTTTCCTCCTTCCTCTGTCCTTCACAGGAGTCACACACACACTGCAGTCTAACAGCGCTCCTGGCCTCTTTTGCCTCCTACCATGCTTTTCCTCACCCGTCATCCCCCTAATCAATCTCTTGTACATTTAACCTCATCTTGGGCTTTGCCTCTTGGAGGACCTAGATTAACACAAAACTTAACCTCATAAAGGTCTTATAAGGACAACAGGAGGTACTCAGCCAGGGCTGCTGTTATTACCAGCAAGCTTCTAGTTGACTGCTATCACCCTATTTTATGAATGCTGCAATTTGTTTAGCCATATCATCCCTATTCTAGATGTACAGAGGTGATGATTTTTTGACCTTCAGGAGCATGACTTTATATTCATCCCTATTTGACTTCATATTTTAAGATCTGGTCCATTATTCAAATCTGTCTAAGTGGAGCCTGACTTACTTATACAAATTATTCATGATTCATCAGTGTACTGAGCGGCTCCTACCAGCTCATAAGGACTAATCGTTTAATGCTCAGGGATTTGGAAAGCCAGTTGTTAAACTGTTGGTTGCTTGAAATTGGCCATGGTTTGGGTATTTACATCATGGAAATTGACAAATGGTACAAAATAGAGCTTTGAAAATTTTTTCAGAGCGCCGGTTAACCAGTACACCACTGACTATTCTTCCCAAACGTGTATCTTCAGCACTGATAAAAATTTTAAACATGCTGGGCCAAAGTACAGAGCCCTACAGTTCCATAATTTGGTAAGTCAAAATCAGTAGCTTTCCTCAGCAATGGCCACCCTATCAATGCACTGCAGCAAGGCCATCCCATGGGCCTTGGTGCTGGAACCTCGGCACCAGCCTCAACAGCCAGAGGGAAAGAGACTCTGAAGATTCAATTTGTTAATCAGGGATTCTTGTCTTATTTTGTAAGTGATATTATCACAAATACAGATTTTATTCTTGTCTTGCTAGCTGTACACATAATTGGTGGCAGCCAGACCATGATTTTGAAGCCACTGGATTCCACAGAGGTGCCTCAGAGACCACAGAGGAAGTGGGGACCGTGTCAAAAAGGAGGTGTCCTGGGTCCCCCAGTCCTGAGCCAACCAAAACTATTCCTCTTTTACCATTTTATATGCCTGGGTTCCCATTTAAGAGGTATTTGTAAAATGAACTTTTAGTGGTTAAAAAAGAAAAAAGAAAGCCACTCTTTTAGATCATCTAGGCTATAAAAATGAGATTATATTCCATAACTTTCAACATGAAGAGACAGTTCACTGTTCTGAGGAAATCGCTATGGGCAGTATGTCTCTTACCTGAATTCCTCTCTATGGGTTCAAACACTGAAATTGTGTCATCACTGAGAAAATATGAAATAACAAACATCCTTTCCACATCAGCACATTTGTGTGTGATTAGTTTTGCAAAAAACCGGAGTGTATTGCTTATGTTGCCATAGCTAAATGGAAGAAAAATGAAGGTTAGAGCATTATATAAGTAATCTTTTGCATATTACATATGTAAAAAATCCTGCAAAATATATGCCATTTTTATTGACATACAATATTAATTTCAGGTGTATGACACAACAATCTGATATTTGTATATATTGCAAGATGACTAACACATTTAAGTCTGGTTAACATTCATCACCACACTTAGCTACAAAAATTTTTTTCTTGTGATGATAGCTTTTAAGATCTATTCTCTCAACAACTTTGAAATATGTACTATAGTATTATTAACTACAGTCACCATGCTATATATCACATCCCTATGACTTATTTATTTTATAACTGGAAGTGTGTACTCTTGACTCCTTTCACCCACCTCCCATCCAAGTGCACTATGGTTTTAAGACAGTGGCATAAACTTTCAGAGGTTGAAAAAGTTCATCCATTTTCTTATTAGGGCTCTAAATCTATATGCAGAGACATGTTCCCAGCTTATTAAAATATCTCTTACTCTTTCCAAGTTCTCTTTCAAAGAGTTCTAAACATTCTTTTTATCACAATACACCCAACACTCAGAAAATATTTAGCATTTTCTCTGCTTCTGATCATACCACCTAGACTGTTCAGTCTGGCTTTCTGGGCCATTAATAGTCTGGGTTCAAACACACACACACACACACACACACACACACACACCTATTTGTCCAGGTTAACACACTGGGAAAACATCCAGGGTAACACACTGGGAAAACGTACCCAAAATAAATGTCATAAACACATTGCTCAAACCATCTGCATTAAATGGCTGCTCTCTACTCATAAGATTGGACAATAATCACAGCAACCATGTCAGCTAGAAGCACTGTGCCTGGGCCTTGCTGCCCCAGGAGGCAAGAGGCTGTGCTCTGCCAGTACCTGAAGCAACCTCCCCATTTCACTGACCACTTTCTCAAGCCCATTCCTTATTTTTCTTCCAACCCCACATCATCTCCTTGCTAAGTCACTCTCCCAGTTCCCCAGCAGCTCCCTAACTCCCTTCAAGGGAAAATTTCCCTTTTCCCTTTCAAATGCTATATTAAATATGACAGACCTTTCATAACACTTATCACCCATATCATAAGTTGCCATTACAAGTCTGTTTTCTGAGCACAAGGACTGCATCTTATTAATCGTTGTCTAATACAACATTTTTTTGCATTCTAAGTACTTAATAAATGTTTGCAGAAAGTTGTTTTAAGATCCATGTAGATTGGAATTTTCACTTAGAATTCTATGCATGCATAGAATAGTCTTGAAGACTGATGATGAGATCAAATTCCAGAACCTAAAGTTCCCCAAATTGACTGCCTGGTTATGGAATAAATTAATTTATGGTCTGTCAGCAGAAGTATGTCTGTGGATATTAGCTAGTGAAAGGTGGTGCTGTGCTATGCTTAGTCACTCAGTTGTCTCCAACTCTTCGCAACCCCACGGACTGTAGCCCTCCAACTTCCTCTGTCCATGAGATTTTTCAGACAAAAATACTGGAGTGGGTTGCCATGCCCTCCTCCAGTGGATCTTCCTGACCCAGGGATCAAACTCGTATCTCCTGTATCTCCTGCATTGCAGGGAGATTCTTTACCTGCTGAGGCACTGGGGAAGCCTAAAGGTGAACTTCATGACAAACACTAAACTCTTTGGGAAGGCTCTGATAATCAAAATCAATACCCCAGGGAGGAACAGAGTAAAATAAACCATGTACTTCATCCCTTCCCTGTCACAAGAGAGGTCCTCACTTTCAGTCTCCAATGCCGCAAGTCACTCTTTCCTTGTGGTCACAGTGATTTATAAAGAAACAGACCCCACTCCCCCCCCAAAAAAAAACCTATTTCTGATTTGCAGAGGCAGAAGGTGTTTTTCTCTGTCCAAGGAGGCAGGGTTGAAAAAGCATGGCTCCATGATTCCCAGCTTGAGGCCTCAAGTGAGATGGAAAGTAGCAATTTGGAGGCTAGCCCCAGGCAAAACAGCCAGATCTCCACATCTGTTTTCTTAGGCCCTAGTTTCCCAGGCTTCAGATAGACCTCGTACAGCACAGGGAAGGGACAGCTATACCTTCTCAACCATCTTCTTTGGTACATAATTGGATTTAAAAGTAACAAACAGATTTGGTAACCCCCCTCTCATGAAAGACTTTTACAGATGCCTAAAATACCCTTGAAACAACTGAATGAGGTCTAAAGTCAGGCCAAATGAACACAATTGCAAATTTACCTTCTTAGAACTTACATAAATTTACAAGTGTAGATGTTAAGTATGGATTTTTCATGTTTAATATGCCTTTTTAAACGTAATTCTAGTGTTTTAGACAGCTTATCAACCAGGAATACAATCTACTCAAGCAAAATCTTTATCTACAAAATCTTATCTAATCCTAACTCTAACCCTAACCCTACAATCTGTAGGCATGCTGCAGTCCATGGGGTCGCAAAGAGTCGGATATGACTGAGCGACTGAACTGAACTGAACTGAACACTACAGTCTACTCAAGTAGGACCATTCACAAACATTGTCATGTGTGAAAGTCACACGGGGAGCTTGTTAAATATACAGAATCCAGAGTCCCACTCCTAGAGATATGGATTCAGTAGTTCACTTGCAGCTCCAGAAACCTGCATTTTTAATAAGCTCCCCAAGAGATTCCGATGAAATCATCCCTAGAGAATGCTTTGAAAAACACTTGCAGGTTATCTTCAGATATTTCTTTGACTAATAAGCTACTTATCAAAGTTCTCCAAACACTTTTTTCATCACAATACACCCAGCACTCAGAAAAAAATTTAGCATTTTCCCTGCTTCTGATCATACCACCTAGACAGCTCAGTCTGGCTTTCTGGGCCATTAATGGTCTGGTTCAGACACACACAGACACACACACACACCTATTCGTCATGACTGCCTATAACACACTCTCTACTCAAATCACATAGTCACTTCACTTAGCACCCCACACTGAGCTTGTTTCTACGTCCAGCCCTTCACTTTGTGTCATCCCCTCCCCCAGGGTACACTCTCATCCTTTCTTATGCCTGTCCAGAATCCTGCCCGTCCATTTGGGCCTCAATCAGTAGAGGTCTCCGTGACCATGGCTGCCTACCCAGGTGATTACCTACTCATGCCTCCTGTACCAAATATTATCTGTGACACCCAATTTAGCATTGTATAGACTTGTATCCTTGACTGTTTTTTTTTAAATGTGTTGGTTCCCACTGTCTCAAAACATGATAAATTCCTAAGTCCAGCAGCCATGTCTTAACCTTTTCTCCACCCAGCCCAGAGTTACCTATAATCATTGTCTTGAATTCTTCTCCCATTCTCTTAAATCCACTTCCATTAGGTTTGTTCTACCTAAACAACCCTTGTCAAACTCAACAGTGATCTCCACAATGCCAATTCCAATGGTCCATTTTTGTGTCTAACTTGACCAATCAGCAGCAGTTGGTATAAATGATCTTTCCTTCTTCCATGACACTCTTGCTTCACTTGGCTTCCAGGATCCTATATTCTCTTGCTTTTGCTCCTACCTCCTTGCTTGCTTCTTTTCAGTATCCTTCGATAGTTCCTCTTCTTTTCCTCGATCTCTTAATGTGGGTGTCCCAAGGATAACAAGGAATAACTTAGTCATCAACTTCTCCTCCTTCAGTGATCCCTTCTAGTCTAGTCTCATGTTTTAAATACTATCTACATGCTGATGATTTCCAAAGTTCTGTCTCTAGCTCAGACCTCTCTCCCAAACCCCAGACTCATATATCCAACTGCCACCTCAACATCTCTACTTGATATCTGACACCTCAAACTTAACTTGTTCCAAACTGAATTTCTGCTCTTGACACAAACCTACTCTAACTACAGTCTTTCTCATCTCAGCAGATAGCAACTCCATCTTTCCAGCTGGAGAAATCTGGGGAGTCATTTTTATCTCCAGTTGTATCCAATCTGCCAGGAAATCCTACTGGTTCAACCTTCAAAAATATTTCCAGAATCTGCTATTTCTCATCATTTTCATGGCACTCACCCTGATGGAGCCATCATAACTTATCTCTGGGGACTACTACAGTTGTGTTTTAACTGGTCTTTACTTCCACCATTGCCCTTCTACTGTCTACGCTCAACACTGCATCTCTGCATCTGGAGTCATTCTTTTTTTTTTTTTCATTTATTTTTAATTAGTTGGAGGCTAATTACTTTATAATATTGTAGTGGTTTTTGCCATACATTGACGTGAATCAGCCATGGATTTACATGTGTTCCCCATCGCGATCCCCCCTCCCATCTTCCTCTCCATTGCATCCCTCTGGGTCTTCCCAGTGCACCAGCCCTGAGCACTTGTCTCATGCATCCAACCTGGGCTGGTGATCTGTTTCACCCTTGATAGTATACTTGTTTCAATGCTATTCTCTCAGAACATCCCACCCTCGCCTTCTCCCACAGAGTCCAAAAGTCTGTTCTGTACATCTGTGTCTCTTTTTCTGTTTTGCATATAGCATTATCGTTACCATCTTTTAAAATTCCATATATATGCATTAGTATACTATATTGGTCTTTATCTTTCTGGCTTACTTCACTCTGTATAATGGGCTCCAGTTTCATCCATCTCATTAGAACTGATTCAAATGAATTCTTTTTATGGCTGAGTAATATTCCATGGTGTATATGTACCACAGCTTCCTTATCCATTCGTCTGCTGATGGGCATCTAGGTTGCTTCCATGTCCTGGCAATTATAAACAGTGCTGTGATGAACATTGGGGTGCACGTGTCTCTTTCAGATCTGGTTTCCTCGGTGTGTATGCCCAGAAGTGGGATTGCTGGGTCATATGGCAGTTCTACTTCCAGTTTTTTAAGGAATCTCCACACTGTTCTCCATAGCGGCTGTACTAGTTTGCATTCCCACCAACAGTGTAAGAGGGTTCCCTTTTCTCCACACCCTCTCCAACATTTATTGCTTGTATACTTTTGGATAGCAGCCATCCTGAGTGGCATGTAATGGTTCCTCGTTGTGGTTTTGATTTGCATTTCTCTGATAATGAGTGATGTTGAGCATCTTTTCATGTGTTTGTTGGCCATCTGTACGTCTTCTTTGGAGAAATGTCTGCTTAAGTCTTCCTCCCACTTTTTGATTGGGTTGTTTGTTTTTCTGGTAGATGTCCACTGGCAGATGAATGGGTTAAGAAGTTGTGGTACATATATATTAATACAATGGAATATTACTCAGCCATAAAAAGGAACACATTTGAATCAGTTCTAATGAGGTGAATAAACCTAGAGCCTGTTATACAGAGTAAAGTCAGAAAGAGAAAAATTTTGTATATTAATGCATATATACGGAATCTAGAAAAACGGTACTGATGAACCTATTTTCAGAGCAGGAATAGAGACACAGACACAGAGAACAGACTTTGGACATAGCGGAAAGAGAGGGTGGGACAGATTCAGAGAGTAGCACTTACATATATACACACTACTGTGTGTAAAACAGATAGCCAGTGGGAAGCTTCTGTATAACACAGGTTGTCACAAAACAACTGGTGCTTTGCAACAACCTGGAGGAGTTGGGTGGGGGGGCTGTTCTGGAGGAAGAGGACATGTGTACTTGTGGCTGATTCACTTTGTTGTATGACAGAAGCCAACACAATATTGTAAAGCAATTAACCTCCAATTTAAACTATTTTAAAAATTGAAACCCGGGGTGCTCCTCAGCCCCACATTCCAAGTTCCCGTTTATTCTCTTCATAGCTACCTTCTTAATTTTTTGTGGCACTTTAATACCTTCCATACACTAGATAATGTCCTTATGTATTATCTTTATTGTTTATTATCTACATCCCCTGGCTGAAATGTAAATTCTCTGAGGGCAGGGTTCTGCGTCTGTTTTGATCCCAAGCCCCAGTATCAGCGTCCAGCACACTGAGGGTAAATGACTGGCTCACCCAGGGCTTCATACATAATAAGAAGCCTCCAACTAATAAAAATAAATGAAAAAAAAAATAAAATAAAGTGCATGTATATATAAATTAAAAAAAAACCTTAAAGATAGCTATAGCTATAGTCTTATGGTTAGAAGAGACATGAAGGCTTATTATTACTGATGGGAAAAACTTTTTTAAAGAAGAAAATAAATGACTGATGGAGACAACAGATGGACAATATCTGAAACAAGTCAGAGATTAAGATTAAATTGTGAATCTTTAGATGCTACATGATTATGAATAGCAAAAGTCTGGGATAACAGCCTTTCTGGTAGGAAGCCATCCATCTCTTCTACCCATCACTAAGAACTAAAAGGGTGAATGCTCATTCTATCTACCCACTTATTTATCATTCCTCTTCTCTTACGGACAAAACATTTATTGAATCCCAAGTACACAGCCAGCACTGTTCTAACTCTAAGAGAAGCAATAAAGCCAGTCCTGCCCTCAAGGAGCTCTGGGTCTATCTATATATAAACAAATAACTGCCACACACTATGATATGTACAGATTCTGGGGCAAGAAAGGTGAACTCCAAGAGTTGATTTCCCTGGGTTCAAATCCTACCTCAACTAAAAATTAGCTGTGTGAGATTGGATAAATTGAATAGACTCTCTGAGCCTCAGTTTCTTCATGTGAAGAATGGGTACAATATTATTATCTACTTTATCAGGTTGTTTCGAGGATTAAATGAGATCAAGTATTGTAGTTAGCACATCATAACCACAAACTACTTTTTACTAGGAATATTATTATTATAAGTATGATCAGCAGAGTATTGTGAGCACACAGAGAACAAAATAACTAATTCAGCCAGGTGCAATGAGAGAGAGATTTTTCTGGTTCTCCCAAGTCAGACTGGACAATCTACCCAGCAGGCACCACAGTGAATTTTTACCCAGACAATAAAGGTCTTCATTCCATCAAAAAAAACCTCATATGCTTTGATCTGAAACTATCTCTCTCCAGTGACTCACCGTAGATGACCATTAACCTCATACAACAATGAACACAAGTACAATTTTAATAGCAATATATATCGTCAATATATGTCATGTCTGTTGCACGTCTCAATTCACAGTTTATTTATTTGCATTAAGAAACTTTTCTTTGTATGCTTTGTGAGATCATCTTCCTCAGGTTCTCACGGTTTGAAAACCTTGGGTTATTCAAACTCATGTGTAAGTCTCCAGCTGAATGTGCCAGTTTCTATGGAAACAAGGTCACTGTGTGGGAGGAGCTTGAGAGAAGAAGCGTATTCCTGGCACAGAATGAGCAATGGACAGAAAGAAAAGAAATTAGAGCTATTCATGCCTGGACCACTGTTCTCCAGTCACAACAGCATGACAAGAACATTGAATGCTGTCTATAGTCAGTGCTCTGTGGGCAAGTTGACGCAGTGCTGACAGAAAGGGAGACTAAGGCAACTACCCACAAGGAACACTGTTCCCACTGGATTCCAGAAGCAACACCCTGGATCGTGTTTCATCCTGTTTACTTAAAAGAAAAATTCTCTCTCCTTTTACAATAGGGACATTCTTCCTGCCCACCTCCTTCGGGTGGTTGCCCTTAAAAACAGCAGTTAGTGAAAAGTATCCATCAAAGCTATGGTTTTTCCAGTAGTCATGTACAGATATGAGACCATATCTGTACCATATGGTACATATGGGACCATAAAGAAGGCTGAGCAATGAAGAACTGATGCTTTCAAATTGTGGTGCTGGAGAAGACTTGAGAGTCCCTTGGACTGCAAGGAGATCAAACCAGTCAAGCTTAAAGGAAATCAAACCTGAACATTCACTGGAAAGACTAATGCTGAAGCTGAAACTCCAATACTTTGGTCACCTGATGCAAAGAGCTGACTCATTGGAAAAGACCCTGATCCTGGGAAAGATTGAGGGCAAGAGAAGGAGACAACAGAGTATGAGATGGTTAGACAGCATCACCAACTCAATGGACACGAATTTGAACAAACTCCAGGAGACAGTGAAAGGCAGGGGAGCCTGGCATGCTGCAGTCCATGGGATCACAAAGAGTCAGACATGACTTAGCAAGTGAACAACAGCAACAATCCACCAAAAGTCCTGCCCTGGAACTTCACCATAAACACTGCTATCTATAAGGGAGGATGGAGTATGAGTAGGTGTCCCTCTTATGTGATCTGAAATTAGTGGTTCTCAAACCCTGGTTCCCATCACCAGAAACCCCTGGATGTCTTGTTAAAACACAGAGCCAGGCCCCCAACCCCAGAGACTGGGCCTCAGTAGGTCTGGGGTGAGACACAGACCACCAAAGTGTGGGGACCACACTTTGAGCAGTATCAACTCTGAAACTTAAAAACAAAACTCCCAAGTCCTTACAAATAAAAGATTACTTCTTAAAAGACAAAGGACATCATGTCAAGGCAAAGGCAGCCTTTCAGACATTCTACACAATTCTTCATGCATTTTTACCATGTTTACCATGACACCAAAACTGTTCTCTCCACCTCAAAATATTCTACAATGGCATCTCATGCCATTGAATTTGATCAAATTCAGGGTGATGTCTTGTTGTTTTCCTTCTCCTGCTCTTACTCCATGTTCTCTTTATCTTTTTCTCCATAGGTCCTCCTGATCCATTATTCTGCTCACGTAGGATTTCAGTGTTTAGTCTGCATCCTATTCAAGCCTCTGCAACATTTTCCCACCCTTCGTCCTCTCCCTACCACAACTTCTTTCTCCAGGGCTCCATTTCCTACAGAAGCAAAAAATAGCCATGAGCAGTACCACATCTATACACATGACTCAGGGGCAGATTTTTCCTCACATATATTAGGAACACTTCTGAAAGTCCTTCTTTTGAAATCATATTCTACCACATGAGCAATCTGTGGTTACTGAACTCAACCAAGCCTCTTAAATTAAAATCAATTAACATTCTACAAAACAGTTATAAATCACAGAAGCCACTACAACCTATGGGCCAAATACAGCCAGTCACCTGTTTCTATATGGCCTGTGAGCCATTTTACGTTTTTAAATCGTTGAAAACACTCAAAAGAATAATACTTTGTGATATGTAAAAACTATATGATATTCAAATGTCAGTGTCCATAAACAGTTTTATTGGAATGTAGTCACACATTTGTTTATGGATTGTCTATGGCTGTTTTCATGCTACAATGACAGAGCTAAGCAGTTGTGACAGAGGCTGTATGGTCCGCAAAGCAGAAAACATTTGTATCTGACCTTTTAAGAAAAAGTCTGATGACCCCTACTCTACACCATTTCCTAGGGATCATCTTGAGGAGATACATACATATGGAAAAGCATATATATATATATACACACACACATATACATGGAAAGGCAATATAGACTGGGGATAATATGGCTTTAGGGGCTTCCAGATGACACATTAAAATAACCACTCAATATGAAGATGTAGGGAACAGAGAAGCCTTGTGCACTGTTGATGGGAATGTAAACTGGTGCAGCCACTGTGGAAAACAGCAGCACAGAGGCACCTCAAAAAATTAAAAACAGAACTACCATATGACCCAGCAATTCTACTTTTGGATATATATACAAAGGAAACAAAATCACTGTCCCCAAAAGATATCTGCACCCCCATGTTCAATGCAGTATTATTTGCAATAGCTAACACAGGGAAACAATACAAGTGTCCACTAACAGGTGTATGGATAAAGTATAAAATAATAAACACACACACACACACACACACACACACACACACACACACACACATATATATATATCTCACACATACATGGGGCTTCCCAGGGGCACAGTGGCAAAGAATCTGCCTGCCAATACAGGAGATGTAAGAGACGCGAGTTCAATCTCTGGGTCGGGAAAATCCCCTGGAGTCGGAAATGGCAACCCACTCCAGTTGTTGCCTGGGAAATCCCATGGACAGAGGAGATTGGAGTGCTACAGTGCATGGGGTCGCAAAGAGTCAGGCACAACTGAGGACACAGTGTATGTGCGTGTGCACATGCGCACACACACATTATTGGGATATTATGGAATAATATGGAATATTATTCAATCATCAAAAAGAAGAATATCCTGCCATTTGCAATAGCATGGATGGACCTTGAGGGCATTATGTTAAGTAAAATAAGTCCAGAGAAAGACAAATACTACATGATCTCACTTACATGTAGAATCTAAAAAAACAAACTCATAGAAACAGGGATCAGACTGGTGACTGCCAGAGGCAGGAGGGTGGGGAGTGGATGGGATAATTGGGTGAAGGTGATCAAAAGGAACTAACTTTCTGCTATAAGATAAATAAGTTCTGGGGACATAACATACAGCAGGATGACAACAGTAAACAATAACGTATATTTGAAAGTTTCTAAGAGAGTAGAGCTTAAAAATTCTCATCACAAGAAAAAAAATTCAAACTGTGAGGTGATGGGTGTGAACTAATCTTATTGTGGTGATCATTTTTCAATACATACATATATCCAATCATTATGTTGCATATCTTAAACTTACACAATGCTTTATGTCAATTATTTCTCAAAAAACCTGGAGAAAAAAGTAAATAAAATAGCCACTGATGTAAGAATCTGTTAATACTTATGTATTAATCATCTTCATTAAAGTTATAACAACATGTCCCTGGACTTGAAATCAGATAAATTAAGTGTCATCTGTTTTGTCATAAGGACAATATTACAAACCCCAAATACATTTGGGAAAGATCAGATTAAAATAACAGTTCCCTCAAGCACCTGTCAAATTCCATGAACTTCTTGAAGTTCCTCTGATGAGGTGTGGGCATAAAGCTTATGCAGGAGCGAAGAGAATCCTCTTCAGAACCAAAGCCGGTATAAGGTGGAAATTTCCTTTCTATTGTTCGAGGAGGTGGGGCCTTGCACGGAATCGAGGTAAAGTTCTCTATAACAAAACAAAGGCAGATGAAACATCAATATTTTTTTTTGCCCTGATTATGGCTGTTTTGAAAGGTTTGTTATGTTTTAAAGATGAACATGGAGATCTTTGTAGACTATTTTAAACTCTTTCAAACAAAACACAGCAAAATCCTGGGAGGGTAGGTTTCAATCATGTTTACAAAAACCACAGAACTCACTCAATAATTGCCATTGGTTCAAAAGAAAGAAAAAAAAAGAGAGGCTGAGTGTGTCGAATAAGTAAACATTTATCTTTTGTCATCACATCCCCATTTCAGAATATTTTTTGTTCTTCCTTGATTTTTCCAATGATATGAAAATTCAAGCTTGAAACTTTATGCCACCCGTTCCATATTTTAACCTGTAATGTAGCCCACTCCTCTCTTTAGTCAACATTCACTAATTAAATTCCTTTCCAAACAGGACTGACTCCCAGCTGTTTTGCCTTTACCTTCCCCATCTGATGTCTCCTCCTCCTGAGCCCACATTTTAAGCCCTCTCCCTTTCCTCTAACTCAGCTCCAGGCCATGATACTTCACTACCTAGATCAAAAACAAAAACAACATTTCTTCTCACCAACAACCCCTCCAGGTTGCCTCTGTTATTGCCCAAGAAAAGACTGCAATCGTACTGACACGTGATACTGCAAAAATAAATAAATAAAACCCAAATCAAACTAACACAACTTTTAAAACCACCACTGCCAAAGAGAGTGGTAAGTAGTAAATACGGTTGACCTTCTTAATTCATTTATCATCTGTGAGGAAGGAGAGATGGAGAGACAGGTGGAGACATATTTGTAATAGCCTGGGAGCTGTTAGGTACTCATTTGTGAGGTTGTACCACCCCTGAGAAGCAAGTGTGCCCTCTGAAGTAGATGACACACTGACTCAACAGATCCCAATCACCAGTGTTTGTCACACCATAAATGGCAAAGATGATGTCTGGATCTTTCTTAAAGCAAAAGACAGCAAAGCAACCAAACAACCAATGGAATCTCATTTCTACCTCTTCCCCAAAGCTGACCATCCCATAGGTGTTTCCATTAGAGCCTGAAAGGAGTCTCGCATAAGCAAAGATTTCCTTTTCCACTGCCAAAGTTCTAACAGAAGGAGGAGAACAGATTTAGTACATACCTCTCTAATTGAAAATGTGCACCAATGTGTCATCCAAGGCAGCCTACCTCTTAACATGGAGAGATAGTTGTTGTTGTTTTTTTTTTTTTTTTTTGGTACTGATTGATCAAAAGGCCAAGGGGCTGTTTCTAACTCTGATTTGAAAATATTTTCAACTTTCACATTTCCTTAGACTTCCTAACAGCCTTTGTGTGAAACCTCCTCAAGCATAATCCCCAAAAGAGTATTGTTCCACCCTGACAGAAACTGCTCACAGAAGACATACTAGCAAAAAGAATGCCATCAGATATTTCTCACTGACTTAGTGAAAGGAGGCGGCCAGACTGTGGGTATGGAAGTGACTGGTGAACCTCTCCTATTGCTATTTTTGTGGCAATTAAAGAGAAGCTTTGGTAATAAACAGGCAAGTTTAAATATTGGAATTCGTCAGAATTACAGCAGACCCTATCATTCCTAATTGTAACATGAAACACACCACTAACTGGTACCTTCATTTTTAGGAAAAGGACCATAGGGGATGGCAGGAAGAACTGTACGTGATTATTAGAAAATTCAGGCATGATTGGTTTCTTCCAACAGGGGACATACGCCTCCAACTCTATATAATAATCTAAACAGCCTAACCAAAAGAGGACACACATTGAATCTCAAATTAAGAATGCATTCTACACCTCCCCCCCAAATTACAGGTTTTATAACACACTGTTGTTTTCTCAACTACATAATTTTTGCAACAGATTTAAGTAACAAAAGAATCAATTTAGAGCTTTCCTCTGCACCCACAGTGCCATCTAGTGTATAAATGCCGAGAACTGTTCCACTCCACCATGTCTGACTTTGTCAACAATACAGTCTTTCTGGATACTGTGACTCAAGATACCATTTTTTATGGGTTAATTGTGTATATTCACAAAGGTTTGGAATTATGCCTGGATAAGTTTCTGTCTTTGGTTTTCCATTGTTCCACCATCCTGCATGTTTCAGGTGTTAAAAAATATTTAATGAAAAAGTATACATTTTTTTTACAAAGCATCTTCCCAAATATCTTTTAAAAAAATTTTTATATTGGAAAATAATTGCTTTACAATATTGTGCAGGTTTCTGCCATACATCAGCATGAATCAGCCACAGGTCCCAAATATCTTCTTAAACTGACATTCTAATAGATCCTAAAACATAACTGCCTTTCAAATAGTCCGATGCTTCTAATTCCAAGAGACTTGTAAAAATATATATGTTGACTGTCCATTCACAACTGACTAGATTCCAACAAATTTAAACAGAGGGGACAGACTCTTTTTTAAAGAATGTATCTTAATGCTCCTTCACAGTGGTTTACTATTCATCATCTCATTTGGAAATGATTCTGAGAAAAGCCTTCAATTATCTCAACATTCATCTCTGATTTGCTAGTAACCCACATTTGGACCCAGGTTTTGGGAGGCCTGAAGTTTATTATTTGGGAGAACCTCTGTAAGATGAAAAATGTCAAATAATTAAGATAAAATTAGGCCCAGGGCCTTGGAATGGGGCCCTTACAAAAAAAAAGAACCTAAAGTTTAAGGTTCATTATTTTTGAGGTTGAATCCACCTCTGCTTGTACCCCATATGCAGATCAAATGATTTCAGTGGGATGATCACTTTGGGGTCAAATAATCACATAATTTTCTAGCTCTAGCTAGAAAACCCTTAGAAATCATCTAATTCTCAACCCTCTTCACTGCATAGAAGAGGTTTAAAAAATAAAAAAGCAAAATTGTTAGGTCCATCAAAATCACGTGGTGAGATTAGAAGCAAATTCTACCTCTGCTGCTGCATCTTGGGATGGCTCGTTTGTTCAAATGATCATTAGACTCTCATCTTAGATGTTCTGCTGTTTCTAACACCAAGAGTTCAGAGATGGCTATAAAGGACTCCACAAAATTAAATATGTTTTAAGTTTTTTTGCTTATCCTTAATGGCTTCCCTGGTGGCTTAGATGGTAAAGAATCTGCCTGCAATGCAGGAGACCCAAGTTTGATCCCTGGGTCAGGAAGATCCCCTGGAAAAGGGAATGGCTACCCACTCCAGTATTCTTGCCTGGAGAATCCCATGGACAGAGGAGTCTGGCAGGCTACAGTCTATGGGGTCGCAAGAGTCAGACACGACTGAGCAACTAAGCATGCATGCACACACACACACACACACACACACATACACACACACACACACACTAGTTTGGTTGTCCCAACCACTAAGAATCAATTGTAACAAAGTCCTCTTATGGACAAAAAAATAATAACCCAAGGCAGGAATTCTAGGTTAGAACAGTTTACATTCAAATCCATGTCCCTTCAGTGAAAGAAACACCTGCTAGAGCCCCTGGAGCCTCTTCCAACCTTCATGCTACAGGAAAGTCTGACAGGCCTCCATCTGCCAGTCTGTGTTCATGCACATGAAGTAAGGAGGGAGTGACATGCTCCTGCCCGGCAGGCTAGCCAGGGCCAGCGGGATGGCCAAGCTGCCTAGTGGGGGAGTCACACTGGACTGTTTCATGGAGGAAGTTGCCTTCTCTTTAGAATCCTGAAATGCACAAAAGAATCTCATCTTTTTAGGAGTCCAGATGGGGTTTAACACAGGGGTTTTACATATATATTTCTTGGGATTCTGTCAAGCCCTCTGTTTCTACATAATAGAAAAGCTTTCTCATGTGCCTTTCTTGAGACTGTGGCCAACTTCACCTCTTAGTCTGTCTGCCATTTTTTCTCCCCCCAAATATGTTGGGGGTGGCAATAGGTAAGAGAATGTACTGAGGCACCCAGGCTGTATACTGCATTAGAAATCTCCCCCTGGCTTCCTCTTAGGGAGGTCCCTAGCTGTGTCATTGGCAGTTGTCAGCTTTTTCCTGTGGTGCTGCAGAGTGGTGACACCAGGTTTCTACTGACCATAATTATTGGCAAGGAAGGAAATGTGACCACAATTATTGCCAGGACTCTGTCCTAGTTTGGGCTTCAAGAATACCAAAATATAATGTATAAAATGTAGTTAGTCTTATGAATTATTAGAGCCAGATGAGTTATTAAAAAAATTTAAATGTCCAAAGAAACTGCATCTAAGTAACATTAAGTCTATTAATTTAATGTTAGAAAAAGTCAGGAAACGCAAACGCAAAGATCATCAGAGAATACTGATTCACTCCCTTCCTCCCTGAATCATGGATATAATTTCTAGTCATTAGTTACATTAAGTATACTGTTGTTACTCAAGAAATGTTGTGTAATAATGGTGTCTATTAAATGGGATATTTTAACATATCTTATGAGAAATATAAAAAGTCAGCATGACTATAAAATGCATCATAACTTTGCATTTGCATAATTTTCTCTTTAAAGACATAATGCTCATGTTATATGAGCTTTAAAGGCACAAATGACTTTTTAAAATATAATACAGTAAGTCTCTAGAGAGAGCAAAAGAAGTGAGCAGGAAGAAATTAGGCACTAGGGCTCAACTGAAACTGACCACAGGGCATTTGAAGTTGATGCATCTGCTGAGGATGGCTAGATCCGGAGCACACTGGTAGATTTCCTCTGCCTCTGAAAGTTCCCTGTAAACCCATCAAGAGACTAAATGTACTGGGTTTCTCCAGCACTATGTTCATTTCCCCAAATACAAACTTTATATTCTCAAAATCAAGCTAACAAACATCAACTGAATGTTGGACTTAATATTTAAGGGATCATATGACCTCACCACATCCTTTGTATTAAGGTAATCTCTCAGTGGGCTACCCAGGTGGAACAGAGGTAAAGAATCCACCTGCCATGCAGGAGACGCAAGAGACATGGGTTTGATCCCTGTGTCAGGAAGATCCCCTGGAGTAGGAAATGGCAACCCTCTCTGGTATTCTTGCCTGGGAAATCCCATGGACAGAGGAGGCTGGCAGGCTACAGTCCATGGATTCCGATTCTACAAAGAATCGGACATGACTGAGCAGGCACGCATACAATCTTTCAGTAGGACATAGGTAAATGTCTTCAGTGACTCATTCTTTTTTATCAATTTTTCAACTCTACACTGAAGACTTGTCAACTCTGAACAGGTACTTACATTTATTAAAAATCAAATTATCCTTCCCAACTATCTATGGCTCACTAGCAGCTTCTCTATGGCAGCCACTACCTGCACATTCCTGGCTCCTTCTTGTCCTCAGTACCCAAAACAAATATGTCCAACTGTGTCCACCAAGAGGACTAATTTTAGAAAATAATATAAGAAGAGGCCACCAATTTGGCCCCATTTTGACTAATCTGGCATGCAGATGCAGTGGAACAAATTCCCTTAGTGAACCAAAGAGAGAAATTGAAAGTCTTTTATATTCCAACCCCTTTGTGTGCCGTGTATCTTCTTACATAATATAATGATTCCCATGAGGCCAGGAATACTACACAGAGAGGATATCAAGACACGTAAGGTGGGCCTCATGTCATCCTAGAGATAAAGCACCCTGTCTTTTAGAAAAAGCTGTGGTTGTTTCTGGCTTCCATTTCATGGCTCAGGGAAGTGAGCTCATATGAATACTTCAAGGTTCAGAGAGGAGTAAGCAACCCCCAACCGAGCTCCAACCCCAATCTGGGAGGTTGGCAACTCCTATCACCCCCAGTTAGCCAAGCACCAGCAGGTACCTGAACCCTGGGGTAGAGAGCCCGGGAAGGGGGCAGGGCTGGCCTGCAGGTTTAACAAACGGAGGGGCTTGTTTTTCAGGTTTCATCTCAGATCCTCCCCCTGTGACAGTTATAACACCATGTGACATGTGGTAGATCTCTGTTCCCCTTCCAGCCTAGAAACTCCTTACACATCTCTGCAGATCCTGTGTCCACTGCAATGACCTACATCTAGTAGGTGCTTAATAAGTCACTGGCTTCCATTATGGACTGAACTAACCTGATCTGAATGGAATGGAGAGCTAAGAAGAGAAGCTGGCAGCCTGGCTGCACCTCACGAGGAAAGGTAGAGCAGATGGGCACAATTTGCTAGAGAACTAAAATCAGTATAGCTTCTGTGGTAAGCAAGGATTCAGCGGAAAGAAAAGTCTTTGCATTTCCATTTCAACTGCTTGACCACAGCAGTGAGGCAGGGGGCTACATGGGAAAACAGCAGCCTTTGGCATCAGGCAGACGAGTTTAAGTTTTTGGCTCACTCTTTACTTGCTGCATGCATGACCTTTGTCCAGGAAACCCCTTGTAAGCCACAGTCTCTTCACCTCTAAAACAAGGATGATGTTAGGGGAATAGATAAGACAACAAACTCCTGGTAGTTAGCAAATGCTTGATAAATGGTAGCAGCTATTAGAAGCTTAGAATTTGAAACTTAAAAGTCAGCTCAATCTTAACTAGGAAACAAAGACTCCAAGTTTAAATATTATTTTCTAATTGACAGATGCATCACTTACCAATTCCATATTTAGTCCTATAATAAGTTTTCGTGAAATCATCACAGTCACAAAGGAGCACTTTCCTTCCCCACACGTTGATGGTGGTTCCTATGGACAGGTCAGTATCTTTGTAAAACTCTTGGTCTAATTTTCCTAGCTAATAAAAACAAAGGAACATGACGCTGGCACCACAGACCCACCAAAGACCTTGACATCCCCCCCTCTCAAACGAAAAAGGAAATTTTAAAAAATCCACAACATCACTTAAAACCAAATGTTTAAAATCAAATCAAAAGACAACCACTCAAAATCAACATTTGAAAACACTCTTTTAGCAAGGTAGTGCTACCAAATGGCAATGCAATGAATATATTTATATATACACTTATGCATGTTTATTACTGATAAATGCAACAATGCAACACATACATTCATATAGTCATCAATGTCTTTCACAACTAGTCTCCCAGAAGAATACGCAACTCAGCCCGCATTCCAGGTTTCAGAGAAGCCATACTGGCAACAGTAATAAAATATGACTTACGTTGTATTTATCCAACAGGTAGCTATACATTCGGTTCTCTGAGGAGCCAGCACTCACGTTGAGAACTGTCTGGTCTGTTAACTGGCCTGGTTGAAAGACTCCAGGGGGGCCATACTAGAAGATATAAATCAAATCAAGATGTGGTGGGTGGACTCGCAACACAAACATGCTCCTGGTTAGGGGCCCAAGTGGCAAGTGATACCACCTGGTTCTCCTCTATCATCCTGAGGAAGACAGGACACAGACTCCAGCCACCTTTCCCCCGTGCTTCTCCACCCCCTGCGGGTTGGTCTACACTCCCCTCATCCTTCAAGGACCTGATGAAGCCCCATCTTTTCCTTCTGACCTCTTCCATCCTGCTGGCCAATCCCCAATCCAAACTTCTACAGCACCTACCTCAGGGTTAAATCACTTGTCTCTGTTCTCTAACTGCTTTATCAGCCGTCATCTTTCCACTAAACAAGATGCCCTGATGGAGAAACCCTGCCTTGCTTTCTTGACTGGCTCAGCACCCTGCCTGACCCTGAGCAAGGAGGCATTTTTCTGGCTGAGAGAGGCAGTGTGGTGAGGTAGTATGAACGGTGAAGTATGGTCAGCCTCTCACAGAAACTGGCCAGGAGCAAGCCAGGGAGGACACTCTTCAGTTTCACCCGTGCTGGAGGTGGTCAGGCAGGAAATATCTGAACTTATGGAAATTGATACTAATTGGTTTATCTCAGCTGAGAAATCAGAATCATCCCTGATACATGTGACATAAACTATAAGTTAAAACGTGCAAATTTATGAGGTGTGGGGTGTAAGACATGTTACAGAGGAAAAAACAACACATTTTTGGATGCAACTCTCTCATTGCCACTTCTTAGCTATAGGACATGAGGCCACACATTTATCTTCTCAGAACTTCAGTAGCAACAGTATCTACCCCTTGCTTTCTCAATGGATGTGGCATCAAGGGAATACCCACTGCTCTTGGATCTCTCCCCCACAAGAATGGAAGCACCATGCAGCAGGAATTAACCATTCTCTATCTCATGGTAACCCCAGAGCCGGCACACAGCTGACACTTACTAAATATTTGTTGAATGAATGAATAAATGAAACAATTGATGTCAAGGAACACTGCAAATGTCATGGATGTCATTATTATTTTATATTTAGCCTATTTTTCAAAGCCATTCTAAAGACAGGCTTCCCTGGCTCCTCCCAGCCACCTGCTATGCATATGCCTGGAGTTTGCTCTGGGACAAACCCAGTCCCAGCTCCAAGAAGCTACACAGCAGAACTTCTGGTAGGAGACTCTTGAGAATCTGGAAGAGTGTCTTGTGATAAGCAAATAACCAGTGGTTGTATGCATCAGAAATAAGTGTTACAGTAATCTTTTCAGTAGCACTAAGAAGTAAGTTTAAAAATACATTATCCAAATAAATAAAGAAATAAAACATAACATAGAGCTGTGAATAAGCCGTGATGTTTTCATGTGCCTTATAGGTGTTCATAGGTCTTTACGTGCATCCGTGCTAAGTTGCTTCAGTCGTGTCTTTGTGATCCCATGGACTATAGCCCCCCAGGCTCTTCTGTCCATGGGGATTCTACAGGCAAGAATACTGGAGTGGGTTGCCACCTCCTCCAGGGGATCTTCATGACCCAGGAATCGAACCCAGGTCTCCTATCATCTCTGCTATTGGCAGGCGGGTTCTTTACCAATAGTACCACCTGAGAAGCTCTTATAGATCCTTAGATAGTGCTTTTTACTATATTATCTCATTCAGTCTTTACAGTTACCTCAGGAGGGAAGTCTAGTTAAAAGCATTTTAGAGATAGGGAAATATGCTCAGAGAGTTTAATGACTGGCCTAAGGTCACACAGCTATTAAGCAGCAGATCTACAATTCTAACCCAGGTCTTCTGTCTATGTGTTATTTCCACTGCACTCAGGTTACATTAGCTCTCAAATGGCCATGAACATGTGTAGAAATCATTTGGACAACTCTCTTTTAACAGTTAAAATGCTAAAGCTATTACTGTTGCTAGCCAGTGGCTAGTTGGTGACTAATTCTGCAAGTGGCTACTCGCAGAAGAGTCACTCCTCTGTGTGTGTGTGTGTGTGTGTGTGTGTGTGTGTGTGTGTGTTCACAGCCCAGACCAATACAATGGAATCTACCCAGTAGGCTACAGAGGCCAGAGGCTATTGCTCTTCCCAAAGCCATGAGCAATTCTTTTACTCGAGAGTCATTTACCTTCATAAGACTCACGGTAAACTCAATGACATAGGTAGTTCCCTTGCATTTTACTTTTTCCCTTTACGTGCCTTGAGCCCTGAATCTTCCAATTCCAATTTGTCATATCCTCTGTATTACTTTCATAGATGTATATTAATAGAGGGCACAAAGTGCAAGTTTTCTAAACATCAGCACTAATACAAAGTGCTTTGTCACTGACAGTCATAACACGCGACATTCCAGACAGTGACTAGAGTCTTCAGCCCACAAGCAAACTTGGAAAGCAGTCCCGTGTCCACTGCTCACCTTAGGCAGCTTTCTCCTCTGGAGAAACAATGACACAGCATCTCTTCCTGAGTTATGTGGCAAGACTTCTTTGATCTCGACGGTATCATCAGACAGAAAGTAATGCAGGATGAGTTCTCTACGATCCCCAGACACTGAGCATGAGTCGTCCCACACACAGAAGAAACGCAAGACCTTCCTATCATACTCGAGGAACTGTTTCAGAGTGTCGAAGGACTGATAGGGATGTAAGGGCTCCATGTAATCTAGCTTCTGTCAGGGGAGAAAAGGTTAACGATAGTGGGAGTCTTTCCATAACTGCTTCTGGGATGCAAGCAGTCAAAGAACACAGAGGTATCTTTTCCATAGACTATTCTGTGATATTTTTTAAAATTTCAACTAACAACACATATGATACACATATATAACTAGTTTCAACCTTAGAAACACAGACAATCAAGTATTAGGAAGCTTTTCATTAAACATTATTTTAACACACTAAAGTATACTTCTATAATGTTTTTGAAAACTGACTCTTCTCAGAGACTTAAAATTCTTGTTTAAGAGCAGACAAAACTAATATATGGTGACAGAAATCAGAATAGTTATTGCCTCTGGGTAGATGACTGATTGGAAAGGGGGGCAAGGGAACTCTCTGGGGTGATGGACATATTGTCTATCTTGATTTTTGTACTGATTATTAAACTGTATACACATTTTTCAAAATTGTCAACATGTATGCTTAAGATTTGCACACCAAGTCTATGTTAATTATTTCTCAACCAAAAAGTTATTTTCACTGAAAATTCATATCTTTTTATGCTTCTTACTCATCCACAGATTTTTGTGAGAGTAAAAAGAGAAGAAATATCTTCACGGTTTTATTTTGCTCAAAAGGTTTAGGTAGCAAAGATCTGAAAGGTCATGGAAATAGGAATGGAGCAAAGGGAGAACTTCTCAATCTGCACAGGCCTACTGTGCAGGCTCTGGCTCCCAACCCAGGAAGCACTAGCTGGGCAGTCTTCTTGGCCCAATTCTCCTCTATCTGCATAGTCTCAGTCTTATCCTGGAGCGAAACCGCCCCACCCCCCATTCTATCTAATGTAGCCTAATAGGGTGGTTATATAAGGAAGGGCTCACTAGCAAGTGAGATGTAGTCCCACATTGGGTCATGTAATCTTATTTGTAAATTCTCAAAATTTTGTGTCTGTCTAGGGCAGTCTAGGGGCAGACTCATTCCAAGACACAGGAGACATGATGACCCTCCAGAAGCTCTTCAGTCTTATCCTTGATATTTAAATGACATTATGAGATCTATACTTTCATTGATTATCTTTAATATTTAAATGAAATTATAAGATCTATATTTTCAATGATAGAGAAAACTTTCTTTGGCATGATAAGGCCTCTAAGAAATCCATTATTGATTACATACCATGGGAGATCTTTTCAGTTCAAGTTAAATTGTTTAATTTTAACTTTACATTTCAAGGCAGCAAACACTGGAGAAGTAAATGCATTAAAGTCAATATAAAAGCCTCTTATTAAACTCCTAATTTTCCACAGACTTCTATATTTATTGAAGAGCTTTCTCCCTGAGGGAATAAATCTTAAAATGATTCTCTCAATCTGAAAGGAAGTTTTTAAACATTTCTTGGCTGTTCTTGGTATTTATTCTTGATTCCTGGAACAGAAGATTTTTTTCCCTTATAAACCCCTATGAAATCATACTGCGTTCCTATGTATTTCATATTATGCATCATCACTCACAATCATATACCAGCTGTTAGTGAATGACTGTGGCCAGATGCAAAGGGTGATAAATCATATAGATCCATTTCTTTTGGTTTCTCTCTGCTGGTTCTAAAGACTTTTGTATTTATCCAGACTCTTACTTCCAGGGCATTTGGAAAAAAACAGAAACGAATCCAAACCATAAATCTCCTTGCATGCCAATACAAACAAGAATATTGCTACAAGGATTTCACCTTAGATATTCCAGGATCAACAATCTATATTTCTCAGGAGGGGTATATGTCTACAATATTAAAGGATAATTCTGATGGGGCTAGGAGGCAGGAATAGATGAATGATCCTACATGCAGCTTTTAACAAGAGATCAAAGCAGAATCAAAGATTTTTACTCTAAATTTTATGTTATCTTTCTGCATAGAAGTTAATTGTAAGTTTTAGAAACAATAAAAATGAGACCAAACTAATCTATAGGAATAGAAATGAGAATAGTGCTTATCCCTGGGTGGGGGGAAGGACAGATTGGAAAAAGGCATGCGGGAACTTTCTAGGAGGATGGAAATGTTCTAGACTATAATTTCAGGTGTGGATTACATGGGTGTATGCATTTGTTAAGACCCATCAAACTGTATATTTAATTTCTGTGTATTTTACTGTGCATGATCATACGTCAATAAAAAGAAACAAATGAGAATAATTAAAATCAGGATAAGAAGCAAGAGATTTGAGTTCAAGTCCTAGCAGGAAGACTGGTGAGGTAGGTGACCTTCCACATAACACCTGCCCTTTTGGGTATTCAGATTTTTCTATAAAACATAAAATCTGAGCCAAGGGCTCATTAAAAAAAAAATAAAAAAACTCTGGAAAGACTACAGTAATACTACTAACACTGATTCTTTTCTCCCTACACTGGCTGGGATCAGGCTTTGCCAATAAGCATCCTGTTATCATGGGAGCACATCAAAATCATGGCCCTCCTCATTCCTGAACCTCTCTGCATCTGACGTCACCTTAAAGGAAGCTGCGAGTCTTAAGAAAGAAAAAGGTGTACCCAAAGCTTGGTTCACTGTTTCAGTAGCACAGGAGCAAAGATTTTCCCCAGAGTTAGGCAACTAAAATGGGAAAAGAAAAGCCAGGTAAGAGTGGGCCCAACTGTTTCAGTGTCAGGGACTACAAAGCCAATCCTGGGCTCTTAGAAACCATCCCATATGGGCAGCTCATGAAGACTCCCCCTGCCTGGAAGGGCCACTCTCTGTAAAGAGAAGTGGGGCTGAGGGCAGAGAGTGAGTCTTTCCTGCACTGAAGCCAACCCCCAGCCTCCGTCCAGCCCAAAGGAAAAGAGGACAACTCCAGTGACCATGGTCCCCCAAGTCCTTTCACCTATCAGAAGTACTGATACCATTCACTGATTCTGAACCAATTCTCATGTTGAAGACTAGAGCTCATGGATAAGTCAACTTACCCCTCTCCGTGTTTTCATGTAAGGATCTTCCGGACATTGTCCTGGGGGATTTAATTTGACTCCTATTTTCCTCAAGAAGCTTCTTGTGAATGCATCACAGTCATAAATCTTGAATGTTCGACCATAAAAGACAATGTCGGTGTTGACATTAAAATGATACACAGTATAAAATTGATCGTCATCAGGAGGTGGGAGAGGAATCCGATGACGTCGGATAAAAAGTCCTACAGTGTGAAATAAAACACAATTGTTTCATCATGTGGCTCACCAGGAAGAGATCAGAGCACATCTTTTTAACAACCCTGAATGTTTTCTCACCATGGTGAAGTGGGCAAAGGACTGGCTCTTGGAGAAGTAGCATCAGAATGTTCAAACTCTAGGGGTTCCAGAGGGAGCTGGGGCTCCTGAGATTCAGAGTAATTTGACCAGCCTTGTATGTTGTTAGAGTTGCCTAAGTGGCACTAGGGCTTACTCTATTATAAAGTAATTCCAGGTGGCACTAGTAATAAAGAACCTGCCTGCCAATGCAGGAGGCTTAAGAGACGCAGGTTTGATCCCTGAGTCAGGAAGATCCCCTGGAGGAGGGCATGGCAATCCACTCCAATATTCTTGCCTGGGGAATCCCATGGACAGAGAACCTGGCCACATACAGTTCATAGGGTTGCACAGACTCGGACACAACTGAAGCGACTTAGTGTATGCACACAAAGACTATGGCAGGAGGGAAGGAGAAGGGAGTATAAACAGGGTGACCCAATGTGCCAGACACTGCCATCATGTTTTTCCCCAAAACAAGCATGCTCACTTTTTCACTCACAAGCACTCAATGTGAGCACGCTCAACAAGGAACTAAGACCCCGAAGCAGAGTACTCACAAAAATGCACTTTTGACTGAAAAAAGAAAACTACTAAGCTTCACTGTGGTAGATGCCAACACCTTGATTTACAGCGTCCATAAGCACGGATGACTTTATGCTGCTTTGAAGCTTCTTGGAATCTTGTTCCTTCTACGAACCTCTTCTCCCTCCTCCTTTCTCTACAGCCTCTGTCCACCTCTACCCAACCACTCCCACAAAGTGAGAGTTAGCACAGGCTTCATAGTGCCTTCTACTTTCAACCCTATGATGCCCATTCACTTTTTTTCTTGAGAGTATGGACCCAGGGTCCCCGAGTACACCCAAATGGTAACTAGCCACTGGAGGTAAAAAAAGGCTCCCTAACTAGATGAATGTATCAACTATACCACACCATAACCAGCCAACTTACCCTAACACTGCTGAAACCTGTTGGCAAGAATTATTTAGGGATTGAGATTTTATCCTGCTTGCTAGCGGACAAGTTAGCCTGCCACAATTTCAAGGATGTTAGTAGATAATATGAGATGCTTTGGTGACAGACAAAGGGCAGTTTATTACTCACAATAATAACAGTACCCAGAACATCAATATTTTGGTACCAGTTTTCTGAGCCCAGATTCCCAAAGAGTGACACAACAAGGGCCAGGTAACTTCTGCACACACAGTGCGTTACACTATAGGACAGGAACCCTGAGCTGAGGGAAACTGAATCTTTTGTAATGGACAATAAGCATCCCTGCCTTTTGTCTCAGAGGGAGAGATTATCTTTATTAATGCATGCATGCTCAATGACTCAGTTGTGTTCAATTATTTGTGACTGCATGGACTGTAGAATAATGGAACAGAAAACCCACCAGATTTCTCTGTCCATGGGATTCTCCAGGCAAGAATACTGGAATGGGCTGCCATTTCCTTCTCTAGGGGATTCTACCACCCCAAGGAACAAACCAAGGTCCCCTGTGTCTCCCACATTGCAGGCAGATTCTTTACCATCTGAGCCACTGGAGAAGCCCCCTACCTTTACTAGACTGTACAGTAAACATGTCTGCCCTTTGTTCTGGAGGGAGACATCACCTCTGCTTTCCAAGGCTGTGAGTAAACTTGCCTTTTGCTCCAAAAGGAGAGACTACCTTTGTCTTCCAAAGCTGTGTGCTATATCAACATTCTTGAAAAGATAATCCAGAACAAAGAGCAGTCAGGGTCTCTGCTTGCAAGATTCACAGAAATGCAAGATAACCATGGAGAAATGTCTCTCAACATCTGTAAGCTGACTTAAGCCTGGGAATCTACTCTAGGAGCAAAGACAAAAGAAGAAAAGGCAAGCACAGCAAACAGAGGGTCTATCGGTTCAAGAAAAATTGGCTTGTGTAACCTGCACCATAATGGAGGCATTTTATTATAAAGATGTCAAGCAATCTTCTTCATATTTTCTGTAGCACTGAGAATAGTGC
This sequence comes from Odocoileus virginianus, assembly GCF_023699985.2. Taxonomy (NCBI): domain Eukaryota; kingdom Metazoa; phylum Chordata; class Mammalia; order Artiodactyla; family Cervidae; genus Odocoileus; species Odocoileus virginianus. Next base: position 16,557,932 of record NC_069708.1, read on the forward strand.
CTTTTCCCAAAGTCTAGAAATACTTAGAAATTATTCATTCCTTATTCATTAAAGAACATTTAATGAATGTCTTTATGTGCCAGGAACTGTGTTGAGCTCTGTTCCATTATTCTACTAATCATCTTTTCATTCTGTTGAGGGGAAATTAACTAAAATCATTTTCATCTTCTTTTCTTTGTAGCAATTTTTAATTACTTGCTACATTAAATTAAAATAATAAACTGTAAAATTAGAACTGGCCTGGAATATTTTTAAATGTACTACATAAAAGATGATTTAATTTTACTGCAAAAAATTACACTTCAATTAGCCCTTAATTCATGTGACTGAAAACAGTATGCAAATTATTTAATCATTCAAGATTAGACATTTAGAACAAATTGCATACTTGAACACCCTTATAAAAGCATGGGCATTCCAGGTACTTTCATGAACCATTATATATCTCTTTAAAAATACTTATATTTTTAAGTATAGCTGAGAGCTTTTAAAATATATAAGATTTATTCAACAGCCAAGAGTTTCTTCAGGAATTCCATCTATCTTGCATGTGTACTTCATTATAGAAATTCAAATAAGCAAATTAGTGCAATTTCTCTTTAGTAAGACTTCAAATAGGAATCCTATATTTTTCTTTTTTTTTTCATTTATTTTTACTAGTTGGAGGCTAATTACTTTACAATATTATAGCGGTTTTTGCCATACATTGACATGAATCAGCCATGGATTTACATGTATTCCCCATCCCGATCCTGTCTCCCACCTCCCTCTCTACCCGATCCCTCTGGGTCTTCCCAGTGCACCAGGCCCGAGCACTTGTCTCATGCATCCAACCTGGGCTGGTGATCTGTTTCACCATAGATAATATACATGTTTTGATGCTGTTCTCTCAAAACATCCCACCCTCGCCTTCTCCCACAGAGTCCAAAAGTCTGTTCTATACATCTGTGTCTCTTTTTCTGTTTTACATATAGGGTTATCATTACCATCTTTCTAAATTCCATATATATGTGTTAGTATACTGTAATGGTCTTTATCTTTCTGGCTTACTTCACTCTGTATAATGGGCTCCAGTTTCATCCATCTCATTAGAACTGATTCAAATGAATTCTTTTTAATGGCTGAGTAATATTCCATGGTGTATATGTACCACAGCTTCCTCATCCATTCGTCTGCTGATGGGCATCTAGGTTGCTTCCATGTCCTGGCTATTATAAACAGTGCTGCGATGAACATTGGGGTGCACGTGTCTCTTTCAGATCTGGTTTCCTCGGTGTGTATGACCAGAAGTGGGATTGCTGGGTCATATGGCAGTTCTATTTCCAGCTTTTTAAGAAATCTCCACAGTTTTCCATAGCGGCTGTACTAGTTTGCATTCCCACCAACAGTGTAAGAGGGTTCCCTTTTCTCCACACCCTCTCCAGCATTTATTGCTTGTAGACTTTTGGATAGCAGCCATCCTGACTGGCGTGTAATGTTACCTCATTGTGGTTTTGATTTGCATTTCTCTGATAATGAGTGATGTTGAGCATCTTTTCATGTGTTTGTTAGCCATCTGTATGTCTTCTTTGGAGAAATGTCTGTTTAGTTCTTTGGCCCATTTTTTGACTGGGTCATTTATTTTTCTGGAATTGAGCTTCAGGAGCTGCTTGTATATTTTTGAGATTAATCCTTTATCTGTTGCTTCGTTTGCTATTATTTTCTCCCATTCTGAGGGCTGTCTTTTCACCTTGCTTATAGTTTAAAATAGGAATCCTATATTTTTCAAAGTGGGAAGAACTGGCCCACCCACCAAACTTTTAAATAGTAATCATTATAATCATCATCATAGCCCTAGGATATGCTTTCATATATTCTTCTCATTTAATCTTCAATAATTGCATAATGCAGATAATGCGTGAAACACAAATATTCAGTTTATGGATGAGAAAACTCAGGATGGTTAAGTGACATGCCCAAGGTTATGCACTCACAAATGGCAGAAAAGTATCTTGAACCTGGGTTTTTCAAGCCCAAAGTAAGCACCATTGCTCCACAGTCTGTACTTAACTGTATTTCACTGTACTACAGCCACAAGTTACCTAAGTGGAGGAGAGGAGGGAATGTCTTAGGCAAAACAGGCTAGAAATGTGGAGAAGAGCAGCCAGCCACCGTGAAAGAGAAGAAGGAGCCGCTCTTCCAAAAGAACAGCCTCTCTCTCCTCTAAGAGTTTGTTTCTGGAGAGGGCCCATTTGTCAGTGGCAACAATTCCCCCCTCCAGAGTCAACACCACCGCATCAGCTGTCTCTCCTTGCAGAGCCTGTGTATCTGCAACCTCCACACGCTTTCTTGTGTTAGGTCCCTCACTCTTCTCCCTAGATGGTTCTTACAAGAAGCCAGGGGAGTTCCTTGTGGCAACAAGAGAGAATCCGGACCATTCATGGGTTGAAAAGAGAAGGCAGATCTAACACTAAACAAGAACATTTTAATAACAAGAAATCCAAGGTCACAATTCCATGTTAATCGAAAACTAACATGGGGCATTTGAAAGGTAGTTACACATGAGAGCTTTCACAAATATTAGTGGGATCTCTCAACTGTGTCCTTTGGGGACTGAAATTTCTATTTATTGGTATTTGTATGGTTATAGTCTTTCATGATAAATGGCAGAAACCACCAGTAGGTGGTTCTTCTAAATATCAAAGAAATATGCAGGACGCCATGTCTTCGGCACGTGCTAAAGAGCACCTGAGATCATCAAGGTGTATAACATGACAAAATGGAAAGTGAAAAGTGTTAGTCACTCAGTTGTGTCTGACTCTTTGGGACCCCATGGAAAAACAACAACAAAAGTATTGTATCTGCCCTTGAAATTTTCAGATGTTTATTTTCTTAATTGGCCCATAAAGACAATTTGGGCAGATATCCAGGCATCAGGTGTCTGCTTTTCAGCTCTTTCTTATCTTCATACTTTACATCTCTTTCTTTTTAAAGGTCCTGCTGTCTGATTATATTCTGCAACCTTTAACTTTCTAACATTTCCCTGTAGTTTAGATCAAAATGATGATATATTCATTTATGTTGAATGTGTTTTCATTTCGTTCAGTTGGGAATTGCTTTAGATCTTTGCTCATACTACTAAATTTAGTTTTTAGGAATTCACCTTCAAGAATTAAGACTCCAATCTCTTACCTCTAACTTAAGTGTGTTTAGTTCATTTTAGTAACACTGCAGACTTAAGGCACATCCAAGTCTAGAGGCAGGTATTTCTTATGTTAATGAATATACAGGTGGAATTGCCACTTGTCATGTCCGGCTCAGCTGCTGAAGAATCTGCCCACAATGCGGGAGATCTGGGTTCAATCCCTAGGTTGGGAAGATCCCCTAGAGAAGGGAAAGGCTACCCACTCCAGTATTCTGCCCCAGAGAATTCCATGGACAAAATAGTCCATGGGATGGCAAAGAGTCAGACACAATTGAGCGACCTTCACTTTCACTTTTCATGTCTACTAAAGTTTATATCCTAAAAATACTAAGACCACTCATTGTGATCAGAAATGACAGAGTATCTTTTCCTCTTTTGTTCACTCCTTCACTAAAATTAGCATTCCATTTTTAATTTTATAAAACATCATCTTTATGGAGTTTGATTTCATGGGAATAACTTTTTAAATATAGTTGGCCTGATACTTAGTCTTACAGCAAAAGAATAAAAATTTTTGAATTCTGTATCTCTGATCATAATCCTATGCATCTCCCCCTAGCCAATGAATAAGCCCCAAATGATGGCATGTTGGGTGTTCTGTCCTCTTGCGTTACCACCTTCTTGCCTAGTTTTCCTCACACATTCTATATCTGCTCCCAAATACCTCCCAACTCCTCTCTTCACCAGGGCTTCCCTGGTGGCTCAGATGGTAAAGAATTTGCCTGCAATGCAGGGGACATGGGTTCAATCCCTAGGTCAGGAATATCCCCTGGAGAAGGCAATGGCTACCCACTCCAGTATTCTTGCCTGGAGAACTCCATGGACAGAGAAGCTGGCACGCTACAGTCTATGGGATCACAAAGAGTTGGCCACACTGAGTGACTAACACTGTCCTCACCACTCACCTACCTCTTCACCTCATGCTGTTCCTACTGACTAACATGCCTTCCTCTTCTATCTTCATCTGGAGAAACTTTTGAGGTACTACTCAAATGCCTTATCCTCTAATGCATACTGGAGTTTCCACCTCTGACTCCTCAAAGTACCTCATATAATTCATGATGCCTGCATTGTGCTATCATTGTCTATCACTTTTCCTTTCCTTTTTCACTCCCTCCTTTTCTTTCTTCCTTTCTTCATCAAACTTACTGAACAACCACCATGTACCAAGCACCTATCTTCACAGACCAATGACTTACCTCCACTCCTAAATTTTACTCAGCTCCATTTAGTGACAATTCCCTCCCCAAGGTCTACCCCCTGGGGCTGCCAGATTTAGCAAATTGAAAAAAATGAGATGCCTGGTTAAACTTGAATTTCAGATAAATAATGAATAATTTTTAGTATAGGTATGTCCCACACAGTAATGGAGGGGAAGGGGCATAGTTATACTAAGAACTTCAAATTTAACCAGGTATCCTGTATTTTATTTGGCAACCTTACTATCATCCCACCGTTCTACTTTATGGGATGTATATTTAGATACAGCATATGCCCAGTATAAATAAATGTCTTCTACTCTGTGATTACATTTGCCTGATTCAAGTAGATCGTGTTAAAGTATAAAATGTAAATATATATAGTACATATTATAGTACATCTATACTCTATATATAGATATATATGTATGAAATACTACCCTGTTGAGGAACCAATACAAATCACTAGTGGAGATCAATATTCTTAACCAAGGATGCACTGAGAATCAAGTAGAACTTATTCCTTGACCCCAGGCCTATCGAATCAGAAATTCTGGGGGTGGATCAGGAGATTCTGATGATGGCACTCCAGTGAGAACTGGTACAGACCCTACCAGAAACTCAGGGCATATTTCTAATGGTTATCCTTTCCTTACACTAGATTAGTTTAGACTTGGCAGCATCTGACAAATAATTGTCCTGTTAGACAATCAGAGGTAAAACTATTGGGATTAACCTCTGACATTCTTGGTTTGATGTCACATTGTTTTAACTGCACTGCACCATAACAGCAACAAATTCTGTAAATATAATGTATCTACCCAAAGGAGAATGATGCCCTGGCAAGGAATGAAAGCAAGTCTTGACGTGCCTCAGTGACTTGACTTTTCACACACATCTCTTTGCCAACAAGGATTTGTGAATATGTTGTTCTGATGAGGAGCTTCACAGAGTTGAATGCCTACTTTGGCACCATGCTAAGGGATGCCTCTTTTATTTCTGGCTTATTTCAAACTCCTCTCTCCTTAAAAAAATTACATGATAAGAGAGGCAGCTAGAAAAACTTCCCCAAAATGGGGAAGGAAATAGCCACCCAAGTCCAAGAAACCCAGAGAGTCCCAAACAGGATAAACCCAAGGCGAAACACCCCAAGACACATATTAGTCAAATTAACACAGATCAAACACAAAGAACAAATATTAAAAGCAGCGAGGGAGAAACAACAAATAACACATAACGGGATTCCCATAAGGATAATAGCTGATCTTTCAACAGAAACTCTTCAGGCCAGAAAGGAGTGGCAGGACATACTTAAAGTGATGACAGAGAATAACCTACAACCCAGATTACTGTACCCAGCAAGGATTTCATTCAGATATGAAGGAGAATTTAAAAGCTTTACAGACAAGCAAAAGCTGAGAGAATTCAACACCACAAAACCAGCTCTTCAACAAATGCTAAAGGATCTTCTCTAGACAGGAAACACAGAAAGGTTGTATAAACGTGAACCCAAAACAACAAAGCAAATGGCAACGGGACCATTCTTATCAATAATTACCTTAAATGTAAATAGGTTGAATGCCCCAACCAAAAGACAAAGGCTGGCTGAATGGATACAAAAGCAAGACCCCTATATATGCTCTCTACAAGAGACCCACCTCAAAGCAAGGGACACATACAGGCTGAAAGTGAAGGGCTGGAAAAAAATATTTCACGAAAACGGAGACCAAAAGAAAGCAGGAGTCGCAATACTTATATCAGATAAAATAGACTTCAAAACAAAGGCTGTGAAAAGAGACAAAGAAGGACACTACATAATGATCAAAGGATCAATCCAAGAAGATATAACAATTATAAATATATATGCACCCAACATAGGAGCACCGCAATATGTAAGGCAAATGCTAACAAGAATGGAGGGGGAATTAACAATAACACAATAATAATGGGAGACTATAATACCCCACTCACACCTATCGACAGATCAACTAAACAGAAAATTAACAAGGAAGCACAAACTTTAAATGACACAATGGACCAGCTAGACCTAATTGACATCTATAGGACATTTCACCCCAAAACAATCAATTTCACCTTTTTCTCAAGTGCACATGGAACCTTCTCCAGAACAGATCACATTCTGGGTCATAAATCTAGCCTTGGTAAATTCCAAAAATTTGAAATCATTCCAGTCATCTTTTCTGACCACAATGCAGTAAGATTAGATCTCAACTACAGGAAAAAAAACTATTAAAAATTCCAACATATGGAAGCTAAATAACATGCTTCTGAATAACGAACAAATCATAAAAGAAATCAAAATATGCATAGAAATGAATGAAAATGAAAACACAACAACCCAAAACCTATGGGACACTGTAAAGGCAGTGCTAAGGGGAAGGTTCATAGCAATACAGGCTTACCTCAAGAAACAAGAAAAAAGTCAAATAAATAACCTAAATCTACACCTAAAGCAACTAGAGAAGGAAGAAATGAAGAACCCCAGGGTTAGTAGAAGGAAAGAAATCTTAAAAATTAGGGCAGAAATAAATGCAAAAGAAACAAAAGAGACCATAGCAAAAATCATCAAAGCTAAAAGTTGGGTTTTTTGAAAAGGTAAATAAAATTGACAAACCGTTAGCCAGACTCATCAAGAAACAAAGGGAGAAGAACCAAATCAACAAAATTAGAAATGAAAATTGAGAGATCACAACAGACAACTCTGAAATACAAAGGATCATAAGAGACTACTACCAGCAGCTCTATGCCAATAAAATGGACAACGTGGAAGAAATGGACAAATTCTTAGAAAAGTATAACTTTCCAAAACTGAACCAGGAAGAAATAGAAGATCTTAACAGACCCATCACAAGCACGGAAATCGAAACTGTAATCAGAAATCTTCCAACAAACAAAAGCCCAGGACAGATGGCTTCACAGCTGAATTCTACCAAAAATTTAGAGAAGAGCTAACACCTATCTTACTCAAATTCTTTCAGAAAATGACAGAAGAAGGCAAACTTCCAAACTCATTCTATGAGGCCACCATCACCCTAATACCAAAACCAGACAAGGATGCCACAAAAAAAGAAAACTACAGGCCAATATCACTGATGAACATAGATGTAAAAATCCTTAACAAAATTCTAGCAAACAGAATCCAACAACATATTAAAAAGATCATACATCATGACCAAGTGGGCTTTATCCCAGGAATGCAAGGATTCTTTAATATCCGCAAATCAATGTAATACACCACATTAACAAATTGAAAGGTAAAAACCATATGATTATCTCAATAGATGCAGAAAAAGCCTTTGACAAAATTCAACATCCATTTATGATAAAAACTCTCCAGAAAGCAGGAATAGAAGGAACATACCTCAACATAATAAAAGCTATATATGACAAACCCACAGCAAACATTATCCTCAATGGTGAAAAACTGAAAGCATTTCCCTTAGAGTCAGGAACAACAAAAGGGTGTCCACTCTCACCACTACTATTCAACACAGTTTTGGAAGTGTTGGCCACAGCAATCAGAGCAGAAAAAGAAATAAAAGGAATCCAGATAGGAAAAGAAGAAGTAAAACTCTCACTGTTTGGAGATGACATGATCCTCTACATAGAAAACCCTAAAGACTCTACCAGAAAATAACTACAGCTAATCAATGAATACAGTAATGTTGCAGGATATAAAATTAACACACAGAAATCCCTTGCATTCCTATACACTAACAATGAGAAAACAGAAAGAGAAATTAAGGAAACAATACCATTCACCACTGCAACAAAAGGAATAAAATAGGAGTATATCTACCTAAAGAAACAAAAGGCCTATATATAGAAAACTATAAATATAAAACACTGATGAAAGAAATGAAAGAGGACACAAAGAGATGGAGAAATATATCGTGTTCATGGATTGGAAGACTCAATATTGTGAAAATGGCTACAATACCCAAAGCAATCTATAGATTCAATGCAATCCCTATCAAGTACCAACAGTATTTTTCACAGAACTAGAACAAATAATTTCACAATGTGTATGGAAATACAAAAAACCTCGAATAGACAAAGCAATCTTGAAAAAGAAGAATGGAACTGGAGGAATCAACCTGCCTGACTTCAGGCTCTACTACAAAGCCACAGTTATCAAGACAGTATGGTACTGGCACAAAGACAGAAATATAGATCAATGGAACAGAATTGAAAGCCCAGAGATAAATCCACGTACCTATGGACACCTTATCTTCTACAAAGGAGGCAAGGATATACAGTGGAAAAAAGACAACCTCTTCAACAAGTGGTACTGGGAAAACTGGTCAACCACTTGTAAAAGAATGAAACTAGAACACCTTCTATCACCATACACAAAAATAAACTCAAAATGGATTAAAGATCTAAATGTAAGACCAGAAACTATAAAACTCCTAGAGGAGAACATAGGCAAAACACTCTCCGACATAAATCACAGCAGGATCCTCTATGACCCACCTCCCAGAATATTGGAAATAAAAGCAAAAATACAAAAATGGGACCGAATTAAACTTAAAAGCTTTTGCACAACAAAGGAAACTATCAGCAAGGTGAAAAGACAGCCCTCAGAATGGGAGAAAATAATAGCAAATGAAGCAACAGACAAAGGATTAATCTCAAAAATATACAAGCAGCTCCTGAAGCTCAATTCCAGAAAAATAAATGACCCAATCAAACAATGGGCCAAAGAACTAAACAGACATTTCTCCAAAGAAGACATACAGATGGCTAACAAACACATGAAAAGATGCTCAACATCACTCATTATCAGAGAAATGCAAATCAAAACCACAATGAGGTAACATTACACGCCAGTCAGGATGGCTGCTATCCAAAAGTCTACAAGCAATAAATGTTGGAGAGGGTGTGGAGAAAAGGGAACCCTCTTACATTGTTGGTGGGAATGCAAACTAGTACAGCCACTATGGAGAACAGTGTGGAGATTCCTTAAAAAACTGGAAATAGAACTGCCATATGACCCAGCAATACACACCGAGGAAACTAGATCTGAAAGAGACACGTGCACCCCAATGTTCATCGCAGCACTGTTTATAATAGCCAGGACATGGAAGCAACCTAGATGCCCATCAGCAGACAAATGGATAAGGAAGCTATGGTACATATACACCATGGAATATTACTCAGCCATTAAAAAGAATTCATTTGAATCAGTTCTAATGAGACAGATGAAACTGGAGCCTATTATACAGAGTGAAGTAAGCCAGAAAGATAAACACCTATACAGTATACTAATGCATATATATGGAATTTTAAAAGATGGTAATGATAATGCTATATGCAAAACAGAAAAAGAGACACAGATGTACAGTACAGACTTTTGGACTCTGTGGGAGAAGGTAAGGGTGGGATGTTCTGAGAGAATAGCATTGAATCAAGTATACTATCAAGGGTGAAACAGATCACCAGCTCTGGTTGGATGCATGAGACAAGTGCTCAGGGCTGGTGCACTGGGAAGACCCAGAGGGATGGGATGGGGAGGGAGGCGGGAGGGGGGATTGGGATGGGGAACAGATGTAAATCCATGGCTGATTCATGACAATGTATGGCAAAAACCACTACAATATTGTAAAGTAATTAGCCTCCAACTAATAAAAATAAATGAAGAAAAAAAGAGAGAGGCAGCTAGAAAGGGAGGCTATAATTCATCCAGGTGCACTCACTTCTGAATGGTCAGCTCTACTAAAAAAACTGGTGCATCTAACCTCCCAGTTGATTCAGAAAATATCAAAACTCTATGGAAGTAACAGGAGCACTGTCAGTGCCCAGCACCTAAATGTGACCCTTAACCTCTTCCAAGGTTCCACATGTGCAAAAAATCAGTCCCAGTCCACTCAAGGGGCAGATGAAAGAAACACTGCCTACCCATCCCACCGAGCTTGAGCCCCTGGCTCAGTATACTCATCCCCCCCCCCATAGTTTAATTTAGGAAACCTTGAAGAAGACATACAATGAATTTGCAAAGTATCCTCTGTCCTAACAGATCTTCCTTAACAAGAATCATCATATTAAATATTTCAAGAGAGACTGCTCTGTCTCTGAATGAATCTTGATGACAGAGCAGTTATTTCTGTTTGTTTTCCACAGGACTTGTGATAGCCCACTAGGTATCTCCACTTTGCTGACAAATTCAGCCTCGTTACATATCGTGATTACCATGTATTCTGTTCATACCACTTGATATGTCTTACTTAGGGAAATGTCCTGATCAGTGTGAGCCAATCAGAAATTCTGAAAGGGACTTTAAAGTTGTCTTTTCCTAAGGTTCCCCTGCCCCGAGTCTTTATGAACAACATTCCCTCCTATTACATAAAAATTATTTTCAAATCAATCATTATAACTACCTTCAATTTGCCTTTGGAATCTGCCTATGTGAGATTTAAAATCAAGAGGCTGGGAGAATCAAAAAGTCTTAATAAAAGCCTTTCCAAGATCCTCATAGAGGTTACATTTCATTTTTCTTCTTGAAGTTTAATAAAACTAAGATTCACTGGACAGGGGCCAGTGAGCTACAGATAATATGAACTTTTGCCTTAAAGTAATAATAAAAACATAATGCAAGTCACAAATGCAGGTTCAGGATGTCCTATGACCTCCAGTCCATCACTTGTGTAAATCTTATGTCATGTGAGGAGGTAATAAAAAATAAGCAAAGCTTAGTTAGGGAATATCAGAGTAAAGCATTTAAGTGAATATTTACAAGAAAATACTGTTTTTGCTAAAACAATAACATCACTTACCTAAACAAATGAACTTAGGCAAAACAGATGTCCATGGAAATTAAAAGCTGTAAGTTTTCTTAATATTTTGAAATAATTATTTAAATGTTTTCTAAAACATTATTGTCAATATTTAAGAACTGCATTATATATGTTTTAAATAACCATAAATAGACCTATAAATATATGATACTGTTTATATATGGAATCTAAAAATATAATACAAATGAACTTATTTACAAAACAGACATAGAGTCATAGATGTAGAAAATCTTAGTTACTAGATGGGGGAGAGAGAGAGAAATTGGGAGATTGGGATTGATATATACATATTACTATACATAAAATAGATAACTAATAAGAACCTACTGACTAGCACAGGGAACTCTACTCAATATTTTGTAATGACCTATATGGGAAAAAAATCCTTAGAAAAGAGTGGATATGTGTATATGTGTAACTGATTTGCTTTGCTGTATACCTGAAACTAACGTAACATTGTAAATCAATTATACTTCAATACAATTTTTTTAAGTATAAAGATCTCTTTAAAGAAAGATCTCTTGTCCCTTTACAAAATAAAATGTTACACTTCAACCTTAAAAGTTTGTGAAAATCT